>NC_062551.1:79253299-79878299 GCF_016906955.1 Phacochoerus africanus
GTGGGGAGAGGCCCCAACTCAGTGCCCACCTGCCCCAGGAGCCCCGGTGCTGCCCACATGCCACCCTGGGGCCCTTCCCCCAGGCCCTGAAGCAGAGACAATGAGCAAAAAAAGTGAGACAACTGTCCACCCCCAGAGACAGCCAAAGATAAGGCAACGGGCCCAGAGAGGGCCAAGGCTCCCCTGAGGTCACACAGCAGGTCTGGACCTGGGATCGTCATCCAGGAGAAAGGCAGAGGCCCGAGGGGACTGGACAGCCACTCTGGGCTGGGACAGGAGGAGGCCAAGCCCTCAAAATGGCTGCCCTATCATTGCTCCCAGGGCTTCATGGAACCCATGGCCTAAGGGCAGGGGGTGGGGGAGTGGCGCAGCAACCCAAGCCCCTCCCATGCCAGCCCTGCCCCACCTCGGAATCTCCAAACCAGCCGAGGGAGGTTCTGGCCCAGCAGCAGAAAGATGCCCCCCAGTTTCCACACACACTAGCATGGGACACCCAGGTGCCAGAGGCATGCCCCCAGCATCTCTGGGGAGGCAGGGAGGTGGGCCCCAGGGAGGCACGGAGGGGCAGGAACCCCCGGGCCAGTTCATGGTCGGGGCAGGGAGCTGGGGCACAGGAGAGCTATGGCACTCCAGGCAGAACCAGCGATATTGGGGGACGTGCAGTGGGCATAGGGTCGTTCGGGACCAGATCCTGGCAGGGACTGGGCCAGGGCAGGGCCAGAAGCCCCTGGTGGGGGGGGGGGCACTGGCTCTGGCACAGGTACCAGGCCCCAGTGCAGGTGCTGAGTGCCATCAGAGTTGCTGGCACTCCGTCCTGCCTGCCCTCGGGCCGGTCCCGGGGGCAGGGGGGCAACGTCCCCAATATGGCCTTCGTCCTGAGAGCGAGCAGAGAACAGTGCGTGCAGGCAGCCTCCAGAGCCGGCGGCCCCGCGGACGACAACCTCTTCCACGGTTCCTATGCCTATGGCACTGCCCCGGCGTCCGAATCTACTCGCGCTTTTCCCAGGAATAAGCAATGACTGGCAAGCAGCAGAGGGCGGGGGCAGAGAGAGAGAGACAGACAGAGAGAGAGTCAGAGAGGGACAGAGGTGGTGGGAGGGAGGGACACAGAGGTGACACAGGGAAAAGAGGGAAAGACAGAGAGTGGGGCGGGGCGGGGGTGAGAGAGACAAGGCGGGGAAGGGAATCAGAGAAGACAGAACAGAAGGGCAATCGACAGTCACATGAGAAGGGGTGCAGAGGGAACCACGGATGGACAGACACATTGGACCCAGGGGGTGAGACAGACAGAGACGGAGAGAAAGGGGGAGGCACAAAGGAAAAATCAAAGGAGAAAACAGCATGAAAGAGGAGGAAACAGAGGAAAAGGACAGGTGGAAGAGGAGAGAATACGCGTGTGCAGGACGGTGGGGCAAGGCCACGGGGGGAGGGAGGGAGAGAGGAAGGGAAGGGAAACAAGGAGAAAGGAGAGAGTGGAAGGAAAAGAGAGCAACACGAAGAGAGGGGAGATTTGTGCAAAAACAAAAACAGAAATGGGTCTGGTTACTGCCATGGTGGGTGCTGCAGGTCTGGCCCTGTCCCCAGGGTCCCTCTACAGCCACCCACAGGAGGCTGGGCCACTCTGGTAGGGAAGGAAGGGAGTGGCTGATGTATCGGGCTTGGGGGAGAATGGGCCTGTTTCTTCAGTGACAGTGAGCTTGGTGACTGCTGGGAAGCAGAGGACTCACCGTGCCCCCCTGGCAAGGCCAGACCATGGGGCAGGGTTGAGGTGGAGGGGGTCCCTCCTGCCACATGACACGGCCTCAGAGCACTGAGCACAGGGCTTACTTGGCATGCAGCAGACAGTTTATAAAGGATGGATGGATGAGTAGATGGTTGGAAGCCTGAGAGAAAGAAAAAATGGACTGGATCTGTAGATGGATGGAAGTATATAGATGGATGGGTAGATGGATGGTTGGATGAAAGGATGGATGGGTGGGCGAGTGGATGGATGGCAGGATGGAAGGATGGATGGGTGGGTGGGTGGAAGGATGGATGGGTGGATGGGTGGATGGATGGACAGAGAGATGGATAGAAGGATGGATGGGCAGGTGGGTGGATGGATGGGTGGGTGGGCAGGTGGATGGATGGACAGAGAGATGGATAGAAGAGTGGATGGATGGATAGAAGGATGGATGGGTGGGTGGGTGGATGGAAGGATGGATGAGTGGATGGGTGGGTGGGTGGATGGATGGAAGTAAGGAGGGATGGACGGCTGGAGAGAAGGAAGGAAGGAAAGATGGATGGGAAAGACAGTAGAGCAGCAGATGCAGTGCTGGGGGTGGCCACTGGGCGGCGGAAAGCAGCTAGGCCCACGATTGGCGGCCTTATTCATCCTGCGTGCCCATGTATTAGCAGAATCCCACAGAGCCTGGCAAACAGTAAGTAATCACACAGTAGGCGCTCACTCAGGACAGGCTCACACAGAAGCCCAGTTCCTGACACACAATAGGTAGCCACAACCACAGAGGCCCTGGCACACAGCAGGTGCTCAGACAACTCATTTCCCGACACATAGTGAGTATTCACTGATATTCACGACTTATCACAGCAGTCTATTTCCTGACACATGGTACGTTCTCACACTGGGCTGGGCACGCAGCAGACATAGAGTTAGATCCACACAGTAGCCCAGGACCTGATACACAAGAGGCACTCACAGAAACTAGGGGCTGGGCCCACAGCAGATGCTCACAAAATACATGTCCACGCAGCAATCTGGTCTTAATACACAGTGGGTGCTCACACAGCGGCCTAAGTCTGGACACACAGTAGTACCCACCAGCATCTCAGAGCCAGGCACACAGCAGATGCTCACACAGAAACGGTGCGTGCTCACAGCCTCACACAGTAGGTGCCTCCAGAAACTCAAGGGTTGACAGAAGGTGCCCATACAGCAGCCCAATTCCCAGCATACAACAGACAGTAGGTGCCCCATAGGAATGTGATACAGGAGCTGTCCCAGAGCTGAAAGTTATGGCTGAATAAGGAGCCAGGAGGAGGGGAGGACTGAGGAGCTGGGGAGAAGGGGCAGCACCCCAGTTTCACTGCCTGGACACCTGACCCCATGGACAGCAGTGGCTAGACCTAGCCTAGAGAGCCCAGGATGGGCCCTGGGACAGCAGGGCAGTGGGCGGAGGTGGGGCCAGGCCTGGGAGGCAGGGACGAGCTGGGGCCCCCGGGGGAGGGCACTCACTATTCCAGCTGCCTTGGCCAGGTCAGGGTTGTTGGGCGCGAAGCTCCCGCTGTGGCTGGTAGACACAGTGTTGGGCTTCTTGTTGCTCAGCCCCATGGCATCCATGGACTGGCTGCGGCTCCGGATAACTCGCTGTGAAGGGGGTTTAGGGGGTTCATAAGGCCCTGTCCCCTCGGGGAACCCCAGGAGCCACCGATGCCACTCTTGGTGACCCCAGGAACTCCATCCCATGAGACCATACAAGTGTCAGGTCTACATGGTGCCGAGGGTAGTTTGGGCCTTGGCCCTGCTACCAACCTTTTGGGTGACTTTGGGCAAGCCACTTCACCCCTCTGAGCTTCTGAGCCTCATGTCCTGTCGTGAGGCTGTTGTAAGGACTGCAGGAGACGCTGGGTCATGACCAAAAGCGTGCCCAGAGAGCCCTGCAGACACCTGAGTTTGCTGCTTGCAGGCTCTCTCGGAGCTTGCTTTCCTTCTTGCTTTTGTCCTCCCTCCCTCCCTCCTTCCCTTGCTTGTTTCTGCTGAGCTGTGCTGAATGCTCACCGTGGCCAGTCCCTGCGTGTGCCCTCACCCGGTCTGCCCTGGGAGGCAGGCATTGTTACCGTGCCCATTCCACTTGGGATGAAACTGCAGCTGAGGCAAGTCTGGGAAGCAGACGCCAAGCCCAGACCCTCAACTATGCACTCTGCTGCCTCTGAGAAAGCCTGTGACTTAGTCCAGGTCCACCGTCCAGCTCCCACCTGATGTGGGGCCACTGGAGCCACCCTCAGGGACGTCGGCCCGGGGCCCACGTTCGCCCCACCCACTCTCCGACTCCTGTGAGCAGCAGCAGGGCTCTCCTCAGGCCTCTTTCTCAAAGACGGTCTGTTCACCTCAGCCCCAGGACAGTCCTGGGCAGCTGGCCTAATCTCTTATGCAAACCCCCATTTCCAGCTTTGTGGCCTGCCCTGGGGTAAAGAGGAGGCCCCGCCAGCCTCACTGGGCACCTGGAGGGTGGAGAGTCCCCCTCCTGTGGGTGAAGGACAAGGTGGCAAATAGGCCACTGCTTGGGGACCTGCAGCCTGGGGCGGGGGGGGGGTGCCCTGCAGGGGGAAGAGGAACTCTTTCCTTCTCTGCCCCTCACTTGGGACAGTAGCTGCTGAGAGAGATGGGCAAGGCTTTGCATTTTGCTTCTTCTTACATTACACTAATCTAACTGCTTTACACCTAATTCTCAATAATTGTGAGAGGTAAGTTGCCATTACGCTAGACAACAGATAAAGAAACTGAGGCTTAGCAGAAATTGACAGGACAATGTAAATCAAGTATATCTTTTTTTTTTTTTTGTCTTCTTAGCTATCTCTTGGGCCGCTCCCGCGGCATATGGAGGTTCCCAGGCTAGGGGTCGAATCGGAGCTGTAGCCACCGGCCTACGCCAGAGCCACAGCAACGCGGGATCCGAGCCGTGTCTTCAACCTACACCACAGCTCACAGCAACGCCGGATGGTTAACCCACTGAGCAAGGGCACAGACTGAACCCGCAACCTCATGGTTCCTAGTTGGATTTGTTAACCACTGCACCACGACGGGAACTCCCATTTTTTTTAATTAAAAAAAAAAAAAGAAAGAAAGAAACTGAGGCTCAGGAGTTCCCATTGTGGCTCAGTGGGTTAAGAACCCAACATAGTGTCCGTGAGGATGAGGGTTCAATCCCTGGCCTCGCTCAGTGGGTTAAGGATCCGACATTGCTGTGAGCTGCAGTGTAGGCTGCAGATGTGCCTGGCATCTGGGGTGGCTGTGGCTATGGTGTAGGCAGGCAGCTACAGTTCTGATTTGATCCCTAGCCTGAGAACTTCCATTTGCCACAGGTGCAGCTGTAAAAAGAAAAAAAAAGTGAAAGAAAGAAAGAAAAAAAAGAAAGAAACTGAGGCTCAGAGAATGCTCAAGCTGGTAAGTGGCAGAATTGGGATTTGAACCCGGGGTTTCTACGCTCCTAATAATAAGCTAAGGAATTCCCTGGTGACCTAATGGTTAAGGATCCGGTGCTATCACTGCTGTGTTTTGGGTCACTGCTGTGGTGCAGGTTGAATCCCTGGCCTGGGAACTTCTGCATGCTGTGGGTGCAGTCAAAAAAACAAAACAAAACAAAACAAAAAAACCAAAAACCCACTAAGCTAAACCAAAGACAGCCAGGGTACTTTGCACGGGGACTAAGGTCAGACAGGCCAGGTCTCTCAGTTCAGAGGGACAGAGGCCTCTTCCCCTCTTCTCTGCCGGCTCGCCACCGGCACCTGAAGGCTCTAACCTTCTGCCGAATTCCCAGGCAGCCTCCACCCCCACGTTTAGGCCCTGCCTCCAACCATCAACTCCTCAAACCACAGCCCACCTTGTGACTCCCAGCCGCAGCTCTTCCCAGGCATAGCCCACACCCCGCCCCAAGTCTAAGCCCACCCTAAAGCCTAGGCCCACCCTGAGGCTCACCAACGCCCAGATTCTACCCTAGCAGCGAGTCCACCCCGCCCAAGCTCACCGCCTGTTAACCCCACCCCTGACTCCACCCTTAGCCACGCCCCCGCCCGACTCCATCTCCAATGGGAGCGCACCTCTGGCCACACCCCAAACCTTGTCCTTAACCCCAACCCCAGACTCCACCCCAGCCACAGCGCCCATGTAGACGTCTCCCCTTCACCTTGAAAGACTCGAAGAAGCCCCCGCCCCCGCCGCCGTTCTCCATCTTGTCCTCGTCGCCACCCAGGCCCATCATGGACTGGCTGTGGATGTGTAGTTCCTCATAGAGCGTCTCCAGGAGGGCGGCCCGTGTCCGCTCCTGCGGGCCAGGCCAGGCCGTCAGGAGAGATCCCTTTCCCACATCTGGAATCCCTGCCACCATCTCTGAGGGAGTGGGGAGTAGGCCTGGGCCCGGAAGCCTCAACTGGCTTCCCTCCGGCCCCTCAGCAGCTCAAGCAGCTCCCAGGGCTCCACAGGGCTTCATGTCCCCACCCCCAGTGTCCCCACCCTCCTCCCCCTCAGCGTCCTCTGTCCCAGCCTGCTCACCTCGAAGCCCCTCCTGGGCATTCCTTGCGAATCCTTACTCCCCCCACCCCTGACCTCATCCTGCTCACCCAGAAATCACTCCTCCCTCAGGCAGCCCTCCCTACTGCCAGAGTCTGAACACGGATTTTCCCTCCCAGGGGGCAGGGCTTAAATTCTGGGAAGGGTAGCAGGGCTCAGCCCCACGAGCCCATCCTTACCTCCAGTTTCGCAAACTTCTCTGCCTTGTAGCAAGCATATTCAGCATTGATCAGTTTTGTCAGCAAAAATTCCTGGAACTCAGGCCCCTGGGAGCCCCCAGTGTGGAGAAGAAAAACAGGTCAGGCAAACACAGAGACAAGGGGCTGAGCCCCAGTGAGTCAGGGGCTGGGGCTCCTGAGCCATGCTCTGCTGCGGTCTGGGGGCATCTCCTTGGGCTCAGCCCCCCAGCCTGGGGACCTGTGAGAGCTCCCTATACCCTTCATGGCTGCCCACCCCTTGGGAGAGCTGAGTTGGGGTCTCTCACTGCCCACATCTGGGGCATGGGGGAGCTGAGACCAAGGCTTGAAGTGTGAGCTTCTGAGAGGTGAGAGAGACGTGTGCCCCCCTCCCCAAATGTTTTAGAAGCAGATTGAAACTGTCAACAAGATAACAGAAATGAGGAAAGGCCACAGAGTCTGCTACGCAAAATGGAAACGGTGATATGGTCTGTTCTGTGACTCTGAAAAATAAAGGTCACCATTTTGATCAGGATGAACAGAAAAGCCAGGCCCCAGCTGCTCAGTTCGGGGCTGCGGGACCTCATATGGCAGAATGTGCACCCCCTTGGCCCCCACCCATTTAGTCCGGCTCAGCCTTTGACAGCCCCGGGGGCTGCCCCTCACCTTTCTGAACACAGCGGGGTCCGGGAGGGGTGGCCCAAAGAAGGGCACGTCATCTCTCGCAGTGACGGAGACCTGGAAGGGAGGGCAGCTGTCCCTGCGGAGTCCCCACACCAGCCAGAAATCCCTAAGTGGCCTCCTTTTCCTGCTGGGCACAGGGCTACCCCTTGGTGGGGGGCAGGGGTTCGGGGACTGCTGATTAGGAGGCCAAACCCCAGGATTCCAGCTCCTCCATCCTTGGGTCTGAATTTGAGTGGTGGGAAGGGGCGGAGGGCCTCAGCAATCAAGAGAATGAAGAAGGAGGAGGCTCAAGGGTGGACAAGGGTAACCAGCCTCTGGTTTTTTTGCTTCTTAGGGTTGTACGTGCAGCATACAGAAGCTTCCAAGCTAGGGCTTGAATTGAAGCTGCAGCTGCCAGCCTATACCACAGCCACAGCCACACCAGATCCAAGCCTCATCTGTGACCTACACCACAGCCACAGCAATGCAGGACCCTTAACCCACTGAACGAGGCCAGGGATCGAGCCCGCATCCTCATGGATGCTAGTCAGGTTCATAAACCTCTGAGCCACAAATGTAACTCCGTGACCAGCGTCTTTGAGGGGAGAAATTTGGGGGAGCAGAGAGGGCAGGATGGGAACCCTCCATCATCAGAATAAGAAGTGGGGGGGGGCGGTCAGAGCCCTCTGGAAAGTCCCCGTCTTGACAGCCAAAAAACGGAGGCTCAGAGAGGCCTCGCGGCAAGTCGGGGCAGGGCTGGAACAGGGATCAAAGCCTTTGGGAGGCTCTGAGATCACCCACCTTATAGAGGGGGCCGTCGGGGGCGCCCCCCTCAGCCTGCACCACCACGTAGGCATGCAGGAAGTTGGACGCGATCATGTCGGGCACAAAGGGAGTGTTCTCGTCCTGGAAGACCACCGCCACGATGTCATTCCCGATGTGCCGCTTCCGCTGCAACTGAGCACAGGGCCACAGCCTTCACCCCCTGGCCAGGGAGGGACCCAGGGGGCGTGGGGAGGGTGCCCACAGGGGTGTGGGAGGGCTTGGGCTAGGCAGAAGGCGTGTCTAAGGAGTTGCTTACCCCCCAAAAAGCCACATGTAGTGAGATATTTGTCTTAAAATTATTTTCCTTTTCTTGGACTCTTGCGACAGATGAGAAAACAGAGGCCAAGAGACAAATGACTTGCAAGGCCCTCCGGTGAATTAGGGGACTTGAACCCAGGGCTCTTGGTCCCCAGGCCCTACCTCTGAGCCCTCTTCCTGTCTAAATACCCCAAACGTGGCCCCTCTGGTACAAACAAGTTCCACTCGGCATCTATTTATGTTGCTAAAATGAACAGACGCTCTTAGAAAAGAAAATTAGAAGACACTAAAAATAAGGAAGAAACGTTTCCATTTTTCTCATGTTTTTCTCACATTTTTCCTCCCTTATGCACCTGGGGGGCGGGGCTCAGGGTAAGGAAGACACCCCTGCAGGAAGCTCAGGACAGGGTGACAAATTTCTGAGATCAGCTCGGGGAACGTGGCCTACACTTCCTCATCACCAGCCCTTTGCAAGAGGAAGCCATCCTT
The DNA here is from genome assembly GCF_016906955.1 of Phacochoerus africanus. Classification (NCBI taxonomy): domain Eukaryota; kingdom Metazoa; phylum Chordata; class Mammalia; order Artiodactyla; family Suidae; genus Phacochoerus; species Phacochoerus africanus. The sequence continues at coordinate 79,261,997 of NC_062551.1, forward strand.
TCCCTGGAACACTCTGCCGCCTTCTCCCAGCTCCTTTTCAACCCCAAAGTCACTTAATCCTGAAAGCTTTGCCTGACTCCCACCTCTGACAAGTCTAAGTGCCCCCATGTGACCCTACAATCCCCTCCACTCCCTGTAAAAATACTCACATTTACTGATACTGTGTTAGCCACTCTAGGTGTATCCCCTGACTTATGCTCACCTACGAAGTAGGTGCATTATTCCCATTTCACAGATGTGGAAACTGAGGCTTTCACAACATCAAAGCAGCTTGTCACCCCACCCCAACTACAGCCCACAAGTCGAGGGGACTGGATCGTTTCATCTCTCTCTCCCAGGGCCCACGGAGTCTGGTGGGGTGGACACTGCACGGGCAGGTAAATGGGGGACAGGAGGACAGGTGGGAGGCAGGTGGGAGGGTGCCCAGGCTACCTGCTGGGCGTCCCCTTCTGTGTAGGGCAGCTTGGTGGACACGTGAAACATGATCTCCTTGTTGCGGAAGTTGCAGTACACAGACTCGGTCCCCGTCTGCCCGTGGGTCACGTCCAGGCCTCCTCGGAACCTGCCCCAGGCCCCCCAGGCCACGGCTCAGTCTCCAGCCCCAGCCAGGCCTCCATGGGGCCAGGACGGGGCTCCCTCCCTGCCCAAGGGCATGGGTCTGAGGATCCTCTGCTTAGCCCACCCCAGTGCTCACCCCTTAAAGTCCTGCAGTTTGACCTTCTGGCCAAGAAATTCGAGGAACTCCACAAAGGCGGGGCTCTCCTCGTTGGTGCTGAAGAGTTCCTCCTCGGAGGTCTGGGACACACAGAGGGCAGAGGTCACCGAGCTGGCACCCCTACCCCCACTCACACTGGGAAAGGCTGCAAGGGGGCCTCTTGGCAGCCTCTGAGCTCCTGGGAAACTGAGTCCCCGGGTGGGTGCTCTCCCTGGCACAGGTCTGAGGTCCCAGGTACGAGACCAGGTGGGTGGGCAGGGCAGGGAGGAGGAGGTCAGCACACCTGCCCGAGCTTCTGATAAATGACTCCGAACTTGAAGTTATTGCTGATGACATGCTCATCGAAGGTGACGATGAGGCGGGACGCCTGTGGGGACAGGATTGATGGGTGAAACACTGCTTTTTCAGTTCACTGTTCTTTGTGCCAGGCACTGTGCCAGGCACTCCATGTGCATCATCCCCCTTCCGCCTCAGAACAAGCCCGTGAAGGGAGCGCTCCCGCCGCCCCCATTTCACAGATGGAGACGCTGAGGTTCTGAGAGCTCACGGAACCACCTAAGGTCAACAGCTGACAAATGGCAGAGCTGGGACTTGAACTCAGGCCTGCTGGATTCCAAAGCTTAAGTTCATTCCTCTGAAGTTCTGCCCCAAAGCTCCCACCCCTCCTCTGCTCTAACACCCACTTCTGCCTTGGCTCCTGTGTAAACCCACCCTGTTGTTCTAGAACAGGCCGAGTTCCACCCAGGTGCTGTGGAGCCTCGAGCACGGTCCCCTCCCCACCATGGGCCTCAGCTTCCTCTTCTGTAACTGGGAGGTGGGACCTGATTTCTGAGGCCTCTTCCTTCGTGGCCCTTTCCTGAACCGCCCTGCCCCTCAGGGATCTCGCCTTGTCCAGAATTCACTCCAAGCCATAGCGTGTACCTGTCTTTCAAGGCCCACCTCTTTCGAGAAGCCCCAGCTCATTAAAGACAGAGGCCCCTCCTCTTTATCCCACACTGTCATGGTGCCCCCAGCACCCAGCACTGGGGCCAGAAGAGCAGCTGCTGTCTGTGGGGCAGCATCGTTGGAGGTGCCTGTGTGACTCTCTCTCCCCAGGCCCCCTCTGGGGACAGAAGGCAAGGCGAGGGGAGGCCTCAGCTCTGGAGCACAGAATACCCTCAGGAGGGTCCCGAGATGGTACTGAGAGCTTCCAGAGGTAAGCAAGGCTCGCCTCCAAGGGGACAGTACTGGGTTCATATACCGGCTTCCTTATCAGCTGTGCATCCCTGAGTAAGGCCCCGAATCTCTCTGAGCCTCTGCTTTCTCTTCTACAACCTGTGGACTCGGTAGGGTTATCGTGAGGATTAAATGGGAGAACTTAGGAAAAATATCCTGCACACAGCAGGTGCCCAATAAATGCCCGGTCCCCTGGTTACCTGCCCACCCTCAGTGAGCAGGGCCCAGGTCCAGCCATACCTTGGGGTAGAGCACAGGATAGAATCGGTCCACATTCACGTCTTCACATACCAGCTGCAGGAGGAGATAAGCGAGGGAGGGCCTGAGGATGGGGCCTCTGGGCCTCCCCGGCCAAGGCCTGAGGGCTCACTGTCACTCAGAATGGGGGAGCACTGGGGGCCCCTGTCTCCAAAAGGTGCTCTGAAGAGTGCCAAGAGCACGCTGCCACCATGTGACATTCATGGGAGCACATGAGAGGCAGGACCCCGGGACAGGCTAGGATCTGGGGCTAAGATGAGGGGGTGCCCAGGTGAGGCTGAAGCCCAGCTCTGTTCCCACCAGGAGGACACCCCCGGGGGCTCAGTACAAAGGGCCAGAGGCCTCACCTTTGCCATCTGGACCACGTTGGGGAACTCGGTGAGGCAGGAGATGGGGATGACGTCATGGTATGTCCGGCATTTGGTCCTGGGAGGAGAAAACGCATGCTGAGGGGCGAGGCAGTGGGACAGGCAGAGGGGCTGACCCCGGCTCTAGAGGTGATGAGGGGGCCAGGCCTGGCTGGGGCACTAACTTGCTGTGCAACCTCAGGCAAATCCCAGGCCCTCTCTGGGCCTCCATTAGAAGAGTGGGTGGTGGAGACGGGCTCTCAGATTATGAGACGTCAACCCTCCCTGCTGTCACAGGTCCCCTCGCCCCACCCTCACCTGAGCAGCAGCCGCAGGTGCTCCTGGTCCCCGATGACATCGTACTTGAGTGAGAAGACAAGGTGGCCCAGGGCGGTGTCCAGTGAGTAGTAATTAAAATGCTCCTGTGGTGGGAGGTGGGGGCCCAGGGAGCAGGTGAGGCTGAGCTTGAGGCTTCTGGAAACCAGACCAGACAGCCAACTCACCCCCGGATGGAGGCCCCTCACCGAGCAGCAGGTGGCGCAGCTACCAGCACACCCTGTCTTAGACAAACCTACATTCAGGTCTCAGCTTGCTGCTTGCCAGCTCCATAACCTGAGAAGGTCGTCTCGCTTTTCTGTGCCTCAGTTTCCCAGTCTATCAAATGGGAGTGAGGAGTTTCCTGGTGGCCCAGTGGGGTAAGGATCTAATATTGTCAGTGCAGCAGCTCAGGTCACTGTTCTGGCATGGATTTGATCCCTGGCCTGGAAAACTTCCACAGGCCGCGGATGTGGCCAGAAATATAATAAAATGGCAGTGAGGCCAACTACCTTGTTGGAGGGTGGCAGGGATAGGTGTTCAATGAACGTTGGTAATAACCTTGGCTCTCTGGATCCTCAGCAAAATCAGGACCACATCTGTACGCGCCTGGCCGTCTCCTGGCCTCCGCTCTTCTCGGGGCCGGGCACACAGTAGGTGCTCAATAAGAATATGTCGACTAACTAATTGCTCAACCCGTGGCTCTGTGGCCCTTAAGCCAGAGCCCGTGAGAATCAGGAAGTAAAACTCCTCATGAGCACACTGGGTGGCTGAGCGGCCGGTTCCCACCCTCCAGCCTCACCTGCAGAAGCCACTGTGTTGGAAAAAATACTCCTGAGGACACAGGGGAAACAACAGCAGAGACGGGACCCCAGGGAGGAGCGCAGGGCTGGCACCTCCAGGTGGGGCAGTCCCAAAGCCAAGGCTGGGAGTGCCACTGGGAGATTTCACCCCACCTGGCCCCAAGCTCCCCTGCCAGCCCCGGCCCTGGGACTAGGGCTGGCTCCCCGGCCACACCCGTCCCAGGACTCCTTAGAAGGCAGTTCTGTTTCAATATGAAAAGCTGTGCTCAAAAGGCTGGAGGAAAAAGAGATAGGGCCAGGGGACAAATTCACAGCTCAGGGGCAGTCTGCAGGGACCTGGGACAGAGTACCCCTCCCTCCCCCGCCAGCCCTGCTTGAGCACAGAGTGACAGAAATCCCTAATGCTTAGCACCACCTGCAGAGAAGGAGTGGCAGGTGCACGGCAAGGAGGGCTGCTCTGAAGTCCTCAGGTGTGGACTTACCTGAGCCCCCTGGCTGGGCCCAGAGGAGCCCCAGGAGGATGGGCTCAGGGTCCCAGGGAGTCAAAGTCAAGTCACCCTGACCTCCCTCTGCCAGAACAGGGCTCATGGCTTCCCCAGTCACCTCACCTGGAGTCAGGGGTGGCCCTGCCCCTGCCTGCCTCTGGGGCCCCTTCTCTCTGTGCTGTTAACCAGACTCTGGTCAGCATGCCTCCTCTAGGAACCCCAACCTGTACTTCGTGACCCCTCCAATAGCATGTCTTTTTTTTTTTGCTTTTTAGGGCTGCATCCATGGCATGTGGAGGTTCTCAGGCTAGGGTTCTAATCGGAGCTACAGCGGCCAGCCACAGCCACAGCCACAGTAACGCCAGATCTGAGCCACGTCTGCAACCTATACCATAGCTCATGGCAACACTGGATCTTTAACCCACTGAGCAAGGCCAGGGATCAAACCTGCAACCTCATGGTTCCTAGTCAGATTCATTTCCTCTGCACAACAACAGGGACTCCTTTTTTTTGTCTTTTTAGGGCCTCACCTGAGGCATATGGAAGTTCCCAGGCTAGAGGTTGAATCAGAGCTGCAGCTGCTGGCCACAGCCACAGCAATGCCAGAGCAGAGCCACATCTGCTATGTGACCTACACCACAGCTCACAGCCATGCAGGATCCCAGCCCACTAAGCAAGGCCAGGGATCGAACCGGAGTCCTCACATACACTAGCTGGGTTTGTTTCTGCTGTGCCACAAAGGGAACTCCACTCCCATGGTGTGACTTAATGGAAAGTCCGCCAGACCTAGGTCCAGTTCCAGCTCAGTAACTGTGTGGCCTTGACCAAGTCACTTGACCTCTCTGGCCTCAGTTTCTCCTATAAAAATGACAATAATTCTGATCTCACGGGGTGATTATGAAGCCGTAGTAATAACAGCTAACGTTTGCGGAGGACTGCTCAGGCGCCAAGCGCGGTTCTTGACGCCCGTTCTGACGGAGGAGGAAACAGGCTCGGGAAGGTTGAACTTGCCCAAGGTCACACCATCAATACGGAGCCAAGAGGTGCACTTGGGCCACGAGACTCCAAGGCCCTCGATACCTTCCACCTCATCTGTAAACTGACACAGAGACAGCAGCCAGCATGCAACCTCCCCTCCAGTTCCCACAACGTCACCCAACAACTCCTGCCTGGAACACCACGGGGTGACACACTGACAGGGTCCTTGCTCTGGGGCGGGGGCGGGGGGGGATGGAGTGGGGGGGGTGCTGCCCCAATCCAGGTCACACCACGACATTACGGTGCCTTCCCAGCCCCCACCTCAAGCTGCCTGAGCGCAGGGCCTGGGTCTGTTGTGTTTGCTGCTGTACACCTGGTGTCTAGAACAGGGCCAGGCACACAGCTGGTGCTCATTATTTGCTCACCCTGACTGAGCACTTACTTTATGCCAGATGTCATTCTAAACACCTCAAAAGCATCGTGACGTTAAAGGCTGGCAGCAATGTCCTAAGGTGGGTATCACTTTCATATCCATTTTTATAGATGAAGAAAGAGAGGCACAGAGAGGGTAAGAGACTTGCCTGATGTTGCACGCAGTTAAGTGGCACAGCCAGGATTTAAACCCTGGGAGAGTCCCTGTTAACCACTATGCCATACTACTGCCGGTTTTTTTTGTTTTTTTTTGTTTTGTTTTTTTTTGTCTTTTTGCCTTTTCTAGAGCCCCTCCTGCGGCATATGGAGGTGCCCAGGCTAGGGGTCTAATTGGAGCTGTAGCCGCCAGCCTACGCCAGAATCACAGCAATGCAGGATCCGAGCCGAATCTGCAACCTACACCATAGCTCACGGCAACACCAGATCCTTAACCCACTGAGCAAGGCCAGGGATCAAACCCACAACCTCATGGTTCCTAGTCGGATTTGTTAACCACTGCGCCATGATGAGAACTCCCCATACTACTGCCTTTTACCTTAACTTTTTGTTGACTGACTGAGTGAGTCCACTGCATATGCTGCCTGAAACTTGGGGCTCTGGGGCTGTCACCCAGCCCAGCCCACAGTTCTGTCCCAGGCCCAGCCTCCCTCAGGGCTGGCTGGGACTTACTCCCTGCCCAACCCAGCCCCTGATGCCAGTGGGCCACTCACCTTGCCGAGAAAGTGCTTTCGGTAGATGCGGGCTGTGGGGTTGCACTCCAGCTTCACCTTGGTCGTGGGCGACTGCAGCGGCTCTGTCTCTGGGATGCTGGTGATTTCGTGATTGGTACCTTCAATCCAGTAGCCCCCAAACTGGGGCAGGAGGATGAGGGGGAAGGGCCCTTCTCGCCCCAGGACCTGAAAGAGAACTCAGCTAAGAGCCAACCACACTGTACCCCACTGGGGGTCCCAGGGACAACCCCCAGATTTAGACACGCAGCCTGGGCTAAGGAGTACTCAGGACAGCCCAGAACCTATGAGTCCCAGGGCTCACATCCACCCCTCCATGGTACTGGCCCCAGCCCTTTTCGTTCCACTAAAGGCACAGACCCAGACACATGGAGCCCCAGTCCCAGTCTCAAAGGATGGGGGTGTGGGGACAGGTAGAACTGGGAGCATGATCTTGGCTGAGAGGCTGACATGTTTGGCTGACACCTAAGGGTTCAAGTGGGCTCTGAATTCTTGGGCCCGTAAACTGAGTCTCCAGTGCCCACAGCAAGGCTTGCGGTCAGGCTGTGGGCAGGGAGAAGGAGCCAAGTGTCCGCTGCCTGACTGAGTGCCTCCCGGGCTAGGGATGGAGATGGGGTCAGCCGGGTCCCACTGGTGGTTACCTCGTGGACACTCGGGTAGGGAATGTAGTCCTCCTCCGTCTGCAAAACACAAGCAGGGCAGGGGCCCGGCTGGGCTGAGGTCCGCTCCCTTTACTTCCAGCCCCCACCCCAGGACGCTATTGTTCAGCCAGCAGCCCTGGGCTGGGGCTTGGGGGGCACAGAGGGGGCTGCATCCTCATCTCCCTATGGGGGGTGACCACACAAGGCAGGGGCTCAGGCAGGCTTAGCTCACTGAGTGCTGGCAGCCCCTTCTGGGTCTCCTTCTGCCTGGAAAAAAGGAGGCTCACTTCCCGCACCCTCAGAAGAAACCTCTGGACCAGTGGTTCTCAGTGCATCAGCATGGCCTGGAGGGCTTATGAAACACAGATTGCTCTGCCCCCCCCCCCCCACCCCGGGGCCCAGACTTTCTGATGCTGTGGGTTTGGGTGGAGCCCAAGAATTTACATGCCAACAAGCCCCCAGGTGATGCTGCTGCTGCTGCTAGTCTGAGGACTACACTTAAAGAACCCCTGTTCTGGACAAAGCATCAGTCTTGTGCTCATGAACCCCATTTGGCCGTCAACCTTCCAGCCCTGGGCCCATTCTCCTAGGCCCGCTGGGGTCCCAGTCACCAACCATAGGACCGTATGCCTATCTGGAGGGGCCAGGCAGCTCCCACCCAGAAAATCCTGGGTCTGGAGAGTCTCCTCACACCTCCTTCGGTCCCCAGCCTGCTGAGTCTCTTCGTGAAAGGCCAGCAGGCTACCCTTCCCGATCTTCCCCTCTGTCCCCCTCCCCCTCAGCCTTTCTAGGCAGGACCCCCATGGAGGGGGGAGCATAAGCCTCCTGGGACCTGGGTTTGAGTCTTCCTGCAACTGCTGATCGTAACTGGTTTCAAGGGAAACATTTTACAGCGGGCTGTTTTGAGGGACAGGGCTTCGATCTGGGGGTGGGGGAGCCTGGAGTGGCAGGGTGAGTTTACAGTGGTGGAGGTGGGGTGGGGAGGGGCTGGAATGAGGGGCTCAGGGCTAAGCAAGGGGGGTTCTCCACATCTCAGACTCCTCGAGGGCAGGGGCTGAGTATACCCTTGGCCCCAGCACCTGGCTCAAAGTGAGTAAAGGGTGCCAGGTTCTCCTGGGCTGGCTGCTTGGCTGGGCAGCTGGGACAATGCTTCCCAGGCCCAGGCCCCACCCCTAGAGAGGGGGTCTGCCTCCCCCTCCCCCTCCATCCCCAAGCTCTTTGGAGAGCACTGCTGCTCAGGAAGCTGACAGTCCCCAGAAGGGTGGCGTGGGTGGATTCAGACCTACTTTGAGGGGTGGTGGGAAGGAGCATCGTTGTTCATCCATCCTGCTTCCCTGCAAAGAGAAGGGAGCACATCCCATTACACCCCTCCTGGGCCCACCACCAGGCTGCCTTCCAGGCGGATGGTGATGTGCTGGTGCTCCCAGGGCAGGGTGCTGGCCGGCTGGGATACCCGGGCCTCTGCAGGGCTGGCCCTCTTGGAGGTAACCTGGGCTGAGGGAGGCTGGCAGCAGCAGCAGGGAGGGCTGGGGGCTCTGGTCGCCGCTGGGAGTAGGGGCAGGGGTGGTGTGCATGCTTGTGTGTGTGTGTGCGCGTGTGAACTGCGGAAGGAGGCCATTGCATCTACACAGATATGTGTTGTTGAGAGGGAGAGGGAGAGATGGGGAGAGAGAGGGGGAGAAAGAGAGAAGGAGGGGAAGGGGTGGAGACAGAAAGACTAAGAGAAGCAGAGAAACAGGAAGGGGGCAGGAGAGAGGGTCTGCAGGGTGAACTGACGTGGGGCAAACTCCTGAGGTTTGTTCAAGTCCCCCGCCCACCTCCCAACACCTACCCCAGCAGAAAGAGACGAGGGCCTGGAAGACCAGGGCTGGAGTGGAGGATGGGCAGGGGTCAGGCGGGGGTGCGGTGGGTGCCTGGTTCATTGGTACCTCCCCCTATCTGCAGCCCAGCCTCTGGTGGCCCTGTGCCGGGGGAATCTGTCCCTCCTCCCTTCCTAGGGGCGGGGGGGGGGAGGCGGTGCGCCTCTTGGGAGATGGGAGATGGTGCATGTAGGTGGGGGTGAACTGAACGGGGATGGGAGCTGGGGAGATGCAAGTGGGCCTGGGCCCTGGGCACCACCAGTCCCCATCCTCCCTTCTGACCCCCAGGCAGCGGGATCTGGACAATGCCCTGCCACCATCTCCTCCTGGCACGAGGGCTCCTGGCCCATCCTTAGAGAGGCAGGGCTAGAGATGCAGCAAGCCCCCCACCCCGGCCCAGCCCCCTCTGTGGCTCCCAGAGCCCACCTCACCTGCATCTTTTCAATCATCTCAAACAGATCTGTGTTCTGCAAGAGAGACAGGGAGACAGGTCAGCCCAGCGTAGCCCAGCTGAGCCTGCCAAGTCCCTGAGGAGTCTCCACCTGCCCACACCCTCCTGGGCCCCCAACTCTGACCAAGTCCCGTGGACCTGTCAGAGCAGCAAGAGGAAGTAGAGGGGACGTCGTAGGATAGGGCTCTCTGCCACTGACCAGCAAAGTTTGACCAACTGCCAAGTGAAGTCTGCCCAGAGCCACTCGCCCTCCCCAGGCAGCCCACCCCACCCAGTCCCCCTCCCCAAAGGAGGAGGCCGCTGTCTCAGACAAAGAGGGTCATGACCCTTGGGGCAAGACACATCTCCCCCATGTCACTGCAAGGTTGGAATTGCCAGGATTGGTCCATGGACCCCTCAGAAGAGCCCCAGGTCCCAGCTCCAGAGATGAGCCCACTGGGCTCCTGAGGAGAGTCTGCGGTTGCACCCACCTCTCCTGGAAGGAGGATCTCACCCTCCCCCGCCCCAGGCACTGTGGGCTGGGGGGCAGGATGGGAGAGGGAACGCTGGGATGCCCCTTTGGCCCAACACCTGTGTGTGAGGCCACACACACCCTCCTCCCCCCTCCCACTCCAGCCAGCCTCTCCTGAGGCTGGCCAGGGCACATGCAGGGTTAATCCGGGCATCTGCCAGCTGTGCTTGGCAGCTTCAGCCTCTCCAGCGCCAACTCCCTACGAGCCTTCCTGGAAGGCGGCATCCTTGCCGGCTGGCTGGGCTGGGGGCTGGGCCTGGGAAGCCCCAGAGTCTCTAGGAGCTCGCCCCTCCCCCAGCACTTCCAAGGCCTCAATTCAGTCGATCCTGCTGTCCAGTGGGGGCACCGCCTGAGCTCACACGCACATGTGCTATGGGGTTGTGCACCAGGAAACACATGCTCCCCCCCTCCTTTCTCTCTTTCTCTTGCTCAAACACACACAGGCCTGCACACCAATATTTAAACACCGTCTCACTGTACCAAAGAAAGCAAACACACAGAAACCTACCAGATCTGTGCACACCAGTTCTTACACTCAGAGCAATATGCTAACATACAAGCTCACATGTTAGCATCCTACGTCACACAACAGCACTCTCACTCACACAAACACAGGTCCATGTCCTGCAAAAGCCAGACACACGAATGCAACCCCCCCCATGCAGATCTGCGCAATTACACTGGTAATTGCACACAAAGTCACACCAACACCACAAAACCACTCTCACATCAGTGCGCCAATAACATGTGCTCGCAGATACAGGCAGGTATGTTCATGGGAACTGAGCCAGAGCCCCAATCCCACGCACAAGTCCTTTTCCATCAGAGCCACACACCATAGGTAACAGACGTGACAGACTTGATCCTATGACACGAAACGAGTTTTGAGAAAAAGAAAAAGCATGCAGCAATTCTGGGAGTGGTTAATCACCAAGGATGAGGGGCACCAAACCACACACAGACACACACGCACATGCATGCGTGTGCACGCACATGGGCACAGAGCTCTGTTAAAGATCACGAGACACGGACACCCCATGTGCCCACTGTGAGGCCTGCCCACAAAGGCAAAATCTACTCTGTAAAATGCAGGAGATGCTGACCCACGATCCTCTATGGCCACACCCAAACCTCTAAGCTTGGAAGAAACAATCCCACAGGCAGCACAACACCTTGGACCACAGCAACATCGGCATCTGTGCCTGGGTTAACCACACAACCTCGGTCCAGCACAATCTCAGCATGAGTGACACGAGTGCACTGATGTCCCCTAGAGTACCCCACTCAGGGTGACCTAACATGGCCAGGAACAATGCACTGGGAGTCACAACCACATAAACACTGACACATGGTACCCAGAGCACACACAGCAACAAGTGACACCCACAGATAAAGCCTCACTAGTGCCTCAGACGCTCTGACACATGGAAGGCTGTGAGCAAAGTGTCCCAGGGCACCAAGCAAAGTTATGCTGTGACATTCAGACCCCTCCTAAAGGGGGAAGGGGGTGGATGAAGTGGTCCTGAGACTAGTACACACACACACACACACACACACACACACACACGAACACACACACGAACACATACGTGAACATACACACACGAACATAGGAACACACACACACAGTGCCCATGTAGCCCAGAGCCACAGTGCTACCATAGGCACTCTGTTCCATAGGCAGCCGCACAAAGAGCCCAAGGCCAGGGACCCCAGGGCAGGGGTGTGCCCCGTGGCTGCGGTGGCCGGGTGTCAGCTCAGAAGCTAACACACCCTCCATGACTGAGCCTCGCACACCCGCCCTGGCTGGGGCAGAGCCTGCCGGGTTCCGAGGAAGTTGGGCTGACCCGTCTCCTGCAGAGCCCCTCGGCCAGGCCGCCTTTGCCCTGGTCCTCACCTGCCAACCAGCCCCAGCGGGCAGCGATCCCCTCCGTGGACGGCCGGGGGGAGCCTGGGGCCGCGGCTGCGCCATCCTGGGCCCGGCCCGGCCCCGGCCCCCACCCCGGAGGCGCTTCAGCTGGCTCAGCTGGCCCGGCCGGCTCCGGCCCGCACGAGCCCTGGCCCGGGCCCCACAGCGCCGAGCTCCGCGCTCCCGGCTCGGGCTCCGGCGGCGCGCTGCCTGCGCTGGGCTCGCCCGGCGGCCGGGCCCTCAGGGGGCGGGGCGCCAGGTACCAGCGGCGCGGGGGACCGGGGCGGGGCTTCGCAGATCCGGGGCGGGGACACAGGAGGCCCCGCCCCTGGTGCGGTCCCGGACACTGCGCCTGCGCGCTCTTGCTAGGACGCTGGGCGCTTTTCGGCGCGCGGGCTCTTTGGACCTCCACCCCGCCAGTTCTCCAAGGCGTCCTTATCCCGTCTCTTCTGTCTTCCCAATCTCTGGGTACCCCGCCTGAGGGCGTCCTGGACGGGCTTCTTGGGCTGGGCTGTGAAGCCCGGGAGGAAGTTGAGGGGAGACAGAGGGCTTTTCTTGAGCATCTCCTTAATGTTGGACCTTTTGCAAATCTCATCCTCTCCTCACAACTCAGGAGGTATGAGTGTCATCCCCATTTTACAGAAGAGAAAACTGATCCCTGGAGTTCCCATCGTGGCTCAGCGGAAACGAAACTGACTAGTACCCATGAGGATGCAGGTTCATCCCTGGCCTGGCTCAGTGAGTTAAGGATCCTGCGTTGCCATGAGCTGTGATGTAGGTCGCAGATGCGGCTCAGATTCGGCGTTGCTGTGGCTGTGGTGTATGCCAGTAGCTACATCTCCGATTCGACCCCTAGCCTGGGAACTTACATATGCCACCGGTGTGGCCCTAAAAATGAAAAAAAGAAAAGGAAAAGATTACTGATCCCAAGAGATAAAATCATGCTCAAGATCTTAAAGCTAGGAAAAGGCAGAACCAGGAATCCAGGGGTAGGCTGGGAGTTCTCTCCTCTCCCTCCTCTTTACCGTCACACACCCCCTAATGCTTGACAGTGGCTGGCCTGTACCCTCCCCTCCCCAGGCCCCAGGCCCATACCCCATGCAGATCCTTGGAGAGAGAGGGAACAGTGTCTACCAAGGCGCCCACGCAAGGAGAAGACTTCAAAATATGTGGGTTTATGAGGTTGTGGGTTCAATCCCTGGCCTCGCTCAGTGGGTTAAGGATCCTGTGTTGCCGTGAGCTGAGCTGTGGTGTAGGTGGCAGACCCGGCTCAAATCCTGCGTTGCTGTGGCCGTGGCATAGGCCAGCAGCTGTAGCTCTGATTAGACCCCTAGCCTGAGAACCTCCATATGGTGTGGGAGCGGTCCTAGAAAGCAAAAAAAAAAAAAAAAAAAAATGGGGGTTTTAGTTCTGGCCTTGCTACAGCTTGCTGAGTTGATCTGAGTGAGTCCCTGCCACCCCCTCTGTCTGCCACTGTACACTTGGGGGCAGGGCCTCGGCACCCCCTCCCCAGACAGATGCTGGGAAGCGGCAGTTGCTTCCTGAGCTGTGGCCAAGTCAACATCAGCTGCTTTGGACCCTGTGGGGCAGGGCTGCCCACCAACTCAGAACCCAACCCCTCTCCAGCTTCCTGAAGGAGCTGCTGGCACCTAACCACCGCTGCCCATCTCCAGGGCCAAGGGCTCCTGGAAGGAAGGCTCTGCGCCTTCCTTTCCCCCAGACCTGGCCCTGGATCAGATTGGAGCCCAGGAAGCCAGTGGGAACTCAGGAGATGTGTGTTCCAGACACGGTGTAGCTTTGTTTTTAATAATTAACAGCAGCAAATATTGATTCATGCAGGCACTTCCAGGCCTCAGCGCTTCCGGGCACCCATCGAAATGCAGCCAGAGAAACATTCATTCCCACACTGGGAGGAGGCAAGACCTCCTCGCATCACCGGAGATGTCTGCGTGCCAGCACTGGAGGGTGTGCACATGTGTGCATGCAGTCGTGTGTGTGGAGGGGGTGACTCTGAAACCAGATGTGGCTGTGCGTGCATAGACATTGTGGGTATGTGTATCTGTCTACACATGCATGTGTCCATGTGCACGTCTCTGAATGGAGACACGTGTGCAAACACGTGAAGGTACCCACGCATGTATGTGTGGTTAAGCCGTGTATGTAGATGTGTGCAGATTCCTAAATCCCAGAAGGGCAGGGTAGGAGGGTCTCGGATAGCTCAGTGTCTATACAAATGTGGCTTCCCAAAGAGGGGGGATGTCCTTTCTGGGTGTCTTGTCCTGGGGACATAATGATGCTGATAATAATTCAGCTTCCTAATTTCAACTTTCCAAAGTTACTTTCAGAGTCACCCAATTGCAAGCTGATAAGGTGGGTAGAGAAGGAATTGTCACCTCCGTATTAGAGATGAGAAACTGAGGCCCGGAGAGGGGCTGGGATCTGCCCATTGCACAGAGAGGTCCCTTGCCCCCTCGGACTGGCTTCACCATCAACATTAGGCATGTGCACAAATCTCGAGGAGGGGGATAGAGAAGGGCTCACAGACCTGGCACCCCTCAGCCCAACACTGGTTTGCTGGGGAGCCAGACCAGATCCCTCAGTCTCTCTGGGTCCTGGTTTCCTTACCTGTCAAAGGAGAATGATGCAGACTGTGTCTTGATTCTGAGGTGGGAGGTGGGGAGGCTGTGGGGTGGGGCAGTTTGGAGCTGTAGCCGTCTGGGCCATACTGGCACAAGCAGAGGCTTTTAGCCAAACTGGGCAGAGGCCAGGAGGCCTGAGGGAAGGCAGCTCAGAGCTAAGCTGAGAAGGCCAGTCCCAGGCTGTGTGAGCCAGCAGGACTCAGAATGATGGGCTATTCTAACCCTCATTTTTCTGACGGGAACCCTGAGGCCCAGGGAAGGTATGTGAACCTAGGCCTCCTCCCAGGTGCTTAGGGGGAGAGGGACCGGGAGCCTCAGTCCTAAACCCAGCTTCCATGGAGTCACCTCTGTCCTGCCAAGTCCTGGGATCCACGTGGCCCAGACTTGGCTATTGCCCAGGCACCGACAGCAGGAGAGGATCTCAAGAACCCCCATATGGGGACCTGAGTTTGGGACTCCCTCGGAAGTAGTGATTCTGCTAAAGGATCCCATTCCTTGGCCACGGGCCCTCCCAGCCTCGCAGAGGGACATGGCCCCTGCTCCAGGTCAGAGCAATGGGAGAGGAGCTTGGCAGATCCTGCCTCTGCTTTTTCCTGGCTGTGTGACCTTGGGAAAACCACTTCGCCTCTCTGAGCATCTGGATCCTCATCTGGAGAAGGCCTACTACCCAAAGTGTGTTGGTTTTTTGTTTGATTCTTTGGGATTGTTTGCTTGTTTGTTTAGGGCCACAACTGCAGCATATGGAAGTTCCTGGGCTAGGGGTGGAACTGGAGCTGCAGCTGCTGGCCTATGCCACAGCCGCACCAACCCTGGATCTGTAACCTACGCTGCCACACCTTGCAGCAACTTCAGGTCCTGAACCTCTGAACCAGGCCAGGGATCAAACCCACAGTTTGATGAAGGGACAAGAAGCATGATATCTATGGACGTGTTTTAGAAACAGTAAAAGTGAGAGTTTATCACCCTCTGCTTTAGAGAAGACACCAGACTGGGCACTCTGGTCAGAGTTCTGGTCCTAGCCCCATCACCTTCTACCTGGGTGTCTTTGAGCAAGTAACGTAACCTCTCTGAGCCTCGATTTTCTCATCTGCAAAATGGGACTAGTAAGAGCACAAATATAAGTATATTGTGCTTACAGTTTGAGGACGAAAGGAGATACGGTGTGGAAAGCATTCAGTACCAACCTGACACATAGTAAATCTCAGCAAATGCTAGTGGTTACTACTGGTGTTTGACACCGTATACGTTGATTAGTTATTTATGTCCTAACCAGACTATATGGCTCCTTGAGGGCAGGGTCTGTGTCAGATTGATTACTGGCACCTCAGCGCCCAGCACAAAGTTGACACAGTCGGGTTCTGGACAAACATTTGATTTTGATGATAACAACAAGAATAGCCTCATTTATAGGGGCTCTTTCTCTGCGCCAGGTATTGTTTTATCAGCATGTATTCACTTAATTCTCACAACAGCCCTGTGAACTGAGCTTCACAGATGAGGAAACTGACGGTGGTATTGATATTGAAGATAAGCATGAAGAGCTGTTTGGCCAGTTTATTCCCAGCTGCTTTGCCCCCGCCTCCAACAGTGCTACGCACCCTGGTTCACCCTCTGAGACTGTCCCAGGCCCATCTGGGGTGAAGGGTGGTACCCCTTTTGGTGGGTAAACCCCAAGCTGCATCTACCTGAGGGTTTTCCCTCTGCACAGTAGTCATTCTCACGTTATCTCTTGGCTCTGGGGTGTCTCCAGACCCGGGGCTGTGGGGAGGCAGGCGGGCACTTACCTTAGGGTGGGGCAAAGCAGTGTGGGAGGGAACTAAGTCCACTCGTGGCAGGTCTAGTGCCTGAGGGAAGCGCTGGTTCTGCCCATCACTCCTCCTGGAAGAGAAAAAGAGTCTGAGGTCAAGGAGGGCCCCAAGTTGGGAGATTTGTGAATTCTGGGAGGCAGATTCACTCTCAGAGTTGGGGAATGTTAGAGGGGGACAGATTTCATGGAGGAGGGGATCCTGGGTTCCCCAGGAGGTGGGAGAGGGGGGCTTCATCAGCAGGGCTGCCAAACAGGCTGTCCTTCCCCAGAGATCAGAGAAGTGGACAGGGTCCCTCTCCAAGCTCTCCATCAGACCTCCCTAACGCATATTCCTGACAAGAGGATGCCCACAGCCTATTCTGAAGATGGGCAGACTACGGCAGGGGGCAGTGAGGGCTGCTATAAAGGGCTGAGCCCTGGGAGTTCCCATCATGGCTCAGCGGTAATGAACCCAACTAGTATCCATGAGGACGCAGGTTTGATCCTTGGCCTCGCTCAGTGGGTTAAAGATCTGGCATTGCTGTGAGCTGTGGTGTAGCCCGACAGCTATAGCTCCGATTCAATCCCTAGACTGGGAATGTCTATATGCCACAGGGGGGGCCCTAAAAAAAAGACCAAAAAAATACACAAGTAAAGGGCTGAGCCCCGACATGTGGATTAAGCAAGGTACCCCAGCCTCCATACACCCCTCTTGGAGCCTTTAGGGAGACAACAGCCCTAAGGCTAAGAGGCCACCTGGGCTGCTGCTATTATTAATGACAATAACAATAACTGACACTCATTGGGCCAACTATGGGCCAGGCCCTGTGCCAAGCCCCTCTTTCTAGGCCTAAGGTCACAGACTCATCACTGCGCTGGTATTCCCACTTTACAGATGAGGACTCAGAGGCATGCAAAGGTCACACAGCTGGTCAATGGCAGAGCTGAGGCCTGAGTGACTCCCAGCCCAGACTCTTGGCCACACCCATGCCCCTCCCTGAGGAAAGGAAGCAGGTCTGGTGAGTGTGAAGTCAGCTCCTGTTACCCTAGAAAGCCTGCCGAGGAGGCCACTTCTGGGGTCAGGAAGAGGAAGTGCCTGGTGGTTCCTGGGACCGAGGTTGCCCAGGGCCGGGCAAGCAGGCCTGGCTCCCACCCACTGCCTAGGGCCACCCTGACGTGTCTGCACCCAAAGCTGGGCCTGAGAGGGTGAGTCATTTGGCCCAGGCCTGCTTGAGTCTGGCGGAGCTGGGACGGCCACACCCCAAGAGGGGAAGGGCCTGTGGGAACCTGGCACAGGAAAGAGAGACCCCGAGGAAGTGCTGAGCCCTGTCGCTGGCTCCTCTGGGCCCAGCTCCTCGGGGAGAAACAAGGCAGAGGAAGTGTCGGTAGCGCAGCTGCAGGCACTGGATGCCTCCACCTCCCAGGGTGGGGAGTGGGGGGCTAGCATCTTAAAAGAGGGCCCTGCCTGGGCAGTGCTTGACCCAGAGGATAGATACGGTGGCAGTGGCACTTGTAGGCCTGTGTCAGGGAGATATTCCCAGGCACGTACCCACTGTGTGACCTTACATCAGTGACACACCCCTCTCAGCCTGGGTTTCCCAAAAAAATTTGTCCTAGAGCCTGGGCACCCGGAAAGGACTCACTCAATGAATTCTCTGGTACTCATCCATTCACGGTAAACTCTGGTTCCCTACCTGAGGGTGTCATTAAGTATTTGTTAGATGGATGGGTGAATGCATGAACGAATGGCTACCGGAAGGCCTTGGAGCTCTGTGAGCAAGGGAACGGCCTACGCACAGGTTCCTGTAGGTTACACTGTGCGATGGGGGAGAGACTTGGGAAGGCGGAGTGGACAGAGGCCCGTAGAAATGGTCCAGGCCAATTCCACTGAGGTTGCCATGGGGACTCGTGAGACCGAGCATGTGCCTGGATCTGTGTCAGGCACATTACACCCTCACTACAGTGCCAGGAGGTTGGCACTATTTATCCCCATTTTTAAATTATTTATTTATTTATTTTATTTATTTATTTTCGGTCTTTTCGTCTTTTCTAGGGCTGTGCTTGTGGCCTATGGAGATTCCCAGGCCAGGGGTCCAAGCAGAGCTGTAGCCGCCAGCCTACACCAGGGTCACAGCAACTCAGGATCCAAGCTGCATCTGTGACCCACACCACAGCTCATGGCAACGCCAGATCCTCAACCCACTGAGGAAGGCCAGGGATCGAACCCGCAACCCCATGGTTCCTAGGCGGATTTGTTAACCACTGAGCCATGACAGGAACTCCGTCCTGTATCCCCATTTTTAGAGATGAAGAAACTAAAGCTCAGAGCAGTGAAGCCACTTCCCCTACCAAGTGGGTGACAGGGCCAGAATTTAAAGCCCACGCCCTTGACTAAGCAAGGCCAGGGCCAGTGGGAGGAAGGGCAGAGGCTATCCAGGGGCCATGAAGTTCAGGAATTGAAACCCGCATGAAGCTGGGTCCCTTTGATGGTGGGGACCACTGTCTTGGTGGCCCTGGCTACTGAATGGTGTTTTTGCCTGTGATTGAGCTGTTTGGGTGCTGTCCTTCTGTCCATCCCTCTCATGCCCCAAGGCTCAGCCCATGGCCACTGCAGATCAGCCTGGCAGCAGCTCCCTAGCACGCTCTCCTCAGAACCCACTTCAGTTTCCCTGGGTCCAGTTACCCATGTCACTTGGGACTGCTCACAATGGCCCAGGGCTCGGTAGGTCGCTCAAGACAAGGGGGCTCTGGCTTCTGTCAGAACCCTGCCCTGAGGCCCTCAGCTTTCTGGTTCCTGGCTGGGCCAGGCAACTCCTCCACCTGAAAGGTCATTGCTGAGACCTGAAGGGGCAGGGAAAGGGAGCAGCTCCAGGATGAGGACGGAGCTGCAAAGTGGAGGCTCTGCCCGGCCTGCCCCCATCCACCCCAGCCCTGCAGGGACAGAAGGACACTAATCACAAAAGCCTCAGCCTTCCTGTCCCTTCCAGGATTTTTCAAAATCCTCAGAGCTCCCCAATGAGGCAGGTTCTCAAAAACAACCTGCTTTACACATGAGGAAGCAGAGGCTCAGAAAGGTACATTTCCTTGCCCAAGGTTACACAGTTAATGAGACACGGCAGGCACATGAACCCAGGTTTGTCACTAAGGAGCCAAAGATCTGAACTTCACAGCCTGGGCAACCAATGTGGATGCAGCACGTCACATCAGTGAGGTAATAATGATAGTAACAGCAGCAATGGCAGCCAATGCTGATGCAGGACATACTGCGTGCAGACCCAGCTCGGACTGCTTCCCTTGTATGACCTCACTTACTCCTCATCTTTCAAAGACACATGCACCTGCATGTTCATCACAACACTATTCACAATAGTCAAGACATGGAAACAACCTCAATGACCATAGACAGATGATTGGATTAAGAAGATGTGGTGTATACATACACAACGGAATACTACTCAGCCATGAAAAAGAATAAAATAGGAGTTCCCGTCGTGGCACAGTGGAAATGAATCCAACTAGGAACCATGAGGTTGTGGGTTCGATCCCTGACCTTGCTCAGTGGGTTAAGGATCCAGCTGTGAGCTGTGGTGTATGTAGGTCACAGACTCGGTTCAGATCTGGCATTGCTGTGGCTCTGGCATAGGCTGGCAGCCATAGCTCTAATTAGACCCCTAGCCTGGGAACCTCCACTTGCCACAGGTGCAGCCCTGAAAAGAAAAATGAAACAAAATAATGGCATTTGCAGCAACATGGATGGAACTAGAGACTCTCATACTAAGTGAATTAAGTCAGAAAGAGAAAGACAAATACCATGTGATATCACTTATATCTGGAATCTAATATACAGCACAAATGAACCTTTCCACAGAGAAGAAAATCATGGCTATGGAGAGCCAGACTCGTGGTTGCCAAGGGTGAGGGGGAGAGAGTGGAATGGCTGGGAATTTGGGGTTAATAGATGCAGACTATTGCCTTTGGAATGGATAAGCAATGAGATCCTGCTGTATAGCGCTGGGAACTTATCTAGTTATTTGTGATGAAACATGACAATGTGAGAAAGAGGAATATATATATGTATGTGTGACTGGTTCACCTTGCTGTACAATAGAAAATTGACAGAACACTGTAAACCAGCTATAATGGAAAAAATAAAAATCATTATTTAAAAAAGTCCTTATCTTTCAGAGGAGGTAACTAAGACAGAGCTTAAGCCATGTGTCTAAGGTCATGCTGCCTACAAGTGAAATACAGAGGATTTGAACCCCTGACCATTAGATCTAGATGCTGCCCTAAGGCTACTCTCTACCATCTCTTAGTATACAGTAGTTGCTCAATAAATACTTTTGAAGAAGTGAATAAACTCAGCCTCCTGCCTCCCTCCCTACCCCTCTAGCCTCCTCTGATGCCTCCTCCTCCTTGCGGCCTTCCTGACCATGCCCCTGCCCTTTCCCCACTTTCCTAGCCCACCCTTCATTCCCCTCTGCCTCTGGTCTCTGCAGACCTCCCCCTACTGGTCATTTTCCTCCTTGTCTTGAATCTCTTGTCCCTCCTCTTTCTCTCCTATCCCAACCCTTTCTCCTCCTGGTCTCCATCATTTGGTTCACATGGGCCCCCCAAGTCTCTACCCCCTCCCCACTTCTCTGAAAACCTTCCTGACCCTGTGGCCTGGCTCAGCTTAAAATGCTTTGCCTTCAGAGTTCCCGTCCTGGCGCAGCGGGAACGAATCCAACTAGGAACCATGAGGTTGTGGCTTCGATCCCTGGCCTTGCTCAGTGGGTTAAGGATCCGGCATTGTCGTGAGCTGTGGTGTCGGCTGGCAGACGCAGCTCAGACCCTGAATTGCTGTGGCTGTGACGTAGGCCAGCAGCTGTAGCTCCAATTAGACCCCTAGCCTGGGACCCTCCATATGTCGCAGGTGCAGCCCTAAAAAAAAAATCCTTTGCCTTCTTCCTGCACATGTAGCAGCTGGGAGGTGTCTGGAGCTCACTGGGACATGGGGAACTCTCCCCATTTTTCCTTTCCCCTGGCCAGGACTGAGGTCATATCTGCATAGCACTCTGTAGTTTGCATAGGCATTGCCTCATTCGTTCACTATAGCAGCTTTGTGTGGTTGGGCTATTATCAACTTTTTTTTCCAGATAAGAAAACTGAGGCTCAGAGAGGTTAAGTGACAAGCCCAAGGTCACATCAGGGATAAGGCACTGCCAGGTTTCACTCCTGCCCAGGGTTCTTCTACTACACACATTACAGCTGTTCTCACCTGAGGCCCTCAGTTTTGTCACCCAGCCCCCTACGGCCTCCCCATCACAGCCCCTGGCTCCTGCTGCCACCGCCCAGCATCCTCCCTAGGTACAGCTCTAATCCTACCCTGTCTGGCCTGGACACCTGCCTATAGGTACAGGACACCTGGACACAGGAATAGGCGGCAGCCAGAAAGGAGGTGACCTGCTCAAGGTCACACCGAAAGCCAGAGCCAACCTGGAGTCCAGGCCAGGCACATTCCAGGGTCACCTTGAGGCCCTGCAGGTGCATGGCCACCAGCGAGCTGGCCCTAGCTCCCCTCCCTTTCAGAGCACCCATCTCTCCCAGGGAACCGGTGTGGCGGGGTGTGGGGGGAGGGGCCCAGTGGCCCAGCTCCTGAGTGGGATGGGCCAGGGCGGAAGCCACTGCTGACAGCTCCCGGGTTTCTTGGCAACTGTCACCGTACCTCCTCTCCTCCCTTATCTCCACATCGAGGTAACAATAATAATTGCACTGTCGTGAGTACAGCTCTTTGTACTTTTCAAAAGCCCTCTTTATCTGCTCCCTCCTGGGAGTCTCACCGGAACTGGAGCAGGAGATAAGGCAGTCACTAGGATTCCCCATTCCCAGAAGGGTAAACTGAGGCTCAGGGAGGTTAAACGACCAACTTGAAATCAACCACCAAGGCGGAAGCAGATGGGGGACTAGAACCCAGGCCACCACTGGTCCAGGAAGCCGCCAAGCGGCTGGGAGAACTTCTCAGCCAGGATCCCCACTCTGCAAAACTTCAGGTCAGACCCAGGCATGATTGGAGAGATAGGGAAGACGGAAGACAGGTGACCAGATGCCTCCCTGGGGGGCTTCCCACCTGTTAACTAGCTGGAGAGTTGGTGGGAGGGGCTTCTTTTTCTCTCACCTGCAAAATGAGACGATAATGTACCTACCTCCTAAGGCTGCTGTGAACCAGAAAGCAGAGTCAGTGCTGCAGCAGTGTTTGCTATTGTTGTTATTATTATTATATCATTATTAGCCACTCTGCTGGATAACCCCACTCTTTCAGGCACCAGAGCGGTGGCTGGGCGATCCTAAGAGTGGGTCTTGGCCCTTTGGCCATCCAGAGACAGCTGCCCTGGATGGAGGCCCCCAGGGAGATCTGGCCCCTGCTGACTCCCCCAGCCTCATTCCCCCCCCACACACCCACTTCCTGTCCTAAGCTGGCTGGGCTGCAGGCTGCTTTCCAAACAAGCCACGCTGTTTCATGCTGCGGAGCCTCTGCACAGGCTTTCCTCTCAGCCAGGAGTGCCCTTTCCTTCTTTTCTGCCCAGTAAACCACTCAAGATTTAAAATTCAGCTGAAACAGGTGAAACTCTGGTGGCCCAGAGCAGGTGACATATGACCACCTAGGCAGGGGCCTGTGACGGAGAGCAGGGGGGCTGGGCAGGTGCCGAACAGCACGCCCACAAGTTGGGAAACCAGACATAGGAGGTTGGGAGGGCAGAAGAGGAGCTCGGCCAGCTGATGAACACAGGGCTGAGAAGGATCTGGCAGGGGCTAACCCAGGACAGGGGCCTAAGGGGTCCAGGCCAGCCCAGCTCTGGTCGCCAGAGGTCAGGGTCACTTGAGTCTCCCTGGTCTCCATGAAGCCAGCTGGTTTTACCAACCTGGGGGGATGGGGAGTGGGCGCAGACCTCAGAGTGAGAAGTGGGCGGAGGGCTGCTCCCGTGGACCCTCACGCCCCTGAGAGTGGTCCTCTGAATGGGGCTTGGGAGAATGCCTGTGTCTCCCAGCTGTGGTGTCAGGTCTGAGTGGCCTCTAATCTCCTGAAACCAGAGACTAGAGGTCACCCTGGAACTGCCCCCTCCCCCAGGGGCCACAGAGACCCATTGTCTCCGGAGCTCAACTATCCAGAGCTGCTTGCCCTTGGCCTTGCCAAGGTGACAGGGAAGGTGGCCAGGGGCAGCCGGTAAGTGAATTTCTGAAGCTAGGCCTGGGGAGCCTGGCCCACTCCTCTGGAGGCCCATGGGGAGGGCTGGCGGGAGCAGGGGTGGGGGACACAGGCGTGGCTGCTCCTGACTCTACTTTCTGCAGGCACCTTTGACCTTGGCCAGGACGCAGGGGGGCATGTTGGTGGCTGGGATGGGGGGGTAGGGAGAGAAGGTGGGGGGAGGGACTCGGGGTAGGGGGGAGAGCCAAGCGCTGCCATGTCCTGTAACCCTACGACAACCTGGATTGAGGGCTGCTGTTATCTTCACACCATTTCAGAGATAAGGAAGCAGAGGCTCAGCAATGGGCCAGCGTCTTGCAGCTGCCCAGTGGCAGAGCTGGCAGGGTCCCCGGAGGCAGGAGGAGAGAACCTCAGGCTCCAGGAGGGGCAGAGGTGAGCGGGAAGGTGTATCATGGCGGGGGGGCACCCTCACCCTGTGCTGGCAGAGCGCCTAGACACCCGGATCCCGGAGCTGTGCCAGGCAGCAGCCTCCTGAGCAAACAACAGGTTGGCAGCCCCGGGAGGAGGTCATGCGACTGGCCCCCACCTGGGGGCACAGCACCTGGGAACTGGGCCTCCCATCTGCCAGCTGCCCGTCAGTGCCTCCCCTGCCCAGGTGGCCCAAGGCCTGCAGTGGCCTAAGCCTGACCCTCCACCTCCCTAGGGGACTGGCTCCTCCCTGCAACGGGAGCAGGAGGAGGAGTGACACTGAGATGACCTAGCCACGGGGCCTCTTCCTGCTGGGTAACAACAACATCTGCAGACCAGGCCTGGCACTTCACAGTTTACAAGCTTCCTTTGCCCTAGACACTCTGAACAGCCTCACAAGGAACCAAAGGCCGGTAACAGTAGTGTTACCTCCATTCCACATGGAAGAAAAAGAGAATGCGGGACAGAGGTGACGATCTGCCCAAGTATCACACCTGCAGCCCAACCCAGCTGCTTTGCTCCTTGTCCCCATGGACAGAGGACAGCTTACCCATCAGCTGGAGCCCAGGCGCAGGGAGCCTTCCCCGCACCCAGTGGCTGGGCCTGAGGACCAAGCGCAGCCTTCCAGCCACCCACATCCCCTCCTCCTTCACCTTATTGTCCTCTCCCAGCCTCTGCAGCCCAGGGGGTCTCCCTTCTGAACCCCAGGCATTCCTTTGCTCACTCACTCCATCGCCCACCCACCCTCCCATGTGCCCTTCATTCCTAGGCTGAGTCACTCATTCAGGACACACATCCTGACGCCCACTCTGAGCCAGACAATGGTGTTGGGTGCTGGCATCAGAGCAGGGTGATCCAGGCCTCCTCCACCTCATAGCAAAGCCCAATGACATGGCCGGGACTGTTCCCTAGCTGTGCCTGGTGCCCCATGGCCTCACTGCTCAGACACTAAACCCTCCAGGCTGAGCCCTTGTTAAATCCATCCCTCTCCCTCCCAGCCAGTGGGTTTGCAGCCCCAGGGGCTCCAGGCCACTGATGGGCAGAAGTCCCGGCCAGGCCAAGGTGAAACCTGCGCGGAGAGGGACAAGGTCACCATCTCCTAACCAAAGAGAAAAGAAGAAGCTGTGGCTCTGCCCCCAAGTTGCCATGTGTACAGAATGAAATCACCAAGCATTTTGCACTAGACGCTGGGCCAGACTAGATGATCCTAAGGCTCTGAAATTCCACAGGAGGGCGAATGGGAGGATGAGAAACTGGGAGCTGAGTCCACCGAAGACTGGTTGAAACTGGAACCCTGGAGGGACCCCTCAGCCCAGCAGGGGCTGGGGAGAGGGCCTTAGACTCCCAAGGTTACTTCACTTCTCTGAGCCTCAGTTTCCTCATCTGCAAAATGGGACAGTAACACCTACTTGGCAAGTTGTAGTATAGACTACATTAGGTATCATAGGTACAATCTAGCCTAGAGCTGAGTAGACAGTAGGTGTTCAATAGATTATAGGCCTCTGGCCAGAGAGGCAGCATAACATCAGAGGTGTGGGTTGTGGAGCCACACTGCCTAAGTTCATATCCCGGCTTGGCCACTTAACTGCTGTGGGACTTGGGCAAGTTACCTAACCTCTCTGAGCCTCCGTTTCTTCATCTATAATATGCAGAGATAATAGCAGTGTCTGCCTCCAAGGGTTGTCATGAGGACTAAAGGAGTTCATACATGGAAAAGAAAGAAAGAAAGAAAGAAAGAAAAAAAAAAAAAAAGGGAGTCCCCGTCGTGGCTCAGTGGTTAACAAAACTGACTAGGAACCACAAGGTTGCGGGTTTGATCCCTGGCCTTGCTCAGTGGGTTAAGGATCCAGTGTTGCTGTGAGCTGTGGTGTAGGTCACAGACACGGCTCGGATCTGGCATTGCTGTGGCTCTGGCATAGGCCGGCGGACTACAGCTCCAATTGGACCCCTAGCCTGGGAACCTCCATATGCTACAGTGAGGCCCCAGAATAGACAAAAAGACCAAAAAAAAAAAAAAAAAAGGAGTTCGTACATGTAAAGTGTGTAAACATTCATCAAAACCTGGCCTCTCCCTTCTCTCTTCCTTTCTTCCCTTTTTCCTTCCTCCGAAGGCTGCCAAGGTCTGAGGCAGGGCTGCTTGGTATAAGTTGTGAGAAGGTAGGCTAGAGTCTAACCCAAGAAACAATGTATCGAATAGAGCCGTGTAAGGTAGTAAGCTCCCCGTCAAGCAAAGGCAAGCAAGGAGGAAGGAGAGAGATTCCAAAGTATGGGAATAGGAAGAGTATGACCTGCCCTGGCACCTCCCACATGTGAAATTGATTCCTCTTGACTCTAAGGTCTGTGGTCAAAGGCAGAGGCAGCAGAGGAATTCCCATTATTTTGAGGAAATGGACTTCCCCGGGTCTTCCAGAGGCACATGGATTGCTGGTATTTCTCTGGCTGTCTGTTTGCCATTCCTGTTAGAGACTGAAAATGTGCACACTCTTTGGCCCGGCAACTCTACCTCTAGGCATTTATCCTTCAGAAATGCTTACAAAAAGCACAAAAATATAGGAACAGAAGCCATTCACTGCGGCAGGGTTCACCTTGGCTGAAATCTGGAAGCTGGTTAAATACAACAAGGCACATACAAACCATGGAATACCATGCAGGAAAGAAAAGCGGGTCTCTAGTCCTGAAGGAAGGGAGGATTTGAGGCATACTGTTGAGTGAAAAAAGCACAACGAAAATCTCACTTGTCAAAATTTTAAATGACACGTAAAAGTTCACATGGGTTATCTCTGGAAAACAGGACCACCAGGATTTTCTGCCTTCTACAGGATATATTTCCTGGCATTGTTGGGATTTTTACAATAAGCACTTATTATTTTTATAATCAGAGAAAAACATGAAAGATGAAAAAAAAGAAGCCCTATTGAGTCAGTTGTCTGAGATGCCCGACTCCTTTACCTTCCTCAGTCAACTTGAGAAGGAGGTTTTGGTCACTCCTTATTCCAAGTGACACCGAGGGAGGGAAAACATCACGGCCAAGGTCCCCTGGGCAGGAGGGAGTGAGCTGGGCTGTACCCTTGTTCTGGCTGAGCCTGAAGCCCAGCTCTCCCCCTCCACCCACATACACTAGGTGCCCTGCTCTGAGGGGCAGGAAGGAGAGAAGGCAGGAGAGAAGCCACTCAGGCTGCAGGGCACAGGCTATACCCTGGGACCTCAGCTGTCAGGTCCTGGGAGCCAGGCCAGCTGGGGTCAGCCTGTGCAGGACAAGGCTGTCCATCTCCTTAGCAATGCAAATGAAGCCTCTGCTCCTGGCTTCAGGTCCCTGCCCCGAGCTGCCCCAGGCAGGCAGGCTGACAGATGCCCAGCCCCACCCCTGGAACCACCCCCCAAGACCTCAGGGTCACCAGGCAGGTGGGCACACACTGGGGCTCTCAATCGCTTTCCAATTTGATCAACGTGTTTCAGCAAGAATTTGGTGTTGAAGGTCACTTGCCGCCTTCTCAGGGAGAGCCTGGAGAGGAAGAGAGCACAGCGGTGTGTGCCGAGTCTGTGTGGACCAGTGGACAGATCCAGAGATCAGATGGAATGGACCCGAGTCCAAATCTGGATGCAGTCAATCTCCAGCTGTGTGGCCTGGGACACGTCGCTTGACCTCTCTGAGCCTCAACTGCCTCAGCTGTAAAAAGGTGTTGCTAATTCCCCATGCAGGGCTGCTGGGAGAATTCGATGAGATATCGCCTGTGAAAGTACTCCCGAAGCTAGAGGGCCCCGGCACGTGTAGGAGGGGGCTGTACATGTCTGTGCAAACACGGTGTGTGCAGAGGTCGATCCTGACTGCCTCAGAGGGCCCTGCCCCACAAATTCGGCAGGCAGGTGGAACAAATGACACTTGAGCTGGGAGTCAGCACGAGGCTTCCTGCAGTGCGCTCCCCGCCCCCAGCAGGGGTGAGAGGGTGTGTGCAACTCGTGGGTGAGGATGTGGGTGGGAGGCCTGGCAAGAACATGAAACGTGGGCGGGAGAGAAAGCGGTCGTGTCTGGGGTGTGCGTGGGTTCGGAGGCGAGCGTGTTTGTATCTATCCCGTCATCCACCTGCCTAAGAGCACCCCCCCCGCCCACCGCCCATGGCTTCCACTGTGTGCAGGATGGAGACAACTGCCTCACGTGGCCCACGGGGCCCCGAGCATCTGCCCCAGCTCCAGGCCTCCGCACGCACTGTTCTACCTGTCCCTCCACCGGTCCCACCCTCCCCCGCCTGCCCCCATCACACTTCGTGTGGCATGCTCTGATTTAGTCTTTCTGGAGTCCCCTCCCCAGGCTGGGTCAGGCTGCACCCCCCCACCCCCCCGCCCTGACTCTGACTGGCTCTCCCAGAGGGCTGTCTGTCTGTCCATTTGGTTTGCACTTGCCCTGGTGTGACTGTCAGGTCACTATCAGTCTCTGCCACTGGAAACGGGGCTTCCTCCGTTGAGGACTAGATCTGTTTGGGGGCCTGGCCCGCAGTCGACACCCAGTTCATTCACCTGGCTCACGCGTGAGTGTGTATACAGGCCTACGTTCACGACAGAGCTGCCCAGACGGGCGTCCAGTCTATGACTGTGAGTAGGGAAATCGTGCGTGTGTTTAGGAAGTATCTCAGAGAACCTCTGGCCTGTGGGCAGCCCACAGCTGGGAACGACGGGGCCTTCTGTGACCAGGGCTCAGGCCCAGGTTGGCCGGGGTGAGATAGAAAGCAGGCCTAAGTTCCTTTGCTCCCCTCCCTCAAACCCTGCCTAAAAGAGTCAGGCCCAGACCCCAGAATACTTCTGGGCAGGGGGATCTGCCTGTGCCCTGCAGTGGGTTCCACCCCTGAGGGCTCAGAGGCCCCGCCTCTGCCTGCACCTGCCGTCTCATCGGAGGCCCAGCCCAAGCCTGGTCTTGCATGCCTGCCCACCATGCCCAGCCCCTTCCCCGGATCTGCCTCATGAGCAGAGTTCTTGATCTGAGAGAAGATGGGCCTCCAACACCGCCGCCTGCTCAGCCGCCTTCCACCTCCTTCCCACTCAGGCCTGAGAGGCCCTCCCTGATACCCTTAGCAAGGGCGGGGCTCCTCCCCACCCACTATGTCACTCACTACCACCCCCCTTCTGAAATCACCTTATGTGTCTGTCAGCTCACTTTGCATCTGTCTCCTGCACTGGAAGGTAACTTACATGAGGCCAGACACCTCGTCTGTCAGGGTCACTGCTGTATCCCCAATTCTTAAATGTTATATAACAGCATGGCAGGGTTGCTAAGTATTCGTTGAATGAACAAATGGCTAATGGGATTCCTGAAAGAATCCTGTGAGGTGAATATTGTCCCTGTTCACAGGTGTGGAAACTGAGGTTCAGAGAGGTTAAGTCTCTAGCCCAAGGTCACACAGCAAACAGTCAAACCAGGTCGGTATTAGGGACTATCTGACTCCACTAGAACCCCAGCATGTCAGACTGTTTAGGAGCTAACCTTCCCATTTCACAGATGGGAAAATGAGCCTCAGAGCATGAGAGTGCTGTTTCTCCATCTGAATGAACTGTGCTGTTAGGCTGGGCCGACCCTTTAAAAGTACCTCCTAGGAGCTCCCTTGTGGCATGGTGGGTTAAGGATCTGGTGTTGTCACTGCAGGGGTCCGGGTCACTGTTGTAGCACAGGTTTGAGCCATGGCCCAGAAACTTCCACATGCCACAGGTGCAGGGGAAAAAAAAAAAAAAGCCCCTTCTCACTCCTCCCATTCGCCCTGAGGTGGGGACAACTAATGACCCCGCTGCACAAAGGAAGAAACCATGGCTCAGTCAGGGAGGCACTGGCCAGGGGCATCCAGCCAGGACTCAGTGCAGGCATGGCTGGCTGCAAAGCCAGTGTCAAGCATTCTCAGGGTCAGTGTCAAGGTCAATGCCCACAGCGGAAAGCATGCTCATGGGCAGGTCTCACCTTCCAGCAGGTGGTGAGCTTCCAGAGGGCGGGGTCCACATACTAAGCCATTCCGCCCCCAGTGCAGGGCCCAGCTTGTAGGGACGACACGGCAGTGACTACAATTGTGCCAGACCCTGGTTTTAGACCTTGGTACACATTATCTCATTTAATCCCCACAACAATCTTAGGCGTAGGTACTTTTATTGCCTTTATTTTATAAGACTGGAAAAAGTTATCCTACACTGGACCCAGCCCCGGGGCTGACAGCACCACACAGGGCAGTTCCTGCAGAGGGGAGGGAGGGCCGTGGGTGATGGGCCAGCAGGCCTCCGCCCTATGGTGGCTGGGGGGTTCAGACCCACCAGGGCACCCACAGGAAGTCCCAACAGGGATTCAAGAATATGACCAGTAGCTGCTTCTCCCATTGTCTGCTGCCAGGTCTAGTTCTGCCCTGTGCCCAGCACAAGGCCACCAAATACTTTTTTCCTCCACATGGCTGATCTGCCACCTCCTCTTCTTGGAACATTCTCCTGGCACAGGCTCCTCCTCCTCCACCACACGCGTGCAGACACACTGCCACTTGACCCTCTTCAGCGTGTCCTTTAAGTTTTAGCTTCTGGGTTACCTCTTCCAGGAATCCTACCCGGATTCCCAGGTACAGGGGAGAAATCCTTCTCTGAGCTCTCAGAACTCCCCACATCCGCCCGATCAACACTTAGTACCCCCATTAGAACTGTCTCCTTCCTCATTCCTCCCACTGCCCTTGAACTTGGGTGGGGGAGGGGAGTGGCCTTTTCCACCAGATCCCCATTGTCCAGCACTGCATAGTTCGGTTGGCCCTTAGAGGGCTTTCTCACATTAAGTATTTGTTGAATTAATTTGCTAAACGAGTGAATGACTGTCTTGGGAGAGACCCTGAGCCGAGGAAAGCCTTTATGGGATTTGGGGATGTTAGAAAGGTCCCTTCCTTAATCACTTCTCCTCAAATAAGCCACCTCCACAGGGCCTAAAATTCTAGCACTAAAATTTTAATGAGTCTCTCTTTGGTTTAATGAGTCTTTTCTCTCAAAATGCAAATGCTCCGAGAGAGGGAAATCAGCCACAGAGTGCACACAATGAGCTTACTTCATTCTAAGTCCCCTGTGGGGGAAAAGCAGTCTGGTTCTTATTGTAATGAACAAGCTGAGGTTCAGAGAGGCAGAGCAGCTTGGGCCAGGCCACACCGCAAGTGAAGCTGGTATCTGAACTCAGCTCTGCCTGAAAACAGAACCCACCTCTTTCCAAACAAGGGACCTCAGCCTGAGTAGCGTGGGGTGCAGGGCCAAGCAGGGCCAAACAGACTGGGAACCTTAGAGCTTCAAGATCCCCCAAGGACCATCTCTGCCTCATGCTTGTGCCAAAGGTAGGCACCAGGGGTGGGGGTGGGGGGTGGGGGGGAACTGCCCAAAGATGGGGATTCATTTCCCAAGATCACACAGAAAAAGAGAGGCAGTCTTGGGACCGGAACCCATCTGGAGATCTTCTCTTTTCTCCTTAGGTTGGGAGGCTCTTTCCTGGAATGGGGGTTGGGGGGGGTCTTCTCTGGTCTGGAGCCTCTCCTAGGATTTCCCCCTGGCCCAGAAAGTGGCCTTCCCCAAAAGGAGACATTGCCTCACCCCCATGGGAAGACAGAGAGGGACAACTAAAGGGACTCCAAGGCCTGTGCAAGCTGAGCTAAGCAGAGGATGAAAAGGAGGGAGGGCTCGGATGAGTGACTATTCAGGAAGAGCAGACCTGGGCATATACATAATCCCTATCTTTGTCTCATTAAAGGGCCACCGTTGGAGTTGGGAGACCGGAGGGTGCATCTAGGCTTGGGCAGCTGATTCTAAGTAAGAAAGAATTCTGATATTCATCTGAGCTGCCCAGTAAAGGAACGGGCTACTTCAGAGGTAGTGAGCCTCCCATCACTAGGAGTGAGCATCGAATGGAGAGTCAAGGAGCTGCCAAGGGGTCCTGATGGTCTCAAACAGGGATGATGGGCTTCAAGAGGTCTGTGAAGCCACTGAAAATAAAGGTACAATTGCCCCAGGGGGTCTTCTTCCAATAGTCAAAGGGGTTCTCAACCAAAGGAGAGCTCCCTGTTGAGTGGGAGGCCCTAGGAGGGTGCCTCACACATCTCTCCATCTCCAAAGATTCCAGGAGGCCCAAAGTCTCTAACATTTCACAAAGCCGAGAGTCTGGACTCTGTGACTGCCTGTCAGTCACTGGTATCGTACCCAAACTCCTACCCTGCCTGCAAGACCCCCAGGCCGGCCCTTCCCCTTTCCAAACCCGCCCCTGAGCTCACTCTCCCACATCCCTCCAGCCACGCGTACCTCCTCCCTGTTCTGAGGACACGCCAAACTCATCCCTGCCTCAGGGCCTTGGCATCTGCTGTTTTCTCAAGTGGCTCTTCTCATTCGTCAGGGTTGGGTTCGAAAGCCACCTCCCCAGAAAGGCCTTCCATGGCACCCCTCCATCATCCTCCGGCCTCAAAGTACAGGGTGATGTGCAAACCAGAACCCAGGTGTTTGGGTTCAAATCTCAGCCTTGCCAAGACCTTGAACAGGTTACCTGGCCTCTGCATGCTGTTTCCTCAGCCCTAAAACCAGGAATAATAATAGTACCTGCTTTGTTGGGTTGTTGTGAGGATTCAATCTATCAATCTATGGAAAGGGCTTTGGAAAGCATGCTGGGTAAGCTCCAGGTAAGGATCAGCTCTTGTTAGCATCTACCCTTGCTTTAAAATTCAGCATAACCATCACATTTTTTTTGGTCTATTTTTGGACTGTCTTCCCTACTTTCTATTTACACATGAGGAAACTGAGGCTCAAAGAGGCTCAAAGAGGTCAAATCAAGCCCTCTGAAGAGAGGGACTGGGCTTGTCTCATTTTCCACTGGATCTGCAGTCCCTCGAACTGTCTGGCACACAGTAGGTGATCAGTGGTTCCATGTGGCTGAATGAATGAATGATAAATAAATGACCACAACCCCATCCCTCTAAGGCTCTGTGCAGTCAGGGGCCTGTTCACCTAAGCCTCTATTTCAGCCTGACTCTGCCCACCCTCATCCCAGATGACTCGCAGCTCAGTCAAGGTCCCAGCCTCCCTCAGAAGTAGCTGCTGGGACAGGTAGGCTAATCACCTGGGCCCCAGCATCCCTGCCCCTGTCCCCAGTGGAACCCCCTCACCCAGGCTAGGGCTGGGGGATGAGGCGGGAGCTGCCCTGGCACTCACCTTGGGGGATCCTGGCCCAGGGGAGGGTGGCAGGTGTGGGCTCAGGCAGCAGCAGCTAGCTCCCCCATCCTGTGCTCTGCGAGCTGCCCACTGGGGGCCTGCCCACCAACTACATAATTGATGAGGAGGCCCAGCAGGCTGTGCCCGCCTGGCATTTCAGAACCACTAATGAGGCCAGCCTCTTGCTTCCTGTAGCAGGACATAGGCCCCCGGGGCTTCCAGCCCAGTGATTACAGAGAGGAGCCACCTGAGGGCAGGGGCCACCCACCCAAGCCCCTGACTTGGCACAGGCAGCAGCCAGGAGAGCTGGGGCTAAAGGTGTGGGCTCAGGCCGACCGTGCGGCAGCCTGGGTTCACCAGGCACGGACTGCGTGCCCCTGGGCCAGCCATGTCCCCTCTCTGAGCCTCAGTTTCCTCATCTGTAAAATGGAGATGGATGGTAATAGTTGCTACTTCGTAAAGCTGGTGTGAGGATGGAACAAAATAACTCAGATGAGGTGCTCCCCCCAGGGCCGGGGACCTGAAAAATGCCTCATGTATGCGAGCAGCTGGTACCATCCCTGGCATGGGGAAACAGCTTGGTGACCAGATGGGCTTTCCATGGGGCCAGGGAGTGACCCCTGTTTCAGAGGGATCCTTTCCCCGCCTCCTCCTTCATCCTACAACCAGGATTTTTCTCATTCCTGTGGCTTCCTCATCTCTGGCTGAGGTCTCTGCCCTGGCGGGAGGAAAAGCTGGATTTGAGTCCAGCCTTCATCAGCTGTGCGACTTTGGGCTGGAGACTTCAACATTCTCACTCTTGGTTTTGGCCTCTAAAATAGGGACACTCAGGTCAACTTTCAGAAATGTTGTCATGACTTAATGAGACAACTGTAGCAAAATACCCAGCACCTCACCAGCCTTGACCCCTTGCCAGGTCCTGCCTCCTCCTTCCAGGGTCCCAGCTTTAAGGCCAAAGTTGACTCTCCTCTTCCAGAATCTTTCCCTACACGAGTCCACCTAGCTCTTCCACCCTCACCACTCCACTTCCTCCTCCCCCCACCATCTGAACCCACCTTAAATGTCTAGTCCCATTACAGCAGCAGAACCGGAGTCATCCACTATCCCACTGGGTCTAATCCACCCAATGGGCTGCATTCCTCTAACGTGTACACACACTATTTCTGTGTTCCTCCATGGCCAATAACCTGCTGATGAGGGGCAGGGGGTAGGGAATCCCAGCCATGATCACCTCTGGTCTCTACCAGGTCTCACTGCTCCCTTGATCCAAGCCCCTACCTCTTAATCCTTTTTTTTAAATAGGTGGGGAAATCACACCTCCTCCAGGAAGCCCTCCCAGCCTACTTGTCAAAGCTTCACCTGTTCCACTCTTTGGACAGAGGCAATTCACTCTCACAAATATTCATTAAGCATTTACTCAGTTTGGGTAGTTGTGCAAAACTGTGTGGAGGACAGAGAGGTGAAGAGTACAGCCCAGCTTTTATGGGACTCCTGCCGGAAAGTGGGCCTAAATCAAAAGTAACTCAAGCAACCCCTGCTTTCAGAGGCTGCGGAGCCTGCCTCAAGCTGCAGTGCTATGTGGATATGCTAAACTCAACTGAGGTCAACTCACTGAAAGAGCCAAGTCAACAAATACTACCGAGCATCGAGCAGGGCTGAGAGAAGGTATGTGACCTGCCCATACCACTAGCACACGGCAGAGGCAAATTCAAATCCACGCATCCGACTCCGAAGGCCATGCTCTTTCCATGACCCTAGGACTGAGCACTGACGTGTGTGCTAAGCAGCAGGAAAGCATTCAAGGAGAGAAAGATGGGGTGTGGGGATCTGGAAAGGAACCACTTGACAAGTGGTGATAAAAGTGGGCTGGAGCTGTGGTGAGGGGTCATGGAGACAGGACGGGAGGGCAGGTCAAGAGGAGGGGACAATGTGAGCAAAAGCATGAGGTGGTGCTCAAGGGGGCCATATTCCCATTGATTAGAATTGCAGGCCTTCCCTTCATGGCTCAGCGGTTAACGATACCAACTAGTATCCATGAGGATGCATGTTCGATCCCTGGCCTCACTCAGTGGGTTAAGGATCCGGCGTTGCTGTGAGCTGTAGTGTAGGTCGCAGATGCGGCTCAGATCTCACATTGCTGTGGCTGTGGCATAGGCTGGCAGCTGCAGCTGTGATTCATCCCCTAGCATGGGAACCTCCATATGCCTCAAGTGCAGCCCTAACAAACAAACAAAACACCCAAAACAAACAAAAAAAGAAATGTAGCACATGGGACAATTGAGTCCCAGGTTGCAAAGTGAGGCAAAGACGGCCTTGAATGCCAGGAAATGATAATAATAGTCAAAGCAACCCCCCTCACCCATTTACAGAGCACTCGCTATATGCCAGGCACAGGCCGAGGGCTAAGCAATTGGCCTGGGGAGGGACAGAAGGGAGGGTCCAGGGGCTAGCACCATGGACAGCAGCTCCAGCAAGGAGGGCGTGGGGCAAGGCATTGTGGGTAACGGCCCAAGTCCTCGTTATCCCAGAGTCTTACTCTATTAGTGTGTCACTGAGGTTCGGGGAGCAGAGGAGACTTTAGTTACTATCCGTCCTAGACCCTCATCTCTGACTCCGCTCAGGGCTCTGCAGAGTGAGCTTTCTGGGTCACCCCTCCCTCTTCCAATCTTCCATCAAGGGCATCTCTCCCTCAGATCTGCTCTGGGGCCTGGAGGCCCTGGGACAGAGCGAGTGAGACTCTGGGTTCCGCACAGAGTCTGGAAGATCCAGATTCAAATCCCAGCTGTGCCACTCACCAGCCGTGTGAACGTGGGCAAATCACTTCTCCGCTCTCTGCACCATTGTTCTCATCTGTCATTAGGGCTAAAAGTCCCTCATTCCGGGATGTGGTAAAGATTATGTGTAATGATGTCGTTCTAGCATTTAATAATACCTGGCGCACAGCAGGTGCTTGACACACGGCACTTACTGGGATATTAGTATTGAACTCCTTGAAGGAAAAGGCGTTTTCCTCACCTCCATCTCTATCTCTGCTCACCCTACCCTGCTCTGGGCTGAGCATAAGGCCTTGCACACAGTAGAGGCTCCACTGGCTCTGCACATAGTAGAGGCACAGCTGCAGGAGATAAAACCCAAAGACGGACAGTAACTGGCTCCGGGTTGCACAGAGAGCATCAAAGGGAAATAAAAGGGCAGGCCCTGGAGCTCAGCCTGGGTACTCCATGTGCCTCCTGCTCCAGGTGTGGCTTCCTAGGGAGGCTTTGGCAGCAGGTAAAGCAAGGGTGCCAGATAGGAGTCATCTAGCAGCTGGGGGTGGCACTTTAGGGACTGGGGACTCAGGGAAGCCCTCAGCAGGGGCAGAAAGCAGGAAGCAGAGCAACTGGGGGCTCTCCTGCTGGAGCTGAAGTG
Organism: Phacochoerus africanus; assembly: GCF_016906955.1. Lineage (NCBI taxonomy): Eukaryota > Metazoa > Chordata > Mammalia > Artiodactyla > Suidae > Phacochoerus > Phacochoerus africanus. The sequence goes on from NC_062551.1 coordinate 79,298,308, forward strand.
GCAGCAGGAGCAGCCAGCCAGACCCAAGTGATGCCAGCGCCAGGGAAGCCGAGAGGCACCCGCCTGCTGGGGCATGGGTGGGGGGGTGGCGGGGGGGGGCTGTGAATCCTGAGGTGAGGTTGCACCTCCACCCACTGCTCACAGTGTTGGGGAAGCTGCAGACGCTCCCTCCTCCAGAGAGAGGCAGCCTCAGACGCAGGAAATGGGCTGGAGGAGGGGGTTCTGAAGGCTACATATGCAGTGGGAGCAGAGGATCTGGGGGTCGGTGGAAAGGCTAAAGGTGCCACCAGCCCCACCAGGAACCACCATGATATGAGTCAGAAAAGAGATGAGAAAAGGCAGGAAACCCTTTCAGTGAGGACCTAGAATGTGTCAGGCCTGTTTTAATTGTGCGCACTCTGTTAAACACGCATTTTAATCCCCATGTCACAGATGAGAACACTGAGGTTCGGAGAAGTGAGTGAATTGCTGCAGGTTGCACAGCCAATGGCAGAGCTGAGATTTGATCTGAGTTGCCTGACTCCGAGGCAGAGCTCAAGAAAGAACTGCGGGGGAGAGTACATGGGGCAGAGCTGGGAGAGAGTCTGCCCACCCAATCACCTGCAGGATGGGCAGGAGGGTTGGTGGGGTCTGGCTTTATAGGGTCACAGTTTGGGAGTGACCCTAAAGTTTAGCCAAGCAGCCCAGTCACTCCTGAGAGCCCTTGGTACTCACCACACACTCCGGCGAGGGGCAAAGGACTTGTCCACCCTGAAACACAGCAAGAGGTGCAGCAGGTGAGGGGGCAGCCCCTCCTTACCAGGCCCTGCCCAGCACATCAGGCCACCCCCTACCCTCCCAGAGGGACCTGGAGGAGGTATTGTTTCTAAAATATTACCATCCCCCATAGGCTGTAGGGACCCTAACATCAGCTTAGGGACATGCGAGGGGTGGAGTGAAGGAGAACAGAAGAGAGGCAGGTTTAGAGACACGGGTGGAGGGGAGCGGGAGCCCAGGACCTGGCTCCGGGGGGCAGCAGGGCTGCAGGTCAGCATATAGGAAGTCTCGGAGCAGGTGGAGGGAGATAGTGACTACAGCGCTTTGGGGTCAGGGCAAAGAGGGAGGGGTGCGGCCAGGGCCAACTTAGAGTGTGTTTACAGACAGGATGGGAGAGTGTGGGTGTTTATAAAGGTGGGCAGGAAGAAACCCCACCACCACTTCCCCAGTGGCCTGCCTTCATCCCGGAGTTGGAGCTTACTTATATCCACCCAGGGAACTAACGCCTAGGAATCTGGGAGCAGAAGCCCCACGAGGGCTTCCTCTCCTGCCCCTCCCCAACACACACACACACCCTGACCCCTAGCACAGAGCCAGTGGAAGACCTGAAGTCCCCCCAGAGTTCAGGGGCCACCCCCAGGCTGTGTCTCCCCCAAATCCCTCCAGGCCCAGCATCAGGGAGAGTGTATGGGCAGTGCCCCCTCCCAGAGGCTCCCCTCATTGCCTCTGGAGGGCACCTTGGGTAGGGGAGGGCTGGAGCAGGCTTAGCTGGGGGCCAAGGGGCTCAGCACTGTTGGGACAACAAACGACTCCTGCCTCCTGGCCAGAGACCAGAGGAGAACGGGAAAGGAGCCCCAAATTGGACTCTGCCAGCTGAGGAGACATCTTCTGGGGAGGCAGGGCTCTGGCCTTCCAGGGATCAGCTAACAAGGACTCTGCAGATGGGGAAAGTGAGGCCAGAGAGGCCAGAACTTGTCCAAGGTCACATGACAGAGTGCAGACCCTTGGTGTCTCGGAACTCAACCCAGGCCCAGCATCTGATGGCTAGCTGGGCCCCATGCAGGGAGGGCAGCCCTCTCATCTCCCACCCCACCCAGCCCTTTTGCAAGGTCCCCTTGGAGGTGGGGCTTCGGGAGAGTGGGCGTACCTGGGACACAATCCCTACAGGTCAGGGTGCACATATTCTCCAGTGTTACCTGTGTGAGCCCCACTGCTCTGCACCCAAAAAGGGGATCCTGTGTGTCCCTCTGACCTCAGGGAAGCAGGGCCTGGGGAAGCTTATGCAAGTACTTGGCCAGCCAGGGAAGGGGTTCCGGCCAGTCTGTCTATCCAGGCTGCCTCCCAATTTACCAAATCTCTGCCTAAGGATCCTCCCCGCCCTGCCCATCTCTCTGCCTCTCTGGGGTGGGCACTTGGGGTCGGGAGGGACAGTGAGGGAAAGATGGATCAGCCACCATTCTGACCCCCCCCATCGCCCTCAAGGTCTCCAGGTCCAGGCAGCCAGCAGCTCCGGGAGGAGGGGGTTCCTGAGAGCCAGGCTGCTAAGATTGGGGTGGCCAAGCTGTCCAGGGATGGGGGTGGGCCTTCCCCTGGCCCGCTCCTTCCTACCCCCACTACCTATACACTCACCGGGAGGGCACAAGCTCAGGCCCAATCTGTCCGTCCACACACAGTCATACACGGAAACACTGTCGCGCACTTAGACACAAACACAGAATGCCCGCGGGCACTCGCATCCCCACACGTGCACATGGGTACCCAATCGGAACACACACACACACACACACACACGCAGACTTACCAACACTACAACTTACGCACATCGAACCGCTCACCTCTCACACAAGCACAAATTCACAATTACAGAACCCCCCCACGAGTCAAGGCAGACCCCGGCAGGCGCGCGTGCACCCGGGCGCGCGCTCTCCCGCGCCCCACCCCCACCCCCGCACACATCTGCGCGCGCACCAGCGCCCCCGCCCGGCACACCTACCCTCCGTAGGCCCCGAAGGTGAAGCTGCGCTTTCGGCCGCTCATGGTGCCGCCGCCGCCCGGCCTGCCCGCGCGGGGCCGCCAGAGCCGCCTCCCGGCGCCCGGGTCCCCTTGGCAACACGGGCTGCCCCGCCCCCGGCCACAAGCCCCGGGATTGTCCGCGCCCCCGCGGGCTGCGGTCCAGCTGTCGGGGGCAGCCACGCGCAGAAAGGGCCGCTTGTTCGTGCCGCCCTCCGGCCGAGGGCAGGGTGTGTGCTGGACTTTCCGAGCTGGGACCTGGGGGCGGGGAGGCGGGGGGGGGGGTTGGCGGGCGGGGCCTCCGCGGGGGCGGGGAGCCGTTAGGAAGAGGCCAACCCTCCACCCCCAGACCAGGACGTACCCAGCTGCAGACCCCCTTCCGCGGCGCCACTCTCTTCCACCACCCGAGAGCCCTCGGGCTCTGTCGGCGAAACTGCCACCTGGTCATCATGAGGAGGGAGCGCACAGCCGGCTGGGTCAAGAATGTGGCACCCAGGGTCAATAGGGTGTGCGCTGTAACCTCGAATTTCTCTTTCGTAAAATAAGACTAACCCTCGCGGGCCCTCGTGGCATTGGAGTGAGTTAATGCCTGTCAAGTGCTTAGCCCTGGCCTTCACTGTACTTGCTCAATAAATGCCAGCCAGGAGCGTCCTGTCCTGTGGGTCAGAAGCTCTGCTCCTGATTGAGAAAAGGCAGGAACAGAGTCTCCCACTGGGGGGGCCTCATCCCCCTCCACGGAGCCCCCCTTGCCCAGGGGAGCAGGAACAGGGTGGGAATGGAGATGCTCCACCCTCTTCTTGAAAATCCATCCAGCCTGGGTTCTCTCCCTCAACAACCCTCTGAGGGAAACGGCTCTGAGTCCTAGAGCCAGTGAGGCATTCATTCAACAAACACTCTGAGCCCCTCCTCTGCACCCCCTTATCCAGAGCTCACAGTCCAGTGCGCCACCCCACAGGAAGCCGGCTCTGCGGCCCCAATTAAAGATGTGTCAGGAGAAGGGGACACTAGCCCTGCCCCCAGGACTCATCTGCCCCTCCCAGAACACCCACTGCCCCCCCACCCCCTGCACTGGGGGAGGCCCCCAGAACCTTGCCGTTTTCTATGGGGTTTTCTGTCGAAAGGAACTGCAGGGAACAGATGCAGTGGGGGGAGGTAGGAAGGACAGCCAGGGGCACTAGGATAGGGTGGCAGGCATTCTTCAGAAGCCTTTCAGGAACTGTTCCGCTGGCGCTGAGCCAGGGCTCAGTTAGCTCCATCTTCCTCTGGGAAATGGCTGGTCTGGGTACAGGGCTCCACCGTTCGCCTCACCCAGGCCGGGGATGGGGCGCGGACATGAAGACACTGAGACCTCAGCTCACAGCAATTACTTTTCTCTTGGGGGGGTCCCACCAGCCCATCTCTTTGTGCTACCCCAGACCCCTTCTCCTCTCCACACCTTCTGGCAGGTGGAGGAAGCCTCAAGAGCCGCTGGCAGAGTTCAGAGCCTGGGCAGGACCCTCACGATTTCCTCCACCCAGAACCCACCCGCTTGGTTTGGTTCTCAGAGGAGGGTCTGGATCCTCCTGGCAGCGCACTCTGCCAGGGTCAGGGTCACAATTCCTGAGCAGCGTGGGAAGCCCAGTCGTCACAGGACTCCTGGTAGGCTCCCGAGGGGCAAACCTTAGGAGCGCAAGACTGGCTGGAAGCGGAAGCGGGAGGAAGTCTGGTAGCAGCAGCGGGGGCGCCCAGAGAGCCGGGTGGAGGGAAGGCTCAGGGGCTGGGCCTGGGTCATAACAGATGTGCGCAGTGTCAGCACTGGGACCTGTCCCGGGTGCCGCACCCACCTGGACACGGCCCTCAGCCTCGCCAGTCTCTTTTCGGTAGAAATGATTCCTGAGTGGGCTCTACATGTCCACTTGGCAGGGTGGCCAAGAAGCCTCGAATGTGCCAAGTTTCCCAGCCGGGACCTGGCCCCCGAGAGGCCCTGCTGGTGCTGGGACAGTGGGCCCTTGAGAGGGGCTGTGGGGGCTGCAGGGTTCCCACCGAAGACAAAGAGCTCAGTGTGGGCTCCGGACTCTTGGGCTCTGACCAGCTGCAGCTGCCTCATTGGCAAGAGCTGGGGGTGGGGTGGGGGCGGGGGTCAGCGATGCCCAGGACACTCCCGGGCCAGGTCCTGGTCCCTCCGGCAATAGCAGAATTTAACTGCGCCTTCTTGGGAGTTCCCTGGTGGCCTAGCGGGTTAAGGATCCAGCATCGTCGCTGCTGTGGCTTGGGTCACTGCGGTGGTATGGGGTGATCCCTGGCCCCGGGAACTTCTAGATACCATGGATGTGGCCCAAAATAAATAAATAAATGCATCTTCTTAACCTGCAACACCACTTCCAAGAATTTACCCCCTACATCAGCACAGGTGAGCCTCAAGATGAATGGCCAAGGACTAGGGACAGGGAGGCCAAGTGCTTGTATCCTCATTTTGTAAACCCTCCCAGGGTTCAAATCCTAGCTCTCCCTGACATCAGCTGTGTGACCTTGGGCAGGGCACTTCATCTTTCTGTGTTTCAATTTCTTCATCTTCAAATAGGGTTGATGACAAACATAAGAGAACCCACTTCAGGAGTAACTAAATTAATACTTATAAAGCCTTGAGAATAGTATCTGAATTGCATGTGTTTGTTAGATAAAACACTTGCTGCAGCATCATTTGTATAGGCTGAATGATGTGAAATCACCACATTTTTTTGAGTTAGCCAAGATTTATTACTAAGAGTTCCAAAACAAACTAATGGCTATCCAGAGCGAACTGGAGAGAGAAATTAAGGTCCATTTACACCACGCAGTATATGCAGCTGTTGTAAAAAACAGGGCAGATCTATGTGTGGGCAACAAGGAACAGCCTCCAAGACAGACACAGAGACACACACAGAGGCAGTGCGGTAAGGGCGTAGGTGCTGGACCAGGTGCTGACATTTCCCAGCTATACCGTATTTAACTCTCCCCAGACATCCAGCCTCCACTGGCCTCCACTGTGGCGGGGAGCTCAGTACTAGCAAGTCAGCACAGCGCTGGGAAGCCACTGCCATTTTTGGGGTGGGACAGAGCTCCCTTCTTTCTTTCCCTCCAGCCTCTCCCCCAGAAACCAAAGTCAGGCTGCCCTCCAGGACCAAGGAGGAGGCCCCCACTGCTGGGCGTATTAGTTTTACACTCAAGTGGCTAAACAGGTACCAGACTGTGTGAAGGAGGAGGGAACGGTGGGGGCGGAGGGCTGCAAAGCGCCCCTTCCAAGTTCACCCTGGGAACTTGAATTCTGGGAGTTCCACCCACCTGCCTCCAGCTCCCCCTTCCCAAGCCTCACGAGGGAAATGGAAGAGCGCAGAGCAGGGCAGGTTCCTGGGAAGATCCCAGGCCTGGGTTCCAGATGGGGCTGGTGGGGCCAGTTCTTGCCAGGATCCCCAGCAACTTTTTCTGCCCTCCCTCCTGCTGTCATTCCCATTCGGGACATCTGCTGGGGGCTTCCTGCCTGGCCTGTGTGGCTCTGCATTAACCAGTTTCCCTCTCTGGGCCTCAGTGTGCTCATCTGTTAAACACTCACTCTCACTTTGCTGGGTTAGAGACATAACTGTGGAAAAATGCATTTGCCTTGAGAGAATCTCATAGGCTTGAACCATCATTATCTTTAGCTCATGGCCTTTCTATCCAAGCCACACCCACTCAATCCCAAGATGCTGCAAAGCCTGAGCTCCTGGAAAGGGAGTCTGCTGGGGGGTCCTCAGGCCCTAGGAAGGGAGGGAGGAGTGGGTGTGGCTTGGCTCACACCCTCTCCCCAGGCAGCTGCCAGGTGAAGTTGCTGAACCAACCATCCTGACTCAGCCCCTCATTCCAGTCAATGAATTTCTGAGTCCTCTGCCTACTCAAATACCTACTGTGTGCCTGACCTGACCAGGAACTAGGGGTAGAGGATGAACAAGACAGAATCTGTGGTGCACTTGCACACACACCTGCCCAGAAGCTTCACTCGGCCACACACGCCCCTCTCCTTGAACTACGCACTGAGACACCTAACTCATGTGCACAGAGATCATATCAAGGTCAAATGTTTGCTGACGTGCTCACATGGACATCAGCCCTACCCTGCAAACCCAGGTGCAGGTGCGCAAAGGTCAAATCAAGTCCCCACCCACAGGTCCCAAATGGGTGGGTGCTGACTAAGGCTGGGTTTGTACACGCATGTGAATACATGCTAATGACAACAGATTCACATATGAAATCACAGGCCCACACACCCTTAGGTCACATTACGTTCACATAAAATATAAACACAGATATATGTGCATGCCAGTGTGTGCACATGCGTGTGTGTGCGCGTGCACACACACACACACACACAGAAACAGTGCCCAGCTAACTACTGAGAAGAAATAAAGGTAGGGGTCAAGAGGTGTGAATTGCTGGATGCCCAAGGAGAGGGGAGGCCAAGACCCCTCTCACACACTTTAGACTGGAATCCAACCGCCACTCTCCCCTACCCTGGCCGACGGCAAGACCCTCTCCATCCGTTTTCAGGAGCAGGTAAGTTGAACTGGAAGGGAGGCTGCTCATTCCCAGAGTGCCACCCTGCACCAGGGGACAGGAGAACTGGGTTGCAGTCCCCAGCTCCGCTGGGCACTCCAGCACAATCTCTTCCGGTTTTGGGCCTCTCCTGGTCCGGATATACAGTGGGGGACTGCCTGCCCTGACGATTCTTCATGCCACGCACCCACTGAGCAGCCGGGGCTTCTGCGAAGCCCTCTTCACCCTGCCAAGACTCCCACTGTGGCAACGGTTCTCAACAGGGGAGGCTCTGCCCCTGGAAGGCATTAGGGAAATATGTGAAGGTGGTTTTCACCCTCAGCAGTTACTGGGGATCCCCAATATCATTCAGTGGGTGGGGGCTAGGAAAGCTATGCCAGGGAGAGTCCCACCCGGGGAGAATTGCCAGGCATCACACATGCCCCCAGACATTCATGTGAGGGAAAAGCCTGTTTATCTCACCCTACAACTTAACTCTGGTTTACATATGAGTATTTTTTAGTGTGGCCACACATGCGACATATGTAAGTTCCCAGGCTAGGGATCAAATTGGAGCTGCAGCTGCCTACGCCACAGCCACAGCAATGCCAGATCCGAGCCGCGTCTGTGACCTACACCACTGCTAGATCCTTAACCCTCTGAGTAAGGCCAGGGATAGAACCCGCATCCTCATGGACATACTAGTCGGGTTCGCTACTGCTGAGCCACAACAGGGAACTCCTAAAGGTATTTTTAAATATACAAAACAGGTGCAAGCATTTGGTTACTTCATTAGGTCCTGTGGCGTGATTATGTCAGAGTATTTATCTATGGAAGTGAGGGCTTTCACTTCTCTTAGTGCAGTATATTGTTTTTTTAAAAAATTGTATGTGTAGGTAGGTAGGCTTATTATCTGGAAATACCATTACAGGAAAATAAAGAACGCTCTTTAAAAAACGTGTTCTGAAACTGGCCTGGGGAGCCCGACACGGTCCTCGGCGCCCTCAACTGGCAACCATGGGAACTGCAGGACGAGTGCCGGGCGGGCTCCAGGACCAGGGACAGCGCCCTAGGCGTCTCTTACGGCAAGGCTGGGACCCGAGGGCGCCAGGAGGAAGCACCCGGCGTTCTGGGCCGCGAGCTGGCCACCCCCGCACCCCGCACCCCGCAGCCCTCCCTCCTCCCCTTGAGCGGAGGCGGGCCCCAGAACCTGCCTTTTTCCCTTCTCCTTGCGCGTGCTGCCGCGCCGCTCCGGGCCCACAACGACACACCTGTGCGCCACAATAGTGACACCTGTGCCGCCGCCCACCGTGTTCCCGCCGCCTCCTCTCCCTCGGAACCGTTCTGTCGGTGTGCAGATCACCAAGACGCACCTACGCGCCTGAGACCTCTGTGATCTCCACAACGGCCTCCTGAGGCGGATTACGCAAGAGTTTTCTGTCAGCATGGCTGATGGGGAAACTGAGGCCTGCAAATAGAGCAGATCCAGCTCTCCCGACGCCCCCTCAAGACGTCATCCCCCATCACACACGAACCCCAGCTCAGTAAGAGCTTCTAATAGTTCCTGACGCCTCGTGCCAAGCCCTCTCTCCGGTTCAGTGCATGATGGCCGCCCAGTAAATTAGGTGCTATTATCATTCCCAGTCCACAGACCAGGAAATTGAGGCCTTTTGAGAGGCTAAGTGGCTTTGCCCAAAGGCCAAGGAAGTAGAAGTGGCTGTAAAGACCCCCTAAGCTGACTCAGCTCTGAATCACTCTCAGGGACACTCCTGCCAAGAAGAAAGCCCTTCAAACAGCACCGCTGCCTCTTGCCCTGACACCCTGAGGGCCTGAGAGCCTCCTCCCCCTCAGGATTTGGGTGGATGGCTGCATGGGGCCCCACATCCCTTGCCAAACCCCCCCAATCTCCCCATCCTCAAAAGCTTTCTCCTCCCAAAGCACTTCCCCAAAGCACACAGTAGGTGCTCAACAGATATTTGCTGTTTGTCTGCAGCCTGCCTTCCAGGAACCAGGATTCTAAATGCACAAGCACAGAGCCTGGACACAGAGCAGGGCAGTGTGAGCCTATGGTTAGGGCATAGGCCTGAGAGCCAACAGAGCGGGGTTCCAGCCAAGTCTTTTTTTTTTTTTTCCTGTCTTTATAGGGCTGCACCTGAGGCAAAAGGAGGTTCCCAGGCTAGGAGTCGAATCAAAGCCATAGTTGCCAGCCTATGCCTCAACCACAGCAACGCCAGATCCGAGCCTCGCCTGTGAACCTACACCACAGCTCACGGCGACGCCGGATCCTTACCCCCCTGAGCAAGGCCAGAGATCGAACTTGCATCCTCATGGTTACTAGTTGGGTTCGTCATTGCTGAGCCACAAAGGGAACTCCTCCAGCCCAGTCCTGAGCTATGTGACTCTAAGCCTCAGTTCCCACATCTGGAAAATGGAGACATATCAGCTCTTGGCTCACAAGGTGATGCACACAGAGAGGACTTAACAGGGTACCTTGTGGCCACAAAGAGTTTGCATGGTGGTGGGTAGTATTGCTGCTGCCTGTAGAATCTTCCTTGGGGCATATAAAATCCAGAAGCCCCTGTTGAGTGATGCCCCCTTTCCCACAAGGGCAAATCAGACCACAACATACACCACAAGCAAGCAAGAAGGGCAGAGAAAGAGGTTGCAAATGCACAGCCTGTGGCCAGGAGGGACAGAAGGAGCGGGCAGGGCAGCCATCCTTGGTGGGCGCAGAGGGTCTAGCAGTGTCTGGAGGCCCACTACCTCACTGCCTGATCTCTGACCTTCAACCCCTGGCCTCTGGCTCCAGATCAGCTCCCTGGTGTCCTCAGCACAGAAGGCACTCCATAAATGTTCAGTGGATGAATGATGTCCTAGGGTGGCTATTTACAAAAAGGATAAAATAAATTTTGCTCCTGTTGTAACATACACAGGGTGGACATCCGTGTGGGTTTAGAGTCAGGTGGACCTGTGTTTGAATTCTCACTTCTGTCGCTTCCTGGTTTGTGACTTTGGGCCATCTCCATAACCTCTCGGAGCCTCCATTTCTTCATCGGTAAAAGGGGCTGGTGAGACAATAACAGTACTTCCCTCATAGGGTTGTTCTTAGGATTCAGTATAAAGTGCTCGGCCCTGGCACACAGTAGGTGTCCAGTAAGTGGGGGTGATTCTTAGCACTGTTAACACAGCCACACACTTGAATCAGGAGACCCAGGTCACAGGCCCAGCTCTGCCACTGGCTCAGTGCGACTGTGGGCAGGTCCCTAGCCCTCTGTAAAGTGAGGGTTCTCCATGGTGCCTTCTGTCTGATTTGGGGGCAACCTGGCCTCCATGGGCATGGCAGTTGGAGAGGCTCCCCGAAAACAGCTCAGCCCCTCGGTCTACAGTCTCCGCATGGAGAAGGGGAGGGTGTTTCCCTGACAGGGAGGAAGCCAGTCAGAAACAGTTCCCCCTGGGGAGTTCCTGTCCGTGGCTCAGCGGTTAACTAACCCAACTAGGATCCATGAGGATGTGGGTTCAATCCCTAGTCTTGCTCAGTGGGTCAGCCATCCAGCATTGCCATGAGCTGTGGTGTAGGTAGCAGACACAGCTTGGATCCTGTGTTGCTGTGGCCGTGGTGTAGGCCGGCAGTTATAGCTCTGATTTGACCCACATGTGTGGCCTTGAAAAAAAAAAGAAAAAAGAAACAGTCCCCCCTGGACACACCCCCCACGCTGTCCCTAAAGGCAGGACATAGTCCTGGAGCCACACCATGCGAGTTCCAGGCCTCAGGGTAGGGGGTAGCCTGAGACGGTGCAGTGGGCCCAGGGGAGGCAAGATCTAGGTTTGGAGCCCAGTTCATGCCCCGAGGCCCATCCCACCACTTCTCTGAACCTGTTCCCTCAGCCCCAAAGTGAGGAGAATAACAATGGCCCCATGAGTCCTGCCAGCCCTGAGGGCTCTGGCGCACACATCAGAGGCAACCCAGATGTGAAAGTCTTTTGTGAATTGCTACCATTGGGTGCAATCATCATAAGTATTATCTGTAAAATGAGGGGGTTGGACCAGCTGATCTCCACGGGCTCCCCTCCAGCTGAGGATTTCTCCGTTTCTGAGCTGGGAGTTCAGGCAGGCACAGGGGGCAGCGGAAGCCAGGGTCTGTGGGATTGTACACCCCCCGGGAACCCCTGCAAACAAATCTCCGCATTCATCCTCCTCCCCAACCCAGCCTGGGGTGCTGAGCCCCGTGCACAGGCCACAGGGAAGGGAAAAGGGAGGGAGGAGGAGCTGGAGGTGCAGGGCCATGTCCCAAAAGGGTGGGGCAGCCTCAGGGTTTGAGCCCCACCCCTGCCCCGGCCCAGAGCTAGGCCTGTCCCCCTCCACATCTGATTCCACAAGAAGTACACCGAAGTGGTTAAAAATGGAGTCAGAGAGCCCTTAATTCTCAGCTCCAGCCACACACCAGCTGGGTGACCTTGGGCGGGCTGTTTAACCTCTATGAGACTCAGTGGGCCTAATGATGGTTGCTCTGAGGATTAAATGAGACAGATCCATGAAAAGTGCTTAGCACAGAGCCCAGCATTCTGCAAGTGCTCGACAAATGGCCCCCACCTGCAGCCCATCACTCAGCCTCCATTCTGCTGCTCCCCCACTAGAACGCTCCTGGAACCCTTGAGCCACCCACAGCTCCAACCTTGACTAACACAGGGCAGACCCTGATGGTGTGTCTTGGGGGCAAGAGCAGAGGGAAGCTCCCAGGTTTCTTTGCCCCTCAGAGGGTCACATCTCTTCAGCATGGGAGGTCTGGGGGTCTGCCCCGTGACAGAGACAGATGAGGGCTTTGCTCCAGGACTCTGTCCAGTCCTATTTCTGGGGGCTAGAAAGCCCTGGGGGAGGGGTTGAAGGGCACCCCTATGCACCTGGAAAAGCTCCCAGAGCTCTGGGGGAGGCAGGTGGCCAGTGAGGCCAGTCTGGAACCCACCTTCAGAGCTTCAGCCTGGGGGCATCCATAGACTACTGCCTGGGCTGGCACAAGGGCCTGCAGTGGTCTGCCAGGTGGAGGGCCCCTCCCTGGACCCCCAAGGTTGGGAAGAGGCACCAGGTGGGAGTTTTGCCTGCCATTAGCCTGGGCCTCGTCCTGGCATCCCCTTGCAGGTGAATGACATGTCCTACTTTCTTTTTTTTCCTCTTTTATGACTGCACCCACAGCATGTGGAAGTTCCCAGGCCAGGGATCGAATCTGAGCCACACCTGCCACCTATGCCAAGTTGCAGCAATGTCGGATCCTTAACCCACTGCACCAGGCCAGGGATCAAACCTGCAACTTCCGCAGAGACAAGCCAGATCATTAACCCACTGTACCACAGTGAGAACTCTGACCTGTCCTACTTTTGAGAAGGGAGAAATTGGGGCTGTCCCAACAGTTCTGGCACTGAGCTTGCAAGCAGAGAGAAGTTCCCAAGGTCACCCTTCACCGTGCCTCAAAAATCCCAACTCAGAGGAGTAGGGTCTTGGAAAGCGCTAACCTCTGATTAGGGATGGAGATGTCTTCCCTTTGCGGGCTTGGCAGAGAATCAGGAGCAGAGCAGAGGGCCAGACCTACAGGCCTCATCCCTCTACTCCCTGCTGCAGCCTGGCTGCTGCAGGTGTGTGGCTCCTGTGGCCTTGAGAAGGTCCCAGCCTCTGGCCACTCAGGAGTCTGTTTTCAGCCTCTGTTCTGCAAATCCCAGCAACCCCAGCTTCTCAGGGAAGCCTGGGGAACACACTGTTGCAAGGAACAGCACAATGCCCCCAGAGACACGACACACCTGAGGCTCGTACAGCACGGTCACCAGCTCCGTCTCACTGGAGCCACATCAAAAAGGTAGGAACTACACCCACATTTTGCACTGATGGGAAGAAAGAAAGCTGGTGACTTGCCCAAGATCATACGGCCAGGAGGGCGAGGTCAGAGGGGGACCCAGGTCTTCCGCTTTCCAACACAGATGATAGCCCCCGCCTCCTTGACTGGCTGGTACCTCGGTCCTGTCTCCCGACCCTGGGGTGGAAGATGCTGGAGCTTTCTTCTTTGCATACAGGAGGGACATGAGCCCCAGGGAAATAGGCAGTGGACTCATATTTACACAGAAGGGGCAGGGCAGAGAACTGTGCTCGGCTAGTTCCTACCCAAGGTCTGCCCACAGAAGGCTCAGCCAATCCCTCCAATGGTCTTCCCATTGGCTTGCTGGGAGAATTCCTCAGCTGGGTCCCTAGTAAACCGACTCTAGCTCATCCCTACACACACCTTCCAGGGAAATCAAACCAATGTCCTGACTGTCATCTTTCATGCTGTAGTGACGGTGCCACCAGAAATATCTTCTTTCCTTTTCACTACACGACTCATGACGCCACTCATAGCCACCACGATCATTTATCAATCACCTACTATGTGCCAGGTACTGACTTCCCAAGGGGGAAAATCACCCATCTCATGTGACAAGGGCAATGCCTTAGAAATGTGAGATTATGGAAACAATTCCCCCTGCCCCCTAAACATTAAATAAAAGTCTCATTTGCTACTGCTGTAATAAAATGTTTGAAGGGTTTTTTGGTAAGGATTTTTCTCCATATTTGGCTGGTGTCTGTTTTTCCTTCTGCGCATTCACATGTCTGAATGCAGCTCTATGTTTTTCAAAGCAGCTCCCAGTCATCATGTCTGATCTGCACAAACAACACTCCCAGGTAGGCAGGCAAACAAGGCTTTATCATCCCTGTTCTACGGAGAAGGAAACGAGGCACAGAGACAGTAAGCTACTTGTCCAAAGTCACACAGCAGACACTGGACTTGGATTTCTTTTTTTTTTTTTTTTTGTCTTTTTGCTATTTCTTTGGGCCGCTCCCATGGCATATGGAGGTTCCCAGGTTAGGGGTCGAATCCGAGCTGCAGCCGCCTGCCTGTGCCAGAGCCACAGCAATGCGAGATCCAAGGGGCATCTGCAACCTACACCACAGCTCATGGCAACGCCGGATCGTTAACCCACTGAACAAGGGCAGGGATCGAACCCACAACCTCATGGTTCCTAGTCGGATTCGTTAACCACTGCGCCAGGACGGGAACTCCTGGACTTGGATTTCTGACAACTCCCAGCCTGTCACTTCTGAGTCCCCAACTAATGTCTATGACAGGTTGGACACTGCCCTGGGTATCTGCCTATACTAATCCTTTTAACCCCATCAGGTTCGTAAAGTGGGTGATCCCTGCTTTACAGATAAAAAGACAGAGACTTAAAGATATGGAGTAATGGGCCCCAAGCTGAACAGTTAGTTAGTGGCAAAGTCAGATTTTTTTTTTTTTTTTTTTTTACAGCTGCACCTTGGCATATGGACATTCCAGGCCAGGGGTCAAATCAGATCTGCAGCTGCCAGCCTACGCCACAGCCACAGCAACTCGGGATTTGAGCTGTGTCTGCGACCTACACTACGGCTCACGGCAATGGTGGATCCTTAACCCACTGAGTGGGGCCAGGGATCAAACCTGCACTACAGCTCACAGCAACGCTTAACCCACTGAGTGGGGCCAGGGATTGAACCTGCGTCCTCATGGATACTAGGCAGGTTTGTTACCGATAAGCCACAATGGGAACTCCAGATTTTAATTTTTTTTTTAATGGCTACACCCATAGCATATAGAATGCTATTCTATATGGACCTATGCTATAGCTGTGGCAACACTGGATTCCTTTTTTTTTTTTTTTGGCAAGAAATAGATTTATTAAGATAGGACGCTTGTGAGAGATGCAAGCAGGCAGCAACACTGGATCCTTAACCTGCTGCCACAGTGGGAATTCCATGAAGTCAGATTTTTAACTCAGGTTTTCTTCCAAAAAGAAATACCTCTTCGAGGGTGGGGCCTCTAGTGTTTACTAGAGGAGTGGCCAGGTCCTTTGGTCCCTTAAGCCTTACCTCCTCATCTGTGTGGCAGGGACTGAAGGATGCCACACCCAGCTCATGTCTGTTTCCCCATGTCTCATGCTGTCCCTGGCACATACTACACACTCAATACATTCTTTGTTGAGTGTGCAAACGAGGGCCCCACCGCTGTGCCAGCACCAGTGAGGACAGCACAGGGCTGACCCCTTTCTTCCAGGGAGGAAGGCTGGTGTCCCAGTGGGACCTCCCTGTTTTGGGGTGTCTCCACCAGCACCCCTCTGACTCTTCTGTCTTCCTTTCTGAGTCACTGCCTGCAAGTACAAGTCTGCAGCCCTAAAAATAGAGCACATATGGGGGCATAAAAATACCCACAGATGAAAACTACAGTGGCAGCCCCCCTACTCTCAGGTCCCCCGCTGTGGACCCAGGGTGGCCAGCCCAGGAAGTCCCTGCACTGGCAACCCTGCTGGGCCTGGTGTGGACAGAGAGTTTTCTTTTCTTTTTTCTTTTTGTTGCTTTTTAGGGCCATACCCAAGGCATATGGAGGTTCCCAGGCTAGGGGTCTAATTGAATCTACAGCTGCCAGCCTACGCCACAGCCACAGCAACACAGGATCCAAGCCGCGTCTGCGACCTACGCCACAGCTCATGGCAACGCCAGATCTCCGACTCACTGACCGAGGCCAGGGATCGAACCCACATCCTCATGGATACTAGTCGGATTCATTTCTGCTGCGCCATAACGGGAACTCCAACACAGAGTTTTCAACCAGTCTTTAGCCAGGGGCCCCCTCCTGCCCCCACACTGCCCAGCAGAGCCAAACTTCCTCTCCTCATTGGCACGGCTGCCACTCTACACCTGGCACTCCCTAGCCACACTGAGTGGCCTCCCGGAGCTGGAGATGGGCCCAGGGAAGGAAATGACTTCCCCGGGCCACACTGCCAGCAAGAGGCCTGGCCAAGCCTGGACTGAGGACCGGCGCCCTGGCAAAGCCCAGAGCCCATTGCGGCCCTCCACCAGCATCAGTCTGGCCTGGAGATGACATGTGAACCCACAGAAGCCCCTCTGGGCAGCTGCCTCCCAGCGACACCAGCCTCTCAGAGGCACAACTCGGGGGCCGGGGGCCCAGCCTGATGGAGGTTCTGCCAGGCCAGGAGGTAAGATTCCCTTCCCTTCACACCTTGCTGGAGGGCAAAGCAGAAACCGGGACCTGGCAAGGCCTCCTGGAAAAGTGGCAAAGGAAAGGGAATCCCAGGGTGCCTGGAGCCTGGGCTGGGCTGTCCTGTCTTGGGAGGGGCCTGAGGAGCAGGACTTCCAGGGACAGCAAAGGGGCAGCCCAGGGAGAGCCTCCTCCGGCCTCCGGGGCAGGTGTATGTCTGGGGGAAGGTGGGCAGGAGAGGAAGGTCCACTGACGGGAAAGACTGGTCATTTCCCAGGATTTCCAGGGTCAGCCCACCTGGGTTCACATGAACCAGAAAAGAGGGCAGAAGATGAGGCTGAGGCTCTGCTGGGGGTGGTTGGCGGGGCCTCTGCCGCCCCCTCCCTGGGGTGGTGCCAAGTTCACGTCCCACGTGCAGGAAGCTGAGGGAATGCATGCACTTGTGCACCCTTGGTGGCCTGGGTGTGGGTGGGTGCATGTGCCTATCTGCCAGGTTGATTTCGAAGGGTGTGGGGCCTCCTTGTGCTCTTCCCCCATGCGTGTGTCATGTGTGTTCCCCCGGAGGAGATAACGGAAGCAGTTATCAGCCCAATGAGGGTTTGGAGGTGTCTCCTCTCGTGACTACACCCGCCTCCACTGTGTGTACACAACGCCTGGATGGCGTGTCCCTCCACTTGCCGTGTGGGTCAGAGTTAGAGGCAGGGGTCTTGGCCATGTGTGCGGTGCATTCCTGCAACTGGGTCTCAGGGTATTTGTGCATCAGAGCGTGTTTGCCTCTGTGTCTGGCCGTGCATGGGTCTTGGTTGTTTGCGAGGCACGTGTGGCAGCTCAGCAGTGTCTGACCGCCCGGACAAAGGCCTCCGCAGACAGACAGGTGGCGTGGAAGGCAGACCTGCCGCAGGAGTCCTCAAAAGGCCTCTCGGCTCTGGAACGTGACAGCCGGCAGGGGTGGGGCCGGGGAGAGGGAGGTGGAGCAGGGCCTCAGGGCTCCCTTACCCCAGGCCTGCGCAGACCCTGCTGGCAGCCTGAGGCCCAAGCAGCAGAGACCTCCGAGCCAAAAAGGAAACGAGCTGCAGTTCAAGAGGCAGAAAGAAGAATCTTTCTTATCTCCTATAGTGGGTGGAGGGTGGAGAGAGCCAGGGGAGGGATCTCTGGAGACCCCTGCCAGGCAGGCACCTTGGGGCAGAGAGGAGAGCAGAGGGCTTTGCCCAAGGAAGGCTGAAAGTGCCGGGAAGGTTTCCGGGTGGGAACACCGCCACGGCTGTGGGCAGCGGTGGCACAGGAAGCACAGGGCTTTGGAGGGGGAGAAGCTCTGAGTTTGGGGCCCTGAAGAGAGGTGCCGTTCTTCTCAACCGACCCAGGTGCCCCACCCACCCCCAGCCCCGATGCACCCACCCCCCCAGCAGCACGGGAGAGCAGGTCCCTGTGAACCACTCCACCTGTCACTGATCCCTCCTCCGCCCCACCGCTGTGAGGCTCTGCCAGGACCAGGAGTCAGAGAACTGATTCTAGGCCAGGCAAAGGCGACTCTGGGATCCCGGGCAGTTCATTTAACCTCTCTGAGCCTCAGTTTCCTCATCTGTGCAATGGAGACCTCAGCTCCCCTCCCTGAAACCTTGCTGTGGCTGAGAAGGCACTCAGCCACTTGAGGATTAATCATCACCCTGGAAGAATTTCCAAGGTTACCGAGGTCCCCCTCTGCCTCCCAGGACCCTCCAACTACCAGAGGGTCTCAGAGTGAGACTGAGGTCCTGGGTAGAGGAGCGAGGAGGGGTCTCGGGCCAGCTGGGCATGACCACCACCCGTCCCACTCAGCTGCTGCCCTCTCCCTGTTCAGGGCCCCCGTCTGGCTGATTTCCCTCTCATTACTAGGAAACTCCCCTGGCCCAGGTTCTTCTTCCAGACACCACCCCCGCTGAAGGAGGGCCAGCTGTCCTGTGGCAAGGTGGACCAGGAACCTGAGGAGGCAATGCCACCTCCTCCCTTCTTTTCCCCTCTGCCTTTCTCTCCTCCTCCGTCCTGACCCAGCTTCTCCCAGTGCCGCCTCCTGCTGGCCTCTGACTTTGGTGAGGGAGGGCAGTGAAGCACGGGGCGACACCAATATGCCATGTGTGAAGGGTGGGGTGTCCTTCTCCATTTCACTCCCAGGCCTGTGGTAGGACCTCAGCAAAAACTCGGAGTCAGGGACAGGTCGGGGTCTAACTAGCACGGAGGGAGGGCTCTCACCTCCTGAGCCAGGGTCTGCGTGCCTGCGTGTGTGAACACAAGATCTCTTGCCCAAGTCCAGGCGCCCCACGGCTGGCACCAAAGCGCCTGCGGGGCGCGGGGACCGCCCTGTGGATTCCCACCGAGTCTTCAGACCCTGCGGAGCCAGGGGAGGCGACGAGGGGGCGCCCGACTGCGTGACGCGAGTGCCCTGCTCCACGGCGGGTCAGGGACGGGGTTGAGGGGGTGGGGATGCGCCCTGTCCCTGGGGAAGAAAGGACATCATTGCCCCCTAGGCTCAGGGTCGTTGGACCCCCAGTACCCTCCCCTGAGGACCGCAGTGCCTCCTCCAGGGGGGTGTCGGGGGCCGCCCCCTCTCCAGAGATCGAGGGAACGTACCCACTTCTCGTCCCCTCGTCCGGGTAGGCGGAACACGGGACCCCCCACCCACGCAAGGGGGTGGGACCCAAGCCCCAGGAGCCGCGGCCTGGACCCACACCCCCGAGGCAGGAAGCTGAGCCGGCTCAGCCCAGGCCTGCCCTTCGGTCCACCGCCTGCAGTCGCGGCCGACCCCAGCCTGCGCCCCCTCCCCGCCGGCCGCCCGCCCTCGGGTCCCCGCCCGTTGCTCCCACCCTCCGGCCCGGCCCGACCCGCCCGCGCCGGGTCTTGGCGGCCGGCCGAGGAGAGCCCGGGTCACCTCCGTCCCTTCCCCTTCCCAGGGCCACCACCCGGGCGGGGCGGACTCACCGCGGGCCTGAGCCGGGGGCGTCCTGGGCTCTGCACTCCGGTGCCTGCGGCAGCCGCTGCAGCTCTGCTCGGACGCGGCTCGGCGTTCGCCGCCGCCGCCGCCGCCGCCGCAGTTCGGGGAGGGGGGGGCGTCACGTGACCGCGGAGCCTCCTTCCCGGCGCGCTCCCCCCTCACTGCGGAGCCGGAGCCGCGGGCGCGGGAGCGGCCCCCCACCCTGCCGCCCCCGACAACAGGTCCCGGAGGCGGGCGCTCCCTGCCCCATTTTACAGGTTGGGAAACTGAGCACTGGAGCGGGCAAGGGCTGGCTCAAGGTTACCCGGCCGGACTGCTCCAGCCAGGCGAGGACTCAGCGGCCCAGCCCACAGCCACGCTCCAAGGGGAGAAGGGCAACTTCTGGACAAGTGGGGTCGATGGGGAAGTGGGGGGCACGCCCTGGGCCTGCCTGGGCTCCGCGCGTCTGCAGGGGTGGGGAGGTAGGAAAAGGCACACAGGTTTAGCTGGGCGGGGATGCTGTGCCGCCGCCGCTTGTCCTCCGCTCTGGGGCGCTGGGCGTGCGACCGGCAGCCGCCCCGCGGCGGCCCTCCCCAGGTTAGCGGCTCTCCCACATCGTCCCGGGACTGGAACCGGGAAGGGGGTGAGCCCCAGACCACACTCTAAAGGAGCAGAGGGAAGGCAGCAGAGGAAGGCGGGTGGGGGCAAGAGTGGAAACCCAGGCCTGAAGGGGCCACAGGGATCACCTTAATCTGACCTCTGAGGCGCAAAATGGGGAAGAGACTTGCCCAAGGTCACAAGCAAGTCAGCCGCAGCAGCAGCAGCAGCAAGGGCGACGATCCTTGAGTGGCTCCTGGGCCCCACTTCCCACTGAAGAGAACTTGGGTTGTGTTCCCACTGGGGTCCCCTCCAAGGGGTAGCTACCCTAGATGAATCCAAGAGACAGGCAGTGTGTCTACAAGGCTAGAGCTGTGGGGGACCACCGGGTGAGGGTATGCTTGGCAGGCCCAGGTCATTGAACTTGAATCCATCACAGAACATTGATTTTAGAGGGGATCTTGGAAACCGTGAGATCTCAGACCCTTGCTCCAATAACTGGGGAAACTGAGGTTGCAAAAGGGGTGGAAACAAACCTCCATGGCATCTACCCTCCAAGGTCAGCAAGTCCAATAGACCTATTTCACAGACAGGACTTATGGAAGATTCAAGTCTTCCATTCATTTACTCAAAAAAATTTTTTTTTCGCTTTTTTGCTTTTTAGCGCCACACCCTTGGCATATGGAAGTTCCCAGGCTAGGGGTGAAATCGGAGCTACAGCTGCCAGCCTACACCGCAGCCACAGCAACGCAGGATCCGAGCCCTGTCTGCAACCTACACCACAGCTCATGGCAATGACGGATCCTTAACCCACTGATCAAGGCCAGGGATTGAACACACATCCTCATGGATCCTCCTTGGATTCATTAACCACTGAGCCACGAAGGGAACTCCCTACTCAACATATTTATGGAACACCTGCTGTGTGCTTAACAAGTGACTGTCACTTCACTTCCCCCCTCTAATTTCCCTGTCATGGGGGGTTCACTTCATTAAATACCTGGGACCTTCAGTAATGCTTACATCAGCCTCTAGAAGATCTGAGACACGCAGGCCTGAGTTTTCAGTACTGAGTTTTCAGTCCCACAGGGACATCCCCTGCTAAGTCTTCTCACCTCCACAAGAGAGACTGGAATTAAGGGGGAAAAGCAGGCCATGCCTCACCCTCAACCCACCCCCTGCAAATGCGAAAAGGGAGAGAGGAGGTAGGGTTAGGGCACTAGTTATTCCCAGTCCTTCTGTCACTCCCACAGTCTCGCCGCAGCCATGGGTGGGAAAGTGTTCCCAGCCTAGGACTCCTGAAACTTTTAAGAGCATAGGAGTGGCCTAATCCAGATTCAGGGGGTCTGGGGCCAGAGCCTCTGCATTTCTAATAAAGCATTGCTGGTGAATAGTATGCGTACAGCAAGGCTGTCAGAGAAGAAGAAACTGCAGGGGTTCTGAGACCAGCACCCTATTCACGCTGAGCCTACCCCATCCCTGGAGCATTTGATTTCCTGCCTAAGCCTCAGGCCTGGGCCTGGACCCCTCAGGCTCAGCAAGCATCAGGGCTTTATAGTTTGGCTCAAAGCTGTAATAAGAGGGAAGAAATTGAATGAGACTAGTCAAGGCACTTTTCAGGATGGCGCAGAAGGGATTTTGTAGTGTATCCACCTGCCCCAGACTGGTAAGTTGTAGTGGACAGTGGTCCTGCGAGATGCTTGGTGAAATAAAATTGTTATTTGGGAGATGCTGGTTGGAAGCCTAACGCCCTTCCAGTGTAGTGTACATTGGGCTAATCTGCCTACAGCAGGGCTGGGCTCACACATCTCAGAAAGGGAACAGGTTTCTCTAAAGCCCCACATCTCCTATCCTTGTCTTTTTTGTATACTCGGCCGGGTGGATCCTTGAATTCTGTCCCCATCAAAATTCCAGGGCCTCTTCAGCTTCTTCACCTACTCCCCAAATGCACCCTCTTCCCCTCCACGCTGTGGGACAGCGTCCAGGGCTCCCAATTCTGGCCAGGAAGGCATTGCTCACGGTAGCGTTCCAGAGTGGAGGCTCACGTGAGCCTCAGCAAGGGGCCCGATGGAAGCAGAGGAGTTGCAGCTGTGATCCCTCATGGTCTGGACCAGCAACCCCAAGGTCCCCAAGGTCCCACTGGCACTGAGGGACTGAATGTACCCGATCCTGGCTGAGTCAAAGAATGAAGGCTCTTCTGTGCCAGGCCTCTCTTTCTCCTTTATAACCAAGGAGCTCTTCAATTACAGCACTTTCCTCTTTACAGAAAACCTCAGTGCAAGAAGCTTATAATCTCTCATGTGTCCTGGGGGGCAGCATGCTGAGACGGTCAGGGACCCTGGGGAGAAGGCAGCAAGCCCGTGCCATGGGGGGGTTGGGCACAGAGCCTGGGTACTGAAGGGAAGATTGGACGAAGGCCCCAGAGCTTCGCTTTCCCTGCCCTACTTCAATCCAAACCACTCAAGACGGACCACTCACGCATGGCTGCCTCTAGGCATGTCCTTTCTTTTCCAAACACTTAATACATTGTGAGCCAGCCACCACCCCTGCCCTCCCTCCCAACTGAAGAAATGAAAGCTGCCTTCAAAAATTCTGACATCTATGAAGGCTGGAGAGGGAAATTGTGGGTGGCACAACAGTTAAACTCGGAACGCGTGAGGGGGTCCAAAAATGGGCATGGCAGTAACTCTCCTTTCTCCACCACCCGTCCCAGGTCGGCTCAGTGGGGAGAAAGATGGGGATGGGGACCGCCCAGTTGAAAAGGCAGAGGGAGAAAAACCCCAAGTGGTGGGTCCCCCCAGGTGTGTTATCCACAGAGCACTGAGTCAGGTCTAGGAGGGGCTGGTGACGAAGACGCAGGTGGGCTGCAGGGATGGCGGGAAGGGAGGAGGGTTCCCCTCTAGCAGGAACAAGGCTGGGTGAGGACTGAAGGTCAGCTCCAGGGCACATCAAGAAGGGTTCAGAGGTCTCAGTGTCTTGGTGGGCGGCCATGCTGACGTGGGAGACACAGCACGGGATGCCACCCTTGGGGGGCGGCTCACAACTGTGGGCAACGCTAGGAAGTACCCATTTTGAGGACAAAGGAGATAAGCCCAATGGTGGGGACTGCACTGGTCACACCAAAGCAGCAGAAAACTCTCTCCCTGCTGTCACTGGGTAAGAGCTACTGGTGGATCCTGAAGCGTTCATCCGTTTTTGCTTGCTGAGAACATGTGACGCGCTGTGGGATACAGATGAGTAAGATGGCGAGAGCCTTTGCCCTCGGGGAGCTCGAACAGTCTAGACTAATTAGGTTGATTCATTTTCTGGGATTTGAAGTGGTTTTAGGTACAGACGTAAGATCCAGCACAGCCCTAACTCTGGCTCCCAGTTAAAACAAAAATAAGCAGTTCACTCTAGTTTCAGAATTCTAGACAGTCTAGCACGGCTTGAAGCCTCCTTCACCGAGAGCCAGTGCCTGCTACAGATGGGAGAGAAGATGCAGCTAAACCAATGATACAAACACAAACCAAAGAAGTGACTCACGCACCGATAAAACAAGAGACGCTTTGAGAGGTGGTCCAGGCTGGCGATGTTCCAAACACACTCCCTGAAACTAGCTGAGTGGGAAGGTGCAGGAGTGGAGCCGGAGGTAAAGCCCTAGTGCCTCCCTTCCACTAAATTTGTGCACAACCATTTCTACACACTCTACACACACTGAGGCACAAAGGGGAACACACTTATCCAGGATCATAAAAAGAACTGGCAGCAGTTTAGTGTCCTCTCCGTTACAGATACAAATACACCAGAGAATGAGGGGAGGGGAGACCAAGATCCAAGCCCAGCAAAGAGGCCCAGGTGCCCGCCTGCAAAAATTCAACCCAGGCAGAGGCTGCCCAGGCCTTCTGGTTTTCTTGGGGTGTGTCCCCCACTGCCTGTGGCCCAGGGCCTGCCTCCCCTGGCAGCGCTAATGCAGATCCGGAACCCAAGCTGCCGTTCCAGCTGCTGCTATGAGGCTGGTTCCCTCCCTGACCAACGGCAGTTTCACTCCAAAAGCCCTGGCCTATGTAGCCTCGGCCAAATCCTTGAAAGCATTTTTTTCTTTCTTCCTTTAAGCATGTGTGTGTGGCGGGGGGAGGGGGGTGGAGTATGATGCCCTCTACTTGAGATCAACCCAGTCATTACGTTGGATGAGCTCTCAGAACTAATTTCAGGGGGAATTCAGACAGCCTCATGAATGGGAAAGTGTGAAAACACAGCCCAGGAAGAGCCAATGTATCATCCATGCTTGTGGATGGAGCCTGTCTGGCAGCGGGATCCACTTCTTCAGGGATGACGGTCTCGCCTCTGCTGGGGGATGGGGGGGAGGCGCACAGCCAGGGCCTGATCCAGTAACGAGCTGGTGCAGGTCCCAATTCTAAAGGCAGAGCAGTGTTTCCTAGAGAAGGCCAGATAACTCCTGGCAAAAGTTACAAAGGTGACTTGATTCACAAGATCAATGCTGCAACCTCCTTCATCTCAAAATCTAATGAGGCGCAGAAAAGTGACTTCATTCTTACCATATGAAGAAATGTCACCAACTGGTCTGAAATACATGCATTTCTAAGAAGTGCTGAATGTGCTAGGGTTAGCAGTACACTGCATTCATTGGATAAAACTGGTCCTGTGGTTTATTTGTTGGGGAAGGGGAAGCCGAAGAAATACCTGTTCCTTGTATTCTACTTTTGAAAAATATTACCAAGTCTCAGGAGGTAAAGAATGAAAAATATGGAGTTCCCGTCGTGGCGCAGTGGTTAACGAATCCGACTAGGAACCATGAGGTTGCGGGTTCGGTCCCTGCCCTTGCTCAATGGGTTAACGATCCGGCGTTGCTGTGAGCTGTGGTGTAGGTTGCAGAGGCGGCTTGGATCCCGCGTTGCTGTGGCTCTGGTGTAGGCCGGTGGCTACAGCTCCGATTCGACCCCTAGCCTGGGAACCTCCATATGCCGCGGGAGCGGCCCAAGAAATAGCAACAACAACAACAACAACAAAAGACAAAAAAAAAAAGAAAAAAAAAAGAAAAATATGAGTCTCAGATCACAAAATGGCCCAGAGCGTTGGCCAGTGTCCCCTGCTTTGCTTTGTGATGCCCGGTGCACAGCTCTGCCTCCAAGGCTCACAAGCACCTGTTCCTGATGCTCTTGGCAATGACAATCAAAACACCGGAAGCTGCCCTCTGGGGCAGGACCTGTCTGTCACAAAGACATAAATCTTCAACAGGCATTCTAAACATGGTTCAAATTCTTTCCACACGACCCTGCAAATAAACACAGAATCAAAGTGGCTTACTATCTGGCCATTAGCTTTCCCTTCTCCTTGCGGGCCAAGAAGAAATATTTATCTAACAGGATGATCAAACACCACCTGTCCAGCCATCATTTTAACTCTAAGAGCTTCCAGCGGAAGGTACATACTCATGTTCTCAGAGAGGGGTTCTAGGAAGCTTGGCTATGTGGTGACTGGACTTTTTTTTTTTTGAAGATTCCGCAGCATGTCTTCACAAAGGCAGTAAGAGTCTAATTACAAAGAATCATACGAAGCGTTTTACCCCAACAATATTTATATTGCTTGATCCTCGGTGTGGGAGGGTGAATGAGTAGCAAATACTGCTCTGTTCTAAGACATAATACAGACACTAAGACAAAGCAAAGTTCTTAGGCACAGGGCAAACTTTTTACACCTGTCCTTTCAACACTCACCTGCACACATATTGTGCTCCCTGAACAGCTAGCAGACTCCTCAGCCCAATTAACTCAACAGCCAGACTAGGGAAAAAAAAAAAAACCCATAAGGTTGTTTTCTGTCTCCCCACCCTACTAAACTCTTTGGCCCTCAGGATACATTATGAAATGTCAAATAAAGTGGTACCAGATTACAAATGTCTGTAATTTATATTTTTATGAATCAAGGATTCCACTCAGGTTGATAATGAAATCCCTACCTAATATGGGTATCCATGCATTGCCTGGTTTTGGGGTGGTAAATTTGCTAGCCTTCAGAATCAGAAATGCAGCTCATCTCAAAACCTTACACCTGGGGTAGAGGGGCACAGGCTGTTGGCAAAAGGGTGAGAAACTTAAAACGCTGGTTGTTTATTGGATTGAACTCTGTTCACAGTCCCCTGTAACACTGAACAAGCTGAACATTCAAATGCCAGAGAGAACGGATGTGACACTCCTGCATGATTCTGTAACAGGCAAGACAGGCTCCGATGCTCATTTCACCTCAGCAGTGTGTTTAGACAGGGATAAAGGATCCTTTGAGTATTTAAAGGAAGTTTTTCAGTCCCTGCATTTGCTTTAAATATTAACCAGGGTCTGGTCAAGAAGTCCACAGCCACACAGATCAACCAACTGGGCATTTAAATTAAAAAATTCGCTCTGGAGTTCCCGTCGTGGCGCAGTGGTTAACGAATCCGACTAGGAACCATGAGGTTGCGGGTTCGGTCCCTGCCCTTGCTCAGTGGGTTAAGGATCCGGCGTTGCCGTGAGCTGTGGTGTAGGTTGCAGAGGCGGCTCGGATCCGGCGTTGCTGTGGCTCTGGCGTAGGCCGGTGGCTGCAGCTCCGATTAGACCCCTAGCCTGGGAACCTCCATATGCCACAGAAGTGGCCCAAAGAATTAGCAAAAAGACAAAAAAAAAAAAAAATCGCTCTGGATTATGACTCCACAGAAACAAAGAGATGTTCATTTCTTTTTAATTGGGCAGAATGGTAACAATTCTAAATAAAGTTCATTAATACACAGATTCTTATTTACCCAAGGAAGGAAGACATTCAAATGGTGACCTATATTTCAGGTGGTGACAACAACCTGCACCAGAATGGCGTGTGGCACACATTAGATTGGGATTGAGGAAGGGACAGAATATGACCAGGAGTGAGTGGGGCATGTGGGTGGTGACTTCATCTTACCTTCCACAGGTAACATGGAATATTACACATGCATGATATAAAAACTGGCTAGAAAGTCTATGTGTGGTCACACCCCAGAAGACGACTGATCTGTTTGTAAATAGAGATAAATTAAGACCCGATTTTAGGTTACACGTTGTACCCGTCTTCCCTGTGTTAAGTGGTGACGAGGGTGGTGATACAGACCCCTAAAAGATGTAATTATACAGTTCTGCTGACTGTGGGGGGTAAAGAAGGCCAAAGCCAAGGCAGGGGGGTTGAGGAGGGCTTAGGTACAGATCCAGTGGGTCTGGGGCCTGAGCACCTGAACTATTAACAAGTTACTGAAGTATAGTTGATTTACAAAATGGTGTTACTTTCTGCTGTACAGCAGAGCGACTCAAGTTTTAGAAAGACATCTTTTCCATTACGGGTTTGCCACAGGATATTGAATGTACTACACAGAACGACCTTCTCTGAGCTGGCATTTCTTGTATTTATTTCTTGCTCTTTCGGGCCCCACCCATGGCCTATGGAAGTTCCCAGGCCAGGGGCTGAATAGGAGCTACAGCTGCCAACCTACACCACAGCCATAGCAACGTGGGATCTGAGCCACATCTGTGACCTACACCACAGCTCATGGCACTGCTGGATCCTTAAGCCACTGAGTGGGGCCAGGGATCGAACCCGCATTCTCACGGATACTAGTTGGATTCATTTCCACTAAGCCATGACAGGACCTCCCTGAGCCTGCATTTATTTATTTATTTAGACTTTTTGCCATTTCTTGGGCCGCTCCCACGGCAAATGGAGGTTCCCAAGCTGGGGGGTCTAATCGGAGCTACAGCCGCCGGCCTACGCCAGAGCCATAGCAATGCGGGATCCGAGGCACATCTGCGACCTACACTACAGCTCACGGCAATGCCGGATTCTTAACCCACTGAACAAGACCAGGGATCCAACACACAACTTCATGGTTCCTAGTCGGATTCGTTAACCACTGAGCCACCATGGGAACTCCGAGCCTGCATTTCTAATAAAGCTTCACAGCTCGGCTGGTGCTATGGGGCCACAGAGAGTATTCTGAGTAGTTAGTGCCCAGGGTGAAGCTGTGGGGGCAGGAGGAAAACCACCTGCTAATTAACACGGGACCCACCCCGCTCCCACCTCATGGACAAAGGAACCAGTACTGGGTTGTTATTTTGTACTATTGCATGAGGGAAAAAAGACTCAAGTAACACATTTAAAAACTTATTAACAGGAAACTGGGGGAAAAAGATTTCTGGGGGCTACTGACATGTCATGTCAATCCCCAGAAAGAACCTTCTCCAGTCAAACAGCTTCTTCAGCGGAGGGGGGGGCAGCTGCATCAAGCACTAAGCCAACTCGCAGAAAGCCTTTGCCCTGGGAAAACAGTAGTTGCTTGAGATGTTATTTTATGTGCCAGCTTCATGGGGGTTGGAGTGTGGGGGGGGTGGGAGAGGAGGGTGGCACAGCTGCTAAGACCTAAAAATCACGTTTAGCTATTCAAGATCTGAGTCCTTTCTCTCCCTGTGCCGACCTCAAGGTGGGACCCGAGTTCCTAGGATGGTCTGAGTCCTGTGGGCACCTCAGGCTCACAGGGACTCATTAAACACCCCCTGACGCCTTGGGGGGCACAGACTGAAAGACAATGCAAACAGTGGGCAAACACAAGCAAGAAGTTGTAATTTTACCAAACAGCCATAATTATTCTGATAAAAAGAGAGATGCAAAAGGGATGCTGCCAAGGTCACAGGTCCTCAAAGTTACTGCCTCCCCCATTCAGTATTTCAATTTCAATTTTCAGAAAAGGGGGGGGGTTTTAAAAAAAAAGAAATCAGCAAAAACCCCAGGCTAAATAAAGTGTTAGCAGGAGAGGCCTATACATACCCTAAACTTGCACGGTACCGTGAAACACACTCCAGTCTTAAATTCCATTTGAAAATCCTGCAATATTCCTACTATTGCTTTGGTTTTATGTGTTGCTAGTCAACAATGGTCCTGAGTTGGATAACAGGGCACACTCCATCCCCGCTTTTTTCCTTTTTGATTCTCTCTGGGCATCTCAGAACAGAGGGTGATACAAGAAATGGCAGACTTGGGGGATGGGAAGAAGAAACTTGATACAAAAACCTTGTGTTATTATAGCGTATTTCAGGCATTTTACTCTTCTGATAGGCTGGTCCGATTTCTCAGAAGGGCAAGGATTACCTGATCTCCCACTTTTTAATAATAGTGAAACTGGAGGAGACTCTACCCCATGCAAAAAACACGCACCGTCCCTTCTGAAAGGAATGAAAGTAAAAAGCCATTTTAGGCAAGAATGAGACACAACCCCCAGGCTCAGGAGACACGCAGGGGCCGACACGGAGAGGAGGATGTCTGAAGACACTACTTCACAATTTTGGCAAGTTCTTCACTTTCATGCTTTATTGAAAGTAAAATATGAATCAAAGACAGGTATTGGTAAGCAGGTTATGTCTCTAAAGAAGGACTTTTAGTTCAGAGCAGACTGTCGTCCCATCTACGGTGATATAAGTCTGTTATGGACCAGTGCATCTGGTATGAAACTCGAGCAAGGAAACAGAACAGAACTGTATTGCCTCCTGTGACTATAAATCTCATATGTAAACATGATTTACGGATGCTGCTACTAAACCTTCTCAGTTTTTACTTGCCCTTCTCCCTCCCACCACCCCCCTTAAATATAAAATTTGAAACATTTCCTTCAAGTCTGATGGCCTTCAGTGCAATCTGCTTTATTTGACATAAGGCATTGTGGGACAGTCACTTTTGAATGGTTTTCTGCCTTTTGGAAGAGTCCTCTAACGCTTTAATTCTTAGATCCACTTTTTCTGTGCCCTAACATGTCAAACTCCTCTTCCCTTCTGGTCATTTCTTAGCAGTCAGCAAGTGTTCAAAACATTAATGTCCAAGCAGACCAGTACCTGGGAAAAGAAACACAAGTGGAGGTGCGGTGATGAACTACAGGGTCAGAGTTCATGTACCCCATCTGCCAAGGCTGCATCACCAACAGGAAATATCCAACTCACTGACATCCGCAGATTCTAGGCTTCAGCTAAAGCACATTTCTGTTGAAAGCCATGTGGCTCCCACGGCGTTATCTTTACACGAGTTAATCAGATTTTATTGATGCTTTCATTTGATGGCCATTTTCATAAAGAACTTTTTTTTTTTTTTTTGCTTTTACTTTGTTTTAACCACATCAGGAATTTCTTTGTAGTGGGAATGGGGAGACAAAAAGCCGCACTGAGAGAGAGGCTTTATTTAGGCCAGTAGCTTGGCTCACTTCTTCGCTTTAGCAAAGAACCCCTGGTATTTGATTCAAACTCATTCTTCGGCAAAATCACAACCCGCTGGGACCTCGGCCACAAAGAATCAAAAGTTAAATCTGTCAATGCCAAAGGTCTGGATTCAGCTGTGTGCATGGCTACAGTGGCCAAGATGCAGTACGAGGCCCTGCCATTTATCCACCTAAATAAAGTACTCATCTAAGAAAGGCCTTAATTCTAAGTAGATATATGAAATTTTTTCACTGAACCTAATACAGTTCAGCAATTTCTTCTCTAATTCTTATCAGTAACATGCAAACTGTTTTACTCTAATAGGAGGAACTGGGAAAAGATTAACTATAAAGATCAAAATGCCACTAGCTAATTCCCCAACTTCCCCCTGAAATGAGAAAGGAAAAGCAGAATGGACATCTGGCAGTAGATATGTCTAACACACAAGCCCTATCAGAGGCCTGAGTACTGAAACAGATAATGAAGAAGCTTGAATAAAAAATGCACTTAACTAAAATTAATTTCACTCGTGAGACTCAGATTGAATTAAATTTTAAAATCAAATTACAGGCTTCACTTTAATAGAAAATTACAGTATGACTTTGACATTCATGAACAAAACATGACAAATGTAACTCACCTTTAAACCCTTCTTCTGGCATACACACTAGGAGAAAAAAAAAAAAGTCCAAATTGAAAAGATTGTTGCTACAGATAGTTATAAGTTCACTTCAATACCTACAGATGAAAAGGTTAAAATAATTTTGGGGGCCAAGCCCATGGAATATGGAAGTTCCTGGGCCAGGGATGGTACCCACATGACAGCAGCGACCCAAACCCTTAAGTGACAACACCAGATCCTTAACTGGGTGCGTCACAAAAGAACTCCCTCACTTGAAGTTATGGATAATAATCAAGTGACAATCTTTCTCTGTTTTTATTTCTGATCAAAGCAATACATGTGACCATTCAAAAAATAAATAAATAAATAACAAGGGAGAACAAGGGTGGTAACTGGAGCTAAAATGGTACATGACAGGGGTAGTTGGAGGGGTGTGGCCTGGAGAAAGGAACCACTTTTGGTCCTTGCAGCCATTTCTTCTGGTATTTAAACTCAGTATTTCTAAACAACTTGCTGGCATTGCTAATACATAATCTGATAATTTTCTCACTGAAAGACAAAAATTTAGTTGCTCCCCCCCCCCACCTTTTTTTGGGTCTTTTTAGGGCCGCAGCTGCGGCATATGGAGGTTCCCAGGCTAGGGGCTGAATCAGAGCTGTAGCTGCTGGCCTACACCACAGCTAATGGCAACGCCAGATCCTTAACCCACTGAGCGAACCTGCTCCTCATGGAACACTAGTCTGATTCATTTATGCTGAGCCACACATTTCAGGAACTCCAAAAATTTAATTCTTCTACCACCTGCCCCCTTACCATCCTCCTGACATGGTGGCATTTTTTTGTCAAGCTGATCTCCAGAATTTAACATTAGCTTTTTACTCCATTAATACTGCTCCTTGGTGTACCTTGGTTATAGTTCTTATCTAGTACGACTTAAGCCTTTCTGGGGTTATTAAATGCTGCATTATTTGTGTTTCATATTCTTTTTTGTCTCTTTGTCTTTTCCAGGGCTGCACCCGCAGCACATGGAGGTTCGCAGACCAGGAGTCTCATTGGAGCTATAGCTACTGGCCTACGCCAGAGCCACCAGACCACAGCAACGCTGAATCCGAGTTGCATCTGTGACCTACACCACAGGTCACAGCAACGCCAGATCCTTAACCCACTGAGCAAGGCCAGGGATCGAACCAACATGAGGCTCGTAGTCAGATTCGTTAACCACTGAGCCATGACGGGAACTCCTATTTCATTTTCTTTGTACTACTTCGAACTGAAGTGTAAACTCTTTTTTTTTTTTTTTTGTCTTTTTGCTATTTCTTTGGGCCGCTTCCACGGCATATGGAGGTTCCCAGGCTAGGGGTCTAATCGGAGCTGTAGCAACCGGCCTATGCCAGAGCCACAGCAACACAGGATCCAAGCCGCGTCTGCAACCTACACCACAGCTCACGGCAACGCCGGATCGTTAACCCACTGAGCAAGGGCAGGGACCGAACCCGCAACCTCATGGTTCCTAGTCGGATTCGTTAACCACTGCGCCATAACGGGAACTCCTGAAGTGTAAACTCTTAAAGCCTTGTAAACCTCAAGACTCATCTATTCTTTCCCGTTTTCCCTAGGGAGAAAGCCTGCACCCACTGTTCCCATCTAGATCAGATGTGCTCATGGCCCGACACAGGCTTCTCTCCTGGAATTTCCCGCCACCATCTCCTCGGGCAGCTATCCCTTATACTGGATCCCTGTTTTCGGGTTCCACTGTTGACTTCTTTCTTTTATGTTAAATTAACTCTCTTGTTTGCCAGAGTATCTCAATGCAATGGTGAGAAATGTGTTCAAGGAGCCATCCAGTGTGAGGTTAGACTAAAGTGTGTCTAATTACAATTAATTCTAGACTGGAATTCACGTTTCCTCAGAATACTTTTGGACACTGTTCCAGTCTGTCTTTTTTCTTTTCTTTCTTTTTTTGCTGCACCTGTGGCATGTAGAAGTTCTTTGGCCTAGCACCACAACAGTGACCTTTAGATGCTTTTGTGATCTTATCCCTAGATTTCCACTTATTGTACTGGGCCCCTGTAAACATTGTTTTTTATTTTCATGAATTCTGTCCTCTGAGTGTTCCTTACATACAGACCCTAAGGTAATTCTCAAGCGTTCTTTTACTTCCTAAGTCCTCTTATTTCCTCTGGGTTCCTTTTCTCAAGTCTGTTGATTGACATCTTTGGGTCCAATGCTCTTTGCTCAACTCTGGTGCCCTCTGGCTGTCCATTTCCACCTTTTTAAGTGTAAAGTACTATTTTCTTAAATTGCCCCAGTTTCCCCAGAGCAGAATCTCTTCCCTCCACTGTGGGAGGTAAGGGATGGGCCGCTAGTATTTGAACAAAGAGGTTTCCCTATATAACAGGACTTCATTCTCACTTTTCTACTTTAACTTCTTCAAAGAACTGAATCACGAACTCTACAACAGGTCGAAGAGAGGCAAACCATTCTCTCCTTCTGTGATCTTTTTTTTTCCTTTTTATAGCTGCACCTGTGGTATATGGAAGTTTCCAGACTAGGGGTCGAATCAGAGGAGCAGCTGTCTGCCTACACTGCAGCCATAGCAACAACAGATCTCTGAGCAGCATCTGTGACCTACGCCACAGCTTGTGGCAACTTGGGATCCTTAACCCACTGAGTGAGGCCAGGGATTGAACTGCATCCTCATGGACACCATACTGGGTTCTTAACCTGCGGACCCACAACGGAAACTCCTCTATGATCTTTTAAGAGCAATAATGTAAGATTCTACTTTAACATGAAGAAGCTTTTTTCAAAGTTAAAAGTAAGCTGTAAACTAAACTTTTAATAACTATAATCCCACCCTCCTCTAACAAGTTCACCAACAAATTCCTGATACAAATTGGTCTTTACCTTGCATGACATCATCCATTGCAGCATAATCTGCAATTGGTTCATCAGCCTAGAAAACAAATGAAGACAATTCAAAACTACGAGGGAGTGGGAGTCAGGAAGGGAGCATTCCCCAGGAGTTGACCAGTGGATCCCTCCTCCAAGACACAAATACAAATGGTGCCCAGGGCCCAAGCCACGGCTGGCCATGTCCGGGATTAACAAGCAAGCCCTGACTCACCATCCCCATAAACCCCGGATTGCACAATGGAAGTGGCATTGTCTTCCTGCCCCTCAAAAGCCTTTTCTTAAAAATTGAAGCATAGCTGATTTACAATGGGGTGCTCCTTTTTTCTCATTTTAGGGCTGTATCTGGAAGCCTGGGCATATGGAAGTTCCCAGGCTAGGGGTCGAATTGGAGCTACAGCCACAGCCACAGCCAACACCACAGCTCATGGCAATGCCGGATCCTTAACCCACTGAGCAAAGCCAGGGCCTGAACCTGTATCCTCATGGATACTAGTCAGATTCTCAACCTGCTGAGCAACAATGGGAACTCCTCAAACGCCTTTAGATGGGGAAATGTCTGAACTGTCTGAGGTTACGAAATGCTGATTTAATTGCTATGAGTTAAGGTGTCAGTGGTGACAGCATTGTGAGTTGGTAGAAATAAAAAAGTCAGAATGGTCCTGCTAAAATGCCAGTTAGGTTAAAAAATGTACCTATTTTAATCCTTCCTCACCACCAAGATCATGTCCTTTTGGAGGCAGAACCAGTGGCAAGTCTGAGCGTGGGGTGGGGTGAGCTGCGCGGGCAAAGAGGAGAATGGCCAGAATGGACTCTAATTGCCCATCTGAGGTAAAAACAGGCCGTTTCTAGGATTCAGGACCAGGTCCTCAGGAGTAAAACAAACAGGTTTTGAAAACAGTTCCACAGAACCTACAGTTCCAAGAAAAGCAAGGCGGGGCGGGGGGCGGTAGCAGGACAAGAGAGAGAGAGAGAGAGGGAGAGAGAGTGAGTGTGTGTGTGTGTGTGTGTGTGTGTGGTGAGGTAGATATGGGTCTGCACCATTGTTTCCAGGCCTAACTCTTATCTGACCAGAACTGAGGCCCTAGGGGGCGAAAAGCGTATTTCACAGCTCAGAACTCTGACAATTCTTCTACCACATCATGCAAGGGGGATGCTTCCAACCACCAAGAACCAAATGAGGCAAAGGAAAGTGACAAAAAACCAGGTCCTCAGCCTCATTAGAGGCTGGTTCTGGGACAAACTGACAAAGTGTCAGAAGGCCCTACCATCCAGCTACCTCTCCTAAATCCATTCTACTCAAAGCCAGTTTCCATACCTTGAATAAGAATTCCACTAAGGCGACCCAGAGTTGCCAAGCCTCCTATCTTATGCTCATCGCCTAGCTTGACTGGCTGGTAATTTTGAGAGGAAAGGCGGAAATGCTTTAATATTAGAAGGGTGTATGGTTAAGTAATATGCTGTTCCAGAAGTCAGGGAGGAGGTTAAACCTTGATTACAAGGAATGATTAAATCCCCACAAGGCCCAATGAGGTCATGACCTCCTCTAAGTCTCCCAGGGCTCAGCCAGAGATGGAGACTGTATGTAGAGGCAGCAAAACTCACCGCAGGAGCTGACTACCACACGCTGCCAAGGACCTGACGCACCCTTAACAACCACTACACACAGCATACGCATACTCCAACCATCTAAATCCCTCCAGGAGAGAGTGTTGCCTACCTTTAACAAAATGACAGATTCAGGAATGACGCCAAGGGTTCCGAGGGTGGCACAGTCATCACTTAAAATCTTTCCGTCAATGGACAGGTTCTGGTCAAAAGGAGCAACTGAAAATGCATGCATGATCTGGGCCAAGAGAAAAAGAGACAAAGTTTGTAGGAAGCAAAATGCTGAGACTTACAGCCTATTTGAATAAGAAAATGCACAATTTCTAAAGAAGAAATAAAAGACTTCAGAATAACAAAAGATACACTATGGTTTGCAGTCAGCCCATATGCTACATTCCTATTGAGACTATAATCCCAATATATCTCGGACCTTGCTTAGGAGACTTGGTTGAGAATGAGGAGGCAATTATACCCGCAGGTGGGTGTGTGCAGAAATCAAAGGAGCAGAAGGAAGGGACGGGCTGACAACTTGGGGTACAAGGCTCTGGAAAGGCTCTCAGGGCTGCTCCTATCATATCCAGGTTCCACATCCTTTTAGTAATTGAGTCCACGCCAAATCCTTTCGTAAGACTATCTTTAACCGAGAGATGAACAAATTGTACTACATTTACTTTATGGCCTCACAGGTGGATGAATTCTGCCTAAACAAGGTTTGGTCTTTCTTTCTTCCTTTTTTCTTTTCTTTTCTTTTTATTTTTTTAAATAGGACCACAACTGTGGCATATGGAGGCTCCCAGGCCAGGGGTCAAATTGGAGCTTCAGCTGCTGGCCTACACCACAGCCACAGCAATGTCAAATCTGAGCTGTGTCTGTGACCTACACCACAGCTCATGGCAACGTGGGATCCTGACCCACTGATCGAGGCCAGGGATAGAACCCAAGTCCTGCTGGATACTAGTCAGGTTCCTTACCACTGAGCCACAGCTGGAACTCCATCTAATCAAGGTTTTAAGCAACCATACTAGCTCTACCTTTTTTAGAGAAAAGATTCTATGAAACATAAAAAAATGCCCTGCTATGTTTAAAAAGTCACCCACCACCACCAGCTGAGGATCACATGCATCCCACACCAGCTCTGACCGTGCCTGGGTGGTTGGGCAAAAAGGTCTTGTCTGGTGGGAGCTTTCAAAGCTCTCACCTCAGAGCAGTGAGGGGAAAGCACGTTTCACTGCTCATTCTTTGGCCTGTTTCGATCAGAGGTCCTTGAAGCAAGGATAGAAGAGAAAAAGGCCACTGCAGGAGACATCCAAGAGCTCATTTGGGGGGGTTTCCTGGGAATAGCTGCAGCCTGCTAACACCTCATTCATGCAGGTAACATGCCTGAGACAGAGGTTACTTCGGCTCACTTTTGATTTATTCTTTAAAAATGGCACACCACAATAAAAGCAGCATGGGCTTTGAAAATATCTTTATCCACAGGGGCTCTTTTTCTAATTTAAAGGTTTTGAATGTTCGAGGTTTACCACTGACAGGCAAAAAGCTGGCAATAGAAACAAGCTTTCTCGGATGTAAAAGCTACAGTAACAGAGCAAAGATATTACGCCAACACATTTATTTTCAGAGCCGGGGGTTCAACCACGGGAAATACCGTTCTCAGGACATTCTGGAACACATAGCACCCTCAAAGGAAGCCTATACTTTTGCTCAATTACAACGATAAATATCAGCAACAAGGAAAAATGCATAACCAGTAAACTATTCCACATGAAAGTAGCAAAGAGGGAAAAGTGGTCAACTTTTGGGATCTGTAGCAAAGACTAAAACAGATAAGGGTCCAGTTTTTTTTTCATGGACATCTTGAACTTAACAGCCTCTTTTTCCTGGGTTTTGTGATGTGCCACTGGCACCCTCATTTATAGTATTTCACTACTGCTACCAAGAAACAACAGTATCAGGAGGCATTTCACAATTGCCTGCGTTGTGCACACTGAGGTGATGTGCGAAGGCAATCTGGGGTGGGGCTGGGGGCTGGGGTTTTTAAAATAAACCCTCAACAACCACCACCTCGACGTGTAAGGAACTAAATGGCTCTGATTATTTCTCATTATTACTGGTTGCTCAGAACTTGCACAAGTTTTCAGAATCCCTGAAACATTTTCCATCTTCACAGAAAGATTCTTGGCTAATTCTGAATACTCTGAAATAGAAGATGACTTTATGAGGACCCTGCCGTCATTCTTGTAAAATGAAAAAAGCCCTCTCTCAATGGCCCAACTCTGTTGAACAGACAACTTTAAAGGGACAACCCTGAAAGAAGGCCCAGATACATATACAAACTTAGGTGCAAAGCAGGAAGGAGTCAAGGTGCTGAGACCAGAGCATACTGAAACAGACGCGACATTTCCTTCACCTGAATTTTCAGTTCTTTTAATGTTTGATTAGCAGAAACAAGAAGTGCCTTTTCACCACGAACTTTTCTATGTCGCATACTCCGCCGAATAACTTGCTTTTGATAGGCTATATAATTTTGATGAGATATCTTCTGCCGCTTTGTTCCTCCGTTGCTCTATAATAAAGACACGAAAAACAGAAAGCACTGAAATTATCCACACTGCACCAGTGCATATAAAGCAAAAGGGGGTTTGACTGCTAATCATTTGAAATTCAGTGTTAGCTAACAATGAGTAGGGCAGTTCCCGTTGTGGCTCAGCGGAAACGAATCTGACTAGTATCCATGACCATGAAGGTTGCAGGTTCAATACTCAGTGGGTTAAGGGTCCAGCGTTGCTGTGAGCTGTGCATAAGTTGTAGACGCAGCTCAGATCTGGCGTTGCTGTGGCTGTGACGTAGGCCAGGGGCTACAGCTCTGATTTGACCCCTAGCCTGGGAACCCTCCATATGCCCCAGGGACAGCCTTAAAAAAAGAAAAAGTTGAGAGCAAAATGAGAAATTTGACCTTAAATCAGGAAAAAATTGTGATAAGTGAAAAAGTTTGAGCTCACTAAAATTAATTTGTAAGGAACCTGAATCCTAATTTATATGTATTAAACTTTTTTTTTTTTTTAGTCTTTTTGCCATTTCTTGGGCCACTCCCACGGCACATGGAGGTTCCCAGGCTAGGGGTCGAATCGGAGCTGTAGCCACTGGCCTACACCAGAGCCACAGCAACGTGGGATCTGAGCCTCACCTTTTTTTTATGTTAGAGGCACACGCCTCTTTATTCTCCCAGCTAGAGCTGAATCATTCCTTGTACAGCACCTAGCCAGTGGAACATCATCCCGAACAAATGGCTTTTCTGTGTTTACCTCCTGATCCTCTCCGCTTTGTAAATCTCTGAGCTCCATTGATGATGAGTATGTGGCATCTGTGTCCATAATGCCCCCTAACCCGCTCTGCTTATGCACAGCTGCCACTCAGTGACAACTACGAAAGCCAGAGCCAGAGCCTGGCCGCTCATCCAGATTTAATTAAACCAAAGGAAAAGATTACTTTCAAAATGTTGCTTCATTCATTCCCTGGCCTGGTTCGCAAAAGAACCTTGAGTGTTTTGGGGGGTTTTTTGGGGTTTTTTTTGTTTTTTTTTTGTGACTACACCCACGGGATGTGAAAGCTCCCCTGCCAGGAATCAAACTAAAGCCGCTGCTGGGTCCGTAACCCACCATAAGGGAACTCTGACTTTTAACCTCTTGATGAGGCATTTATTGTTGCTTTGTAAAAAGACACTAGTATTTTCTGTAAATTGGAAGTTACTTCTAAATATTAGATTACATTTGGGTCAAACATTTTTTGCAAGAATATTTCAGAGGTGAAGCTACATACTTTGTAATCATGTCAAGAGGCACAGTGTCATGTCCTGTTTAAATTTAAACTAAGTTTGATGTCTTAAGTACTATCTTTCACATTAAAGTTCTCAGCAGTTTATGGTTAGCCTCCATGTCAGTAACAAAAAGAAAGTGTTGGGAGTTCCCGTCGTGGCGCAGTGGTTAACGAATCCAACTAGGAACCATGAGGTTGCGGGTTCGGTCCCTGCCTTTGCTCAGTGGGTTAACGATCCGGCATTGCCGTGAGCTGTGGTGTAGGTTGCAGACGCAGCTCGGATCCGCCTTGCTGTGGCTGTGGCCAGTGGCTACAGCTCTGATTCGATCCCTAGCCTGGGAACCTCCATATGCCGTGAGTGCAGCTCTAGAAAAAGACAAAAAAACAAACAAAAAAAAAGAAAGTTCTGAGCACTAAGCAAGATATATTTTTTAATGACTGATTTTAAATGGGTTTAGGTCTAAAAGCTTTTCCCAGAATTATTTTTTCAAAAAAATCCATAGAATTTAAATCCAACTTATCTAACAAAAACCAGTCCACTGCTTTTAGAAGGCTTTCAATTACCTAAGTAATATCCAACTCTGGGTGCATTATTAACCTAAATTGTAGATAAGGTCAAAGTCAAAGGAACTGTGTTGATCTAGCTTAGAGCAAAGAGGAAAGGGGATTTGTTCATCTCCATTAAGGACAAACAGAAACGCATCATTTCATATTACAGGGATTTGAAAGAACAATTACAGAGCTATGTATTGAGATACTGTAATATACTACAAAGCAAATGTTTGAAGGAGTTCCTGTTGTGGCTCAGCGGAAATGAACCTGACTAGCACCCATGAGAACGCAGGTTCGATACCTGGCTTCACTCAGTGGCTTAAAGATCTGGTGTTGCCATGAGCTGTGATGAAGGTACCAGATGCAGCAGCTAGGATCTGGTGTTGCTGTGACTGTGGTATACGCCAGTGGCTACAGCTCTGATTTGACCCCTAGCCTGGGAAGCTCCATATGCCACAGGTGTGGCCCTAAAAAGGCAAAAAAAGAGGAAAAGGAAAATGCTTGAGGACATTCTGAAAGCACTTGACATTATTGTGGAACTATCTACTCTTTTCAAAAAAGAAGGTTACACTTTCTTAGCAGGACAAAAATACATTCAATATTCTAGAATACTTTAACATCCAAACAGTGACAAGGAAGGCAGAAGAAAATCAGTATTAAAAAAAAAATTATGGGAGGAGTTTCCGTCGTGGCGCAGTGGTTAACGAATCCGACTAGGAACCATGAGGTTGCGGGTTCGGTCCCTGCCCTTGCTCAGTGGGTTAATGATGCGGCGTTGCTGTGAGCTGTGGTGTAGGTTGCAGGCGCAGCTCGGATCCCTCGTTGCTGTGGCTCTGGTGTAGGCCAGCGGCTACTGCTCGGATTCAGCCCGCAGCCTGGGAACCTCCATATGCCGCGGGAACGGCCCAAGAAATGGCAAAAAGACAGAAACAAAAAAACTGACATTCAAAATTTAAAAAAAAAACCCAGACATTCAAAAAAAAAAATGCAATGGGTAAAACTAGACATTCAAAAAAGTTAGCTTTAGTTAGATAAATGTATTATCACTTGAAAAGGTTTAAGACTTTTCTAAATATGAGGCTGAAAAGTAAGGCTTAAAATGACAGAAATGACAGAAATAAGAACACATACCTAGCTTAACACTAATTTACAAAGTTTACCAGAAAAATAGAGATTCTTAAGTGATTATTAAACCATATTCCCAAGAGATAACTAAAACAATATGGTACTGCCAGCCAAGCATAATTGACAGAGGAGGGGGTCCTAAGTCTGGATGGACAAGACAGACAGACAGACACACACACCCCTTTTATTTTTAGTATGTCAAATGAAAAACCAAATCAGCAAGACTGTAGACTTGAATTGAAAAATGGATTGTAGAGAAGATAGGGACATGAGCAAAGTTGACAAAAGACAACTTAGAAGGCAGGAAAGATGTTGCAAACTCCTATCAAGACACATATTACTAGACTTTCGTAAAACAACTATAATGAAAAAAACTAAAAATCATTATAAAAAAATTAATTTGCAAAAAAAGGGGACATATTACTTGACTAAATCATCTCCAAAACCACCCTAAGGAAAAGAAGGCATACATAAACATAGATTTTAATAAGGACATAGATATTATAGGAACATAGCCCCATTAAACTGAAAATCTACTCCCTATAAAATGTATAGATTTAGTGGTTAGCACTGAGGCAAAGGGGCCCAGAACAAAAATTTGGTAGCAGTGAGTGAACAATCAATGCCAGCAGAACAAAGTGCCTGACTTTGTTCTTTCCCAGATTTTTTCCCCCCCTTTTTCCTTTTTTGGCCACTCTGTGGCATATGGAGTTTGCAGGCCAGGGATCAGATCTGATCCATAGTTGTGACCTAAGCCACAACTTCACTGGTGCTGCTGAATCCTTAACTCACTGTGCCAGGCTGGAATTGAACCTGCATTCCAGGGCTCCTGAGATGCTGCCAATCCTGTTGTGCCACAACGGGAACTCCTCAGAGGTATTTTATTTATTTATTTATTTATTTTGTCTTTTTGCCTTTTCTAGGGCCACTCCTGTGGCATATGGAGGATCCCAGGCTAGGGGGCACATCGGAGCTGTAGCCGCCGGCCTACGCCAGAGCTACAGCAACGTGGGATCCGAGCCGCGTCTGCAACCTACACCCCAGCTCTTGGCAACGCCAGATCCTTAACCCACTGAGCAAGGCCAGGGACCGAACCTGCAACCTCATGGTTCCTAGTTGGGTTCATCAACCACTGAGTGACAACGGGAACTCCCTCTCATGGGTATTTTAAAGTTAACATTTTATGAAATTCAACAGGCGATGGAATACAAATGGCTGTGGTTGCAGCTGTGGCTCAAATTTAATCCCCAGCCCAGAAACTTCCACATGTTTTGGGTGTGGCCAAAAGAAGAGAAAGCAAACAAACAGCTTAGCAGCATCTGTGGTACTAGGAAATGCTCAGGCCAGGGATCCAACCTATGCCACAGCAAAGACCCAAGCTGACCCAATGACAACACCAGATCCTTAACTTGATGATGCACCACAAGGGAACTCATAAAACTAAACTCTACAGTAGAAATCCTATAAATTTAAGGTAAATCTATACTGCCCTGGTGAATAACAGACATCTTGAGAAGCTGAAACTTATTTACACAATATTAACAGCCATATTCTCAGTGTTTCCTGTTTTTGACAATTTCCTCCAATCACTATGAAAATGTAGAATATAAACAAACAAGAGAGGTAGAAATATAACAATATACACAGAAAACAGGACATTTTAGTTATTAAATATTTGGAATTTAATATCATCACCATGAAGAATGAAAAACTAATGCTGATCTAGTCATTTGACTAATACATTAAGAGACCCAAAAATCTCTTCTATAAACTCCTTTTTTTTTTTTTTGCTTTTAGGTACAGAGATCAGATCCAGCACAGCCCTAACTCTTCCCAGAAGGTTCCCAGGCTAGGGGTCCAATTGGAGCTATGGCTGCCGGCCTACACCACAGCCACAGCTAGGTGGGATTCGAGTCTGAGACCTACACCACAGCTCACAGCAACGCTGGATCCTTAACCCACTGAGCAAAGGCCAGGTATCTCATGCTCATGGGTGCTAGTCAATTCGTGTCTGCTGTGCCATGACAGGAACTCCTATAAACTCCATTATCAAGGCTATTGTCTTATTTTGTTTGTAATGAGGGAAAATGAGTTTAATATATAAAGACTCCGTGATTAATCAACAGACCAAGATATGGGTCTTAAGTCTTCTTTCCAGATAAAAATTTAATCATTACAGAGTATTTAGCCTTAAGCGCAAGAAATGTATTTATGCTGGAATAATGTAGTCCATTGCGTTTCATGAAAAAATCAGG
The DNA here is from genome assembly GCF_016906955.1 of Phacochoerus africanus. Taxonomy (NCBI): domain Eukaryota; kingdom Metazoa; phylum Chordata; class Mammalia; order Artiodactyla; family Suidae; genus Phacochoerus; species Phacochoerus africanus. The sequence goes on from NC_062551.1 coordinate 79,341,311, forward strand.
ACAGCTATAGCAGGCTACCCAACTAAGGGGAGAAGAAAAACAGGAAAACCAATATCCTCCAAGGCTATGGGGATGTCCAGGGGCTTTTAGTGACTACTTTCAGAACATCAGAAGGTATAACAATGAAGAGTAGGTTCAGCACGTACTTGATTAAAATCTGGATCTTTTTCTCCGTCTGGCTTAGCTTCTTCTTTGTCCTCCTCTGTTTCAGAACTACTCACATTTAGTTCCGGAGCTGAATCCTTCATCACCTGGATGTGAGAGGAAAAGAGAGAGAAGTAGGTCAGCCACCAGGAAGGTGAGCTATGGTGGCCGTGGGGCTTGGACTGGCCACCTTTACCAATGGTGGGATAATAGACCAGACAGAGGATCAAGATGCAAGGCCTCTCTGTAGCCTCTGCTCTTTAATACGCTGGTTTTTACCTTCTGATCTATTCTTGTATTTAATGTGTTCCCCATAAATGTAAACAGTCTCTGCAGAGCAGTTCAGATTTTACAATGATGTTATTTTGCACAAGTTCGAAGGTGCTCTACATTTTCCCGTGACACTGATCTGTCAAGCCTTTTCAAGTATGGGCCGGAGTCCCAATGTTCCTTAAGACTGAGAAAATGAACTATGGATAAATACTGCTGTCAAAGCAATAAATAATAATAATAATGAAACTTTACCTAAATTGGATACTATTTTATACTAGATACCAATATATACATGCACTGATAGGTACAAAATATAAGAAAATTCTAGGGGGAACTTCATTTTCTCACCAAATTAGGAAATGAAGCCATCATTTCAACTTGTAAAAGCAAAACCCTAGACCATCAGAGCATAATTTTTAAGTTATCTTCAAATAATGTTTGATAACTACCATTAAATAAAATGCATTCTGTTTTTACTTCCAAAAAACCTTGGAACTAAAAAAATGAGATGTCTAGAAATCTGGCTAAGGATCTACCTAAGAGCCATCCCTAATATAGTTTAAAAAACAAACAAGGGAGTTCCCGTCGTGGCGCAGTGGTTAACGAATCCGACTAGGAACCATGAGGTTGCGGGTTCGGTCCCTGCCCTTGCTCAGTGGGTTAACGATCCGGCGTTGCCGTGAGCTGTGGTGTAGGTTACAGACACGGCTCAGATCCCGCGTTGCTGTGGCTCTGGCCGGTGGCAACAGCTCCGATTCAACCCCTAGCCTGGGAACCTCCATATGCCGAGGGAGCGGCCCAAGAAATAGCAACAACAACAACAACAACAAAAAAGACAAAAGACAAAAAAAAAATTTAAAAAAAATAATAAAATAAAATAAAAAAAAATAAAAAACAAACAAACAAAAAAAGATCCCCCCAAAAAACCAATCCATAGTAACACCCCTGGCCCCCTAAATATACCCAAATCTGTCTACATCACACCTATCCTTTAAATCAGTGTAAGAGGCTCTAAACTGGCTTCCTTATTTCCCATAATGTCCTTACCACATCCACACACAATGGTATGGGTGGACCTGAAAGTAAAAATGAGACCACACCATGACCTCCCCTGAAACTCTCCAATGGCTTGCATCTACACTTAGAGATTCCATATCCTCGCCTTGATGTATATAAAATCCAACAAAACCTGAGCCCTCATCACATCGCTATCCCTCCTGGGAAGAAACTCTAGACCAGTGCTGTCCACTACAGTAGCCAGAGGACCCATGTGGATATTTAAACTTAAATGAAGAGAAAAATTTCAGCTCTTTAGTCACCCCAGCCACACTCTATGTGTTCCATAGTCAAATGTGGCAAGTGGCTCCCATGCGAATAGTGTAGATCTGGAACATTTCCATCACTGTGGAAAGTTCCACTGGGCACTGATGCTCTAGACACAGTAACTATTGCTTGAGCACATTAGGCTTATGCTTTTGCTTGGACCACATGCCAAAGGCTGGGTCTCGGATAATAAAACAACTCTTCCGTGGAGGCACCCTTCCTAACCACTCCCTATCCAACAGTGCACCCTGACTCTATTGGTCTCTCAACTTACCCTGCTATATTTCCTTCAAAATACCTATTCTTATATGAAATCATCCTATGGATTTATGGGCTTATTCTTGATCTGCCTCACAAAGTACACATATTCTTGAGGAAAGGTGCCTTCTCTGTTTTCTACACCAACAGTATCCCCAGCACAGAGACCACTCCTGGCTCACAGCTGACGTTCAATTAATGTTTATGTATCAAGTGAGTAAGTCCACATACATCACGTAAGTATTCCTTTTGAATTCTGACCCAATGGCTCCCCAATACAAAACAAACTAAAATAAAACAGAGAACCGCAGGGCAACTCTAGGCAGTCCTCAGTGAAAATCCAACAGCAAGTCAAAAAGCAAGCTTAAGCGTTTCTAGTCATGGCCAGAAGAGGGGCTGGTACCTTCTTATTATCCACGACTTTATGAACATAGATGGTGGCTTGAGTGTATTCACGCAGGTCCCTCTGCTGTTGACACAATAAGCCTTCTCTACATTCTGGACAGAGTTCTTGGGGGGAAAAAAAAGTACAATAGCAGGGACAGAAATTACTGTCAAAGAATGAAAGATCTAAAACCACAGATCAAAGTTACCAGAGAGTATTCATTAAACTGTCATATTTTCTCTTAAATACTGTATTCTATTGTATGCAAATATAAAGACATCCATTTGCTGTCAACAGATATACAAGTAATGAGGTAATTATATCATACTTGCCCCTAGGGGAGTACTCTTTTGGTCTGCCATAGGATCTTTAATTTTAAATAGGGAATACAAATGCCATTTCATTCCCCCTTAAAAATGTCAGCTTTTAACAACCCAAACCAAGAACAGTATGAAAACTTACTAGGCTCAGAAATATACTGTGTTTCTGGAGGGTCTGTGTCTCCCACTTCAGTTCTCGTGATTTTAATTACATGGTCCACGACAAAGAGCTTTTGAATCATTTGCCACTCACTGGGCCAGATGAGAGCTATACTGTGCAAAAGAACACAACATGCTTTAAGACACATGGACATAATCCATTCGTTCCCTAAAATACAATCATCGAAACCAATATTCAATACAAAGAAATTAAGAAGGAAAAGATACTTCACAATAGAAAATGATTTTTTTTCATACAACAGAATGCTACCTAACAGCAGGAAACCTAAATGGACTGCAATTACATGAATCATGGGTAAAGAAGTTAGCTGCAGAGGGATAAATACTGGATGATGCACCCTAGAGACACAGCCCTGGTTACCAGCGCTTGGAAGGAAAAGGAGGAAACATGAGCAAGGTTGCCTTGGGCAGCCTCTTTTTACGGAGAAGCAGTCTTCAAAAAAAAAAAAAAAAAAAAAAAAGAGAGAGAGAGAAAAGACAAGAATTCAACCTACTAGCGCAGACCAGAGGAAATTCCCCCACACATTCAATAAGAGACCTAAGAGACCCTTTATGTCAAAGGAGAAATTTCCTCAACACGTTTTATTAATCACTAGGAACGAAAATCGCATGAAGAGAAGAAACTCACAGTTTAGAATCTTCTTTGGTCATGGAAGCGAATGTAAACATGAGGCCCCCGTGGGGACACAGAAGGGCACTGTTTCCAACCGATGACACGGGGCTACATCTTGTAGGTTTTCTACTCAAATGAGACAAGGAGGATCAATACACTTCACTATTGCACGACTAAAGAGAAAATTTTTTTAAGACGATTATTTTAAAATCATAGATATATTTAGAAGGGTATTAGTCAGTAAATGTGTTTCTCAGGATCATTCATTTGAATTATCAGAAAATTAAACTTTCACTGTATGCTAGTAAAAGTAATATACCATAAAATATGTGAATCAACAACAAAAAAAGGAGATAGAAATGTTTGGTTTCTACCTAACAAATTTCCGCCATTCTTCCACAAAGAACTGGGACACAATGTAGAGGACATCCGTGTCCTAGAAGAGGAAAAAAAAATGAGATACAAGTAGCCATTAGTTCACGGCATTCTTAGCCTATATCCCCCCGGTGGAAAACATTTCCATATGCTATGGTTTTCCTTTTCAAGTTTCATAAATATAAGAGAAATGCAGCTCTCTACCAAGAATCACTAAGATTAGAAAACGATATACAGGAGAATTGAGACGCTCTTGGTTATTCTGAAACAGTTCATCAGGAATTTGGCAAGGGCCTTAAGAAGGTGTGATGTGAGAATCAATCATTATACCTCTGGCCAGTTACTGAGACAAGGTCTGTTTTTGTCCTGGAACAAATTTGGAAGAGAAGTTTTTTGCTCGTTTGCAATCATCTTATGTAAGGCTTCATTTTCTTCCCCTTCTCTTTCTAAAATCTGAAAGAGAATGAAGCAGGAAGCAATCAACCACCTCCTGCTGACAGCACAGGACCTGCCTCCTCCCTGACACCCCCATTAATAGCACAATGTCAATTCTCCCGGGAGGTGGCATGTAATCCTCACAGATGTCAGTACAGCGTGCAGTACCTTGCACTGGGAACAGCATTCTTTGAAACTTGGAAACTCAGGAGCCTTTGGAAAGTACTGCTGCAGCTTGCTCCAAGCCTCTTTAGAAACAAGCCTTCTTTCATTTTCAGATATGCATAACTCCCCTAAGTCAAAAAAAATTGGGGGGGGGCGGGGGGAGGAAGAGAAAAAGTTTTGAAAAAAAAAAAAATCAATATTCTCTCCAAAATTCTATTTCTTAAACTTAAGAAAATTTTGGAGGGCTGCTTTTCTTTCTGTTCTAAAGTGCTGTAATCCTTTCTCCTTTCTTTAGTTTCAAAATCTCTAAATTTTGAATATCATCAAATTCTAAAGGAGATAAACATTTCTTCCACCTCAATCTAGGGCTTTCTTCCTGGCAGTGAAGAAAAGCAGTTAAGGGTGCTTCCAGGGATCCTGCAGTCCCTGCATGTCCGCTGGGGATGTTTACCAGCATCTCATATACACCTGCATTCAAATGCCACACTTTCCTGTAGGCTATATTTTCTCTTATTACTTCACTAAAATCATCCTGACCTGAAAGGGTATTTTAAGGTTGTGTGAGACTCACAGTTAAATAGTAAAAGCAATCTAATGTTCAATTGGAAAACCACCTCCAGGGAGTTCCCACTGTGGTTCATCAGTTTAAGAACTAAACTAGTAACCATGAGGATACAGGTTCGATCCCTGGCCTCATTCAATGGGTGCAAGGATCCAGTGTTGCTGCAAACTATGGCAGAGGTCGCCGATGTGGCTCGGATTTGACGTTGCTGGGGCTGTGGTGTAGGCAGGCAGCCATGGCCCTAGTTTGAGCCCTAGCCTGGGAACCTCCATATGCCACAGGAGTGGCCCTAAAAGAAAAAAAAAAAAAAAGAAAACCATCTCCAGTCAACCCAATTGCCTGCAGGCACCCTGAACCCTGTGGCTCTTCACAAGAAAGAATAAGCAGAATCCCCCAGTCATCATCCCTCTTCTTTACCTCACAAGATCCCAAGAACACCCAGATGGCAGCGCCCCTCAATCTCAGTAGCCCCTCCTCAGGTTAATATAGCCAGGGACTTTCTAAACACAGGAGCATGACTCTATGCTTTTTTACGTAATAAATAAATGACAAATAAACCAAGAATCAGAGAAATTAATACACCCAGAAGCTGGGATATGAAACCAGATCTGTCTCATCCAAACCCCATTAATTTCCTAGACCTCAAAATGCATCTTCTTAACCTGCACCCTTCACCTCTTATTGAGCTTTGACTAATCCCAAGAAAAGATTACTTTGCTTTAATGTACTTATTACCAGAGAAACTAGGTCACGATGTAAAAATTAACTTTATTTCTGAGTGTGCTGTTAACAAATATCCTCTGAGGTTATGAAAACTTACTCCAAAATGCTTATACTCAGACACAATTAGGAAATATACTATTTTTTAAAAGTTGATTAAATTATCAGACGAAGATTAAGTACATCTTTATGGTGACACATGAGGCAGCCATAAAAAAAGATGAAGGTAGATTTCTATAACTAATTTAGAAATAACAGCAAGGTAATTATGCTTTTCAAGTGTTTTCCTCTTTGTTTAAGGGTCCCTTCCTCTGTACATATGTAGTATTGCCCAATCTGCTTCAGAAAGGGAGAGTGAAGGCAACAATAGTACAAGTATACACACACACACACACACACACACACACACACACACACACACACACACACACTCTTCCACAGATTCTCTGGACACACTGCCTCCTGTTCTGACAGAAGGGCACTTTTACTTTATGACTTGGTGTAATGCTGGATGATCACTCAGGTGATTAGAAAAGAACAACTCAAATTTATGCCTGCAATTACCAAAGTACTTCAGTAAGTCATCTGACAGAAAGCAGAACTTGGTAATAGGGAGTTCGCGTCGTGGTTCAGTGGGTTAAGAACACGACTAGTATCCATGAGGATGCAGGTTCAATCCCTGACCTCTCTCGGTGGGTTAACGATACATCGTTGCCACAAGATGTGGTATAGGTCGAAGATGCAGCTTGGATCTGGCGATGCTGTGGCTGTGGCATAGGCCAGCAACTTGTCTCTGATTCAACCCCTAGCCCAGGAACTTCCATATGCCATGGAAGTGGCCCTTTAAAAAAGAAAAGAGGGGAAAAAAAAAAATTTGGTAATAAAAAGTCCTTCACCCCGAGTTCCCATCTTGGCTCACTGGCAACAAATCTAATTAGCATCCTCGAGGATGCAGGTTCGATCCCTGGCCTCACTCAGTGGGTTGTGGATCCAGTGTTGCCCTGAACTGTGGTGTAGGTTGCAGACAGGGCTCAGATCTGACATTGCTGTGGTGTGGGCCTACAGCTACTATTAGACCTGTAGCCTGGGAACCTCCATATGCCACAGGTATGGCCCTAAAAAGACAAAAGAAAAAAGGAGAAGAAGAAAAAAAAAGTCCCCCACTTGACTCTTAGCCATTTTTCTAAATTTAATTTCACATGATTGAAATAACTACCATGATTTAATATACCTAAACAGTGCTACCCCACATAATGCACTTTTACTTGTGACAAGAATTTTTAGAAGTTACACTAGTGCCTGCAATATGCAAAATTGTTTCTTAAATCTGAAAAGAATGGCAATCGACTAAATTCACCTGGAGAGCAACATCTCCCAACAGAAGATCAAACTAGCCATGATTTAATTCATCAAACATAATTGGATAACCTAACCCCCAAAGATTCTTCTGGTAAAAACTAAAATCTAGTAAACAATGAGTTTAGATTCTGGATAAACCCCCTCCCCTCTAGTTAAAACTCTAGCAATCTGGGCCATAGAACATCTGAAGAACTTATTAAAAAAAACCTGCTCAACTGCTAAGTAAACCTAGGTGTAATCAAAAAGCTAAGTTAAAGGAAGTTTAGGGAGTTCCTGTCGGGGCTCAGTGGTTAACAAATCAAACTAGGAACCATGAGGTTGCAGGTTCGATCCCCGGCCTTACTCAGTGGGTTAAGGATCTGGCATTGCCATGAGCTCTGGTGTAGGTAGTAGACACAGCTCAGATTCATCTATGGCTCTGATTTGACCCCTAGCCTGGGAACCTCTATATGCCAAGGGTGCAGTCCTAAAAAGAAAAAAAAAATTTAAAACAGGAAGTTTATCAGTTAAATGAATATAAAACAAAATGGATAAGCCTGATGGATATGGAATCTCTGCAGTAAGTGCTAAACTCTAAGATAGCAGTAAATCATCTAATGGAATATAATCCATGATTAAGTCACATAAAATCTGAGATAAATATACAGGCTTTAGGATATGGAAATTCAAACAAGGACTTCCAGATAAAAATGATGTTCTAAAATGCCATTTACTTTCAGTGCTCCCTGAAACACCATTAGACTACAGCACAGGGATCTTTCTTTCTTAAGGATATAAAATCATAACGATGGCTAAAAAGAAAAGAGAGGGAACGACAACCACAAATATTTTAGAAGCTTAAAGGTAGATGAGACACAAGAAAACTCAATTCTCAATTGACAAAGGAACCCAGATTTACTACACTCACAAAACTATCCCCACACATCTAGAAACTGGGGGTATCAGAAGAGAACAGATTAAAAGTCTATTGAAGAGGCAGTTAAAGAAGCTCCCTGGTGGCTCCAGTGTTGTCACTGCTGTGGCTCTGGTTACTGCTGTGCGGAGGGCTTGATCCCTGGCAAGGGAACTTCCAAGGTTAAAATTCTCAGTGCCCCTTCTAGACACTCTACCTCCCCTGTCTGCCCACCAAAGAAGACACAGGCTTCTCTGAGGACATAGAACCTAAAGCCTCTGCACTGGGAGATGCAAAGCAGAGAGAGGAGTGAGGGTCGTACATGGAGGTATGGAGAAGTCAATGTTTCCATATAGAAGGCAGAGACCCCCAAGCCCTCCTCTCTACACCTCTGGGAAGTGACAGCCAGATCTGCATTTTCCAGGTAAGAGAATGCAAGATCCATTATCTGCGTTAGGACCTGCAGAAGGAGGAGATGTCACAGTGCCGTGGACAGAGATCTTAGATGCGGCTTCCAAAAACAGAAGGGGGAAAAAATGCCTAAGAAAAATGACTTTGGACAAATGCTACACTGATAGATACCGCAAGTCCTTCAAATTTTCAAAGAAAAATAATTTCAGACAATTATATCAAGGGAAAACTACCCACCAAGTGTAGTAACCTTTAGCCAATGACTCTCACCTCCTCTCTATGCCTCAGTTTCCCTTCACTTGTACAGTCAATATGGGAGCAATACTGACCTCTCAGGTTGTTGTGTAGATTAAATGAATTAGTATCTATACACTTAGAAAACTACAGGCCCAAGAGAAACATTAAGTGAATGTCCAACCGAGCTCTACAGTGACGACCATCACCACGTCTCAGGAACAATTCACTCCTACCCTGCACCTAAAATCCCAAATTCCATGCACAGGTGACATGCATACGCAAATACAACAGTTGAGAACCATCCTATTACCATGCTTAATAAAAAGGTACAGCAACAAAAATGCCACCGAGTTGCAGATCAAACTAGAAGATCTGAAAAACAGCTAACATACAACTTCTGACAAGCTGAGGGGAGCAACATGAGTCCTGAAATCACATTCAGCTCTGCCAAGCTTTCTAGTCAAAACTGTAAAACTGAAATGACAAGATGAGAGGCGGGCTGGGAGCAAATGTCAGCGATCTGAGGAGGAAGAATTCTGGCACCGTCTCACCCTGCTTAAGCAGCACCAAGCATAAAAACTTAGTATTTTACTGCAGGTTCTGCCACTCTCAAAATGGGGGCACTTCTGCTATATCCACGTCTGTGCTATAAAGGTGAATAAGAATTAATAAGAAGCGAAGACAAAGACAAACATCATATGATATCACCTACATGTGGATGCTAATAAATAATGATACAAAAAAAAAAGAATTAATAAGAAGCATCAGGAGTTCCCGATGTGGCTCAGTGGTTAACGAATCCATTAGGAACCATGAGGTTGAGGGTTCAATCCCTCGCCTCACTCAGTGGGTTAATGATCTGGCATTGTTGTGAGCTGTGGTGCAGATCGCAGACTCGGCTCGAATCTGGCGTTGCAGTGGCTGTGGTGTAGGCTGGCAGCTATAGCTCCGCTTAGACCCCTAGCCTGGGAACCTCCATATGCTGTGGGTGCAGCCCTAGAAAAGGCAAAAAGACAAAAAAATAAAAATAAAAATAAGAAGCATCAAGAGAAAAACTCATCTCCCTTTGGCTGCTCATGTGACCTTCATTTCATATTACACAATCTGTCTACCCCTCGGGGGTCCCATCTACTCATCTACTCTCACACTTGTGCTCCCACTGTGCACTAAGAGTGTAAGGGTTACAAACTGGGAGGCAGGAAGGATGGATGGATGGGCTTGGGACCCAGAGATCCAAAGCCACATCCCAGGATGACCCTTTACCCACACTTCCTAGTAGAACATTCTCAGTGAGATGTGTCCTGAGAGACAGGCTCGCAAGTACCACTCATATGACAACTACTATCACGAGTATCATCAAGGGCTCTTGATAAAAAAGCACTAGTGGGAAAGAAGGGAAGAGGTTCAAAACGAGGTGATCAAGTAAGAAATAAGGAATTTATGAGGAGTGGAAATAAGAATTCTGAGTATCCACGGTACATTAACAAACAAGAAATGCAAACATGAGTCAACAGATTAGATTCACCATGGACATCCCAACCTCTCTGGGTGCAATTTTTCTCAAGGTGGAGTGAAAAAGAAATGACTGAGGGGGGATTTATATACAAGGCTTTGAGAAGGAGACACTTTGACTTTCAGACTGCTAACCACGTGTCATGTATGAGGACTCCCCATCATAAAATTATTATACACACACACACACAATTAACAAGTGAGCACTCATTAAAATAAAATAAATACCTAAAAAAATATATGAGGATTTGGAAGTTTTATTAAGAGTTATATAGTACCCAGTAGCTAGTCAAATAAACGTCTTAAGAAACTAAACTAGGAGCTCCCGTCGTGGCACAGTGGTTAACGAATCTGACTAGAAACCATGAGGTTGCGGGTTCGATCCCTGGCCTTGCTCAGTGGGTTAAGGATCTGGCGTTGCTGTGAGCTGTGGTGTAGGTTGCAGACACGGCTTGGATCCTGTGTTGCTGAGGCTGGCAGCTACAGCTCCGATTAGACCCCTAGCCTGGGAAACTCCATATGCTGCGGTAGCAGCCCAAGAAATGGCAAAAAGACAAAAAAAGAAAGAAACTAAACCAGAAAGGGCCTTAAGAAGAAGAAATGTGCAAATACTGTCCTCAAACTGTTCATATTTGGACAAAGATACAGATGTGGGAAATAACTGAAATTATTCTCCAAGCTCAGAAAGCCTTTCACTGTAGCAAAGTGACAAAGTTTCTTCTCTAAAATATGAAAAATATCCTATTTCATTAATTATTTTCTGCAAGGAGAGAAAAGGTGTGAGAGGCACTGGGCTAAGAGGCCAAACAAACTAAGAGTTGGAAAGGGTAACATAAGCATTGAGGTCACTACAGTTTATTTTTTTTATTATTTATTTATGTTTTTTTTGGTCTTTTTGCTACTTCTTGGGCCGCTCCTGCGGCATAAGGAGATTCCCAGGCTAGGGGTCCAATCGGAGCTGTAGCCACCGGCCTACGCCAGAGCCACAGCAACACGGGATCCAAGCCGCGTCTGCAACCTACACCACAGCTCACGGCAATGCCGGATCGTTAACCCACTGAGCAAGGGCAGGGACTGAACCCGCAACCTCATGGTTCCTAGTCGGATTTGTTAACCACTGCGCCACGATGGGAACTCCACTACAGTTTAGAATACCAGTTACTCCACCACAGCTGCCCTTCATGCCTGATCTCTGAGTGTAAAACATTTAACAAAATATTTATGAGGGAGTTCCCATCGTGGCGCAGTGGTTAACGAATCCGACTAGGAACCTTGAGGTTGCGGGTTCAGTCCCTCGCCTTGCTCAGTGGGTTAAGGATCCGGCGTTGCCATGAGCTGTGGTGTAGGTTGCAGACTCGGCTCGGATCCTGCGTTGCTGTGGCTCTGGCGTAGGCCGGTGGCTACAGCTCCGACTAGACCCCTAGCCTGGGAACCTCCATATGCTGCGGGAAGTGGCCCTAGAAAAGGCCAAAAGACAAAAAAAATATGACATGCTGAAGTAAGACTAACAGAAGTTTTACACTTTAGCTTACCATGTGGGCACAGAATGTCTTCATTAAAATTTAATTCTTCCTCCTCTTCTTTTCTTTCTTCTTTTGATTCATCTAATCAAAAGAAATACAGATAAAAACTACTCTAGCTATTGTATTTAAAGTTCAAACTAGCAATTTTGAACACAGAAAACTTTAAAATATTTTAAAAATTAGACCCAAATGATTTCTTCACAATTCCGCTAAAAAGTTTCCTCAAAAGGATAGAAAAATTTCTGAATGGCAGTTTAAAAGATTTAGATTATGCAAAAAGAAGTGCATATTTTCAAATAAAAAAACAATTTACATATCTTTCCATTCATTCTAGTCAAGGTATAACACTGCGTCATAACCAGGTTAATCATCTACACGCACATCACATTGACCCCTAGCCTGGAAACTTCCACAGGCCGTGGGGGCCGCCCTGAAAAGGAAAAACAAAAAACAAAAAACAACTTTTAGCTGGAATACAACTAAAAGTAATTTTGTTTGGGATTAACTCAAGCCAAAAGCAGGCTACATTATCAGGAATGCCTCTTGTGAATTGCTGAGCCCTTGCTCATGTCCAACAACTTAAAAACCTTTTATTTCTTTGCAGACATTCTTGAAAGCTTCAGGTGTTGAAAAATTATCCTTGAAAATTAAAACCAACTTTCCTAAAAACAAATGCTGACACTTCTGAGTCACAACCGTCTACATAGAGGTTTTAAATATTACCTTTATTCAAGGTGTTGCCATTCATTTTCCCATTGCTTTGGTCTGCTTCAGCATCTTGCTCATCTAGCTGTTCAAGAGCCAGCTGGCGCCAACTGCGCAAAGAGGATTTCCCCACCCAAAATCCATCACTGCTGTGGAGAGAGGGAATGTGAAGTTACGCAAGTGACACTTCCTATTGTCCTTCTCCTCTCGTTGCTAGTCGTGGCCACAAATAATGAGAACTAAAATGCTTACTATCTGCTGCTGTGCACACAATTTCTTAACCCATTTCTTCCCTCCACATCAAACTGAGGGTATAGAAAATATTTTGTTTCCATCCTAAATCTGGCATTGTCACTGCTGTGCCTAGGTTCAGTTCCTGGTGTGGGAAGTTCCACTGCCATGGACTGGGCCAAAAATAATAATTTAATCCAATCACACCAATCAAGAGTCCACTTGTTTCACTGGAATACTACCTGGAACAACATATAGCTGTGCCTTCAATATATGCACTTACATATGTATACATCCATGTCTATCCAGAAAGAGGGCATTGGTAGCCTGTTTGTGGAATGTCCAAAAATGGTAAATTTGATTGATCTTTGAGAAATACAGTTCAAGTTAAACCAGACAAAATATAATGCCACCTGAATCCAAAGGCACTCTGCAGGGGGGGATAGACAAACCCCAAGTAGTCTCAATGTTTCGGACAAGGGTGAAGCACTGGGTACCATTTGTTAACACACTTACTTCACCCTCTCTGAAGATAAGAGAGCGTGCATTGCTGTAAGCTGTGCTGTGGGTCATAGATGCAGCTCGGATCCCCACGCTGCTCTGGCTGTGGTGTAGGCTAGCTAACAGCTGTAGCTCCAACCCCTAACCTAACCTAACCCGGGAACCTCCATATGCTGTGGGTACGGCCCTAAAAAAGACAAAAAAAGGGGGGGGGGGCGAGAGAGGTTCCCCCAGGCCTGCTAGAATAGTCTTCCAACATCAGCATTCCACAATTCCAAGTCAGAACACAGGTTATTACTCCCTTGGTTTGTTAAGACCTCATACCTACACCTCTGCTTCCACCTTTCTGTTGGATGGAATACTGCCACAAAGGCTGTGACTCAGCTTTATCTTTGCCACAGTGGTGATCGCTGCAAAATTTAATCTGATGCTGCCATCCACTTTAAAACTTTTCTTCCTCCCAAAGATCCCAATTCTCTATTCTCCATAAATAAGCTATTTGATTTTCCACCTTATCCATCAACATTTACTGTGTGACATACCCCTTTACTGTTGCTTTAAGCAGATTATTTACAGTTTTATAATCTTCGTTTAGTTGGTTCTTCAGCCGCAACACACGACAGCGTTCTACCACACATTCCTTACACAGGGCTTTCACTGAGACAGAGAGAACAAAAGGGAAGAGGTTGGCTTCACATACAGGCTTCCTGCTAAGAAAATGTTTTTAACACTTCTAAGAGAAAGTCATACATTGTGACAATATAGCCAATTGGTCTACATCCTCAATGATTTTGCTACCATAAATATCAAGACAGCAAGAATATTACTCTGTATAAAGAAGGAACAACAGGATACAAACTCATACAATGTATCTAAAACTATCTATGCCACAAAGTATAATGTTTTACAAGACCACATAAGTGAGGTTAATTCATCTGACAACTGGTAATGTTAATTGTTTAAGAGCTTCCTGTGGGTATCAACCAGGCCAATATTTTGAAGAGATTTCTATAAAGTAACAAAATACCGCTAGATGGCATTCTCAAATGTATCCTATTTTTGTCTGTTTTCGGGGGGGGGGGGGGGGGTGAGTGTGGCAGGGGAACAACAAAACTGAAAAACCATTCTTTCTTTCCTAACATTATAAATATACCATGTATAAAGCTGTGTATTAATTCTAGTTGATTTAGCAAGTCCTTTTTGAAAGTGCAGTCTGGGTCAAATGATCATCAAGACGCTATGATGAAGACTTCATGCATTGCTCTTTCTTAAGCAGGCATCTGGAATTACCAGTTAGTCTTGGTCCTCCTCCATATCTACTGTAGAAAATGTCAGCTGCGTATTCAGATATCCTCTTCATAATCGATATTTTATCAGGATGGAGCTTGTCGTGGGAACATAGGCAAGCGTGATTATCGATAGGCTTGGTGGGTGTCGATTCATCCAGCCACTTCTGCAGCCACTCAAGAGAGACAAATTCATAGGGCTCTGAAGACGAAAGCAAGGGAAAGAGTCTATGTACTTTTACAGCTTTTGGACTAAATGATATATTCATTCCTCAAAAGACAACGCAAGCTCTTTCCAAAGTTAGCAGAATCAGGAGAATCATTATTGAGGGGAGACGTGGGATGAGGACAGCCCAGAGCTCCATTTAACTACCATTCATCTGAGTTCAAGGAGCTGTGCAGGGAGCTGCACGGTGCCCTGTAAGGTTGGCTGGTATTATTAACCACATTCTACAAAAGAGGCTTCCACAGAGACAAGTGTCTTGCTTGACAGCACAGCAGAGCTCTGATCAGGACATCACGGCTTGCTGACTACAAGCAACAGTCCAAGCCGGCTCAAATCACATAAGCTCACCCCCAGCTATGCTTACATCAGAAATGACTTTCAAAAACATTTGCCACCAATGTGTGATATGACCGAACGTTAAAATGAGAAGTCTAAGTTCTACATTAAAAATGAACCTCATCAGCTATACAAGTCCATTTCAACCACTGACCTTTTCTTCATCCAAGATGAATTAACAACTATTTAATTTCCCCACCCAAATGCGTATCATGATCGCTTCATTACATTTTTATGTATTTCAAGAACTAAAGCTATTTTAAACAACTTCCAGGATGAAGTGCACTAGAAATGAATCATTATCAATTTTGAACCTGCAAAAATTAAGACAGACCAAACACATCAGTATGAGTTTTAATTTGGGAAAACGAGAGACCCAGAGTTCCGTAAAAGCCAAAATTAAAGATTAAAGGGGCCAACTTTGATTACTTACAAAGATCTCCAGTGAGTCCCAGCATAAAACATAGAAGAAAACATACAGAGGTTGAATTTATAAATGTGTATTATGGTACTACTTCTGATGCCATCTGAGGCTTAGACAACTCAACCCAAAGCCCATTTGACCAACTTTACACTTCCCTCAGAGTCACGAATCTAAAAACTAACTTCTATTTTAAGTTTAGTGGAAGACATTTTGATTTTTACAAAAACAAAATTCAGACTTGTTGGATCTCTTATTTGTGCTAAAACTGTACATCATAAACTGCAAGCCTCCCAACTGGTACAGCTGCAGAGGAAGAATTAGAGACTGTAAGTTGAGACAAGGTCTAATTCAAGTTCTGCCCCCGAGAAGTTGAACTTGAGCAAGTCACTTGAACTCTCTATGCTTCAGGTCTTTTATTTGTAAAATGAAGGTAATAATACCTGCCTTCTACCTACTTCGTAGGGTATGGCTAAATCTAAAAGATATACAAAGCATTTGGAGCATTTCTGGAAGAAAAGCGTAACAGAAAAGTTAACTGTACATTTATTCAATATATAAAAGTAGAGACCTTAAGACACAGGACAGATAGCATGGTTGTGGCACTTTACAATACGTAACGGGATGGTTAAATTCAAAATTACTGCACAATTTTACTGCGATTTACAATTTACTCTGTCAGGAATAGAGTGCACTAGGCATTTTAACAAGACAAAATAAACGATCTCTATTCAAGAAAGCAAAATCAAAGTCTTACTATACCTAATCTTTTCCCAAGGAGAGTCACATAGGTTAAAATTTTTAGTAATTTTCAAGACTATCGATGAAGGGATAACAGGACATGACAAAAAACAACAGTCAAGAACAATTCACCAGGTCTTCTCTCACTAACAGGTGGGGAGGGGTGGGATGAGGACAACACGTGCTATTGCAACTGAAAGAATAACTATGAGTCCTGACTCTTTACAAAGGGAGGGAATCCAGGAAAAATACATTCCCTGCCAGGGGTGTCCACTGGAATTCAAAGCCCATGGTGACTGTCACAATGACCCGACAGCAACAATGAGACTCAAAGGCAGTTAGTTCAAGACCTTTTCCAATTTCCACCCAAGTCCTACAGAAAACTTTATACTGTTTCGGTTTTGAGTAGGTTTAACACAAATTCTATGTAATACATGAAGATGAGAAAAAAAGCACACACAACTTAACAGAAAGAAACTGAAATAGAGCTGAGACAGGATCTAACTTGAAGTAACACCATACTTATTAACTCCCCACTTTTCTAGACTTCAGATGCCAGGTGTAAGTGGCTGGAGAATCCTCGGAAAAAGAGCAACCAACAGTGGTCACAGGGGTCTTTCCACTTTCAATGTGAAGAGTTGTATCAATTAATACCAAGAGCTTCCCTAACTATTGGGAGCTAGCACTGGGCTCAATAATTAAGGCAGATTCTGCTTGGGCAAAGTTTCTGCACTAGAGAAAGACCCCTGGCAGGTTCTCAAAGATGTTCTCTACTACTGTGATTCCAAAAGCCTGGATAATCAACTAACGAATGGGAATGTGAACTAATTATCAGTTGGAGATAACAAACTACACAAAGTCTTAGCATCAGATGAAGCAGGAAAGCAATTGTTAAAATAGTCAAAGGGAGACGTATTCTATTAGTTCAAAGTTATATATTTCTTCAATGCTCTGATTTTTGAACTAGAATTTTCTTTTGGAACGTTACGAAGTTTAGAAAGATCGTGGCATCAACAATATTTGACACAATTTACCTACAGATAATCTGATTATTCAGAGACAATTTATTTCAACTTAAAACAGGCTAAAGGGGCTCAGGTTTATATTCTAGGATAAATGACCCTGCTTTTAATATGTTCACAAAGAAAGATGAGCTTTAGAAAAAGCATTACAGAAGACTTGACTGGCAGCACAAAACCATGGTCATTGGCTTTGAGATCTGACAATATTTTAGGACATGGACTTTCCACCATGTAAGCTTACTGAAAACGGAAAAAAATTTATAAAGCTCATAACTTGTAAAAGTACTGATAACATATATTCATATCTGAAGAACATATGCCCAAGTTCTTCTAGATGGAATGAAAACAGGCAAAAGGATTGCAGTGTTAACTTGACACATAACATTTTTGGACCATGCGGTTTTAAAGAATGATTCAAAACAGCCATTTAGTTTACACACAGTAAGTCCCTTTCTCTTATCCAGTGAATATGGGAAACTATGAATAAAGATCAGAAAATAGGTTTCTAGGTCCCAACTCCTTTGAATAAATTTAGAGATTTGAATCATGTTCATTTTGAAATCATTTCCAGTAAAATCACGATTGGTCTAATTCTTTAGGATAATTCCCACTCCTGAAACAGAGTGAGAATAACAGGTTACAAAGAAAGGTCAGAATCAAATTAAGATATAGTTTAGAAAAAACTTTTGAGAGATACTCTTACAGAGGTAGCAATGCATATTCACCTTTTGCTTAAAATTATATCAGTAATGGAAAACTGAGATATCAAAAAGACAAAAACCACAAGTGTAATTATGCTTGAGTATTTATTTTCTAAAATTACTAAAATTGCCTCTTTTTAAAGGAGGAGTTGTGTATGGGAAATTCATGCCTATGAAATGACAGAAAACATTACAAATGGCATATCAGCCTTAAAAAGTTGAGGTTTCCTTTTTGAGGCATTAGATAAACTTGAATAAACATACACAGTAAAAGAATGAGTTGCACTATGTGGGATAATTCTTAAGAAATTAGGGGTCAGCAGAAAGCTTCCCTGTTTTTAGAATATTTGACATTAAATTTCAAAATAATCTAATAGTATCATTAAACATAGTACAGCTATAAAGGAATGCCTGTTAATACTGTTAGGGCAAAAAGTACGTAAGGAACTACACAAGCTGCTTCAATGGGTAGCCAAGATTTTTCTTATAAAAACAAGTTAATGTCTCATAAATGAGAAATATCTCCAAGAGTTATATATGCAGAGTGCTGACCTAAACCTCATAATTTATTAAGAGCTTCCCATTATAAACGTACATGATAATGAAAATTATATGGACTGCTACACATTAAGTTACTGCTGGTTTACAGAGTAATTGTATAGTGCATAAGCTGGCATTAATGGATTGTAAGGAAGGGCAGGGAAAAGTCTGTTCATATACATTTGTAAACAAAAAAGAAACAAGGCACTTAATGACAACAGTGCTGTCCCAGAATATCTTACAGACCAGCTCCAGCAGGTAACCTTTGGTACAGCTCCTTAACTTCTTCATGCTTTGCTTTTCCTTTATCCACACTTTGCTTACGCATCTCGGCCATTTCAATACACCACTCCTCAAATTTGGAATTATCCCGATCTACCAGCTCTTGAAGAAAGGCTGATCAGAACAGAAAGACAAAAACAAACAAAAACCCAAAACAAAAAGACTTTAGCCTGTTTTCAAAGAAACAGAACGATGTTGATTTCTCAATTACAGCAAATATTGATTGGTGAAGATTTTGGTGGCAAATTCCTACCGTGGTCTCCCTTTCTGTTAGACATCCAACTTGCAACCATCAAATGGCTCAGAAACACCATTCAAAATAGATGATGCGGGGAGTTCCCGTCGTGGCACAGTGGTTAACGAATCCGACTAGGAACCATGAGGTTGTGGGTTCAGTCCCTGCCCTTGCTCAGTGGGTTAACGATCCGGCGTTGCCGTGAGCTGTGGTGTAGGTTGCAGATGTGGCTCAGGCTGGCAGCAACAGCTCCAATCAAACCCCTAGCCTGGGAACCTCCATATGCCATGGGTGCAGCCCTCAAAAGACAAAAGACAAAAAAAACCAAAAGCGAACAAAAAAAAAAACCAACTGCTCTTTAAACTAGTCTTGATTAGCTCTAGGACTTTAATTGCTTTTGCAGTTCTTTAGGAAGCCAGTGGAATAATTCTGCTAAAGGCTCCTTTAGTTTTAAAACCACTTTAAAGCAAGTATGTGATTATATACACTTTCACTATTTACTAAATGCAACCAACCAACCTATCATAATAGATGAAAGTAATGCATTCTTGTCATTGAACTTAATGCACAGTATTCTAAATTAATTGCCTCATGTACTCCTAGAAAATTGCTTACCTGGTACCTGAATAGTGGTGTTGGGCTTTTCTTGAGTTTGTAGCCTATAAACCAACATGTAAGCATTTCGAGAGCAGTGAGTTCCTTTGCCACACTTGGGTTTACGTGTCTGGGACTTAGAAGGTTCTGCTGAGATAAGAGAAATGAAAGGATGACAAAATTAGAACGCCTATCGTTTGTTCATTATTTTGCATGGAAGGGGGATGAGGAGAGTCATAGAAAACAATTCCTATAATACAAACTCAAGATACTTTGAAAAGCAGAGCAGGTTAAGGATTTGGCACTGTCACTGCAGCAGCCTGGGTCACTAACTGTGGTGCTGGTTCAATCCCTGGCCTTGGAACTTCCAGGTGGCTAAAAAAAACCCCAAAAAACAACCAAAAAACCCAAAACAATATAAATTAAGTAGGCTCAATTAAATTTCTCAATGTTTAAACCTGTTGTTAATCCATCTTGTCTGCATATTCCATTTTTAAAAACTGAAACTATTTTTCCCGATGACCTATCTGAACCAAAATACTTAATTGCCCAAAGAAACAAAACGGAATGTTCCCCCCACAATGAAATGAAATACCAAGATTAGCCAATAAGCATTCGCCCATAAGCATTCCATTTGCCAGTGAATTCGGTGGCAAATAGAAAACAACATCTTCAAATTGAGTTTGATTTATCCCAGGACAACCTTCCAAGGAATATGAGGCCAGGACATCTTGGAGGAAATCAATGACCAGACCCTCACTTCACTATGTACTTTTCTAAAATTCATCTGTCTCAAAGTTGAGGTCCCACTGATGGTTTCCTCCTTATCTTTCAGTCTCCCACTTTACAAAAGAAAGACACAAATTAATTCTTACTTTGTGACAAAAAAAGACCCATCTCATAAAAAGATAAATTTTGCTGTGTTTAATAAAATGTATAACATATTGGTTTGATCAATTATGTAGTGATAATTAAAAAAAAAAAAGAAAGAAAAAAAGAAAGGAGTTCCCGTCGTGGCTCGGTGGTTAACAAATCAGACTAAGAACCATGAGGTTGTGGGTTTGATTCCTGGCCTTGATCAGTGGGTTAAGGATCTGGCATTGCCGTGAGCTGTGGTGTAGGTTGCAGATGTGCCTCAGATCTGGAGTTGCTGTGGCTCTGGCGTAGGCCGGCAGCTGCAGCTCCAATTAGACCCCTAGCCTGGGAACCTGCATGTGCCACAGGAGCGGCCCTAGAAAAGTCAAAAAAAGACCAAAAAAAAAAAAAAAGAGAGAGAAAAAAAAGCTCAATCCAAAGGAAATTTCTAACTATTTGGAGCTTTAAGTTAGAGAAAACTTAGTATATTTCATTAGAAAAACATTCTGCAGGGTCAGTGTAATTGAAACACTGGTATGGGAAACCATCTGCAAAGTGGGATCTGAGCGGCATCTGTGACCTATACCACTGCCCATGGCAATGCCGGATCCTTAACCCAGTGATTGAGGCCAGGGATGGAATCCACATCCTCATGGATACCGGTTAGTCAGATTCGTTTCCACTGAGCCACAACGGGATCTCCTATAGGAGAACTTCTAATGTGAAAGTCTGGCTTGAGCACCACAAAGAGCATGAAAGCCCAGCACACCTCCCACTTTCTCTTTTCCAGCTTCACTGAGGTCTAATCAATAAAAATGGTATACATAAAAAATAAAGAACACTTCAAATTACAAGAAGAGAGCTACCACATGAATACCTGCAAAGATTACCCATGCCTTGAAAGTCACCCCAACTGCCTATACCTCCACCTTGGGAAAGTGGTTCTGATCCTTTAAGAACCGTTGCAAGGGAGTTCCTGTCATGGCTCAGCAGAAATGAATCTGACTAGCATCCATGAGGACCCAGGTTCCGTCCCTCAGTGGGTTAAGGATCCGACATTGCTTTGAGCTGTGGTGTAGGCCACAGACATGGCTCAGAACCCCCTATGTTGTGGCCGTGGTGTAGGCCAGTGGCTACAGCTCCAATTTGACCCGTAGCCTGGGAACCTCCATGTGCTGTGGGTATGGCTGTAAAAAGACAAAAAAAAAAAAAAAGAAAAGAACCCTTGCAGGACACATAACTATGCCCATTCCTTTTCTCTTTTTTGCATCCCATACCTCGAGCCTCACCCTAAAATGACAGGGATGACTCAAACAAGATTGCTCCTAATGGAAGACCTGTCCACTCCATTAGGCAATATATGGGAATTTTGGCCCAAGAAAACTGCGAAAAGAGCTACACACTAGAATATTATTCAAGTATCTTTTACAGCAGACCTCATTGCTACCCAACAGAAAGCAGCTTATTCCGCAGAGGCACCTGCTCCGCACTTTAGAAATGGGGTAAGACTAAGATACTTCATAGGAAGAAGCAGACCTTGTCCTGGAAATGATGTTCCCCTGCCATACTCTACTTCCCCCAAATCAATGTCCTGACCCAAAGAAAAGGACTATGTAAAGCCTGCTATATTAAATTGACTACTTATTATTTTTAGCTTAATACTGACCAACTTCTATGCTTAGCTGCCCACAATCAACTTGGTAATTGAAAATTATACATAGGCCTTCAAAACTGTCCTGAAGACATTATGGAAATCATTTCTAGCGCAAAATCATTTTTTAAAAATTCAAACATTGATATAAAAGATATTCAGGGACGTCATATGTTTAAGAAATGCAAATATCCTCGAAGAGTCCGTAACAATTGTGGGCCATAATAAATGATCATAAACAATTCTGGTTAAAAAAAATTGTATTTTAAAAGGGCACTCACAACTTAAAGGTTTTACCTAGATCTTCCTCAATCCCTAGTTGTAATTTCTTGCCCTCCATCTTTTCTATGTCTTCGTCATTAAACTTGTACCATTCGCCGGACTGCGGATCCTTCACGTGGGCGATGTAGTGACCAGAGTAAGCGCTCACGCCTCTGTGTATGAGGACTGCACTGAGTTCATACACATAGGACCCACCTAGGGGAGGAGAAAGGGAGAACGTGAGGGAAATTATGGATAACATTTTTTCTTCTTATAGCCTGAATTACAATGACTGCATTTATTTATGCATCTGATATTATTCAAAATACGTCACCTAAGAATTTAAAAATTTAGTCTTATAAAGTAATGCAGTGATCATCTTAAGCAGCCCACTGTAGATGCAAAACGTACGGAAGGAAAGCTATGGCATTCTGGGCACTTGGGGTTAGGAAGCTACTCTGCAG
This sequence comes from Phacochoerus africanus, assembly GCF_016906955.1. Taxonomy (NCBI): domain Eukaryota; kingdom Metazoa; phylum Chordata; class Mammalia; order Artiodactyla; family Suidae; genus Phacochoerus; species Phacochoerus africanus. Next base: position 79,364,050 of record NC_062551.1, read on the forward strand.
GATATGTTGCCCTTATGCATAAACTGGAGGAGCCGTATGCCTACAAAGATTCGCCTGATCACGGAGTTTCCATCATGGTTTATCAGAAATGGATTGGACTAGTATCCAAGAGGTCTGGGGTTTGATTCCTGGCCTTGCTCTGTGGGTTAAGAATCTGGCATTACCGTGAGCTATGGTGTAGGTCGATTGGCTCCTGCGTTGCTGTGGCTGTGGCATGGGCCAGCAGCTACAGCTCTGATTCCACCCCTACCCGGGGAACCTCCATATGCCATGGGTGTGGCCCTAAAAAGACCAAAAAACAAAAAACAAAACAAAAAGAATTGGCTGATCAATTTGTTACAAAAATTAATGATACAAACTAGTAATTGCAAATCTAAAAGGCTATTGTTTCCAGAATAAAGAAAACATGTCTTTGCTGTACAGCAGAAATTGACAGAACATTGAAAATCAACTATAATAGAAAAAAAAAAATGAAAAAAGGAAGCATGTTTTTAAAAAATTAGAGGGAGTTCCCTTTGTGGCTCAGCAGTTAATGAACCTGACTAGAATCCATGAGGATGCAGGTTCCATTTCTGGCCTCGCTCAATGGGTTAAGGATCTGGTTTTGCCACGAGCTGCAGTGTAGGTCATAGACACTGCTCAGATCATGCCTTGCTGTGGCTCTGGCATAGGCCAGCGGCTGTAGCTCTGATTCAACCCCTGGGAATTCATAGCCTGGGAACTTCCTATGATGCAGGTTCAGCCCTAAAAAGCCAAAAAAAAAATATATATATATAGAAATCCTCTTGTGGCTTAGTGGGTTAAGGATCCAGCCTTGTCCCTGCAGTGGCTTGGGTTGCTGCTATGGTGTGGGTTCAATCCCTGGCCAGGACATATGGACATATGTCATTAAGTTAAACTGCTTTCAAAATAGGTATAGACAGGAATTCCCACTATGTCACAACGGGATTGATGGTGTCTCTGCAGCATTGGAACACAGGTTTGATCCCTGGCCCAGCATAGCAGGTTAAGGACTTGGTGTTGCCAAAGCTGTGGCATAGGTCACAACTGCAGCTCACACCTGGCCAGGGAACTCCATATGCCTCGGGGGAGCCACACACACAAAAAAAACACAAACATGTAGACAAGACAAATAGAGGAGTTCCCTCTATGGCCCAGTGGGTTAGGAACCCTATTGTAGTGGCTAGAGTGTAGGTCAGCATAGGTTATAGCTGAGGCTCAGATTCAATTCTTAGCTGGGGAACTTCCATATGCTCTTGTGTGGCCAAAAAAGAAGCTGATGCAAATTTGTTTTGTTTGGGGTTTTTTGTCTTTTTACCTTTTTTGGCATGTGGAGGTTCCCAGGCCAGGGGTCGAAATGGAGCTGTAGCCATTGGCCTATGCCACAGCCACAGCAATGCTAGATCCAAGCCACCTCTGCAACTTACACCACAGTTCACACCAACACCGATCCTTAACCCACTGAGCAAAGCCAGGGACTGAACCCAAGAATTCATGGATACTAGCTGGGTTCATTAATCCCTGAGCCACGATGGAAACTCCGCAAATTTGAATTTAAGTAATTAGGAATGTCATTTCACATATTGGATGAACGAATCCAATTAATAATCAAAATTGTTAATTTTATTGGTACAAATTTGAAATTCTCCAAAATAAAAAGGTTGAGAATACAGTCACACCTAAGGTGTTTTTCTCCAGCGTTACTGGCCCAGTTGAAGGAGCAGAGGAGACAGATTAAGACTTCACCATGGGTTAGGTTTTCCCTGGCAATATCCCATGAGGCAAAGCGTAAACTAAAACATCATGTTTAGGGGTGCAAGCTCAGATAGTGAAACGCTAAAGCAAAAAAAATAAAAAAGGAAGTGACTGCTATTAAGAGTCACATTATTGACAGTTCTCCTGTGGTGCAATGAAGTAAAGATCTGGCATTGTAACAGCTGTAGCTCTTGTTACCACTGTGACACAGGCTCAATCCCCAGCCCAGGAACTTCCACATGCCACATGCATGGCCAAAAAAACAAAACAAAACAAAAAAACAAACAAAAACAAAACAAACAAAACATCTTTATCTTTTAGATCTTTTCCATTTGTGTGGTTACATGTGTATGGACACATATAAATAAGATTATAAAAAAATATAAATACTGGTTATCTGGGAGACTGAATTACAAGAGCTTTTTATTTATAACTCTTCCCTATGATTTCTGAATTTTCCTATTACCTACTATAAAATCTGTCAACTGTAAAAGGTTAATTTGTTTCTAGTGTTCTGCTTACGAGGCAATCCATTTGTATGGCAAACATTACAACAGCCTGTGAAAGACAGGCCTATACTTACAAACTACTGAATTAATTTTACCAGTCATAGGTTATAATTCTAAAATAAGAATTTTGGGGGGAGGAGTTTCCATTGTGGCTCAGCAGTAGTGAACCCAACTAGTATCCGTGAAGATGCGGGTTTGATCCCTGGCCTTGCTCATTGGGTTAAGGATCCAGCTGTGGTGTAGACTGCAGACACGGCTCAGATCTGGCATTGCTGTGACTGTGGCATGGGTAGGCAGCTACAGCTCTGATTTGACCCCTAGCTGCAGGTGTGGCTCTATAAAGAAAAAAAAAAAAAAAAAGGAGTTTTTTTTGGCTGTACCCAGGGCACATGGAAGTTCCTAAGTCAGGGATGGAATCCAAGCCACAGCTGTGGCAATGTTAGATGCTTAACCCACTGCATTAGGCCAGGGATCAAACATTCACCACCACAAAGACAACAAAGGATCCTTAACTGCTATGCCATTTAAAAAAGTTACACTTAGTAAGCCAGCAAACTAAAAGTAAACATAAATATGGGGTTTTTTTGACCTGTTACAGTTAAAAGTTTACTTTACAGCATAAATTGGACAAATATAATAAATTTAGTAACAGTAACTATTCAAAACCACAGGCTGGCGTCAAGGAAAATAATAATTCTACATCTCTTAGATTTGTGACCCCAAGAAACCACTGAACTATCAAGCTTCTCTAATTTGAAATAACTACCTAAACAAAGGAAGAAGGAAGCAAACTACCATATAAACTGCAGCTAAATTTATTCATTAAGCTAAAGAGAACAGCAACAAAGTCCAGCAGCAATGTCTACAGTAGTTTATTTCTTCCAGACATGTCAATTTTAAACCAAAGTACTGATTAGAGTATCATACATTTTAAGGCTTAAATATATACATAACTTCCTCAACCTCCTCAATCATTTCTTTGAAGGTTTTACTTTATGGCTTGTTTGTTTTTTTCATTTTTGGTTTTTTTTTTTTGTCTTTTCCTTTCTAGGGCTGCTCCCGTGGCATATGGAGGTTCCCAGGCTAGGGGTCTAATCGGAGCTGTAGCTGCAGGCCTACGCCAGAGCCACAGCAACACGGGATCCGAGCAATATGTCCGAGTTCCACTATGGGAACTCCTATGGCTTGTTTCTATAAGCTGCCACCAGAAACATTTTATGGATAAAGTTTGAAATAATTTCTGTATTAAATTGTACATTAAATCTGTACAATCTTAGGAAAAGTAAAATGATTTTTCCACCATGAGGAGCAGAAACCAAGGGCAATCCTGTTTGAGACTCACAAAGGGCCAAGGTGTGGGGGAGAGATAAATTAGGAGTTGGGAGAACATATACACACTATACATAAAATACATCAACAGCAATGACCTACTTGGAAAAGGATTTGAAAAATAAATATGTTCTATATAACCTACATGGAAAAGGAATCGGAAAACACACACACACACACACAAACCGAATCACTTTGTTGTATACCTGAAACTAACACAACACTGTAAATCAATTCTACCTCAATCAAAAAAAAAGAAAAAGAAAAATCATACTGTTTGGTAAGGTGAAGCCTTCCAAAAGTAGTACATTATTAGCGACTATACCAAAGCATCCTACAACTTATCAGTGGTCATAGATATGAATAATTACAGCATAAATATTGGAACTAGGCCGCCTAATGTCTCTGACAAAAAAACTTTTTGAGAAAGATGGAGTTCTCTTGAGGTGCAGCAGGTTAAGGATCCGTCATTGGCACCGCTGTGGCTGGACTCAAATCCCTGGAACAGGAATTTCCACATGCCATGGGGGGCAGACAAAAACAAACAAGTGAGTGGTGGCAGCCAGGAGATCCTTGATTTGGGGAGGAATTATAGAGTATTGAGGCTAAAGTATCAAGAGTGAGTTCAGGAAGAACAAAATATATTTTTCATTTTTTTATTCTTTTACACCCTTAATTATATAGGTATTGACGAACCATCTAATCTTTATTATGTAGTCACTCACGTAAAATGGAAGTAACATCTCAGCTTGCCTAAAATGCCCTTCTTCCCAGAGATTAATATAAAATTTAGTAGTAAACTGCTATTCTGTAGTCAATACAAGTAGATCACTAGTCACAGTCTCTGAGCATAATTACCGCTGCTTGGTATAAATATTACCTTTGTGTTCCACATAAGGCTCCATATCCAAAATTTCTGAGAAGCCAATGTAGGTATTCAGCTTTTTCTTATGTCCAGTTTGCCTAACCAAAAAGAAAGCTAATTGTATTTATATGTAAAACAACCATAAAACAATGTATAAGCTCTATCAGCTATTTATTAAAATAGCAGCTAGGTAGATTTCACTTAGCAATCTTGTTCAAAACATTAATACTGCCTTAGAATTGGGCAATAAACAACCAAAAAGCTAAAAAGTATGATTTTAAAGTGCTAATTCCAGACAGCACATTTCCAGAGGCTTTATTACAAAAGAAACCAGATGTTCCTGCCTTACAGAAGAAATGCACATGTAAAAACATTGCCTGACTTATAAAAATGAAAGACATATCCTCATGGGAACAGTGCAGGGTGGTGGTTGAGTAATACTGTAGTGAGCAGAAAATTTACTTGAGTTCTTATATGATAATAAAGAATGTCAAGGTAATTCAGTTCCTACCTAAATGTTTGCTTTTCCTTTGAAGTTTTTAGTAATTCTTTCAGAAAAAAAAATAATCTATTTTTCTAGTTCTTTTTGTTTGTTTTGTCCTTTTGTCCTTTTAGGGCCGCACCAGCAGCATATGGAGGTTTTCAGGTTAGGGATCTGATGGGAGCTACAGCTGCCGGCCTACGCCCCACAGCCACAGCAACTTGGGATCTGTGACCTACACCACAGATCATGGCACCGCCTGATCCTTAACCCACTGAGCGAGGCCAGGGATTGAACCCGCAACCTCATGGTTCCTAGTCGGGTTCGTTTCTGCTGCACCATGATGGGAACTCCTCTAGTTCTTAATTATATATGACTGGCTCTTTAAGAATATTAGGAAAAATCACAAAATACTGGCATTTCAAAATGCAAGCTCCATCTATTAACTTTCATCCCCAAATTCTCTCTCTTTTTTTTTTCCCTCTTTTGGCCACCCCGTGTGTTTTTGAGTTCCTGGGCCAGGGATCAGATCCGAGCCACAGTTGTAACCTACTCAGCAATGCTGGATTCTTTAACCCACTGTGCTTGGCCAGGGATCGAACCTGCATCCTGGTGCTGCAGAGAAGACACTGATCCCATTACGCCACAACAGGAACTCCTCCATCCCCAAATCTTGAATTTCAAATTTGAAGTATTGCACTGCCTTATCTATCTGTAGTAAAATCTGTACATATAAGTCCACAGTGATCAACAAACACTATGAGTTGCACAATTTACCTGTCAAAGACAAAACGCATTAGCTGTAAGTTCAGAGTACAAGGAAGACTAAGGAGTCGGATCTTCCTTGTTGCATTCTGTTTGCTTTGACAGTTTTCACAAAAGTATCGATTGTCTCCTTCTAGTTTTTCTTCCTGATCAGGAATAAGATGTATTAGTTTAAAAAAAAAAAAAAAAAAAAAAGATGGAAAGATGTTTAAGTGATCAAATCTCTGATGCAAATTATAATTTCATTTTATTCAATAGTCTATTCAAGCTATTTAAGATCAAGTTATAAATAATGAACAACACACAAGATTATGAGCTTAGCAGTGACATTACTGATTTGAATACAATGATTTAAAACTGACATTTCTCTTTCCAAAATGTGTGATTTTTAGAATACTTGTTTTAGGTTCTTTTTCCTGATAATCCCATTTCTGGGAATTTTAAGGAAGTAGATATAAAAAAAGAGATCATTCTCACTTTGATGCAGCAAAATTAATTTAGTTTTCTAAATTAGTTTTTCTTTTAGCTGTTTATATATTTTGGATATTAACCTTTCACTGGTCACATAATTTGCAAATATTTTTTCCCACCCAGGAAGTTGTCTTTTCATTTTGTTGGTGATCACCTTTGCTATGCAAAAGCTTTTAGGTTTAATTAGGTCCCATTTTTTAATTTTGCTTGTTTCCTTTGCCTTAGAGTCTGATCCAAAAAATATTGCTACAATTTATGTTAAAGAGGGTTCTACCTATATTTTCTTCTAGGAGTTTTATGATTCTAGTCTTATATTTAGGCCTTTAATCCATTTTGAGTTTATTTTTGTATATGGTGTGAAAATAAATTTTAAAATATTGAAAACTACAAGTGGAAACTACACATGGGCATCGCAATACAAAATTATATACAAATTCATACACACATACAGTTAAAATTACTGAAACATGTACATGACAAAGTGTGCAGAAAAATTCAGTATTAGAGCTAATGGTGGTTTCTTTTTAAATTCTTCCTTTATGCTTTTATAACAGCTTTTTGGTTCAGATTACTCTAAGTAATACGATATTAGTGCAACCACTTTTTGATGTAAAAAAAATTTGTATTGAACATGTTATAGTTCTCATTAAATGAAAAAGTAAATTAACCTTACAGTTTAATTACATTTTCTTATTCTCTTAACCTCCAGTCACACAAGACTTCCCACATACATAACTCTATACATAAAATAACCTGAAACAGCCAAAAATTACTTTAAGATGCAGCCTACTTCAATACTGTATAGCTTACAAAGTTTCTTCTAGATCATTACAGATAACTCACATATTAAAAAAACTGAAATGAATTTATCCATTAAATTAACAAAAAAAATCAGAACAGTATTTAAGTGTTAATAACAGAAACAATGCACACACCAAAATTAGAATATACCTTCAAAAATTCCGAGATACAATCTGTCAACTGTTTGTGGCCTTGGATATTTAACTCCAGTTCATAAAACTTTGATAAAAGCTTAGATTCTCTGCCACACTGATTACAACTATAATAAAAGAGAGTGATAAAGATCAGAATAGGAAAAGCGTTAAGGTTCTACTGTATCACATCCTGGAAATACAGAAATAAGCATTTATTACCTTAGTTCTTTCATAGCAATCATTTGTGCTATGTGTATTCAAAAACTATATAAAAACAAATTGATTGGTGAGGCCACATCTTTTATGATTACAAAAATGTTTCAGCGTTATTTTATTCCTGCTCTTAATATTCCAGTTGGATCCAATCTTAGGCTTTCAGCCTATACCAGCCATAAAATAAATAGCAGGAGCTTAGCCAGAAACAGTTCCCAACACCTGGATGGGTTCAACTGCAATTATCAAGTCAGTTGTTTACATGTTCCCATGGAAATGTATTACTATAAATACTTCAGGTCCCATGATAAGCCACTAAAGCCAAAACCTGGAACTGAACTAAAAATGAGAAGACATAGGAGCAACCGGACTTAGAATAAAATGTATCATGAAAAGCAGAAACATACTTACACTGTTACATAAGCATACTCCCCACAAAACTGCTGTTGGACAATGTTTCGAACATCTGGATTCTTTTGTTTAGACAAAGTATCTTCCAGGAGAGACATAAAGAGCTTTGAAAATTCTTGTGCATCCTTCAAGTTTGGGTTTATAAGAAAAAGAAAAAAATCATATTGCTTTTCTACTTCTGTTACAAACAGTAGAATGTTAAATAACCCAGAAACTATCTGGACTTTGAAATTAGCATATTTCTTGGCAGTGCCCAAGGTATGTGGAAGTTCACAGGCCACAGCAGCAACCCAAGCCACTGCAGTGATAATGCCAGATCCTTAGCCCACTGCGCCACAAGTGAACTTTTAATTACCATTTTTGAACAAGGACTAGAGCTGTGCTGAATCAGCTTGTGCCTACATAGGTATTTTCAGAAATGGGATCAAGGAAAATGTGTAATATACAGAAGAATAAATGTTCCTGTTCAAAAACAGAAAAAAACTAATTTAAAAAAAATTTCATTTCCTTCTATAAACATTGTAAGGAATACTTTTTATATTAAAAAAATAAAAGGCTCTTACCTGCTGCTGCCCTGTGTCCAAACCCAAGGCTTTTACAAATCCCGATGGATCAATGTATCGCCTATTACTGTTTTGCAACAAGGCAAATAAGTACTGGAGATGCTCACAAATCGTCTGAGGCTCATAGTCTATTAAAGAAATGTTTTTTAAATCTGTTACTTTTTATTTTAATAAAAAAAAATTGTTTTGCCTTTTTTTTTTTTTTTTTTTAAGGGCCACACTGTGGCATATGGAGTTTCCCAGGCTGGGGGTCGAATCAGAGCTATAGCCACCAGCCTACGCCACAGCCAAGCTTCATCTGCCACTTACACCACAGCTCTCAGCTACACCAGATCCTTAACCCAGAGCAAGGCCAGAGATTGAACTTGCATCCTCATGGATACTAGTCAGATTCGTTTCTGCTAAGAAACGATGGGAAATCTGACTATTATTAATTTTTTTAGGGCTGCACCCAAGGCATATGGAAAACTCCCAAGCTAGGGGTTGAATCGGAGCTGCAGCTGCCAGCCTACACCACAGCCGCAGCAATGCTGGATCTGAGCCAAGTCTGGGACCTGCACCACAGCTCACACAATTCCAGATCCTTAACCCACTGCGTGAAGCCAGGGATCAAACGTGCATCCTCATGGATACTAATCAGGATCGTCACCACTGAGCACAACAGGAACTCTTAAAATCTTTACTTTTTTAAAAAATGGATTCCTCCTCATATGAAAACACAATTAAACACCCTTCTTAGTTTGGGGGGGGGGGGGAGATGTGCTTGGGCTGTGGGATGGAAATCCTGTGAAATCAGATTGTTACGATCATTATATGACTACAGATGTGATAAAAAAAATTAAAAAAAAACACCCTTCTTCCAAACTATATTTGTATTTATTTTAGTTTTTAAACTTTTAAAGAAACAAATTAGTAATCATGTCTTTCTGCAACAGTGAAACAGCCGTGGCTGTCTATCTATACCTCCCAAAAGCAAGGGGCTATACATGTTACAACAATAGCAATCCTGACTATAGTTTACAGAGTGTTGAATCACACTGAAATGCTCAGTCCTATAATAAAAACTATACTATATTTACCACTTGCATGAAATAGCCAATAGTTTTGTATCCTTTTTAGGGCTACATCTGCAGCATATGGAAGTTCCCGGGTTAGGGGTTGAGTCAGAGCCACAGCTGCTGGCCTACTCCACAACCACAGCAGCATAGGATCCGAGCTACATCTGCGACCTACACCATGGCTCACAGCAATGCTGGATCCATAACCCACTGAGTAATCCCAGGGATCAAACACACCTCTTCATGGATACTAGTTAGGCCCATTACCACTGAGCCATAACAGGAACTCCCCAAATACTTTTAATATAATCTCATTAATGTGAACCTGCCACAACCAGAGCAAATGACTGCAATCTCAGGGAACAGTGGTTTAAACATGAAGAACGTAATGATTTTAGTTTAAAAATCCTAAAAAAGGTAAGAGTTCCCATTGTGGCACAGTGTTAACAAACCCAACTAGTACACATAAGGATGTGGGTTTGATCCCTGGCCTTGCTCAGTGGGTTGGGGATCCAGCTTTGCTGTGAGCTGTGACATAGGTCGCAGACTCAGCTCAGATCTGGCATTGCTGTGGCTGTGGCGGTGGCAGAGGCCAGCAGCTGCAGCTCTGATTCGACCCCCTAGCCTGGAAACATATGCTGCAGTTGTGGCCATTAAAAAAACAAATAAATTTTTTAAAATTTACAAAACCTAGGAGTTCCCATAGGGGCGCAGTGGTTAACGAATCCGACTAGGAACCATGAGGTTGTGGCTTCGATCCCTGGCCTTGCCCAGTGGGTTAAGGATCTGGCGTTGTCATGAGCTGTGGTGTAGGTTGTAGACGAGGCTCGGATCCTGCATTGCTGTGGCTCTGGCATAGGCTGGTGTCTACAGCTCCGATTAGACCCCTAGCCTGGGAACCTCCATATGCCACGAGAAGCGGCCCTAGAAAAGACAAAAAGACCAAAAAAAGAAAAAATTTTTTTACGAAACCTAAAATTTCGCTTCCAGTTTCTATGAGTAGGGGAAAGGTATGCCAATAGTAAGCATGGATCTAAAAAACTTCATTTCATTGCTTTTTAGCTCCAAATCTACCCTTCTTTGCCAGCTTTGTGCTGAGATGAACTCCTTGCCATCTAGTGCAAGGTTGAGCCTTGTCAGCAGAGGGCGCTGGGGGGTTCAGTAGTGCCTCTCATCAGGCTCTGAGGGCCAAAGCTCTCAGGGCTCCAGGTTCTTTCAGCCAGCAGCTTTCCCAGCACCTCCTCTAGTATCTTCAGTTCGCTGCGTCTGGTGAGGCACTTCCTCCTGAATAACCACCTTGTGAACGACCTCCTGGACACTCTCTTAGGCACCCCCCCCCATCTCCCTGAGGCCAGTTTCCAGCGAGGAAACCCACTGAGGCACCCTAGCCCCTTTTGGGCCATCCGGTGAGCACGGGCAGTGCTTTCTCCAGTGAGGTCTCATCTCAGTCCTGGTCGGTGGGGGTGGGGGACTCTTCCTTGCATGATCTTTTTCAGTCCTAGGGGTAGTAGTTGGCCCCCACATCTGCTTGACAGATTTTTTTTTTGTCTTTTTTTAGCCTGTAACCTACACCACAGCTCATGGCAACACCGATCCTTAACCCACTGAGCAAGGTCAGGGACCAAACCCGCAACCTCATGGTTCCTAGTCTGATTCATTAACCACTGAACCACGACCGGAACTCTGGCTTGACAGATTTTTTAGACAGTGTTTTTTCAAGTCCTTTGAAATTCTTACTAACCAATTCTCCCATTACTCTAAATTCCTGTTAATAATTCTTTCTCTGTTCAAATCATTGTATAGCTTGCCTCCTGAATGGTCTGAGTGCTTTATCTCTTTGCTACCTATTCTGAAAGGAAGTCAGTATTTCATTTGTAAAATAAAGATAAAAATCTTACTTCCTGGGGTGCAAGAGCTATACAGGATGTTAAAAGCTGTTCAAGTTAGGTTTGCATCTACTCCAACTTTCTTATTTCACAGGTTAGATAACTTATCCTCTACTGGTTTTCCTAACTGTAAAATAACGGAGTAGTGGAGCTAGAACCAGAGCTCAGATCCCACCATTTCTAGCATAAACCCTTTTCACTGCACTGTGCCTGTTAATAGCACCAGAAATGCACATTCTTTTTTTTTTTGTCTTTTTGTCTTTTTACTATTTCTTGGGCTGCTCCCGCGGCATATGGAGATTCCCAGACTAGGGGTCAAATCGGAGCTGTAGCCACTGGCCTACAACAGAGCCACAGCAATGCGGGATCCGAGCCGCGTCTGCAACCTACACCACAGGTCACGGCAATGCTGGATCATTAACCCACTGAGCAAGGGCAGGGACCGAACCCGCAACCTCATGGTTCCTAGTCAGATTCGTTAACCACTGCACCACGAAGGGAACTCCGAAATGCACATTCCTATCAGAGATCAAGGTGAAGGATTGGTGAAATATGAGAATCTAAGTGTTTAGAAATTTTTATTTTTATTTTGTCTTTTTTTAGGGCTGCACCCGTGGCATATGGAGGTTCCCAGGCTAGGGATCGAATCGGAGCTGTAGCTGCCTGCCCACGCCACAGCGATGCTGGATCCGAGCCATGTCTACAACCTACACCACAGCTCACAACAATGCTGGATCCTTAACCCACCGAGTGAAGCCAAGGATTGAACCTGTGTCCTCATGGGTACAAGTTGGGTTCGTTAACCACTGAGCCACGACGGGAACTCCCAGAAAAAAATTTTTTTAATTATTTTTTTACAGTTGCGACCTGTGCCACAGATAGGGCAACGGCAACAGCAGATCCTTAACCTGCTGTGCATGGACGCTTCCAACACTTTTGGAAGATACATATTAAAACTGTAACACCCAAAGAAGGCCATGGTACAGCGTTTTACAAAACAGAAATTTAGTTTCACTTATTATTTAGCTGTCTTCTCATCAGTGAATTTATAATTCAGTAAAAAAAAAAAAAGACTAGAAATTAAAAATGATCTGTTTTTCATTATTCATCCTTTACATACACTAATTCTTTAAATAGCTACTACTGGAGTTTGTCGTGGTGCAGTAGAAACAAATCTGACTAGGAACCATGAGGTTGCGGGTTCGATCCCTGGTCTTGCTCAGTGGGTTAAAGGATCTGGCTTTGCTGTGAGCTGTGGTACAGGTCACAGACGTGGCTCAGATCTGGCATAGGCTGGCAGCTACAGCTCCGATTAGACCCCTAGCCTGGGAACCTCCATATGCCGCAGATGTGGCCCTAAAAAGACAAAAGACCAAAAAAAAAGACAAAAGAGTCAAGGGTTCCAAACCTGGATCTCGCAGACCTGTATATAATCTTAAAATACTCACTTCCTCTACCCCCCAGCTTTGAGGGAAAAAAGGCTGGTTCATCTCATGGAAGTTTCATCTCAAAGAGAATAATATCTAATTAGAAATATCAATTAGGAGTAACAATTCACATATGCCTGAAGAAAAGTAAATAATTCCAGTAGGAACAGTTTGAAACTGACTTCTAAATTTGCCAAGAGTGTAGTTGCTTATTAGTAGCTTATTTTGCCAAGGTTGGTTAACTTAATCTTCATTTTGGAGGGTATTTTTGTTAAAACCACCTATTTGGAAATCAGACAAAAGACTGGTGGGAGTTTTCTTGTGGCGTAGCAGGTTAAGGAGCTAGCATCACTGCAGTGGGCTTGGGTTCAAGCCCTGGCCCAAGAACTTCTAAATGCTGTGAGTGTGGCCGAAAACGACAAAAGATTGGTTACATGAAAGTATTAAGTCTCTCAAACTAGTTAGAACAGTAAAAAGCTCTCCTGCTTTACTGACTGTTGCTTTTGTTTTCTGGCTGCACTCAAAGAGAATGTGGAACCAGAGGCACAAGAGTGGCCCAAGCTACTGTAGTGACAACACAGTATCCTTAACCAGCTGCGCCACAAGACAACTCCTACTGACAGATTTTTATCAACCACTGCAATCACAATGTATTACACAGAGAAACTGTGGTTGAAGTTTCCTCTGTATGGTTGGTTCAAAGTGGTTTAGCTGGCAATATGCTCACAAGCGAGCCCTCCCCAAGGCCTTGCCCACTAACCTTTCTCTTCCTGGACACCATCTCCCATCATGTAGTCACTACAGGTACTTGGACATAAGTAGAGTGCCTGCCGAAGCTCCAGGTTGAGAAACCACACTTGAAGAAACGTGTTGACATAACAAGTAGCTCCAAGGTTAGTGAGGCCCACAAATGAGTTCTACAAAAATACAAAATTTACAGTTATAGCACCAATTTCCTTTAAAAAAAAAAAAAAACTCTTAAGAAACATTTTTTTTAATTGAGTAAGAATGTGCTAAGTTGTTTCAACCAATACATCCCCATAAGCCTGTCCTGGAAAAGCTTAGGGCCTATTGTCATGACATCCCCGCTGGGGTTAACCACGGGCAGTAGGAGAGACTTCGGACAGCACCACAGTCCATCTTGAGTCTTCGCGTCATCTTCTACTCCATCCGCTTAAATCTAAACATAGAGAACAGTGGCCTCTAGCAAAGATCAGTTTTCAACATGTGCATACAGGTTTTTCATTTGCTATATATCTTCTTGAGAGTTCTGTTTATCCTACAGATGTGGGAGATGGGGCGCACAGGGCATTGATTACAGCTTTTTCCAGAGGCTGAGAATTCCTGAACTTACCAAAGAATCACTCCTTTTAAGAGAAAACTACGCCGCTCTTTTGTGAACGCCAGGCTTCATGGTTAAAGTATTAATGTGTATTACCAAAGGAAAAAAAGTAAACCTATCAGTTGTATGCATAATATGTAAAAAGATAAACCCCCAAAAGCAAAGTCATATCGTTATGGGAGCCTGTTGCCTTTATTTACCACCTCCTTTAAAGAGACTTAAAAAAGAGTTCAAAATAAAGCATGCGATGTTAAAGCAAACATAGAATCACCGTTTAACTAAATTATTGACTTACTGGATTACACAGCTACCTGTTTTAAAGCATATCATTAAGAACTGTTCCAATTCAAATGGTTTAGAGTCTTAAATTCCACTACTGATCTTAAAGCTTCATAGGTTACCTGAAATGAGGAATTGTTTCTGACCAAAGGCACAGAACAAAACACAAAAGAATGCTGTATAGAAATCTCCTTAAAAATGATGGCTTACCTTTTTTCTCCTCTCACAGTTGGGGTCATCAATGTTATGAAAACTATTTTCATCTATCTCTCCTAACCAAATATGTTCGCCAATCCCAACCAAGCAATTCGGATTTCCTTTGCAGTTTCGTCTATGAAAAAATATTGTGTAATTAAAAAACACCATAGTTCCGTAAGAAACATGTAAATTAAAACTATAATGATACCATTTTTTTGGCTATGCCTACAGCATGTGGAAGTTCCTGGGGCAGGGATAGAATCTGTGACACAGCAGTGACAATACTGGATTCTTAAACTACTGAGCCCCCAGGGAACTCCCAAATGATACTATTTTTAAAAATTTATCTCTCATCTATTAGACTATAGAAACAACCAGTTTGTGAGGCTGTGGGGAAATAACTCTTTTACTGCTGATGAGAATGCAAATTTGTTAAAACTCTTATAGAAAGGAATTTTGCAGTTGCTAAAAAAACCCACATATTTAGCTATATTTTGACCTAACCATTTCATTTCTAAGAACTCACCCTGAAGATATACCTCCAACAACACAAAAACATATATACTAGGTTATTCATTACAGCATTGTATGCAAAATACAGGAAACTACCTATATGACCAAACACAGGGAATCTGGTACTTCCACACAATGGAGTACTACACAACTGTGGCAGGAAAAACATATGACAATCTCTATAAACTGAGGAAGAGTAATTTCCGGATTAGGAAATCAAAAGCAAAATGCCAAAGACAAACTACAGCATGCTACTCTTTGAGTGGGTAAAAGCTGGGGATGTAAAATACGCATGGGTCTGCTCATCTGCGCCCAAAGACCCACAAAGGATAAATCAGAGACTAGTGAAAACTGGTTACCTAGAGTCTGAGGAGGATTAGGATTAAAATTTAAAAAAAAGAAAAAAAAAAAACCCAGATTCGTGACACTTTTCTGAATACACTGTTCCAATAACCTGCTGAATTGAGGCCACATGAATGTCATACGCAAATGAGTAAGGATGGAGGGAACCCCACACTGAACAAATTTCAATAGATAACATACTTATACTGAGAGGAAGAGGGTGAGGCTCTGACCCAAGTGACTTGAACTCAGTGATTAGCAATAAAGACAAAAGGAACAAATACCAAACCTTAATAGCTTCTTTTTCACACATACATGGGTCAACAATTCTGAAACTTTCTGCACCCGATCTGAAATTGAATAAATATATTGGGGATAAAGGGAATCAGGTTTTGGAGAGGAAAGTTATAAATTAAGACAGTAAGAATAAAATTAACCCTGCAGAGGAGTTCCCATCATCGCTCAGCGGAAACAAATCTGACTAGTATCCTTGAGGACGAAGGTTCAATCCCTAGTCTCACTCAATGGGTTAAGGATCTGGCGTTGCTGCGAGCTGTGGTGTAGGTCATAGATGCAGCTTGGATCTGGCGTGGCTGTGGTGAAGGCCAGTGGCTACAGCTCCAATTTGACCCGTAGCCTGGGAACCTCCATATGCTGTGGGTATGGCTGTAAAAAGACAAAAAAAAAAAAAAAAGAATCCGACTGCAGTGGCTGGGATCACTGCAGAGGGGCGGGTTCGATTCCTGGCAGCTGCAGCTGGAGCTGGATTCAGTCCCTGACCTGGGAACTTCCATATGCCAAAAGTGCAGCCAAAAAGAAGAAAAAACTATTTGTCTATCTGAAATTTATATTTAACTGGGCAGCCTAAACTGGACAGCTTTTTGTCAGCTGAGGGCCTTAGAGCAATAACATGCGCTCACCTAGCAACCAGATCTTGATCTTTCTTTCTCTTTTTTCCCCAAAGACAGGCTTTACCGTCATTGCAGAGGAAAGGGTTCTCAAGCAGATGTTGATTTCTAAATATTCCCCACTCTAAGAATCCAGGGCTCCTTGGAGAGATGGCCAAGTTGAAGGCTGGGAAGGGAAAGTACAAGATGTACATAGAACATCTTGCTGTACCCACAAAGTAAGGATGTACTCAAAGAATAAGGGGCACGTGTTAAAAGGAAGAGCTTGAGGGAGTTCCCGTTGTGGCTCAGTGGTTAACAAATCTGACTAGGAACTATGAGGTTGCGGGTTTGATCCCTGGCCTTGCTCAGTGGGTTAAGGATCTGGCGTTGCCTGAGCTGTGGTGTATAGGTCACAGACACAGCTCAAATCCCATGTTGCTGTGGCTCAGGTGTAGGCCGGTGGCTACAGCTCCGATTAGACCCCCAGCCTGGGAACCTCCATATGCCGTGGGAAGTGGCCCTAGAAAAGGCAAAAAGACAAAAAAAAAAAAAAAAGAGCTTGAGTTCCCACTATGGTGCAAAGGGATCTCTGGAGCGCTGGGACATAGGTAGGTTAAGGATCTGGCCTTGGCACAACCGCAGCTTGGATCTGATCCCTGTCCATATGCTGCAGGGTGGCCAAAAAAGATAAAAAAAAAAAAAAAAAGGATGAGCTTGAAGGGGGCTCCCAGTGGCCAAATTTGGAACAACCTGAGCAAATAAGTGATGACTGGATTACAACCTGCTCAATAATGTAAGACTCCAGTGAGACGAAAGAGGATGGATGGATGAATGAGAAATCGTTTCCTTAAAGAAGGAAGCCAACTATCAATGTGGAAGTAAGGACAGAATAAGAAAAATAATTACCACTTGTTGAAGATATGGCTCAGATCTGGTGTGGCAGTGGCGATTCGACCCCTAACCTAGGAACTTCCATATGCCATGGGTGCAGCCTTAAAAAAGATTTAAAAGGGCGGGGGGGGAACAGAGTTAGGTAACACTAAAATCTTCTAATTTTTTTCTTTCTATCCCCTTGGAAACCCACTTGAATACATGAGACTATTCTGCTTTTTCAACCTCTAGCAAGAACAGAAGATGATGAAAACAAGGGTAGAAGCAGTGCTGGGTAAGAACTAGACTGTGATCAGTCTGGGAGATGATTTATGCTCAGAGGGCTACTGCAGGGACAGTTTCAAATTGCTGTCAATAAATATTGCCAGTAGCAGCCTTCCCCAAGTTACGTCACAATGCACATGCAAGTAAACAATGTCATCTTGTATAACCAAAATCTATGATCTCATAAAAGCAACTAGGCTCTACATGTTCATTCTGTGAAGCAGAGATGCTCACATAAGAATTATAGGACCTGCAGATACCAAAATAAAGACAAAGTCCCAAGCGTCAAATTCTGTGGCTCAGCAGTGGAAAAGAACCCGACTAGGATCTCTGGCTTCACTCAGTGAGTTAAGGATCCATCGTTGCTGTGAGCTGTGGTGTAGGTTGCAGATGCAGCTGGGATCCCACATTGCTATGGCTGTGGTGTAAGTGGGCAGCTACAGCTCCAACTTGACACCTAGCCTGGGAAATTCCACATGCCACAGGTACGGCCCAAGGAGAAAAAAAAAAGAAAAAGGATGGCTCACAACCCACGATGCGACAGACAGGTAAAAGGGCAACTTCAGAGAAGTGCTGTGCTGCTGTGATGGCATTAAGCACAGGAGGGAACTGCTGCCAAGCTGAGTCTCCAAGCTCACACAGGAGTTCACTAGACGTGGGAGGAGCACATGTGGAGAGAAGCTAGAGAAGGAAGCTAGAGGAAAACCAATGAAGGTTTATGTGGCTGGCTAAGTCTCCTGCAGGTGCAGGTCAGCACAGCTGGAGGCTCTGAGGAGAGGAAGCTTGGAAGGCCAATGATGCTGCAGATAATTCTGGGGCCACAGAAGACCTCAGATACTATGATAAGAGCTTGGACTTTATTCCATAAGCAACAAGGAGCCAGTATACAATTTTATTTTAAGAAAAATACTTGGAAGTTTCATTTTAGAAAGATCCTCTAGTTATGCTTCTTAACCAAGGTGTCTTATCAGAATCATCTGAAGGTTCTAGAAGTTTTGCTTTTTCAATCAATGCCATTCTTGGAGTTCCCGTCATGGTGCAATGGAAACAATCCAACTAGGAACCATAAGGGTGCAGGTTCGATCCCTGGCCTTGCTCAGTGGGGGTTAAGGATCCGGCATTGCCGTGAACTGTGGTGTGGGTCACATATGCGGCTCGGATCTGGTATGGCTGTGGCTGGCGGCTACAGCTCCGATTAGATCCCTAGCCGGGGAATCTCCATATGCCATGGGTGTGGCCCTCAAAAAAAAAAAAAAAAAATCAATGCCATTCTTATATAGCTCCTATTTTTAAAAAGACAAGTTTTAAGCATCCAAGTATTTTTTTTCTCAATGGGAGGTTTTCAAAATATAAATCTTGGCTCTTCTCCAAGTGGGGGGATGGGGAGTAGTGAAATAGATTTAACACATGCTGCTAATAAGAGAAGAGAAACAAGAACCTGAAATGTAAGATAACAGTAGATTTTGGTGTGTTTTTTTTTTTTCTTTGTCTTTTCTAGGGCCACACTCGTGACATATGGAGGTTCCCAGGCTAGGGATCCAATCCGCAACCTCATGGTTCCTAGTCAGATTCGTTAACCACTACTGAGCCATGACGGGAACTCCAAGATAACAGTAGATTTAAGAGTCCAAATCAACACTACTTGTTACAGATTATTTTTGTGGAAGTGAGGGGAAAAAAGGAGAAATTGGGTCGGTCAGAGTTCCCTAGTGGCTCAGTGGGTTAAGGATCCAATGTTGTCACTGCAGTGGCTCAGGTCACTGCTGTGGCATGGGTTTGATCCCTGGCCCCGAGAACTTACGCATGTCATAAGTGCAGCCAAAACCCCTCAACCCAAAACCCCAAAAAAACTAGGAAACTTCTAGGACTGATATAGAATTTAGGTATAAAACACTGAATGTAGTATGCTTAATTTGTCTGAGAATGGGGAGAAGAAAATGTTTGTGTTTGCTGATTACATAAAGAAACACTGAGTGAATAACCAGAAGTAATAATAGTTGTTTCTTACAGAGGATCTGAAAGAATGGGATGATGGGGACAGATGTGGACATGACGCTTAGTGTGTACTTTTAAAAATCATTACCATATCTAACCTTAATGATAGAATTAGCTATTCACATAAAATTATTTTACTTTATACTTTAAATGAAAAGGCATTAAAATTGCTTAAATTACTAAAGCACCTATTTTCCTGAAACATAGTGAAAATAAAGAACAATTATCATCTAAATTCTAGGTTCTAGTCACTGAAAAACTTACTGTTTTTCCTCTTAGCATTATTTTATCAAAGTTTCAGATACTAGACATGCAAGATACATGCAAAAGGACAAAATGTCATCAACTAGAGATTATCATGCTAAGTGAGGTCAGAAAGAGACAAATACTGCATATTACTTATAAACCTATCTACGAAACAGAAACAGACTCATGGACATTGAGAACTGTCTTGTGGCTGCCAAGAAGGGGGTTGGAGCAGGGATGGAATAGGAGGCTGGGGTTAGCAAAAGTAAGCTATTATATACAGAATGGATAAATAAGATCCTACTGTAGAGCACAGGGAACTACAGTGAATATCCTATGACAGACCATAATGGAAAAGAACATGTTTAAAAAAAGAATGTGTACATATATGTGTGTGCACATATATATATATTCATATATGTATGTATAACTGAATCACTTTGTTGTACAGCAGAAGCACAACTTGTAAATCAACTAAATAAAAAACAAAACAAACAATAAACAATTTTAAAAGGGCAAAACAATAAACCAGTCCCTTAGCACTTATATCCCTATTCTCTAGGACTTCTCTGCCATATACAGAGAAATCTGTGCAAAAAAAGTTTAAGAAGCAACTGACAAAGCAAAGTCAATAAAATTCAACACTAAACTTATGTTTTAATGTACATATAGAAAAGGACAAAGGAATTATTCAAATTATAACCTTGTTCTCCAGGAGGTAGCTTTTACTTGAAATGAATTCATCAAATCAATGGGATCCCTAGCCTGGGAACTTCTGCATGCGATGAGCACAGCCTCCCCACCCCCAAAAGGTAATATAAATAACCTTATAAATATACACATATTTCATTTTAGCTTATCCCTGCTTCTCAAATTGTAGTGCACATGGGTGAATGTATTAGGTGAATGAGCCACAAGAAAAATATACTATGCACCATCCTGGAAAGCTGTGCGATAATTCATCCAGTGTAAATCTCATGATTTATGCACTTTTCTGTACCTAAGAAATTCCGTTTCCCTGTGGTGCAGTGGGTTAAGGATCTGGCTTTGTCACTGCAGAGACTTGCACCACTGCTATGAAGTGGGTCTGATCCCTGGGTCCCCACTTAAAGAAACCCACACAACTCCAGAGTGAGGCCCCGTAGTCCTCATTAAGGGTTTTGGACTAGAGCTAGAGGTCGCTGAAGTGTTTTTCAAGCTAGGGTAACAATGACTTTCCAGAACGCATTATATTTCTGTAATGTTTTTATTTTTGATAGTCATGTGCTATTTTTCCTCTTCTTTTTTTTAATCTTTTTAGGGCCCCACCTGTGGCATATGGAGGTTCCCAGGCTGGGGTCGAATCAGAATTGTAGCCACTGTCACAGCCACAGCAATGCCAGATCCTCTGAGCCACGTCTGTTACACTACTTATACCACAGCTTGCAGCAATGCCGGGTCTTTAACCCACTGAATAAGGCCGGGGATCGAACCTGCATCCTCTTGGGTAACAGTCAGATTCGTTTCTGCTGAGCCATGAAGGGAATTCCGTGTACTATGTTTGTAATGAAAACAAGACATTATATTCCTATACACAACTAAAGGTAAAATAAGTCCAAACTCTGAAAATTCTTTTTTTTTTTTTTTTTTTTGCCATTTCTTGGGCCGCTGCTGCGGCATATGGAGGTTCCCAGGCTAGGGGTCGAATTGGAGCCACAGCTGCCAGCCTGTTCCAGAGCCACAGCAACGCGGGATCCGAGCCGTGTCTGCAACCTACACCACAGCTCATGGCAATGTAGGATCCTTAACCCACTGAGCAAGGCCAGGGTATTGGGAGTTCCCATTGTGGAGCAGCAGAAATGAATCTGACTAGGAACCATGGGATTTCGGGTTTGATACCTGGCCTCGCTCAGTGGGTTGAGGATCTGACGTTGCGGTGAGCTGTGGTGTGGATCGCAGACATGGCTCAGATCCTGCGTTGCTGTGGCTCTGGCACAGGCCAGTAGCAGTGGCTCTGATTAGACCCCCATCCTGGGAACTTCCATGTGCCTGACTGCAGCCCTAAAAAGCAAAAAAAAAAAAAAAAAAAAAAAACAGAGCAGCTTTTCCCACCCTTTGTTTAAACATTTCTTTCTGACCTTTAGCAAGAAGAGATTATATAAGTTAATACATCATCAATATCCTTTTATTTTGTTTTTTATTAAAGTTCAGTTGATTTACAATTTTGTGCCATCGATATCTTTTAAAAATACTTCACAGAACAATTTAAGGCATGACAGAGCCAAAGCGTTCAGCTATATTAAAGACTAGATGGAGTTCCCATTGTGGCTCAGTGGTTAACACACCCCTCTAGGATCCATGAGGATGCCGGTTCAATCCTTGGCTTCACTCAGTGGGTTAAAAAAAAGATATTGATGAATATATTAACTTATTCAGAAAGAAAGACAACCTATAGAATGAAAAAGTATTTGCAAATATAGGGGATTTGTACCCAGAATATACAAAGAACTCTTACAAATCAGTAATAAAATGGCAATCTAACTTTAAAATGGGCAAAGGATGTGAAAATATCACTCCAAAGATATATAAATGGCCAATAAACACATTCAAGCTTATTAGTCATCAGGGAAATGCAAATTAAAACTAGAGAGATACTGGAGTTCCCGTCGTGGCGCAGTGGTTAACAAATCCGACTAGGAACCATGAGGTTGCGAGTTTGGTCCCCGCCCTTGCTCAGTGGGTTAACGATCCCGTGTTGCCGTGAGCTGTGGTGTAGGTTGCAGACACGGCTCGGATCCCTCGTTGCTGTGGCTCTGGCGAAGGCCAGTGGTTACAGCTCCGATTCGACCCCTAACCTGGGAACCTCCATATGCCGCGGGAGTGGCCCAAAGAAATAGCAAAAAAAGACAAAAAAAAACAAACAAAAAAACAAAAAAAACTAGAGATACCACTTCACACCCATTAGGATGGCTATAAGAAAAAAGCAGGACAAAAACAGTCTAAGAACAAGGAGAAATTGGTGTTCCCAATACTGTCTGAGTTTGTGAAATAGTGCAGCCACTTTGGAAAACAATTTGTCAGTTCCTCAAAATGTTAAGCAGAGTTCATAGGACCCAGCAACTCCGCTCCTAGGTATATACCCCAAAGAACTGAAAATAGGTGTTCTAACAAAAACCTCTAACTAATAAAGTTCATGGCAACACTACTCACAACAGCCAAATAGTGCAAATAATAACAATGTCCATCAGCTTCACTTATGTAAGGTGATGAATGTTTTAGTTACTTTGATCTTGGTAATCATTCCACATTGTATATAAAATTGTCATGTTGTAACTTTAAATATATACAACTCTATTTGTCAACTATTCCTCCATAATCTTGGGGGGAAAATTTTTAAGTCCATCAGTTGATGAAAAGATAAAATGTGGTATATTCCAAAGTGGAATATTATTCAACCATAAAAAGAGAATAAAGTACTGAGACATGCTATTACATGATCTTTTTTTTTTTTTTTAATTTTCCCACTGTATAGCAAGGGGGTCAGGTTATCCTTACATGTATACATTACAATTACATTTTTCCCCCTATTACATGATCTTTGAAAACACTATAGTAAGTGAAAGCCAAATTAAAAAGGGCACATATTGTATGATTCCACTTATATGAAATATCCAAAACAAATCAGCAGCGTCTCTGTAACACCAGGATGAGTTCAATCCATGGCCCGGCACAGTGGGCACAGTGGGTTAAAGGATCTTGCATTGCTACAGCCGCAGCATAGGTTGCAATTGTGGCTTCAATCTGATCTCTGACCCAGAAACTCCTGCAGGGCAATCAAAAATGGAAAAGAAAGAAAGAAATCTATGGAGACAAAAAGATTAGTGATTGCCGGGGGTTGGGGAGAGGGAGATGAGTAGATACTGCTTAATGGATATGGAGTTTCCTTTTAGGGTGATGGAAAAAGTTCTGGAACTAGATGATGGTGATGTTTTTACAGTCTTGTAAATTTACTGAATGTTGAGGAATTGTATATTTTAAAAACTGTAGGGAGTTACTGCTGTGGCTCAGCTGGTTAAGAATCCGACTAGTATCCATGAGGATGTAGGTCTGATCCGTGGCCTTGCTCAGTGGGTTAACATTCTGGCATTTCTATGCCACAAATGCAGCCATAAAAAATAAAATTAAGGAGTTCCCATCATGGCTCAGTGGTTAACGAATCCAACTAGGAACCATGAGGTTTTGGGTTCAATCCCTGGCCTTGCTGAGTGAGTTAAGGATCCGGCATTGCCGTGAGCTGTGGTGTAGGTCGAAGACGCGGCTCGGATCCCAAGTTGCTATGGCTCTGGCGTAGGCCAGTGGCTATAGCTCCGATTTGAATCCTAGCCTGGGAATCTCCATATGCCGCGGGAGCGGCCCCAGAAATGGCATAAAGACAAATAAATAAATAAATAAACAAAATGAAAATTCCACATTTTGGAATTCCTATCGTGGCTCAGGAGTTAACAAACCCGACTGGTATCCAAGAGGACTCAGGTTTGATCCCTGGCCTAGGATTCGGCATTCCCGTGGTTGTGGTGTAGGCCAGCAGCTACAGCTCTGACTTGACCCCTAGCCTGGGAACTTTCATATGCCAAGGGTGCAGCCCTAAAAATACAAAAAAGAAACCTGAAAAACAAACTACAAACATAAAAAGCAAACTTATGAAAAAAATCGCGGAGTTCTCATTGTGGTGAAGTAGAAACGAATCCAACTAGAAACCATGAAGTTGCAGATTAGATCCCTAGCTTCACTCAGTGGGTTAAGGATCCAGCATTGCTGTGAGCTGTGGTGTAGGTAGCAGACGTGGCTCAGATCCCACAATGCTGTCGCTGTGGTGTAGGCTGGCAGCTGCAGCTCCATTTAGACCCCTAGCCTGAGAACCTCCATATGCCTCAGGTGTGGCCCTAAAACAACAAAAAAAGACCCCCCCCCAAAAAAAATTGCACATTTCATTGTCCATTTTATATAGCTTTTAAACAGCAAATTTTTTTTTTTGGCCGAGCCTGTGGTATGTGGATGTTCCCAAGTCAGGGATCAAACCCCAGCCACCTACTGCTGGATGCTTAACCAACTGAGCAACCAGGTAACTCCTACAGGATGATATATATTATGTTAT
This sequence comes from Phacochoerus africanus, assembly GCF_016906955.1. Taxonomy (NCBI): domain Eukaryota; kingdom Metazoa; phylum Chordata; class Mammalia; order Artiodactyla; family Suidae; genus Phacochoerus; species Phacochoerus africanus. Next base: position 79,388,812 of record NC_062551.1, read on the forward strand.
GTTATGTTATATTGTATTGTATTGTATTATAATATATTATTTTATATTATATTACATTATAGTCTATTTTAGGGCCGAACCTGTGGCATATGAAGTTCCAGGGCTAGGGGTCAAATCAGATCCACAATGGCCAGCCTGCACCACAGCCACACTGGATCCAGGTGGCATCTTTGCCTACATCACAGCTTGGGGCAACACTGGATCCTTAAACCAATGAGCAAGTCCCTGGATCAAACTTGCATCCTCATGGATACTAGTTGGGTTCTGAGCCGCTGAACCACAACAGGAACTCCTGACAATTTTTTTTTAATGAAATGCATGCTGATATATGCTACAACATGGGTGGATCCTTGAAAACATTATGCTGTCAAAGAAGCCAGTCACAAAAGTTCACATAGTGTATGATTACATATACATGAAACATCCAGAATAGGCAAATTTAGAGGCAGAAAGTAGATCCATGGATGCCTGGAGCTTGGTGAGGGGGATGGGTTTACAGGGGAGGACCAAGCGTCAAACTAATGGGAAAAGGGCTTCTTTGGGGGGGGCTAAGTCTAAAGTTAGATTTTGGTGAGGGCTAAAAAACCCTGTGAATACACAAGCAATAAAAACACTGGGTTGTACATTTTAAATGCCTGAACCATATGATGTATGAGTTCCCTGGTGGCCTAAGCCATGGCATTGTCACTGCTGTGGTATGGGTTCGATCCCTGGCCCGGGACACAGCCCAACCTGCTTGAATGTAAACTTTGCAACTGCAGCTCAAAGCTCACCTATGACATTCCCCTTACAGCGATCTCAGCCAATTTCTACTCCTTTACTTCTGTTACAATCAGCACTTAAATAGGAAGTTTATTTTTTTGGTTACTCTAGAACCTAATAAAGTGGAGAAACTGAGGCTCGTGTATTATGTCATTCCAGTACTGACTGTTGTTGCTCTCCTTGTGAGCCGCCTCGCAGAGCCTGGAATTACTTTTGCTTTATGGAAGCTTCCTAACTTGTTTTGCTTCCCATATTAAACTTAAAGCTCCAAATCTGAGACCAGGACTTCCCTCCCTTCCAGATCCCGGCATGGAATGCAAAAACTCCAGAAAGTCTTTACAAAATGTTTGCTCCAAGAAGGCTACTGAGCATGCCCGGCTTGGCCAAGTCAATTCAACATTCCGAAACAAAAACTATAGTTCCCGCGTTAAAAGGTGGAAAAACAGCTAAGGATTCTATCTAAAAGAAACGCAAGGTTCAACGACTAAGTTGAAGTAAAGGACAGCACTTAACACAGCTCAAACTTTGTACTTAGTAGAGCCGCGTTGAGCCACAAACCGCCCCCTCCGGAAAAAGGCTAAAAAATACTAGATTAACGAGAGTGCGGAGGTCAACTGAGGATGAAGGGTATAGATGACTCAGGCTAACCATACGTTTTCCTAAACCCTCCCTACCCAAAAATAAAGATGATTACGCCTTGAGCGTCAACACCAATACAGGATACACAGTGATGAAGCTCACTTCGAAGTTCCCGTTTTACAAACCAAAAGCCGAGCCGTGGCCAAGCAAGATATACCAACTACCAACGTCTGCTAAGCTCTTTTCTGCATTCAACCACCTCCACCGCCATCTTCTAGATAAGAACCAGAACCTTTTCTGAAGGGCTTTCAGCAGAACCTTTCTGCATGGCTTCGTGCAGAGCCCGAGAAGGCTGTTTCCCAGGTCGCCCAGACCGCGGAAAGGAGGAAGCCTTCACCTTGTTCTCCCCATGCCTGCTACATGCACGCCACCAGCCGCCGTTTTCCTTCCCCAAACCCGACCCCCTGCTCCCCGCCTGGCTGTCCAAGGTCCGACGCGAAGGGGGCGCGAGGCATGTTGCGCGGGCCTCACCTGCACACGCCACGGATGCAGGGCTCCAGCCAGATGCGGTAGGCGGTCTCGATGTGCTCCTGCGACACCTCCTCGGGCCGCACCGTCTCCGCCCAGCGCCAGGCCGCCTTCTCCAGCTGCAGCCGCGGGGCCATGGCCTTGGCCCGAGGAGTGCCTCCTGAGCCCGGCCGCCGCCGCCTCCTCCACTGCTGCCCAAATGGGCTCCGCCACCTGCCAGCGATGAGGACCAGACGCTCCCTCAGCCAGCTGGCCAGTCAATCACCTGTGCGCGCCTCTGACTCTGCGCCCGCCCGCCGCCCGCCCGCGCCCGACCCGTACGACCGGCCGCAAAGCACCGCCACGGATACCCGACACCCCCCGCGCCCGCAGACGTTGGAGGTGTACTCCACGCCGCGGCGGGCGCATGCGCGTCCCCAGTAGCCTTTGCGCCTCCCGCGCCTGTGGCCCGACAGGCGGAGGAAAGGGAAGCCACTGTTGGAGACTTCTGCCACGTCCTCACCAGCGCTAATGTGGCTGCAGTGTCTCAGCCCCTGTCCAGAATAGCGTCCTGCGCAACACTACTCTTACAAGCCGGCACCTCGAGGACCGAAGGCTGCCTACTCTTGCCCGGTGGTACTTTCCCTTTAACCGTGAAGGATTCACGCGAGAGGCTACTCAACGCACACCATAGGTCCGCTGGAATGTGGGGGTGGGGTCTGAAACTTGGGTCACGAAAGAAACCAGAGTCGACTCTCTGGAAGATTTAACTTGAGCCTGGACGGGTTCGGACTCCTTCCCGGGCCCTTCTGACGTCACGGGATGTTTGGCCTTTTCCTGAGCAGGAACTGGACTACGTATCCCGGCGTGCATTGCGTGCTGCCACTCGCTGGGTGCGAGGCATGCTGGGATTTGTATTCCTCGAAGTAGCCGACTTGTTGTGCCAAGGATTGTGCCGGAACGCCAGCTGGTACCTGGGCGGGGTTTCTCTGACCTGAAAGGTCGCCCTAGCTTGTGACGGACCCTCCTCACTTACCGCTATCTACATATGCTGATTTCTTCCTTCTTTAGCTCCAGGGTTTGAAGACGTTTCCTTTTTTGCGGCCCCTGCCTCAGGTTATAAAGAGGAACTTTATCAGAATGTTTTGCAAATTGTAAAGGGCCCTGGTTGAGTGAGGATTTGAGAGGTTTATATTTGAATGAGAACCCTAGGGCGGTCTAAGCACCAATTTCTGAATCAATAGCTTGCCAGTTGGGTAACCTTGGACTGGATGCTTATTGTGTGTAATTCACTAGACAAACGTTCAATGAAGGAATTATGAAAATAAGACGTGGTCCGGCACTTGAGGGTGGGTAAGAGTGGTAAAGTTTAGAGTACTTGGGATAAGGCTTCCCAAAGAGGAACACTCCTAAACCCACCTGTATAAAATAGAGTTTACCCAGGTGAGAAGAAAAGCACCATTCCAGACAAAGGGAACCGCAAGAAGTTAAAGGATAGAAGAGAGAAACTTCTTGGTATGAGACAGGGAGGTCAGACTTGAGAGGAAGGATGGCCAAGGCTTTGCTTTTATCTGAGGACTCATTGAAAGGTTTAAAGCTGATAAGTGAAATAATGGGAGTTTTACATTTTGTATGGTTTCCTCAGTCTAGGTCAAGGTCAGAAGCGTAGAAAACTATAGAACTAATACAAGCCAGAGATAATGAAAGCCTAAATGGGGCAGTGTAGTAGGTGTGGAACTGTGGAGACAAACTTGAAAGATATGGAATTGTTAAACTCCATATCTTTCAAGTTTGTCTAATCAAACTGTTTACCTTTCTGTTATTTGACCTTCAGGTCTAGGTCATAGCCCTTTCCTAGGTGCTTACAGCTCCCTGTGTCATTCATTGCTTCACCTAGCACATATAGAAATTGTGACTATTACTCTCCATGCTGTCACTGCTATATGCCAGTTTTCTAACTTGAGTAATTAAAGGAATAGAATTTTTTTTTTTTTTTTTTAGTTTTTTGGCCATGCCCAAGGTATGCAGAAGTTCCTAGGCCACAAGCCACTGGAGTGACAACACCGGAGCCTTAACCCACTGAGCCACAAGGGGATCCTATAAACAAACAGAATTTCTACCAAGTGAGATTAAAAGTACAGAAGAACGAAAAGCTTTAGAAGGGAGATGATTATTTCAATTTTTTTTTTCCTGGCGGTGCCCACAGCACATGGAAGTTTCCAGATCAGGGATCGAACCTGCCTCACAGCAGTGACCCAGGCCATAGCAGTGACCACACCAGATCCTTAAACCCCTGCACCACAAGAGAACTCCATGATGATTTCAGTGTTTAGTACATTGCATCTGGGGTACATCAGGGACATCTATGTAGGGATAGCAGACACGAGTCTGAGTCTTGCAGGAAATATTGCCCTGCATCATGGATTTTTCGGTCTCATCAGCATTCAAATATGCTGTAATTCCTCCCATGTCTAACAAACCCTCTTAACTCCCACATCCCCTGCCACCTACCATCCCACTTATCTGCTCTATAGCAAAACTCCTGAAGAGTGGTCTATACTCTTCTCCAATTCCCTTCTTCTTAGCCCCCTTAAGCCCATTCTAAATCAGGCTCTTGCTTCTATCACCCCCAAAACCACCTTCATGAAGTTCACCAAATGCCTCTGCTTTCTCATATCACTCACCTATAAACTTCAGGGTCCTGGAGTTGTCCTTGAACCTCGTCTCTAACTACACTTATTCCCTGAGTGATGTGAATTAATGACTCCCAAATCCCACTATCTCCAGACCTGACCTTGCTCCTAAAATGCAAGACTTTTTTTTCTTTTCTTTTCTTTTTTTTTTTTTTGCCTTTTTAGGTCTGCACCTGCAGCATATGGAGATTCCCAGGCTAGGGGTGGAATTGGAGCTGTAGACACCTGCCTATGCCATAGCCACAGCAATGCCAGATCTGAGCTAGGTCTGTGACCTACATACACCACAGCTCACGGCAACACCAGATCCTTAACCACTGAGTGGGGCCAGGCATCGAACCTGCATCCTCATGTGTACCAGTTAGGTTTCTTTCTGCTGAACCATGACAGGAACTCCTAAAATATGAGACTTATATATCCTACTGCTTACCTGATATTTCTAGTGTACAAAAGGTATTTTGCACTTCATGGGTCCTTAACATGTTCTACTTCCAACCACCCCTGATACCGCGAGTTTCCTTGGTCCCTGTCTCACCATAACAAAGCATTGAAACAGCAGATATTTTAAGGGTTTATTAAAGTGAAAGTGCATTTTCAGAGAGGGATAGAACTCATGTGCACGAAGGTTAAAAAAGAGGGCGTGACTGACTCTGCAATAGTTTTTTTTGTTTGTTCTCATTTTTAGGGCTGCACCTGTGGCATGTGGAGGTTCCCCAGCTAGGGGGTCCAGTTGGAGCTACAACTGCCGGCCTACACCAGAGCCACAGCCATGCCAGATCCGAGCCACATCTGCAACCTACACCATAGTTCACAGCAATGCCGGATCCTTAACCCACTCAGTGAGGCCAGGGATTGAACCCGAAACCTCATGTTTCCTAGTTGGATTTGGTTCCTCTGCGCCATGATGGGAACTCCTCTGCAATAGTCTTTATACCTCAAAATGCAACCTGAGTGCAGACCCAGTTTGATCTTCTGATTGGTCTTAGGCAGGATAACTTATTTACACGGGGAAGAGGTTACATGGTGGCTGGGTGAGGAATGGGCAACATTCCTTCTCCAGCAGGCAGTGAGCAGCCCAGGATGGTCAAGGTGTGGGGAGGGGCATTACAATGAGACATGGCCGGAAGCTTTGGGGTTTAATCTCCTTGAGGGGGACTTGAAGCCTATAACACCCCCAAGTGTTCTTCTATAATCTTTCCCATCTCAGCAGGTTGCAACTCCATCCTTCCAGAAATCTGAGCTGTAGCTTTAACCTCTTTCTCTTATGCCCCTGCTCTTATATCCCCATGCACAACTTCCATAAATCCTGTCAACCATGCCTGCAAAGTATATACAGAAGGCACCCACTGTAAAGGGACCATTACCACCTAGCCTTTCACCTGCTTTATTGTAAAAGCTTCCAAACTGATCTCCTTTTCTTTTTTGGAGGGGTGGGGGTAGGGCAGGTTGGGAGATTGGCCTCATGCTGCAGTATGTGGAAGTTCCTGGGCCAGGGATAGAACCTGTGCCACAGCAGCCACCAGAGACACATCAGTGACAGCACTGGATCTTTAACCTGCTGAGCTACCAGGAAACTCCTAATCTCCCTGTTTTCAACCTTGCCTCTGTTGGGGCCCAGAGTAGACCACCCCAAAATGTGCCTCAGTGGTTTATTATTTTGAGTTACAGTTACTTAAGAAATGGCCAGGAGTTCCCGTCGTGGCGCAGTGGTTAACGAATCCGACTAGGAACCATGAGGTTGCGGGTTCGGTCCCTGCCCTTGCTCAGTGGGTTAACAATCCGGCGTTGCCGTGAGCTGTGGTGTAGGTTGTAGACGCGGCTCGGATCCCGAGTTGCTGTGGCTCTGGTGTAGGCCGGTGGCTGTGGCTCCGCTTCAACCCCTAGCCTGGGAACCTCCATATGCTGCGGGAGCGGCCCAAGAAATAGCAACAACAACAACAACAACAAAAGACAAAAGACAAAAAAAAAAAAAAAAAAGAAATGGCCAGTGTAAGAGGAATACATCCTAACCCTCCTTTCTGTCTCCCTGAAAGCAGGAAGCATTTCTCCTGTGAAAGGTACACTCTCTGCCCCTGGAGATAGAAGGACATCCTGATGGCCAAAGACAGGGAAATCAGGTTGAGAAGCCTCTATAAACAAACTTGTTACTTTTTTAATTTACTGCCCCAAGCCCAAACTCTGTTTAGATTCTTCACTGATTGGGCACCCAAATCCTTAATTTCTTTCTCCTGTCAATTGCTCACAAATTTATTGATTCTTTGTCTAAAAACTATAAATGCTGCCTTCTCTGGCCATTTTTTAGGTCCCATTTCTGCGAGATTCCATGGGCATGAATTAAAATTTGTTTATTTTGGAGTTCCCTTCGTGGCGCAGTGGTTAACGAATCCGACTAGGAACCATGAGGTTGTGGGTTCGATCCCTGGCCTCGCTCAGTGGGTTAACGATCCGGCGTTGTGGTGAACTGTGGTGTAGGTTGCAGACTTGGCTCGGATCCCACGTTGCTGTGGCTCTGGCGTAGGCCAGTGGCTATAGCTCCGATTCGACCCCTAGCCTGGGAATCTCCATATGCCGCGGGAGCGGCCCAAGAAATAGCAAAAAGACAACAACAACAATAAAAATTGTTTATTTTTATCCCGTTAATCTGTCTTTTGTCAATTTTATTACTAGTCCAGCCATAAGAACTCAAGAGGAGTAGAGGGGGGAATTTCCCCCTCCCCAGCATGTCTTTATAGTTTGTTCTTGGCATGTAAACCAGGTGAACATTGCTTTGCTTAAAAACCTCCAAAAATTTACCATCTCATTCAAAGTCAATGACAAAGGCCCACCCCCTGTACACCTTATTGCCCAGACCTCATTTCCTACCACTCTCCTTTCCCTCCAAACTTTGCTCAAACAACACTGCCTTTCCCCCTGTTCCATAGCTACCCAAGCAGCCTCCTGCCTCAGGGACTTTACATTTGCTGTTCCCTGTACCTGGAACTTTTTTTCCCCAGAACAGCCGCATAGCCTGCTCCTTCACCTGTTGTTTTGGGAACAGGGGGACAACCCTAGGAAAAAGGTACAAATGAGCAGTTGTTAGAATTGACTCTCTCAGAATCTTAGGGAGGAAAGTTGCAAGATGGGAATGGTCAGTCCTGTTACTATTTCCCTTCTAATTTGTTGGTTCCCTTTGCAGTAAAATTATTGAAACAATTACCTAGGAGTTCCTACTGTGGCACAGCAGGTTAATGATCTGGTTTGTCTCTGTGGCGTGGCTTGTTTGATCCCAGCCCAGTAAGTGGGTTAAGGACCCAGCAGTGCCACAGCTGTGGTGTAGGTCTCAGATGTGGCGCAGATTTGATCTATGGCCAAAAGGGAGGGGAAAAAAAGAATTAGCTACCCCAGCACTGTTCAATAGAAATATGAGCCACATTCTAGTAGCCTGGTAACCACATCTAAAAACGTAAAAAGAGGAGTTCTTGGTGGCTCCATGGGTTAAGGATCAGTGTTGTCACTGCTGTGACGTGATCCCTGGCCTGGAAACTTTTTAGGGCTGCTCTTGTGGCATATGAAAGTTCCTGGGCCAGGGGTCAAATCAGAGCAGCAGCTGCTGGCCCACACCAAAGCCACATCAACACCAGATTCAAGCCACATCTGCAACCCATACCACCTGCATCCTCATGGATACTAGTCAGGTTTGTTACCACTGAGCCACAAAAAGAAACTATAGTTTGGTAATAAAATAGAGTCCTTGGAGTTCTCGTTGTGGTGCAGTGGTTAACGAATCCGTATGGGAACCATGAGGTTGCGGGTTCAATCCCTGGCCTCGCTCAGTGGGTTAAGGATCTGGCACTGCCGTGAGCTGTGGTGTACGTCGCAGATGTGGCTTGGACCCCACGTTGCTGTGGCTCTGGTGTAGGCCAGTGGCTACAGCTCCGATTAGACCCCTAGCCTGGGAACCTCCATATGCCACAGGAGCGGCCCTAGAAAAGACAAAAATAAATAAATAAATAAAATAGAGTCCCAGTTCTTCCTCCAAGGGTATGTATAACAATCCGAGTTTTGCCAGAACTAAGGCCCCCCCACCCAAGTGAAGGATGGTGACTACATGCTGAGACCTCAGCACCTAAGAAATGACTATGCTGAGATTTTTTGACCCTTGTGACTTCAATCAGCTGAAGCTTGGACTCTGTCAGCCTTTGCCCCAATTCTATGCTGAATTCCCTCTCCTTAAGGCCCTTCATAAATGTGCATGTACCTTTAGCTTAAAAATTCTGGGAGTTGGAGTTCCTGTTGTGGCGCAGTAGAAATGAATCTGACTAGGAACCATGAGGTTGCGGGTTCGATCCCTGGCCTTACTCAGTGGGTTAAGGATCTGGCGTTGCCATGAGCTGTGGTGTAGGTCGCAGACATGGCTCGGATCTGGCATTGCTGTGACTTTGGCGTAGGCCGGCGGCTATTGCTCCAATTAGACCCATAGCCTGGGAACCTCCATGGGCCACAGTAGTAGCCCTAGAAAAGGCAAAAAGACCAAAAAAAAAAAAAAAAATTCTGGGAATTGTCTTGTGGAGCAGTGGTTAGGCGTATAGCTTGTCACTGCGGGACTTGGGTGGCTGCTGTGATAATCCCTGGCCTGGAAACTTCCACATGCACTGTGTATAGAAGAAAAAAAAAAATTTCCCCAATTTTGCTGTTCAGGGAGACACTGCTTTGGGACAGATGGCCAGTGTCCTCCTTATTTGCTGCAAAAACCCTTTCTTCTCCCCTCTATGCCTTGGTTGTCTTTTGGCTTGAAGTCTACCAAGAAGGGAACCCAGGTTTTGGGTAACACTGTTCACTCTTCAGCCACCTCCAATCTGGCCTATAACCTTATTGTTCCTCTATAGCTGCTTGTGTGTGTGTGTGTGTGTGTGTGTGTGTGTGTGTCTTTTTTTTTTTTTCAGGGCTGCACTCGAGGCATATGAAAATTCCTGGTAGGTTCCCAGGAGGATGGAGACAGACCCCGACCCCCCTGAATGTGACTGTTCACCTTGGAGACCTGCTGCAGGCATGGGCACGGCCAGCACAAGATCTACACCCCTTCCCGGATTGTGGAGCAGAGATTAACCACCTACATGGATTAACTGCCCTCTGTCACGGGACTCCACCACCTAGCCCTCCCTTGGCCTTCCCCTCCTCCTCCTTCGTCATTCCTGCCACATGTTTCCGTCATGAACTCCAGCCAGATTCCCGCCACAGATCCTTTTTTTTTTTTTTTTTTTTGCCTCTTAGGGCCGCACCTGCAGCACGTGGAGGTTCCCAGGCTAGGGGTCCAATAGGAGCTGTAACTGCCAGCCTACGCCACAGCTCACGGCAACGCCGGATCCTTAACCCACTGAGCAAGGCCAGGGACTGAACCCGCAACCTCATGGTTCCTAGTTGGATTTGGATTTGTTTCCACTTCGACACAATGGGAACTCCCACCACAAATCCCTTATAAGCTTAGCACCTGCTCACAGCGCTGGTGCCATCCTGAGCCCAGCCCGTGCCGCTCTGATGCCTTAATAAATCTCTTTTGCTTTACCAACTAGGCCTTGCGCGCTCCTCCCTTGGCAAACCTTGCAGTCCCCAGGCTAGGGATTGAATCAGAGCTATAGTTGCCGGCCTCCACCACAGCCACAGAAACGTGGGATCCGAGCCGCATCTTCATTCTACACCACAGCTCACGGCAACACCAGATCCTTAATCCACTGAGCGAGGCCAAGGGTCCAACCTGAGTCCTCATGGATATTCGGGTTCATTAACCACTGAGCCACGATGGGAACTCTGACAGCTGCTTTCATCCGGGTTACCAAAACATCCACGTTACCAAATCCAGTGCTCTCTCATCCTCAGCTCTCTACAATTACCCACACAAACGATCACCCCACCATCTTGCAATGTCCTCTTCGTTTCCGGGCAGTATCATCTCCAGGTTTTCAATCTGCCTTAGAAACTGCTCCTGGAGTTCCCGTCATGGCACAGCGGAAACAATCCAACTAGGAAGCATGAGGTTTCGGGTTCGATCCCTGGCCTCGCTCAGTGGGTTAAGGATCCAGTGTTGCCATGAACTGTGGTGTAGGTCACAAATGTGGCTCGGATCCCGAGTTGCTGTGGCTGTGGTATAGGTCGGCAGCTGCAGCTCTGATTAGACCCCTAGCCTGAGAACCTCCATATGCTGTGGGTGTGGCCCTAAGAAAAGACAAAAGACATTAAAAAAAAACCAAAACTGCTCCTTCCTCAGTCTTCTTTTTTTTTTTCCCCCTACACTCAGATGATGTATTTTATGTTGCAAAACATAACAGGGAAACAAACAAGGAAAGGGATTGATTTCTCTCACCAGCGCAGGATGAGGGCCAGGAAGAGTTCCTCAGTCTTCTTTGCCACCTCCTCCTCTACTGGCTTTCTAACTGCTGGTGTAAAGGAAAAAAAACTCATTCCCATGTATCTCCTCTATTCTCAGTACTCCAATACCACACTTCTTCACGTCTGACGTCAAATATGTGGGCCTTCCCCACATGAAGCAATTCTGTGACATCACTTTTGGGCCAGGGATCAAATCCAAGCTGCAGCTGCAACCTAAGGCACAGCTGTGGATCCTTAACCCACTGCACTGGGCTGAGGATGGGCCCCTGCCTTAGCAACCCAAGCCTCTGCAGAGACAATGCTGTTACAGCAGCTGCCCAGCAGCCCTTCGCTGCAGCATATCCACTCTAGTGACAGCCCTGTGGCTGTAGTGTACCAGCTCCAGCAGCTCTGTGGCTGCAGTGGATCAGCTCTTTTACCTGGCAAGAAACCAAGCGAGCAGTCGGAGAGTTGGAGAACTTGGGTTTATTACACTGGCGGGCTCAGAGGAGATCGCTCTCCAGAGTCTGAGCCCTGAAGAAGGGTTTCACAAGGCTTTTATGGGCTACCTCTTCCGGGTCCATGCTTGGCAGACAGGAGTGAGGTCAGGCAAGGTAGATATGGAAGCAAGCTTACAGAAGTGGATGTGTGGGGGAGGTGTGGTTAGGGGCAGTTGGCTGGACTTTGCTTAGTCATCATGGCTGGGGTCTCTCCTTTCTAGCTTTTTATGGGACATTTTTTCCTGTAATGCCAGATCCTTAATGCCCTGTGACACAGAGGGAAATCCTTAGGAAAACATTTTAATGTCTAATCACCAGTCATTATAAAAGGATCTAACTGGAGAACAGTTGGATGGAAGAGATGTGTAGGGCAAGGCACAGAACTCCCATGCCCTTGGTGCATAGCCCCCTCCCAGCACCTCCATAGTCCACCAGGAAGCTCTCCAAACCCTGTCTTTTGGGGTTTTGTGGAGGCTTCATCAAGCAGGTATAGTTGATTAAATTACCAGCAATTGGTGATTGAATTCTTATCTTCAGGTTGTCAATCTCATCTCCTGGGAGGTAGGAGTGGAGGGTAGGAGTTACAGGGTTGAAAGCTCATTTAAAGGTAGTTTGTTCCCCTGGCAACCAGCCCCCATGGTTAGGTTGCCTAAGGGCTTTCCAAAAGTCACTGTATTAACATCAACTCAGGTATGACTGAAAGGAGCTTGTTTTGAATAACAAAAGACACCTTGATCATTCTAATCACTGTGGAAATTCCAAGGATTCCAGAGGAAAACCAAATATACATTTCTTATAAACACAATATCACAGCTGGAGTTGTTCTAGCTTTTGTCCTGGCCCTTCTTCTGTATCAGTCTATAAAAAAAGAGACAAAGATGATTAAACAAAGTCAGCTGTCACTCCATTTTGACATCCTTTTGCACTTTAACAAGAATTGAACTTCCTTTTCATGACTTATAGGGCTGTAGTAGGCAGAATAATGAATCCCCCAAAAGGTTGCCATAGACTGAATATTTTTGTCCCTCTAAAATTCTTACATTGAAACCTAACCCCCAAAGTGATGGTATTTAGAGGTGGTGCCTTTGGGAGGTGAGTAGTTCATGAGGGTGGGACCCCCATAAATGGGGTTAGTGCCCTTATGAAAGAGACTCCAGGGAGCTCCCTTGCCCCTTCCACCCGGGGAGGACACAGTGAGAAGATAGCCTTCCAACTACACGAAATGAACTCTCACTCAGACACGCCAACAGTGCCTTGATCTTGAACTTCCCACGCTCCAGAGCTGTGAGAAGTAAATTTCTGTGGTTTATAAGCTACCCAGTCTGTGGTATTTTTGTTGACAGAGCCCAAATGGAGTGGGACAGATGCCCAGGTCCTAATTCCCAAAACCTGTGAATCTTACCTTATGTGGCAAAAGGGACTTTACAGATGAATTAGGTTAAAGAGCTTAAAATAGGGAGATTATCCTGGATTACCTGAATGGGCCCAGTGTAATCACAAGGATCTTTATAAGAGCAAGGCAGGAGGGTCAGAGTCAGGGTAGGTGTTACACTGTTGACAGAAGGAACCACAAGCCAAGGAATGGATTCTTTTTCTCCCCCTTCGCCTTTTAGGGCCACACACGCAGCATTTGGGGGTTCCCAGGTGGGGGTCAAACAGGAGCTGTAGCTGCTGGCCTACACCATAGCCACAGTAACATGGGAACTGAGCCATGTCTCTGACCCACACCACAGCTCACAACAATGTCGGATCCTTAACCCACTGAGCGAGACCAGGGACTGAACCCACAACCTCATGGACACTAGTTAGATTTGTTTCCACTGCGCCACAACAGGAACTCCCAAGGAATGGATTCCTGATGAAAGCAAGGAAATGGATTCTCCCCTAGAGCTTCTGAAGGGAAGCCCTGCCAACACTTTGATTTTAACTCCGTGAACCCATTTCAGACATCTGACCTCCAGAATTATAAATTGTCTTGAGAAAACTTTAGGGTTTTTTTTTTTTTTTTGGCTGCACCTGTAGCATGTGGAAATTCCCCGGCTAGGGACTGAACCCATGTCACAGCTATAACCAGAGCAACAGCAGTGACAATGCCAGATCCTTAATCCACTAAGACATAAGGGACAACATCCTTAAGGTACTAAATTTGTCATGATTTGTTGCAGCAGGATTGGGAAACTAATATAAGGACCCTTTATGATGTGGCCCTCCTAACTCTAACCTATTGCTCTCCCCTCACTTAGCTTGCTTTAGCCTCAGTATCGAGTCCTTTCCTGCCCCAGAGCCTTTGTGCGTGCTAGTCCCCCTGCTAATAATGGCTTTCCCCAGCTCTTACATGTCTGCTTCCTCCATATCTCAGCTCAAATGTCACCCCCATAGAGAAAGCCTCCCTGACCAGCCTGTTAAAAGCAGACATCCCTCTCGTAACCAATCAACAATTCTATGGGCCTTTCTGGACAGACCCGCTCATGTCCTCCACCAGTCTCTTGCTTGTAGAAAAATTTTAGCCCCCTAGGCCTTTCCTGAGTTCCAAAAGTAATCAGAGAAGTGAGAAAATGTAGAAGCAAAGGAAAACAGTCGAACAAGACAAAATAATAATAGTTTAGGCATTAAACAAAGTCAAGGATATTTAGTTCCTCCTCCTCAAGGGCTATAGATAATATCCCTGACCCTTGTCCTTTGAGCTGTTTTGCAGATACTAAAACCCCCACCTGGTGGGAGCAGTTAACTGTAGCTGCCCACAAGCACATAAAACCCCGATCCTTGGAGCCAGAGGCTCATGCTGATTCCCAACTAGGTCACCACTGTTGGGGATGTGGCTCAGATTGTCAGTGTCAAAAAATGAGACACATGAATATGGGGAGATCTTGACAAGGCTCTTTAGTTCTGCAGAAGGGCACAGGTGCTCAAAAAGCACGTGCAAAGAAGAAAAGACCCTCCCTATTTATCCCTAACACAGGGGATGTACCTGTCCCCTTCCCATGGGTCAAGTCAGGGTGCACATTCTTCTCGGTTGGCTAATTTGAAACAAATTGTTACTGGGAGAAGAGGCGAAGGGGGGGGTCGCAGGAAGGCGTTTCAGCTGAAACCGAAGCAAAATGGAGTCACCAAGATTTCCTTTGATAGAAAAGACATTATGTCACTTTCCACACCACCAACCACTCAGGCTGAGCAGGATCTCGACCTGTTTGCGCCATGATGGTTAAACCCGCTTGCCACTCAGATGTCAAAGGACCATCCAAGGGCAATAAAAAGGTGGTCCCCAGTTCCAGGAAAAGCCCTGCCTATTCCCAGAACACCAGGGCTTATGCCTCCCTCTTGTTAACCCTGCCTATAAAGTCTTACTTTAATCATCCCCCAGGGGAAAAGTTAATTTGTGAAGGAAGTTCCAAGTTCTCCATTCTCTGGCCAGTGAATAAATGCATGGCTTCAACCTCAGCTTCAGTTCCATCTTTGGCTGTGTGAAACCTAGCAGAGGAAGAACAGTCCCTGCCAAGGCCTGGGACCTCAGTCAGGCTACTGCCCAAGTGGGGCCCATAAGACCTAATTCAGTCCCCAGCTGTCACATCCCTGTTTCTCTCCTAACATTTATCACATCTGAAGGGATTCTTGTTTATTTGCTCATTATCTCTTTCCTCTCGAAATTGCCAGTTCCTGGAGAGTTGGAAATTTGCTGCCTTGCTCTTTGCTGTGTTCCTGGCACACAGAACAGTGCCTGGCACACACTAGGTGCTTAAGAAATGCTTGCTAGGAGTTCCTGTTGTGGCGCAGCAGAAACCAATCTGGCTAGTATCCATGAGGACACAGGTTTGATCTCTGGCCTCACTCAGTAGGTTAAGGATTCAGTTTTGCTGTGAGCTGTGGTGTAGGCTGGCAGCTGTAGCTCTGATTCCACCCCTAGCCTGGGAACCTCCATATGCTACAGGTGAGGCCCTAAAAAGCAAAAAAAAAAAAAAAAAAAGAAAGAAAGAAAAAATTCCTAAATAAAAATATCTTCCTGGTGTTCCCATTATGGCTCAGTGGTAATGAACCAGACTGGTATCCATGAAGACATAGGCTCAATCCCTGGCCTCACTCGGTGAGTTAAGGATCCGGCATTGATGTGAACTGCCGGGTAGGTCAAAAACGAGGCTTGGATCCCGAGTTGCTGTGTCTGTGGTGTAGGCCCCTAGCCTGGGAACTTCCATATGCTGTGGATGGAGCCCTAAAAAGACAAACAAGGAGGAGTTCCCGTCGTGGCGCAGTGGTTAACGAATCTGACTAGGAACCATGAGGTTGCGGGTTCAGTCCCTGCCCTTGCTCAGTGGGTTAACGATCCGGCGTTGCCGTGAGCTGTGGTGTAGGTTGCAGACACGGCTCGGATCCCGCGTTGCTGTGGCTCTAGCATAGGCCGGTGGCTGTGGCTCCGCTTCAACCCCTAGCCTGGGAACCTCCATATGCCGCGGGAGCGGCCCAAGAGATAGCAACAACAGCAGCAACAACAAAGACAAAAGACAAAAAAAAAAAAAAAAAAGACAAACAAGGAGTACCCATCATGGCTCAGTGGTTAACAAATCTGACTAGGAACCCTGAGGTTGCAGGTTTGATCCCTGGCCTCGCTCAGTGGGTTAAGGATCCAGCGTTGCCGTGAGCTGCGGTGTAGGTTGCAGACATGGCTCTGATCTGGCGTTGCTGTGGCTGTGATGTAGGTTGGTGGCTACAGCACCGATTCGACCCCTAGACTGGGAACCTCCAAATGCCGTGGATGTGGCCCTAAAAAGAAAAAAAAAAAAAAAAAAGACAAACAAACAAAAACTCCCTGAAAATAAAAAAAAAAGCTTACTGAATGAATGTGCGTCAGTCTTCCTAAGGATTAATGTTCCCTCCCATTCCAGAGCTGTGCCTAGAAGTAGATTCTTTTTCCTATGTGAGAGGCTTAAACCTATGCCGGGAGTTCCCGTCGTGGCGCAGTGGTTAACGAATCCGACTAGGAACCATGAGGTTGTGGGTTCGATCCCTGGCCTCGCTCAGTGGGTTAACGATCTGGCATTGCCATGAGCTGTGCGGCTCAGATCCCAAGTTGCTGTGGCTCTGGCATAGGCCAGTGGCTACAGCTCCGATTGGACCCCTAGCCTGGGAACCTCCACATGCCACGGGAACGGCCCAAAGAAATAGCAAAAAAAGAAAAGACAAAAAAAAAAAACCTATGCCGGCTCACAAATACGTATAAAGCACAAAACATTTTTTTAACATCATCATTCATTTTTCCAAGACCCAGTGGGGGAGAAAGGAGAAAACCCCAAGCCAAAGATGGAAGTGAAGGGTTAGAGCGTCTTACCACCTGAGGAGGAGGAGGAGGGTGGCTGGAGCCAGAGCTACCTCATCCATGAAGTGCCATGCAAGTGTCATCCTACCCCCCTCAGCTGGGCCGGATAACCTCAGCTTGCATGAGTTATCTCACAACAGAGGCCCCAGCAAGGAACACGGTGCCACCTGGAAAACAAACCCAGAGAGTTTGGGAGGGGCCAGAAAGATGGAGGGAGACAACCAACTGCCCAAAATCTTGGGCGCTAGATTCCATCTTGGCTGAGAGATGCATGTGCCACCACGAGGGACCCTGAGTCAGACTAAATATGGGCCACCATATTCAGTGCCAGAGACAAGCCAGAAGCTAACCCCATTCCCATAAAACCTGAGGCTGTGAGTCACGTGGCAGAGCAGTTCTGGGTTTCCTCACTCTGCTACTTGCTGCTTTCTGCCCGGATGCCCCTTCCCAATAAACTCTTGCTTTGTCGGCATATGTGCCTCCTCTGACAGTTCATTTCCAAGTGTGAGACAAGACCCTGGAAGGGTCCCCCTTCCTGCAAACAGACCTGTTAGGTTATGGTCAGTTTATTTATAGGAAAACTGGGCACGTTGTTGTGATAGTTATAATGAGGCTATTGAGAGTTGTCAATATAAAAATTTTTCTATTCTGAAAAGGATATTGTGGAGTTCCCCTCATGGCTCAGTGGTTAACGAATCCAGCCGGGAACCATGAAGTTGCAGGTTCGATCCCTGGCCTTGCTCAATGGGTTAAGGATCTGGCCTTGCTATGAGCTGTGGTGTTGATTGCAGACATGGCTCAGATCCCGCGTTGCTGTGGCTGTGGCATAGGCTGGTGGCTACAGCTTCGATTAGACCCCCAACCTGGGAACCTCCATATGCCATGGGTGCAGCCCTAGAAAAAGGCCAAAAGACAAAAAAAAATTTAAAAAGTTAAAAAATTAAAAGGATACTGTAAGAGTCTTGTATTTGTACTTATTTTCCCCCCAATTTTTTTTTTTTTTTTTTGGTGCACCTGAGGCATGCAAAAGTAGCTGGGCCAGGGATTGAACCCACACCACAACAGTGACCGAAGCCACAACAGTGAACCTGCTGCACCACCAGGGAATTCCTTATTCTCCCATAATCTGTAAATTTAATGTGTTTAAGTTTGATTTTAGTGTCAAACCCAAGTTCATGTGCCCCACGCACAGGCACGGTGAGAATACACAAACTGAAAAGTTGGACTGGAGCCGAGAAAGGGTTATTGCAAGGGCCAAGGGAGGAAAACGGGCAGCTTGTGTTCAAAACCCCCACCCTTCCCAGGGTTTTCTGGGGAAGAGTTTTTAAAGGCAAAATTTGGGGTTGAAGGGCTGCAAGGTGTGTGACTTTCTTCCGATTGGTTGGTGGCGAGGTGACAGGTTAACACTCCAGGAATCTGGTGCTTAGCCAGAAGTTACCATCCTCCACCTGGGCGGGAGCCCCAGTTTCTACCGAAGAATTCCAATATATATGTGTACTCCTTTGAGGAGAAACTGGGACACCGCCCCAAGGCTGCTCCTTTGTTTCTGCCTCTCCTCCCTTCCCTCTGAAGGTTTACAAGCTAGAAACAAAGCTTTTAAACCTGGATGGGCTGCACAGGGTCCTGCTGGGTTTCCATAGGGTTATTTTGTTGGGCTAACTCTAGGCTGTCAGGTCCCAGGCTAGGGGTGTAATCAGAGCTGGCCTACACCACAGTGGGAGCTACACAGGATCCGAGCTGCCTCTGCAATACATACCACAGCTCATGGCAATGCCAGATCCCTGACCCCACTGAACAAGGCCAAGTATTGAATCCTCATCCTCATGGATACTAATTGGATTTGTTCCCACTGTGCCACAATGGGGACTCCCTCTGGTTTGATTCTTTTTTTTTTTTTTTTTTCTGAGGGGCCGCACCCGCTGCATATGGAGATTCCCAGGCTAGGGGTCAAATCGGAGCTGTAGCCTCTGGCCTACGCCACAGCCACAGCAATGCCAGATCTGAGCTGCATCTGTGACCTACACCACAGCTCACAGCAATGCTGGATCCTTAACCCACTGAGCGAGGCCAAGGATCGAACCCACAACCTCATGGTTCCTAGTCAGATTTGTTAACCACTGAGCCACAACAGGAACTCCTCTGGTTTGATTCTTGATCTGGGGAGTTCCATAAACACTAAAAAGTATCTATATGTCTGGTATTGTGGGTTTAGCATTTATGCAAATCCCAGTCTTAAGCATCCTTGGAGTTCCTGCTGTAGGCACAGTGGGTTAAGAATCCCCAACTGCAGTGGCTCTGTCGCTGAGGAGGCTGGGGTTCGATCCCTGGCCTGGGAACTTCCATATGCCTCAGGTATGGCCATTTAAAAAAAAGAAAAAAAAGGATTTGCCCCACAGGCATTTCTGTTTCTCTTGTGACTTGGTCATGGCTTTGACACGGTCTATCTACTTGATTTATCCTCTGCTCTTCCAGACTACTTGCCTTCCCCTTTTTTGGCTGTCAAGTGACATTGAAAAGATTGGCGGATTTTTTTTTTTTTTTTTGTCTTTTTGCTATTTCTTTGGGCCGCTCCCGCGGCATATGGAGGTTCCCAGGCTAGGGGTCGAATCGGAGCTGTAGCCACTGGCCTACGCCAGAGCCACAGCAACGCGGGATCCGAGCCGCGTCTGCAACCTACACCACAGCTCACAGCAATGCTGGATCGTTAACCCACTGAGCAAGGGCAGGGACCGAACCCGCAACCTCATGGTTCCTAGTCGGATTCGTTAACCACTGCGCCACGACGGGAACTCCAGATTGGCAGATTTGACAATGTTTTAGCATGTGCTGTTTTAGGAATATCTCTCTCCCTTGAATATTTAATTGGTAAGTTTGTGCCCAAATATCTATCTGTTTGGGGAATAAACTCTCTAGTGTTTTATTTATTTTTTTGTGGTTGATAGAATTTTATTGGTTATGGAAAAGTTAATCTTTTTTTATTACTCAATGAATTTATTACATTTATGGTTGTACAATGATCATCACAATCCAATTTTATTCCCTAGTGTTTTAATTATTTTTGATGTTATAATTCCAGTTAATTGATCTACTTCCTATTTATATTTTCTTTCTGAGTTTTACCTCTCTGGATGCTGAGACATGGTTAAGATTGTCAAACCTAGTGTATAGTTTCCCATAGTGGTTTTCTCTACTGGTTATCTGTTTATTAGACAATTATTTGTTTTCCATTTGGGGCACCAAATTATCAGCTCATTGGCTACTTGCCTGTGAATCAGGAATTCAAGACAACTTCAGGATGTCCTTCCTGTAAACTCTTCTTGGCAACAGTACTGATTTGAATTCATCTGATTGAGCTGGCTTGTCTGTCCTGCCACCTGCTAGCGATTCCTTTGTCAATGAAAAATTAATCAGTCAAACTAAGAAAAAAATAAAAAATTTTCTTGGAGCCAAATTTGAGGAGAACTCCTCTGTCTCTTGTCAATCTTCATTTTGCTTCTGGCCAGTCTGATGACTTGTAAGGGCTTGGGTTCACCTACTGATAGCTTCTTTCTCAAGTTCAGTAAAAATGACTGTGTGTTCATTATCTCATTCTTGACTTTTGTATTGTGGGCTATTAACAACCTTTGCTGATATATGGATGATGGGAGGGGAAGAGCCATTTCCCCACAGGACTTGGTGTTGACAAACTTTGCTTGGAGTTCCTGTTGTGGTTCAGTGGTTAACGAATCCGACTAGGAACCATGAGGTTGTGGGTTCTATCCCTGGCCTTGCTCAGTGGGTTAAGGATCCAGTGTTGCCGTGAGCTGTGGTGTAGGTTGCAGACAGACACGGCTTGGATCCTGCATTGCTATGGCTCTGGTGTAGGCCGGCGGCTGTGGCTCCGGTTCGACCCCTAGCCTGGGAACCTCTATATGCCGCAGGAACGGCCCTAAAAAAGGCAAAAAGACAAAACAAAAAACAAAAAACAAAAAACCTTGCTTAACATTGTTGTCATGGAAAGAGCATGAATCTGGAAGTCAGAAAGATGTCTGGCTCTGCCTATTCTGTCTGTGAATTCAATCTCAATGCCATGCTTGGCTGTGTGAGTCCACCGTGACCAGAAGGGGGCACTCTCTCAGGTTGCGGATAGAAACTACAAACGTGGGCTCTCTAAAGCCTTCTCAACTTTGTGAACACTTCTCCTGCCGGGAGGCTGACCCTCTCCTCAGCTGGCTGGGTTCTATGCAGACTTCAGATTTCAGCTCCGACGATTCCTCCTCTGGGGAGTCAGATGGCTTCCCCACTTGCTAGTTGGGCTTAACAGCCCTATGCCTCAACTTCTTCATCTGTAGAATGAGATGCTACTTCATGGCACTATTGTGAAGAGGATATGAGCCAATACAGAACAAGGGTCCCTGGCAAATAGAAAGCACTTAATAAATTACGATTAACTTATCATTACTAATAATATTGTTAGTAATTATTATTTATTTTCCTAATACTTGTTATCTTAGTATTCTTCAGCTTTTCTGCTCCAAAAGAGGCTGTGTTCCCTCCTCTCTGTTCCCATGGCCTTTTCTTTTTTTGGGGGGTGGGAGGGGTGTGCCCATGGCATGTGGAAGTTCCTGGGCCAGGGATCGAACCTGCCCCACAGCAGTGACCTGAGCTGCTGCAATGACAACACTGATCAATCTTTAACCTGCTGTGACAAGGGAACTCTTTTTTTTAAATTATTAATTATAATTGATTTGTAATACTGTGCCAGTTTCTACTGTACAGCAAAGTGACTCAGTTACACACACACACACACATACACTCACATTTAAAAAAATTTTTCCATCATGGTCTATCCTAGAAGGTTGGATGTAGTTCCCTGTGCTATACAGTAGGACCTTGTTTATCCTTTCTATTTTGGGGGCTGCTCAGCTCCTAATGTGAGACCAGGCACTTTTGGACTCGAGGTCAAAGTGGAATAATATAATAGAAAGAGAATGGGGTTTGGAACTCACTGGAAATGAGCACCTAACTTTGCCTACAATCTCCGTGACTACTTTGAACAAGGCCCCTCATCTCTCTGGACTTGGCCTCCTCATATATAAAAGGAGAAGTTTGTACCTGCCTCGGGGCTTTTCTGGACTGAAGGTATTCAAAGCACCTGGCCTGGAGTTGGGATCGATGAATAGTTATTTACTAGCAACTTATCAAACTGTAAGTTGCATGAAAGAATGTGACAGATGAGATGCGACAGCCTTGATGCGGGAACATCAGCCCATGTCCAGGACTCAAAGAAGGTCTGGGGGAGAGAGCCCTTGGCAAACAATTGTCCTTCTCTAGGGTTACCAGAACAGGAACACAGAGGAAACAGATTGAAGCCTCATTCCCAGATGCTGAGCACTTGGCTTCTCTGTGAGCTGCCACCATGCCCGGTTGCTAAGCTGTCTAGCAAGCAGGGTCCTACAGCCTTCAGGGGCAGTTTCTAGGATGCATGTTTCCTCATCCTCATCTTGGCATTGACTGCCCCCTAGTGGTCATCTTCTACACAACAGGGAGTACCAGCTGAATTCCCCAAAAGGGTTGGACCCTGGCCAACCCTTTGGGCCGTGCGTCCTCGCTCTCCCGTGGCTCTATCTTGTGACTTTACTTGTTTTCCACGTGCTCCCAAAATGACATCCCCAGCCCTGAAATCCAGACTTGAAGATCCAGCCTCCACCTGTCCTCTCCATTGGAATATTTAATGGGAATCTCAGTCTGAATGTGTCCAAAACGGAGCTCCTCATCCTCTTCCAACCTTGCTCCTCCCACAGTCCTCCCCATCCCACTGTGGCAGCTCCATCCTTCCAGTTGCTCAGGTTAAACTGCAGAGCGCCCTCCTTGACCTTGACTCATTGACTCATCTCTTTTCTTCTTTTTTGGCTTTTTAGGGCCACACTCGCGGCTTACGAAAGTTCCCAGGCTAGGGGTTGAATCAGAGCTGTAACTGCTGGCCTACACCACAGCCACAGCAACGCAGGATCCGAACCGAGTCTGCAAGCTACACCACAGATCACGGCAACGCTGGATCCTTAACCCACTGAGCAAGGCCAGGGATTGAACCCACATCCTCATGGATATGAGTCAGGTTTGTTACCTGTGAGCCACGATGGGAAATCCTCATCTATTTTATTCACACCCCATGTCCAATCTGTCAACAAATCCTATGGACAGTACCTTCAAAATATGTCCAGCAAATGACTACTTCTTGCTATCTTACAATGTTTCTAGACTTTTATTAAAATTGTCTCCTGGAGTTCCCGTTGTGGCGCAGCAGAGACGAATCCGACTGGGAACCATGAGGTTGTGGGTTCAATCCCTGGCCTTGCTCAGTGGGTTAAGGATCTAGTGTTGCCATGAGCTGTGGTGTGGGTCGCAGACATGGCTCGGATCTGGCATTGCTGTGGCTGTGGTGTAGGCCGGTGGCTACAGCTCTGATTGCCTGGGAACCTCCATATGCCACGGGTGTGACCCTAAGAAGGACAAAAGACAAAAAAAATAAAAAGAAAATAAAATTGTCTCCTATCTGGCCCTGCAGTATCTGGCCTTGCTCAGTGGTTCTCATCTCAGAGAAAAAGCAAAGTCCTTGCAATGATCTCTAGGGCTCCACATAATCGGACTTACCTCCAGTCACTTTCCGCATTGCTGCATTCACACCACACTGTGGTTGCTTGTGCCAGGCGTGTTCCTGCCTCAGGGCCACTGCACCTGCCGTCCCCTCTGCCTAGTACATTCTTCAGAGAACTGCATGGCTGGCTCCCTCGCTTTCTTCAGATCTTTACTCAAAGACCCTTCCTCGTGAGGCCTTCCTGAGCTGTCTTATCAAAATGTCAGCATGGCTCTGACATTAAACATCTCCGGCCATGCTTGTTTTTCCCTCTTTTTTTTTGGTCTTTTTGCCACTTCTTGGGCTGCTCCCACGGCATATGGGAGGTTCCCAGGCTAGGGGTCGAATCGGAGCTGCAGCCGCCTGCCTGTGCCAGAGCCACAGCAACGCGGGATCCAAGCCACGTCTGCAGCCTACACCACAGTTCACGGCAACGCCGGATCGTTAACCCACTGAGCAAGGGCAGGGATCGAACCTGCAACCTCATGGTTCCTAGTCGGATTCGTTAACCACTGTGCCACGACGGGAACTCCCTGTTTTTCCCTCTTAATATTTTTTGCTCTTAAATACCCCATACATTTTACTCCTTTATCCTTCTCTGGAATGTAAGTTCCACAGGGTAGAGTTTCATTTATTTTGTTCTCTAAAGTATCTTAATACCTAAACAGAGGTCATCGATATCTGAAAGTGAATTTACATCCTTCCTTTATTGATCTTTCTTTTGTCTTTTTCTAGGGTCGCACCCTCGGCATATGGAGGTTCCCAGGCTAGGGGTCTAATCAGAGCTGTAGCTGCCGGCCTACACCACAGCCACAGCAACATGGGATCTAAGCCGTGTCTTCAACCTACACCACAGCTCACGGCAACACCGGATCCTTAATCCACTGAGTGAGGCCAGGGATCAAACCCACAACCTCATGGTTCCTAGTCAGATTCGTTTCCACTGCACCACAATGGGAACTCCTTGTCTCCATTTTATAGATGAGAAAACTGAGGCACAGAGAGGTTGTCACTTGCTTAAGGGTCACACAGCGAGGAAGAGGGACCCGGGGGAATATTCTAACCCCCTTACCTACCAGTCTTACTTATTATCATTATCGGTATTCAGATTTCTCATCATTTTTTTTTTTTTTAGGACTGCACCAGTGGCATATGGAGGTTCCCAGGCTGGGGGTGTAATCAGAGCTACAGCTGCTGGCCTACGCCAGAGCTACAGCAATTCAGGATCTGAGCCCCATCTGCAACCTACACCACAGCTCATGACAACGCCGGATCCTTAACCCACTGAGTGAGGCCAGGGATCGAACCTACAACCTCATGGTTCCTAGTCGGATTTGTTAACCCTGAGCCACGACGGGAACTCCCAAAGGGTGCTCTCTTTGTAGATTCATTGTGAGGTTATGTGTGATTAAGCATGTGACAAGCTCACAGCCAGTGACTGGAGTGTTGCAAACACTTAAGAAGTGATTACTGGAGTTCCTGTTGTGGCTCAGGGGTTAAGAACCAGACTAGTATCCATGAGGATGTGGGTTCGATCCTTGGCATCACTTTGTGGGTTAAGGATCTGGTGTTGCCCTGAGCTGTGGTGTAGGTCATAGACCAGGCTTGGATCTGGCTGTGGCTAAGTCTGGCAGCTGCAGCTCTGAGAACTTCCATATGCTGCAGGTGTGGCCCTAAAAAGAAAAAAAAAGTGATTGCAAGTAATATGAAAAGGTCTACAAGGAGTTCATAAGAAGTAGGAACATTTCAGGCACTGATTTCAGACAAGTGCATTTAATATATATCATTGCATTTAATATAATTTCTGCATGGAAACTCTTACGTATTCTTCAGGGCTCAAGTCAGAAATGCTCTTCTCTGGGAAGACTTTCCTGACTCCCCAGTGTACATCGCGTTTCTGTTAAGGTTGGAAATTATATAACAGTCTTTGTTCGTTTCTTTGTTTATCTGTTTTAATTTGAAGTCCCTACCAGGCTATGAGCTCCGGAGGACCGGTTTTTTGTTGGTGGTGGTGGTGGGTTTTTTTGGTGGCACCCACGGCATATGGAAGTTCCTGGGCCAGGGATTGAATCTGAGTCACAGCTTTGACCTACGCCATGGCTGCACCAATGCCAGATCCTTAACCCACTGGGCCATATCAGGAACACTGAGAACTAGTTTTTTTGGGGGGTCCTGAAGCACAGACAGTTTGAGGGCCCTCTTTAAAATATGGAATTAGGAGTTCCTGCTGTGGTGCAACAAGATTGGCTGTGTCTCTGCAGCACCAAGACACAAGTTTGATCCCTGGCCCGGCACAGTGGGATAAAGGATCTAGTGTTGCTGCAGCTGCGGTGTAGGTATCTGCAAGATCAGTGGGAACTCGAAAGCTCTGCTTTTTCCTAAGACTCATTCCATTCGCACCTTTTGCTAACTAGGGTGAAGAGCTTTAGACCAAACTATAATTTTCTCTCTCTCTCTTTTTTTTTTTTTTGAGGTTGGTTTTATTGTTTTTTTATCTAAAAAAAACTTTTTTAAGATTAATTTTTTTTTTGGCTGCACTTACAGTATGTGGAAATTCCTGGGCCAGGGATAGAATCCAAGCTGCGGCTGCAACCTATGCCACAGCTGTAGCAGTGCTGGATCCTTAACCCACTTATGCCACAGTGGGAACTCTGATTTTTTATTTTGGCTGCGCCCACGGCATGCAGAAGTTCCCAGACCAGACACTGAACTTATGCCACAGCTGTAACCAGAACTTCAGGAGTGAGAATGCTAGATCCTTAACCCATTGCACTGCCAGGGAACTCATGGTGGTTGTTTTTTTTCTTTTCTTTTTTTTTTTTTTTTTTTTTGCTGGTAGAAATTAAACTCTTATTTCATGTTGAATTCTTTTTAAAAATTAACAAAATTTTTTGGAGTTCCTGTTGTGGCGCAGTGGAAACGAATCCGACTAGGAACCATGAGGTTATGGGTTCGATCCCTGGCCTTGCTCAGTGGGTTAAGCATCCTGCGTTGCTGTGGCTGTGGTGCAGGCTTGCAGCTACAGCTCGGATTTAACCCCTAGCCTGGGAACCTCCATATGCCACGAGTACAGCCCTAGAAAAGAAAAAAAAAAAAAGAGAGAGAAGAACAGATACTCTTTTTTTCATATTTTAAAGTTTTATTGAAGTATAGTTTTTTTTTTTTTAATTTTCCCACTGTACAGCAAGGGGGTCAGGTTATCCTTACATGTATACATTACAATTACATTTTTCCCCCACCCTTTCTTCTGTTGCAACATGAGTATCTAGACAAAGTTCTCAATGCTATTCAGCAGGATCTCCTTGTAAATCTATTCTAAGTTGTGAGAACAGATACTCTTAATCATCTTCATTCTTTGCATCATCAAGATTTTCTACATCTTGGAGTTCCCATTGTGGCTCAGTGGTTAACAAATCCGACTAGGAACCATGAGGTTGAGGGTTTGATCCCTGGCCTTGCTCAGTGGGTTAAGGATCTGGTGTTGCCCTGAGCTGTGGTGTAGGTTGCAGACGTGGCTTGGATCCTGCATTGCTGTGGCTCTGGCGGCTGCAGCTCCAATTAAACCCCTAGCCTGGGAACCTCCATATGCCGTGGGAGCGGCCCTAGAAAAGGCAAAAAGACAAAAAGACAAAAAAAAAAGATTTTCTACATCTTGTTCTGAACAAAAGTTTGAGGTATATGTTTCAGAAGATAATCCAAAGCAAGAAAACCCCCTAGGTTCACCCAGACACTTGGCATCTTCCACCATCCACACCACACACACCCCACTCCGGGTAATGCCTTGGTGAAGCGTCTCCTGTCCTGAGCATGTAGTACAGCTTGGCCTGTCCCCAGTCCACAAACATGATGCATCTCCCAGAGGCAAGCTGGGTAAAGGTACCAGTTTCTCTTCTTGGAGACCATCTTTATCCAATAGGGCATATCGTTACAGTAACGTCCACAGAGCCAGATCTTTTTTTTTTTTGCTTTTTAGGGCCGCACCCATGGCATATGGAGTTTCCCAGGCTAGGGGTAGAATCAGAGCTACAGCTGCCGGCCTACACCACAGCCACAGCAATGCAGGATCTGAGCCGTGTCAGTGACCTACACCACAACTCGTGGCAACATCAGATTCTTAACCCATTGAGCAAGGCCAGGGATAGAACCTGCATCCGCATGGATGCTAGTCAGATTCCTTTCTGCTGTGCCATGATGGGAACTTCCACAAAGCCAGGTCTTAAGAGAAGGTTGCATATATCCCATCTGAATAGTATTTACAGGCAAGCCCCAGGGTTACCAAACCAAATGTGTCCTCACCTGTGCACAGTAAAACCAATCTACTGATACCAGGTCGTGGTAAAGGAAAATGCAGTGTTTATTGCAGGGCGCCAAGCAAGGAGTCCAGGTGGCTAGTGCTCAAAAGGCGGGAACTCCCTGATGACTTTTACGGGAAGGTTTTAAAGACAAGAGTAGGAGTTCCTGGGAGTTCCATCGTGGCTCAGTGGTTAACGAACTCGACTGGTATCCAGGAGGACTTGGGTTCGATACCTGGCCTTGCTCAGTGGGTTAAGGATCCAGCATTGTTATGAGTTGTGGTGTAGGTTGCAGACTTGGCCTGGATCCCATGTTGCTGTGGCCGTGGTGTAGGCTGGCAGCTACACCTTTGATTTGACCCTTAGGAACCTCTATATGCCACAGGTGTTAAGTGGGTTAAGGATCTGGCTTTGCCACAAGCTGCAGTGTAGGTTCCAAATGGTCTGGGTTCTGTGTGCTTGTGGGCAGCTTACAGTTAATTTCGTCCATCTGGTGGGGTTTCAGTATCTGCAGAACAGCTCAAAGGACATGGGTCCGGATATTATCTATAGCCCTTGAGGAGGAACTAAAGGTCCTTGACTTTGTTTAATGGCTAAACTATCATTGTTTTGTCTTGTTTAACTGTTTTCCTTTGTTTCTGTATTTTCTGACCTCTCTGATTAAATTTATTCTTTGGGTCTCAGGGAAGGCCTAGGAAGCTAAAGGCAGAGGACAAGGGGGGCAGGGAGAGGGGTCTGCTTTGGGGTTGCCCCACAGGGTCCTGCTAGGGTCCTACTTGAATTTGCCTTCTTTAACTTGTAGGTCACAGATGGAGGTTCCCAGGCTAGGGGTCCAATCGGAGCTTCGGCCTACACCACAGCCACAGCAATGTGGGATCTGAGCTGAGTCTGCGATCTACACCATAGCTCACAGCAATGAGGGATCCTTAACCCACCGAGTGAGGCCAGGGATCGAACCTGCGTCCTCATGGATACTAGTCAGATTCGTTTCCGCTGAGCCACGATGGGAACTCCTATTGCTCAGTTTTATTTTATTTTTTTATTTTTAATTTTTGTCCTTTTAGGGCCGCACCCACGGCATATGGAGGTTCCCAAGCTAGGGGTGCAATTGGAGCTACAGCTGCCGGCCTACACCAGAGCCACAGCAACGCCAGATCCGAGCTGCATCTTCGACCTACACCGCAGCCCACAGAAATGCTGGATTCTTTTCTTTGTGTGTGTGTTTGTCTTTTCTAGGGCCGCACCTGCAGCATATGGAGGTTCCCAGGCTAGGGGTCTAATTGGAGCTGTAGCCGCCAGCCTATACCACAACCACAGCAACGGGGGATCCGAGCCACATCTGCATCCTACACCACAGCTCATGGCAATGCCAGATCCTTAACTCACTGAGCGAGGCCAGGAACCAAACCTGCAACCTCATGGTTCCTAGTCAGATTTGTTTCCGCTGCACCAAAACAGGAACTCCTATTGCTCAGTTTTAAACTGCCACACATTTATTCGTTTTTTTTGTTTTTGTTTTTGTTTTTTTTCCCTTTTCTTTTTACAGCTGTCCCTGCAGTATATGGAAGTTTCCAGGCTAGGGGTCGAAGTTTCCAGCCTGCCCCACAGCCATAGCCACAGCCACACCTGATCAGAGCTGAATCTGAAACCGATACCACAGCTCATGGCAACACCAGGTTCTTAACCCACTGATCGAGGCCAGGGATCAAAACCATATCCTTACCAAGATTATGTCAGGTTCTTAACCTGCTGAGCCACAACGGGAACTCCTAAACTGCCACACATTTACTCATTTCCTGGATGCCTGCTCCGTGCCAGGCACTCCGCTATGACCTAGGGCTTCAGGGAGCAACAAGACACTCACAGAAGACAATTTTAGTGGGGACTATTGGACAATACATACAATTGGATCTAAATAAGCAAAATAATTGCAGTGAATGGTGAGAAAAATTCAGGGAGATATGATAGAGTGACAAGGAGGGAGAGCGCTAATTCAGGGTGGGATGTGGTCAGGGAAATGTGGTCTGAGGAGGGACACGTGAGCTTGAAATCTGAACGCCCTGGGGAAGCCAGCCATGCAACGCCACAAGGGAAGAAGATTCCAGGTGGAGGAAATGCCAGGGCAAAAGCCCTGAGGCAGGAAAGCTTTATACCAGAGCTGACTCCTGGTCCAGTGCTCCTTCACCATGTGCTGCCTCCCTGGGTGCTCAGAGAGGCCCCTTTGGTGTCCTGGGCCTCCCTTCAACTCAGCCCTAAGATGCCAACTTCTCTCTGAGGCTGTGGGTCCCTGTGGCTGAACCGGATCTGAGTTTTCTGGTTCCTGTCTGGCAGAGGATGAGCAGACATCCTCCCGCCTTCTCTCCCCAGGCTCCAGCCCCAGCCCCAAATCTCCATGGCAACCCTAGACACAATCCTGACCTGAAGGAGGATCTGGGAAGGGGAGCACAAACATCACTGGAGAGACCAGAGCGGCAGGTGCACTTGCCTCTCCCTGCTCCGTGTGTCCTGCCAACCTCTCCGGTGACCCAGCCAGGACCCCTACACCCCAGTCTCCCCAAAGAACCCACACCGAAGATTCCGCAGGTCTGCCCCACTGCCGGGCACGCAGGGGCCTGGATGGAAGCCTGTCCTCTGCACCTGCCCCAAAGGCTGCTCCTGCTAGGGGTGGCTGCCCTGGCTGCACCTGTTCCACACACAGGTGAGTATGAGGGGGCTTGGTTCGGGCAGGCAGGAGATTCGGGCCCCACCACTCTTAAAGATTACATTTCCCTGATCACACTCATGCAGATGGTCTGGGATCCCATGAGTCAGGGGAAGCTGGAAAACCCTGTCTGGTCTTGCCTGGCCCCCCAAGTCCACCCCACCCCCTCTGGGTGGCTATAGCTCCAAGTCACACAGAAGCGGGGGTCTGGGGGCGGTGGGGCAGTTCTCCGGTCTGGCATCGGAAATACTGTGGGCTTTGGAGTTTGACAGTCCTGTGTTCACACCCTCACCCTGCCTCTTCCTACGTTTCTCCCCCAACATCACTGTTTCTGCTGAAGTTTTAGGTTTTTGTTTTTGTTTTTCCAGCAGTAAAATGGGAAAAATAGCCCCTTGCTCCTTAAGGGACTATTATTATTGTGCATTTAAAGTGAGATAAACCATGCCCAGTGCCTGGCACATAGAAGGTGCTAGCTCATTCCTTCTCTAAACCTCCCCAAGTCCTGGATGCCTCCAGGGTAGGTTCTGGCTTTAGCAGGTCTGCACAGATGGGAGAAGATGCTCCCACATCCCGAGCCCTGAGGGAGACTTTCTCCCCAGAGACCCCCGAAGACTCACATCTTGGCCTGTCCTCGAGCACTGGTGGTGCCCCTAGCATGCACCGGCAAAGCCACCTCCAGTTCACTCTATCCTCACAGACATCAGAGCTGGTTTGAATACTTACACGTTATCTCATCAATCCTCACAAACACTCTGTACCAGTGAGGATGTTTGGGGCTGGAAGTAACAGATAACAAACTAAATGGAGCTTAAACTATAAGGACACTTATTATTTCACTTAAGAAGAATGGCCATAGGTGATTCCAGAAATGGTTAATTCTGCAGCTCAACTGTGTCAGGCGTTTCCATAATTCTGATGACTTCATTCCTGCAAGGTGGCTGCTGCAACTCTGAGCATTGCATCCCCAGCTCTCAAATGTAGGACGAAAATAGGGCCCCTCATCACAGAGCTCGCCCACCTTTTTTTTTTTTTCCTGCTTTTTAGGGCTGCACCTGAGGCATATGGAAGTTCCCAGGCTAGAGGTCGAATTGAAGCTACAGCTGTCAGCCTACACCACAGCTCACGGCAACGCTGGATCCCCCACCCACTGAGTGAGGCCAGGGATCAAACCCTTATCCTCATGGATACGAGTTGGATTTGTTTCTGCTGCTCTAGAAAACCAAAATTTCTTCTTAGCTAACTGGTAATACCTGTCCTGAGCTGTCAGAAGGCTGCTTATTGTCTTTATCTATCCTACTTAGTAGAGTAAATGTTTTGTACAATAGTTCTAGAAAATGCATTTGAAGATAGAGGGCTGTGGTAGACTGTCCTTGGGCCTGCATCATATTATCTTTCTAAAATTTGGAAAATTCTGAAACACAACCTAGGGTTTTTAAATAAGAGATCGAGGACTTACATTTTTTAATCCTCACAAAAATTCTCAAGAAAACTGAGGCTCAGAGAGGGTGAGCGACTCACCCGGGGTCACACAGCAGGCAGGGGGCAGGGCCAGGCTTGGAACCGGGCCGCGTGGTTCCAAGCTCTGTGTTTCTCGCTGCAGGGGACCTGGTGGACCTGTGCGGCCAGACGTGGCAGGGGGCCGGGCTGCTGCTGCGCTCGCACCCCACGTCCCGCCGCTTCTACTTCGTGACTCCTCACACCGACTGCCGACTCTGGTTGCGGGCGGCGGCCCCAGGGGACAGGATCCACTTCCAGTTCCGCTTCTTCCTGGTCTACAGCCTGACTCCGGCGTCCCCGCCCCCCCCTGCACCCAACGCGTCCTCCCCAGCCGACCCCTGCGCCCCTGGGTCCTACCTGCAGTTCTACGAGGGCCCGCCAGGGGCGCCCCGGCCGCTGGGGGCCCCGCTCTGTGGTCTGACCATCCCTGCTCCGGTGGTGTCTTCTGGGGACTTCCTGGCCCTGCGCCTGGTCACCAGAGGCCGCCAGCCGCGCGTGGACTTCGTGGGCGAAGTCACCTCTTTCCAGTTGGGTGGGTTGGGGCTGTGGGCCTGGACCCTGTCCTCTCCTGGGCTCTGGAGACCCTAGGAGACGGAGGGGGCTGGTCCTAAGAGCACGCAGGGGTGGTGCCTGCTGGTCGCCTTAGGCGAGGCTGGTAAGAGTGTTCCACCCAAAGAGCCAACCCCATAATCTGCCTTCCATGGATGTGGGTGTGTCCCTCGCCTGGTGACATGCAACTCCCACGCAATTCCCAGCCACTTGCAACACCTCACACTCTGCCTACCCACTCACTTGCACTGTGCATGTGCACAACTCACACTTCAAACACACAAAGCCACACCATGCACACCCCGCCTGCCTCACACACATGGCAACACACACCCTGTATGACTTATGTATTGCACACTCATCTGCACACACAGTTCACACATCACACACGCTGCCTACACACACTGCTGCTTTTCACACTTCCACACAACTCCCTCACAGACTCTCACGCACTGAATTCTCTGTCCTGGGTCTGCCCTTCAGATGACTGCAGAGGGGCAGAGAGTTAGGACTCCTGTGATTGTAGGTGACAGAAACCCACTTAGGCAAGGAAAAAAACTGATAATAATAATAATCCCTTATTGAGCCTTGCCTTTGCCCCCCCCTTTTTAAATCTTTTTGCCTTTTCTAGGGCTGCTCCCACAGCATATGGGGCCCCCAGGCTAGGGGTCGAATCAGAGCTGTAGCCACTGGCCTATGCCAGAGCCACAGCAACGCGGGATCCGAGCCGCGTCTGCAAACTACACCACAGCTCACGGCAACGCCGGATCCTTAACCCACTGAGCAAGGGCAGGGACCGAACCCGCCACCTCATGGTTCCTAGTCGGATTCGTTAACCACTGTGCCACGACGGGAACTCCTATTTATTTATTTATTTGTCTTTTTAGGGCTGCACCTGAGGCATATGGAAGATCCCAGGCTAGGGGTTGAATCGGAGCTGTAGCCACTGGCCTACACCAGAGCCACAGCAACGCCAGATCCAAGCCATGTCTATGACCTACATCACAGCCCATGGCAACACTGGATCATTAACCCTCTGAGCGAGGCCAGAGATTGAACCTGCATCCTCATGGATCCTGGTTGGGTTCTTTTTTTTTTTTTGTCTTTTTGTCATTTCTTGGGCCGCTCCAGCGGCATATGGAGGTTCCCAGGCTAGGGGTCGAATCGGAGCTGTAGCCACCAGCTTATGCCAGAGCCACAGCAACGCAGGATCCGAGTCGCGTCTGCAACCTATACCACAGCTCACGGCAACGCCGGATCCTTAACCCACTGAGCAAGGCCAGGGATTGAACCTGCAACCGCATGGTTCCTAGTCGGATTCGTTAACCACTGAGCCACGACTGAAACTCCCCTGGTTGGGTTCTTAACCATAAGAACCTCAAGGGGAACTCCGAAGAGTTCTATTATATCGTTTTGCAGGCAGATCTCACTGGCTAATTGGAAATCGACCCCTCCCTTTCAACTTCCTTCCTTGCCTCTGTTTCTACCTCCGTTTATCTCTTGCCCTCCTTCGAGGCACAGGCCAAGCATGTCGCAGATACTCTGTGTTTAGCAGGATTGGACTCCAGAAATCAGGTGGCAGTCGTGAAGCCCTATCACACCTCTGGGTTCCTTGGATCAGTTTTTACCACGTTGATATATTTTCTCTCTCATAGATATTCACTCTTATACCTACACACTTTCTATATATCAGAGCATTCACTTTCATTTGCACATGAAAGAAACTCAACTGAAGTTGCCTTAAGCCAAAGGAGAATTTGAGGGGATCCTATAAGTGGGATACTAAGGCATGGGTTCAGGAGTTCAAGTAATGTCACCTGGGCTCTGTCTCTTTCTTCTCTCCCTTCACATTATGTGGGTCTGTTTGGCTTCCATCTCAGGCAGCTCCTTTTTGTACTTGACAGCAAAGTGACCTTGCAGCTCTAAATCTACAATTCCTATAATCCCTACAATGCTAAAGTCAATAAAATAAAGAGCAAGGATCTTATGGTTCCCAGCACAAGTCCTTGGGGCCAAATGGGTCATATGTCCATTGCTGGGGCCAGGAAATGGAATGTTCTGGTTCTCATGCCCACCTGAGAGCCATACTGTTGGTCAGTTCCACCTGAAACCAGCTTTACTCCACAGAATGGAGTAAGCCAACTTGCCTGCCATACCCTGTGCTCCAAGGGTATGCCATTCTTTAACCTGTGTACAAATTCATTCCTTTAACAAATACTGAGTCCCTGCCATGGCCAGGTGCTGTGCTAGGCTCCGTGGATACACGCAGCAATGTACAAAATAGACGTCCCTGCCCCATTTGAGCTGACATTCTAGTGGGGAAGACAGACCCAAAAACAAAGAATCAAGTAAATCCATACTCTGCAGAGGTAGTAAGGGCTGCAAGGAACCTACATCAGGAGAAAGAGGTTGTGGGTGAGGGGTGGTGCGCGTTCTCCTGCGGACGTGAGGGAAGACCTTTGACAAGATGACATCTGAGTGGAGAGCTGAAGGGAGCGAGCCAGGCAGAGACTGTCAAGTGGGACTGATGACAGGCGCAGTGCCACGAGAGAGGATTTGCTTGCAGTGGTCAGTTTACTGGGCTACCACAGGCTGCGTGCACACACAAGTGCGGATATACATACAGTGGGTGCCACATTCTTGTGAACATAGGACTGAATTCCTACCCTGCTGCTTATATACAAGCTGTATGGCCTTGGTCTAGTGACTTAACCTCCCTGTACCCCTTCTCATCTCTAAAATGGAGCTAGAGTTCCAGCTGTGGCACAGTGGGTTAAGGACCCGGTGTTACGTTTGTTGTGGCATGGGTTCCATCTCTGGCCTGACACAGTGGGTTAAGGATCTGGGAATTATTGCTGCTGTGGCATAGGACCCTGCTGGGGCTCAGATTTGATCCTTGGCCTGTGAACTTCCGTATGCCACAGATGGGGCCTAAATCAATCAATTGATAAATGGAGTTGATAACAGTATTGACCCCACAGGTTTATTGTGAGAACTGGGATGTGAACCATGAGTGGCATGGAATAGGAACTCAACAAATGCCATCACCATCACCATCACGTCCTTAAGATCATACACCTGCTTCTAGCGGAACACTCCTCTATTCTAGCACCTGAATAGCATGGAAACAGCCTCTCCGGCTCATACCTCCCACCCCCCCCCCCCCTTGAGGGCCACACATCCCGTAGGGACCAGAGCCCTCATCTCTCGCCTCCCCTCTCAGCCCCAGGATCCTGTGGCGCCTACTTCCCATGTCGGAATGGCAGGTGCATCCCGCCGAGTCTGGTGTGCGATCAATGGGACATGGACAACTGTGGTGACGGCAGTGACCAGGCTTCCTGGCCCCCAGCCAACTGCAGAGGTCAGTGATGGGTGTGACCTGGGCCCTGCTGAGCAGCTAGGACAGAAGCTGGAGGCCAGAGGCTGGGGTGCAGCAGGAGGGGATAAAGTGAAGCACCGTAGGGAATTGGTTTAGACTCGAAAGCTAGAGTGATGCTAGAGGTGATATAATCCAGCTGCTTCCAAGAGATGTTTCAGAGATGAAGCTTTGCCTAAATGGAGCCTTAAACAGAGGCCCCAGTCATCATGAAGAGAGATGCTCAATATTTTGTGGGGGGGCCTCACCCTCAGCATGCGGAAATTCCCAGGCCAGGGAGTCAACCTGAGCCATGGCAGCAAGCTGAGCCACTGCAGTGACAACACTGGATCCTTAACCCACTAGGCCACCAGGGAACTCCAAGAAATGCTCTATTTAACTGGATGTGGGAGGGGGGCCTGGACCCCGGCTGACTGATGTCCCACTGAGAGATCTGTTTGACCCTCAAGACTTTGAAAATCATTGCTCCAGTCTGCCTCCCACATTTTGTAGTTGTAGAAGCTGAGGCCTAGGGAGGAGAAATGCCCAGAGTCAGTGAGCGCCATAATCAGGAATGACCACTGTGGATGGACAGAGGGGACAAGACTAGGTCACCCTTGATCATCCTTCCTAGAAATCTCGAGATGCCCCCACCCCCTGTCAGGGATGCCCTGTCCTGTCAGTCAGGTTGTTCATTGCAAAAAAGCACCTGGCTGAGGGGTGAAATCCAGCTTCCCAGGACGCCATGCGCTTACCTCCAAGCCACTCCTCGGGCCCTATAGCAGGCTCTTCGTTATCTCCCTCACACTGTGCCCTGTGCCAAGAGGCCCAGGCCCTTCATCGTCTCCTCCACTCCGCTGCATCCATTCCCTCCAAGATCTCCTTTATAAGTTTCACCAGCTGACTCCTCTTCCAGCTCTAGTTACATAACCACCTGCCTACTCAGCATCTCCATGTGGATGTGGAGGCAGATCTGACAAATTGCACCAAACTGAACTCATGATCCACAGCCTTCCCTGCATCCTGCTCCTCACCCGTGTCCCCTTCTTTTTTTTTAGGGCCATGCCCACAGCATATGGAAGTTCCCAGGCTAGGGGTCGAATTGCAGCCGTAGCTCCCGGCCTACACCACAGCCACAGCCACACTGGATCTGAGCCTCATCTGCGACCTACACCACAGCTCAATGCCAGATCCTTAACCCACTGAGTGAGGCCAGGGATCGAACCTGAGTCCTCATGGATACTAGTTGGGTTTGTTACCACTGAACCACAACGGGAACTCCCCAATGTCCCCTTCTTACTAAGTGGCAGCTTCGAACTCTGATTGCTCAGATCCAAACTGTTGTCTTCCTTCACCCCTTTTTCTCCTCTCAGCCCACAGCCAAGCCAGCAGTGAAATCAGCATTAGTCTGATGTTTTCTTTGTCTTTTTCTTTTTTTTTAAGGGTTGCACCTGCGGCACATGGAGGTTCTCAGGCTAGGGGTCAAATCAGAGCTGCAGTTGCCAGCCTACACCACAGCCACAGCAACACCAGATCCAAGCTGCGTCTGTGACCTACACTATGGCTCATGACAATGCGGGATCCTTAACCCACTGAGCGGGGCCAGGGATTGAAACTGCGTTCTCATGGATACTAGTTGGGTTCATTTCCACTGAGCCATAATAGGACCTCCTGGTCTGATGTTTTCCTCATGATAAGACTGGAGTCAGGGGTTTTTAGGAGGAAGAACGCAGAGATAAAGCACCGTTTTCATCACATCAGGCCCAGCCAATGAGATCACTCCCAGCACGATTGATGGATGTTGGTGTTGGCCTTGATCGCAGGGCTGAGGTCGTGTTTGTCAGGTTTCTCCGCTGTTACTCTCCCTGCCTCCTCTCTCCACACAGTCCTCTTTGGAAGGAAGTCGCTATGTGCAGCCCACACATGGATGGGGAGTTAAGCTCCCCTGCCAGAGCAGCTATTTTATTTATTTAAAAATAAATATTTTTGGAGTTCCCGTCGTGGCGCAGTGGTTATCGAATCCGACTAGGAACCATGAGGTTGCGGGTTTGATCCCTGCCCTTGCTCAGTGGGTTAACGATCTGGTGTTGCTGTGAGCTATGGTGTGGGTCACAGACGCAGCTTGGATCCCACGTTGCTGTGGCTCTGGCGTAGGCTGGCAGCTCAGCTCTGATTAGACCCCTAGCCTGGGAACCTCCATATGCCACAGGAGTGGCCCAAGAAATGGCAAAAAGACCAATAAATAAATAAATAAATATTTTTATTTTATTTTATTTTATTTTTTTTTGGTCTTTTCTATCTTTTTTAGGGCTGCACCCATGGCATATGGAGGTTCCCAGGCTAGGGGTCGAATCGGAGCTGTAACCGCTGGCCTACACCACAGCCACAGCAACGCAGGATCCGAGCTGCATCTGAGACCTACACCACAGCTCACGGCAATGCCGAATCCTTAACCCACTGAGCAAGGCCAGGGATCAAACCCACAACCTTATGGTTCCTAGTCGGATTCATTTCTGCTGCGCCGCAATGGGAACTCCTATTTTAAAGTAAAAAAAATTAATTAAAAAAAAATTTTTCAGCCACACCTGTGGCTCGGGTTGCTGCTATGGAGTGGGTTTGATCCCTGGCCCTGGAACTTCCACATGCCATGGGTGTGGCCACAAAAAAAAATAGCAACCCTGTGTCCATCAAAAGAAAAACAGGTAAACAAAATGTGGTCTGTCCACACAATGAATTTTTTTTTTCTCTTTTTTGGCCCGTGGCATATGGAATTCCCGGGCCAGGGGATCCGATCCAAGCCAAAGTTTCAATCTAAGCGGCAGCTGTGGCAAAGCCAGATCCTGTGCCAGGGATCAAACCAGTGTCCCAGGGCTCCCAAGATGCCACTGATCCCAGTGCATCACAGTAGAAACTCCCACACAATGGATTATTATTCAGCCCTGAAAAGGAAAGAAATTTAGACAATGCTACAACATAGATGAACCTGGAGGAGATTAGGAAATGTAAAATAAACCAGTCACTAAAGGACAAATGCTGGAGTTTCTATTGTGGCTTAGGGCGTTAAGAACTTGACTAGTTTCCATCCTACCACCTAGGATATAGGTTCAACACCTGGCTTTGCCCAGTAAGTTAAGGATCTGGTGTTGCTGCAGGCTGCAGCATAGGTCAAGAATGTGGCTTGGATCTGGGCGTTGCTGTGGCTATGATGCAAGCTGACAGCTGCATCTCTGATTCGACCTCTAGCCGGGGAACTTCCACACACTGCAGGTGCGGCCCTAAAAAGGCAAAAAAAAAAAAACCAAAAAAAAAAAAGACAAATACTGTATGATTCCACTTAAATGAGATACCTAGAGTACTCAAAATCATAAGGACAGGAAAATGGAGTGGTGGATGCCAGGGGCTGGGGAGGGGGGAATGGGGAATTACTGATAATGGGTATGGAGTTTCAGTTTTATAAGACAAAAACAATCCTGAGAATGGATGGTGTTGATGGTTGCACAACAAAATGAGTACTTAAAAATGGTTAAAATGGAGTTCCCACTGTGGCACAACAGAACCGGTGACGTCTCTGCAGTGCCAGCATGCAGGTTTGATCCCTGGCCTGGCACAGTGGATTAAAGGATTGGGGGTTGCCGCAACTGCGCTGTAGGTAGGTCACAACTGCAGCTGGGATCTGCTCCCTGGCCCAGAAATTCCATATGCTGAGGGAAGAAAAAAAAAAAAAAAAAAGGTTAAAGTGGCAACTTTTGTGTTGTATAGTTTACCTCTATTAAAATAGCAACCCTGGAGTATCCCGTCATGGCTCAGTGGTTGATGAACCTGGCTAGTATCCATGAGGACTCGGGTCTGATCCCTGGCCTTGTTCAGTGGGTTAAGGATCTGGTGTTGCCGTGAGCTGTGGTGTAGGTCACAGATGTGGCTCGGATTCCTTGTGGCTGTGGCTGTGGTGTAGGCCGGCAGCTATATAGCTCCGATACGACCCCTAGCCTAGGAACCTCCATATGCTGTGGATGTGGCCCTAAAAAGACAAAAGACAATAAAATAAAATAAAATAAGATAAAATAAAATAAAATAGCAACCCTGCCCCAGCCAATGTGTCCTGTCCCTTTTCCTGTGTAATTTCCCCCCATAGCACCCATCTCCATTTGACATATGACAGAGTTTGTTTTGTGTCTCCTTACACTGAAATGCCATCTCTGTGAAGACATTTTTGTCTGTTGCTCACTGTCATATCCCCCAGTCCCTAGAGCAATGCCCGGGGTGCAGTAGGAGATCGACTGAAAAACACTCAACTGGGTGGACCAATGAACCTCTCTCTATGCCTCCGTTTCCTTACCTGTAAACTGAGGATGATAAACCTAACCTTTCAATATATCATGAACTTTAAGGGAAATCCTTTGGGCAAAGTGCCAAGTGCAGAGCATGATGCTTGGTGCATGGAAAATGCTCAGTACGGGTATATATATATATACTCTTTTTAGGGCTGTACCTATGGCATATGGAAATTCCCTGGCCAGGGGTTGAATTGGAGCTACAGTGGCCGGCCTATGCCACAGCCACAGCAACATAGGGTCCGAGTCGTGTCTGCGACCTACACCATAGCTCAGGGCAACACCAGATCCTAAACCCACTGAGCGAGGCCAGGGATCGAACCCACATCCTCATGGATGCTAGTTGGATTCATTTCTGCTGAGCCACAAAGAGAACTCCCAGGTATATACTTCTTGAGAAGTAGCTCCACTCATCAATCCCAGCTCCTGGAGCTAGACTGTGAGTTCGAGTCCACCCCTGTCACTTCTAGCTGTGCGACTTGGGCAAGTGACTTAACCTCTCTGTGCCTCACTTCTCTTATCTGTAAAATGAAAGTACTAACACTCTCTAAGTGGTTTGGGGATGATTAAACGAGACATAGTCATGGTCTGGAAGGGGGAGTTCTCCGTGTGCTAGCTCTGTTATTTCTCATGCAGGTCCCTCTCTGGCGCCCAGCCAGGCAGGGGGTACAGATGCTGGTACCTCCCGGCCCTTGACCCTTTCCCTGGCTCTTGGGTCTTTGGGGACCCTGGGGACTGCAGCTGAGAGGAGTCCCCCTGCAGGCTGGGACCATGAACGACAGGATGCAGCTCTGGAAGGTAGATGGCTTTTGGTTACCACCTGCTCTGCCTCCTCCCACCAAGGTCACAACTGTCCCTCTTCAGTGATGGGTGGGGGTGGCAGGCCTAGGCTCAGGCCTGAGTGGACTCTCGTTCCTTCTGCAGGTCCCCGGCTGCAGGGCGTGGCCCTGGCCTCCTCACTGCTCCTGGCCTCTGCTGGCCTCCTGCTGGGCCTCCTCTGGTGCTGCTGCTCCTCCAGCGGGCTGGCCTGGAGGGCAGGTGCCCGTGGCCTCTGCCTCAGCTGCACCATCTGTTACACGTGTCCTGGCCAGGTGGCCCCTGGGGGGGCCGTGACTGAGTGAGCCAGCCTTCCAAGGTCGAGGGGGTCAGCTCCAGAGAGGCTGCGGGCCTCGGAGGAAGGAGGGTGGGCTCTGCGGTCAGACAGTCCCTGGGTTCTGCTCCCACCTCCCACAGGGCTGTCGAACCTGGGCAGGTCATATAATCCTCTGGGACTCAGTCTACTCCTCTGGAATGTGGGATTATTTCCATCTCGCAGGGTCGTGGGGAAGGCCACAGAAGAGAGCTGACCCTGCAACTTGCATGGCGGCTGGCACAGCGGGGAGCTGACTTCGCTCACCTGAAGCTGCCTCGCTTTGCTCCCAGACCTTACCTGCCCTGCTCTGCCCACCCCATCCCGCCCTCAGGTACCAGGCATCCAGCCCTCATCAGAGACACAGAAGATGGTCTTGGCAGGGATAGCACCGTTTATTAAGAAAGATCAAGACAAAAACCACAGGAGGGTCCCTTCTAGGACACAGAGGCCAGGCGCCCCGACCCCACATATGGGGGCTGCTGGTGGGGAGGCTGCTTGCCCCCATTTGGGCCCTCAGGCTCCCACAGATGGGGCAGGGCTGTCATGTCCCCTTCCTGTCCCTCCCAGGCATGAGTCCTGGTTCTCCCCACCCAAGGCACTAACTCTTTCCAACCACCAATGCCCTTCTCCCCCATGTCCCCTGGGCCTTCACTTCTAGATCAGTGGGGGGACGTGTCCTGGTACGGGCAGGGAGACCCTCTCAGTGCTGGGCTCTGCCTGTAGCAGCTCCTGGTAAGAGCTGGGGTGGAGTTTCCCTTGCAGCCCCTGAGGGCAGGGGCCCTGGACTAGGTGTCGGGTTGAGGGGATGCAGGCCAGGAAGGCTTGGTGGGATGGGGAGGCTGCCAGGGGCAGGTGGCCCAGCTGGCTAGGTAGAGGTGGAGGTGGGGGTGGGACATGGGCTGGCAGGGTGGGGGCTGCCTGCCCAGGGGTGAGCTGCCTTTTGCTCCAGAGTTGGCACTAAAGAGCTTTCCCAACACAGAGGAGGCTGGCAAAGGCCACTGCGATGCCCTTTGCTCCAGGTAGGTGGTGAGACTCCAGGCTGTAAGCCGAGGTTGGCTCCCGCAGAAACGAGGGCTGCCCAAGGGCAGAAGAAATAGGCAGCCCAGCATTCCCTTGGGGGGGCTTTATTGGTGGGGCCAGTTCTGAGCCCACTCAGCCACGATGCCTGACCTCAAGTCCTGGGGCTCTCAAATGCTGCCCTCTAAGGCACCTGCTCCCATCCCACCTGCCCTGCCCAGCAGGCTGTGGCTTTGCCCAGGTGTATTTGTGTGTTGGGGGGTGGCGTGCCCACCCTCCAGTCCAGCCCAGGGCAGTAGCAGCAAAGCGTGGCATCGCCTCAGTTTCTTACAAAATATTCATAATAATAATATTAATAATAATATAGTCGATGTTGTGGGGCCGGGGCGCTGCCCGAGTGTCCGTGTGGGGGCAGGCAGTGCCTATGAGGGGCAGGGGCGCATGTTGGCCCCTGCCTGGGCACGGTGCTGCAGATCCAGGGGCTGTGGGGGTGGGGCGCCAGGCCGGGCAGAGTGTAGCACCAGATTCTTGATACAGCCCGTGATGCCCGAGGAGAACCTGCCCCCGGTCAATGCAGCCACGTCGGGGGCTCCGCCTGCAGGGAGGGGGCGGTGCCTGTCAGCTCCAGGAGGCCACGGGCTCTAGCTCTGGGGGAGCCCCGTGCCCTTCCTCCCCGGCCGGGGCTGAGGCCCGAGCTCCAGACTTACCGATGTAGACGCTGCCCTTGGTGTTGACCGCCACGTTAGGGCCTGGGGACTGGCCGCTGACCAGCTCCTCACCGTCCACCTGGATGGAGCCTCTCCGTCCCTCTCTGCGGGGGAGCTGGGTCAGGCTCCGCACCACCGATTCCCGGTCCTTCCCAACCCAGGGAGAGTCCCCTCCCTTTGCTACA
The DNA here is from genome assembly GCF_016906955.1 of Phacochoerus africanus. Lineage (NCBI taxonomy): Eukaryota > Metazoa > Chordata > Mammalia > Artiodactyla > Suidae > Phacochoerus > Phacochoerus africanus. Next base: position 79,431,882 of record NC_062551.1, read on the forward strand.
GAGACTCCGGACAGAGAAGTCTGGCCCCTACTCCCTGAGTTCTTCTCTCCTCCCCCGGCTGGAGGAGAGATCCGGCCCCACAAATCCAGCTTCCTAGCACCCCACCCAGGTTTCACCCATCCCCTAGGGGGCTTGTGCCCACCCCCATGGAGTTGTGCCCTGCCCGGGAAGTCTGGGCTCTGGCGGGTGGGCTCTCCGTGAGCCTGGCTTCAAGTTCTGTCTCCCCAGAGCTCAACGCCTGCCCCCCTGTGCCTGGTGGTTGGGGGCATCCTGTCCCATTCCAGAACTCCAGGCCCCTCACGCCGGTGCCCGGGTGGGCTCCCTTACCGCAGTGCCGTCACCCGATGCCACTCCCCGTCATTGATAGGGTCCTCGGAGACAAGGCGGGCCTCCCCACTGCCTAGCTGGTAGCTGCAGTCACACAGGCCCAAGAAGGCATGAGCATGGGGCACGAATGGGGGGGTGGGGCACGCTGGTAGGGGTGTGGCTGGGGCAGTGGGAACTGCAGCTTCTTGTGGGAGGAGCATGGGGCTGACCAGAGGGGAAGCCACGGAACAGGGAGTTGGGGAAGGGAGGGGAGAGGAAGGCTGGGGTGCCCGGACCCACCTGAAGACAAGGTGCCCATCCTGAAGCCCAAGACAGATGAAGTCCTTGCTTCGGCCGGACTCTCCCACCTCCTGCCAGGGAAGCACAGGGTCTCTGGGGGCCCCGGCCTGGAGTGCTCAGCCCCCCAACAGCTGGATCCCAAGCTGGGTGCCCACACTCACCACGCCCTGCCAGAGCAGGAGGCCGCTGGCTGTGCTGGTTCGAACCTCCAGCTCAATGGTCTCGGGCACTTCAGGGAGGCTACAGGGCAGGGAAGTGGGTGAGGAGGCAGAAGTCCCAGACGGCTCTTCCCTACCCCAGGCCCACAGACTCTCCCGACACCCGTCTCACCTCCTGGAGAAGACGCGGCCAGGCAGAGCGAGGAAGCCGTCATCGTAGAAATAGGCTCCGTACTGCCCGGGGGCATCTGCAGGGGGCAAGGGTGGGGCGGGGGGAGAGTGGGAGGAGCTGGGACACCTGCTCACCTGCATGGCCCGACCCTCACCTCCACCCCAACCTGTGCCATTGCAGGGCTCTGAACCCGCAGTCCCTGGAGACCCAAGGGGGCCGCTAGTGGAATTCAGGGGCCTGTGAACTTGGCTGGGAAAACACAGCAGTGCTAGTTTCACTCACTTCTCCCAGAAGGTTAGCAGTTCTTTCAATCAGGGCAGGTGGACCACACACTCACAGAGCAGCAGGGCCTGTGACCCAGTCAGCAATAGAGGATTTCCTCATTGGGTTACGGTTGGTAGTTGTAAATATTTCAAAACACTGTTTATGGAGTTCCCATTGTGGTGCAGTGGTCAACGAATCCGACTAGGAACCATGAGGCTGTGGGTTCCATCCCTGGCCTTGTTCAGTGGGTTAAGGATCTGGCGTTGCCGTGAGCTGTGGTGTAGATTGCAGACGCGGCTCGGATCTGGCGTTGCTGTGGCTCTGGTGTAGGCTGGTGGCTACAGCTCTGATTAGACCCCTAGCCTGGGAACCTCCATGTGCCGCGGGAGCAGCTCTAGAAAAGGCAAAAAGACAACCCCTCCCCGAAAAAAACCACAAAAAACAAAACACTGTTTATACTTATTGCTATTGTGGTAGCCTTTGGGACTAACACTAGATCTTGTTATTTTTTTTATTTTTATTTTTTTGTCTTTTTGCTATTTCTTGGGCTGCTCCCGCAGCATATGGAGATTCCCAGGCTAGGGGTCAGATCGGAGCTGTAGCCTCCGGCCTACGCCAGAGCCACAGCAACGTGGGATCCGAGCCTCGTCCGCAACCTACACCACAGCCCACGGCAATGCCAGATCATTAACCCACTGAGCAAGGGCAGGGACCGAACCTGCAACCTCATGGTTCCTAGTCGGATTTGTTAACCACTGCACCACGATGGGAACTCCTAGATCTTGTTATTTAATGTGTTAACAAAGAAGCAAGGACTTCCTGCTGTGGGGTATCGGGTTAAGGATCTGGCGTTGTGTCTATGGTGGCAAGGGTTTGATCCCTGGCCTGGCGCAGTCGGTTAAGTATCCGCCATTGCTGCAGCTGTGGCACAGGCTGCAGCTGCAGCTTGGATCCAATCCCTGGCTTGGGGACTTTCATATGTTGCAGCTCGCCAAAAACAAAAAATTTTAGGAGTTCCTTGGCAGCCTAGTGGTTAAGGACCTAGAATTATCATTGCTATGGCTTGGATTTGATCCCTGGCCTGGGAATTTCCACATGCCATGGGCACAGCCAAAAAAATTTGTTTTTTTTGTCTTTGTTGTTGTTGTTGTTGCTATTTCTTGGGCCACTCCCGCGGCATATGGAGGTTCCCAGGCTAGGGGTTGAATCGGAGCTGTAGCCGCCGGCCTACACCAGAGCCACAGCAATGCGGGATCCGAGCTGCGTCTGCAACCTACACCACAGCTCACGGCAACGCCGGATCGTCAACCCACTGAGCAAGGGCAGGGACCGAACCCGCAACCTCATGGTTCCTAGTCAGATTCGTTAACCACTGTGCCACGACGGGAACTCCCCAAAATTTTTTAAAAAATATTTTGATACAGGAGTTAAGAACCTGACTAGTATCCATGAGGACTGGGGTTCTATTCCTGGCCTCACTCAGAGGGTCAGGGATCTGCCTCAGATCCTGTGTTGCTGTGGCTGTGGCATTGGCCAGCCGCTGCAGCTCCAGTTCAGCCCTTAGCCTGGGAACTTCCATATGTTGCTATGGTGCAGGTCACAGATGCAGCTTGGATCTGGTGTTGCTGTGGCTGTGGTGTAGGCCGGCAGCTGCAGCTCCAATTCAACCCCTAGCCTGGGAACTTCCGTGTGCTTCAGGTGTGGCCCTAAGAAAAAAGAAAAAAAATTTTTTGAAAAACCTTACTTCGGTATAATTGGTTTTCTTTGAAATCCTATGTATTTTCATTCTGTGGAGTCAATAGAGTCTAGGTAGGGTGATCAACCATCCTTATTTGCCAGGTCCTATCCTGGTTTTAGCTTTGAAAGTCCCACATCCCCAGCAACCCTCCAGTCCTGAACAAACCGGGCTGGCTGGTTACTTAGGTTGGTGGCACATAAATGGTTCTGAATCCTTGGTTCTCTCCATCTTATGGATGGGAAAACAGGTTCAGGGGTCAGTGACGTGCTGGGAAAGTGGAAAGCCGAGATGGCACCTGGACCTTTCAGCTCCACCATCCATACTGTGTCTAACACCCCAACCCTACCTGCTCAAACTCATTCCACACCGACACTGGCCCCTGGGGCCTGGCAGCTAGCAGCATAGGGGACACTGTGTCACCTTCCACCAAATGACGAAATTAACAGCTAACAATTACTAAGCACCTACTCTATGCCAGTAACTGTGCAGGAAGTTTCACATCTAGCTACAAACATAAGTTTTGTTGTTGTTGTTGTTGTTGTTGTTGGCTGTGCCTGCAGCATGCACGAGTTCCCAGGCCGGGGATGGAACCCCTCTCACAGCAGTGACAGTGCTAGATCCTTAACCAGCTGCACCACTAAGGAACTTCCTACAAACATACATTTTTTTGTCTTTTTAGGTCCGAAGTCATGGCATATGGGGGTTCCCAGGCTAGGGGTCCAATTGGAGCTATAGCCGCTGGCCTACATCACAGCCACAGCCACGTGGGATCCAAGCCGAGTTTGCCACCTACACCATAGCTCATGGCAGCGCCGGATCCTTAACCCACTGAGCGAGGCCAGGGACTGAACCTGTGTCCTCATGGATACAGTCAGATTTGTTTCCGCTGAGCCATGATGGGAACTCGTCCTACAAACAAAATTTTTAACTAGATCCTTATAACAACCCTATGGCTTAGCCGTAATATTAACAAAAGTTAACATTCTGTACCAACTCTGGACCAGACATTTTCTAAGCATTTTAAATACATAAAAGAATTTTACTCTTACTTATTAAAAGCCTTGTGGAAGGATGTCACTTCTTTCTATTTTATACATGAGAAAACTGAGGCACTGAGAGGTTAAGTGACTCGTCCAGAGTCACACAGCTGGTAAGTGGCAGGGCTAGGATTTGAACCCAGGCTCTAATCCACTATACCACTACTTCTCTTATATTAGTGATAAATAATAAGATGTATCTATAAAGCAGTTAGCACAGGGCCTGTAAATGTTCAGTAACTATTTTTGTTTCTTTTTTATTAGGGCCATACCTGCGGCACATGGAAGTTCCCAGGCTAGGGTCTGAATCAGAGCTGTAGCTGCCGGCCTACACCACAGCCACAGCAGTGCCAGATCACATCTGTGTCTGCAACCTACACCACAGCTCACGGCAACACTGGATCCTTAACACACTGAGCGGGGCCAGAGATCGAACTCGAATCCTCATGGATACCAGCCTGTTCTTAACCTGCTGAGCCACAATGGGGAGCTCCTGACTCTCTTGTTCTATCTCTCTGTGTCCAGGGAGCCTCTCACATGGGCCAGTTTGGTTTAGAGGTTAGGATGGAGGGTGTGGGGTCCCTGGAAGAGGGGCTGAGAGACCCACAGTCTGGGAGGGACGAGCCTGCTCACCTCCCTGGCTGGTCACAGCAAGTACGTACCGTTGCCCCCACTGCCTTCAAGATGCCAGTCGGACTCTGCGATGCCATGTCCAGAGCCTGTGGGGAAAGGCAAGGTCCAGGCGGTGGGCTATGTCCAGCCCCAGGGCCCCAAGGGGGAGGTGGAGAGAAACCGCAGTGGTTACCTTGTTGGCAGCGTGGGCCAGAGAAGCCGGGGGGACAGAGGCAGCGGGTGCCCTGGCAGGTGCCCCCGTGCAGACAGGGCTCGTGGAGCTGGCAGGGGTTCTCCTCGTGTTCACAGAGGTCTCCTGTGGGCCAGGGCAGAGGTGAGTGGGCACGGGCTGGAGCAGCCGCTGACCGCTCGGTGCCCCTCCCTCCCAGGGCCTGGGCCAGCTCACTCGCCTTTGAAGCCATCCCGGCATAGGCACTGGAACTCGTACTCGCCCGCTGGCATGCATGTGGCGCCATTCTGGCAAGGCTGGCGCTCACACGGGGAGCTGTCGTAGCACTGCCCGATGCCCCGGCTGCCCAGGAAGCTGTAGGTAAGGTCCAGCCGCTTTCCATTCACTGACACCTGTGGGCATAGGGACACCAAAAGATGCGAAGGATGCAGGAGGCAGAGGCACAGGTATACCAACAGAGAGAAGACTGCATCAGAGGGTAGCTGGGAACCCAAGTCGGAGCTTGGGCAGTAACATGGGATTCTAGGGGTGGCGGTGGGGGGACGAAGCTGAGTGTCTACTGTGTGCCAGGAACACCCACCAGTGCGGTCCATCCTCAGTACAACCCTTCGAAGCAGGTGAAATTATCCCCACTTTACAGAGGAGGACAACTGAGGCTCAGAGGTGAAGCGTCTGGTCCCAAGTGCCCCAGGCTGGCTGCAGGTGGAAGGAAATCACCCCGCCTGCCTGCCTGTTATCTGGAGGCTTCTCCTTACCTCGCCTATGCAGCCGTGGAAGTGAGCGCTCATGTTGGTGGCCGGGGGCAGCTGCACGGATGGCTCCACGCCACCGAGGTAGAGCAGGGTATGCAGGTTGAGGCCCTGGCTCTTGCCGGGCGAGGAGCGCAGCACGGGGCGCCCGCCGTTCACCCGCAAGCTGCCATCCTTGTTGAAACGCTCTGCGGACACGTGGTGCCAGCGGCCCAGGGCCAGTGGCTCAGAGCTCCGCAGAATGGCCAGCCCTGGGGAGGATGCCCGGCAGGGTTGGCACAGGGATGGTCACTGCCCTGTCCCACCCCCTCCTGGAACTTGAGCAGATAGGGAACTTCCTTCCTGTCTAGGGTGTCCCAGAGGAACCTGAGAGATCCAGGGACTTGCTTCCAGTCACACAGAGAGAAGCAACGAAGAACGGGGACTCCAGTTGGTCTGACTTCAGAATTCACTCCTTCGCGCCTCCTTGGGGCACAGGGCTTGGTGCCTATGCCCATCTGCATTTGGCGGCAGTGCTCACCTGATCCCAACTCGTAACGGAACTCCAGATGGCCGCCAACCATCGCCAGGGACACAAAGTCCTCCACAGGCCCACTCTGGCCTCCGCTGAACACCAGGATCCCGTCGGGCGCTAGCGGCTTAAATTCGACATCCAGGCGTAGCTCGTGGTGTGTGTTGGTGAGAGCAGGCAGCGCCAGGTAGGAGCCCGTACCCGACATGGAGGGGGTGGTCACGGTCACACCTGTAGCAGCCACAGCTCAGCCAGGGCAGGGAGGTTCTGGTGCCCTGGAGGGCTCCAGCTCCCAGCCTTCCTCTAGGATCACTGTCCACCCCTCTAGTCCCAGAGGCTTGGGACCAGCTGGGCCATGGCTTCGGCAGCAGCCTAGGAGCACCCTGTCCCCTGGCACTGCAGACCAGGCTGGATTTCCAATAAGATGGGGTACCCCTTTGGGACCCTCACATAAGGGATCTGGGCTGCGCAGAAGCTTGGCCAGGTGACTTTGAGGCCCTCTGGCTCCAGAATAATTTTATCATTCACAGGGCCCGTCCTGGCCTTGGCGTGCCCTGTCCAGCTCCCCCATCCTTACTGGATCCCTGACGGGCTCAGGGCCCACTCTGCTCACCTTCCTCACACCTCCTCCCTGAACGGCCCAGGTGGCAGCGGCAGGTGTAGCCTCGGCCATCAGGCCGATTCACACAAGTGGCGTCGGGCCCACAGGCCTCTGGGGGACACATGGGAAAGTGAGGAGAACATTGAGATGGACTGGAGAGGGTGAGGTCCCGATGTCACAGCCCTACCTATTGCCCCCGGGGGCCTTGGCCATTGAGGGCCAGGCCAGCCTGTGAAGGATGTATCAGGAGCCGGGAGGCAGGGCTCTGGGAGGACAAGGGCTGCTCAGAAGACAGGGGAGAAGGAGAGGATTCAGGCAAGGGTGGGGCTGCAAGAAGCCAGGCAGGGGGCAGCATGCGGAGAAGTGAACGCGTGACTCTGTGGTTCTTAAAAGAATGCACCCAGGAGTTCCCATCGTGGCACAGTGGTTAACGAATCTGACTAGAAACCATGAGGTTGCGGGTTCGGTCCCTGTCCTTGCTCAGTGGGTTAAGGATCCGGCGTTGCCGTGAGCTGTGGTGTAGGTTGCAGATGCAGCTCAGATCCCGAGTTGCTGTGGCTCTGGTGTAGGCTGGCGACTACAGCTCCGATTGGACCCCTAGCCTGGGAACCTCCATATGCTGTGGGAGTGGCCCAAGAAATGGCAAAAAGACAAAAAGACAAAAAGACAAAAAAAAAAGAATGCACCCGGATAACTGTTGGGGCGATGAATACCTGGGGGCAGGGAGCGGGTGAGTACCTTGGTAACAGGGCGGGAGGTGGTAGGTACAGGGGAGCAGTGACTGGAGCTGGGGGAGAGCCCTGGAAGTGATGGGGGGTGAGTGCTTGAGGAGCAGAGATGGGAGGCAGAGTGGGGGTGAGGGTGGCAGTGATGAAGTCAGCATCCTGGAAGACTGCTACTTACTTGGGAAAGACAGAGTGGTTGGGGTAGAGGTGGATAAGAAGGCACAGCGATGGGCAGAGGGAAGTACCTGGGGTGACAGGGCTCGGGCGGGTGGGGTACCCACCTGGGTGGCAGTGCAGGGCCTGTGAGTGCTCACAGCGGCTCCCGGTGAAGCCAGCTGGGCACACACACACATAGCTGCTGCTCTCCGAGTCCTGGCAGTGGCCCCCGTTCTGCAAAGCAGCCCCTGAAAGTCAGGCTGGGAACACTCTGGCCCTCCCCCCCACCCCCCCACCCCCCCGACGCCACTCCCCCCCAGGGTCTGTCATGACTGAGGGCAGTGGCCGGGCAGCCAGGAGGAGGGTGTGGCAGGGGGGTACCTGGCAGGGTCGGTCCCGACAGGTGGGGCAGTGGGAGATGCCATGTGCTGTAAGGTTGAGGTCATGGAAGACGATCTCCTCACCCTGGATACGCAGCTCCCGGACACAGCCTGGGGGGCAGGCAACCAGGATGAGTCAAGGCAGGGGTGTGGGGGGTATTGGGAGCAGCCCCAGCCCATGCCCTGCAGTCCCCCCACCCCAGGTGCCCAGGGCTGAATGTGGGGAGGGGGCTCACCTACGAAGCCGCTGCTCAGCCCCGCCTTGGGGATGGCACCATAGTCGGGGTAGCCGCCCAGGTAGAGCTCCTCATTCAGGTCCAGGCCCTGGAACTTGCCCTGGGGAGGAAGGGGGATGTCAGGAACGGCCGGACAGAGGCTGGGCAGAGGTGGGGATGGGCTGGAAATAGGGGAAACAGGGCTGGGTCTCACCTGGGAGGTCCCATTGACCGGGGTCAGGCTGCCCACAATCAGGGAGCCCTGGGTGAGGCTGCGCAGCAGAGTCACGGTGTGGAACTGGCCCAGTGCCAGGGGTGTGGGGTGGCGGATGGTGGCCATGCCTGAGCCTGCATCAAACCTACACCATGGGGTGGGAGTGGGGGCCAGGGCAGGAGAGGACAGATTTGAAGGAAGGGCTGGGCAGGGGGCCCGGGCTGGGCAAAGGTGTGGTCACCACTCCCTGCAGTCCTGCTCCAGTTCCGTCCTTGCCTTGTCCTCTCGTGCCACCACCACCCCCACTTACCCCGTCCCCACCCTCCCCAGGTCTTCTCTCCCCACACCCTTTCCCCGGGAGCTTGTCCAGAGCAGTCCCGGATCTCCCTTCCCTGCAGCCTGGCACCCCTCACTGCTCCCCTGAGCACCCTTCCCTCCGGGAGCACCCTATTTCTTTCCTTCTTTATGTATGGCTGGTCTTCCCCAACTAGAATATGCATTCCCACGAGGACTTGACCTGTTTTTTTATCTCTGTGCCGGTGCCTGGCACATAGTAGGTGTTCAGCAAATAGCTGTTGCATGCATGCATGCATGCATGCTTGAGTGAATTCTGGCCTGCATAGCCTGGAAGGATGCACTCAATATCATAGCCGGTTTCTGCTGCAGTTTTGTGCAAGTCTGAGGCTGCTTCCCTGACACCTGGCCGGTGATCTGTGCCGATCCCAGCAGAATGGGTGGTCGCCGAGGGAAAGGACCACATCTCCTGCTTCTCCAGAACCTCCTTTGTACAACTCAGCCCAGGGTGGCGTGTGCCTGACTAAAATCCTGCAATCTAGTCCCCCAGCCTCGTTTTCCCACATAAACAGGGTGGGAGAGGGTCTCACCGGAACTCAGGTCTTCCGCCCACAAGGCCAAAGGAGATGAAGTCGGGCTGCCTGTTGGCCAGGTTGGTGGGGCTCCCTGGGATCCGCTTCTGCCCATTGTACAGCAGCATCCCTGGGCAGGCACGGCTGCATTAGGGGCTCCTGCCCGGCTCCGGGCTCCCTGTCTGCCCGGCCCCAGAACAAGCGACCCTTACTAAGTCCTGCCCCTCCCTCTGGCACACCCCACATGGCCAGGGCCGTCTCCCTCTTGGGATGGTGCTCTAAATAGAAGGGCCTTGCTGAGAGCCCCTAGAAAGAAACTGAATTGGCTTTTCTTACACTGTAGGGAACACATGAATGAGGAGAGGGAGGCAGAGACTCACCCGAGTAGAGAAGGAGGCCTGGACAGTGAAAGTCAGAGACCCGTAAGAGGCGGGAGGAGACAGATGAGAGAGAGAGAGGAGGAAAGGGTGAGAGATGGAGGAAAAGGGGGAGGAGGGAGCAGAGGCGGGAACAGGGAGATGGGACAGGAGGCCTGGGGGTTGCTGCACCAGTGGCAGAGGGGGAGGCTCAGGCGGAGCTGTCACAGGTGGGGATGGAGAAGAGAGGAGGCATGATGGAACCACAGGGGTGGCCTGGAACCACAGGGGCTCTGGGACAGGAAGGGCTGAGGACTGGGGGCTGCCAGGGCTCATACTGAAATGGCAGTTACTTTGGGGACCCCCCAGCCCCGGGCCCCCCAGTCAGCTCCTCTCCTGCTCACCATCAGCTGAGTCGGGCCGGAAGGTGATCTTGATCTCGAACTTCCTGTAGGCATCCTTGATGGTGGGCAGTGGCAGGAAGGAGTGGGGGGTCTGTGTGAAGTAGGGTACCACCCGCTCTGCGGGCAGAAAGCACAGTTCAAGAGGATGCCCACCAGGCTGCGGGCAGGCCGCTGCCGATCCTGGGGAGCGTGGTCTCACCTGGCACCTGCAAATGGGCGAAGGCTTTGACCTTGCCCTGGCGGTTGGTGGCGGTGCAGACGTACGTGCCTGCGTCCTGGGGCCGGACCGAGGGCAGCAGCAGCATATTGTTCTCCAGGCGGCTGTCAGGTGGCAGGTTCCCATCCAACTGCAAACACCCATGCTTTGAACCCTGGCCTTGGCCCGTGCCTCCACGGGCCTGTCTCCCATCTCCACCTGGGGCCACCCTCAAACGGAGCGCGTGCTCTGTGCCAAGCCAGGTTCTAGGGGCACCGAGATGGTGAAGACCTGGCCCCTGCCCCTCTGGCACACCCGCTGGTCCTCTGCTCAGCATTTACCTTGCTCCAGCTGATGTCAGGAGTGGGGTAGCCAGAGGCCATGCAGGGGAAGACGGCTGCAGAACCAGCGGGCACACGGACCTCCGGGGGTGTGGAGATCTGCGGCAAGGCTGAGAGCGGAGAAGGAGACACAGGCCATCAGGCTGACGGCACTGCCATTTGTGAGTCCAGCCTCTGCCCTGACCTACTGAATCTTCACATCATCCCTGGAAGGGAGGCACTATGTCCCCATTTCACAGATAAGGACGCTTGTGGTTTAGAGGGAAAAAGTGTTCACTTCCGGTTGTGCAGGTGGAACCGGGCAGAGGCAGGGCTCAGGGACAGGTCCAGTTGACTCCACAGCTTGAGACTCTTCAACACACCTAGGTGGAAAGTTGTGTAGCCCCCTGGGGACCTGAAAAGGGGCTACCACAGCAGTGTGGGTAAGTGGGGGGCAAGTCATAGGGCTTGGGGCGAAGAGGAATAGCCTTTTTTTTGGTCTTTTTGCCATTTCTTGGGCCGCTGCCGTGGCATATGAATGTTCCCAGGCTAGGGGTCGAATCAGAGCTGTAGCCGCCAGCCTAAGCCACAGCCACAGCAACATGGGATCCGAGCTGTGTCTTTGATCTACACCATAGCTTGTGGCAATGCCAGATCCTTAACCCACTGAGCAAGGCCAAGGATCGAACCCGCAACCTTACGGTTCCTAGTCGGATTCGTTAACCACTGAACCACGACGGGAACTCCAAAAGGAATAGCCTTTGAAGGACACACTGACGGTGTCTTCCTGGCATCATCCATCGCTCATGTTTTACTGTTTTGTGTCTGTTTTGTGTTTGCGTTGCCTCTGCCATCAGACTGGGCTGGAGGTCTCCCTCATCAGCGCAGGCGCTCTGGATCCCATTTTCTCTCGATGCTTCAGGGCACAGCTTTTCCCTGCAAGTCCCAGCTGCCCCAGAGGAATGCTCCCTTCTATCCCCTGCTGCTCCTGCTCTTATGAAACCTGCCCCTTAGGAGTTTCTCTGTGGCTCAGTGGGTTAAGGACCCAGTGTTGCGAGTGTTGTGGCTTGGGTTGCTGCTGTGGTGTGGGTTCGATCCCTGGCCTGGGAATGTCCACATGCCACAGGTACAGCCAAAAAATAAAAATTAAAAAAAAAAGTAAAAGAAACATGTCCCCGAGAGTTCCCACTGCTGCACAATGGGATTGGCAGCATCTCTGCAGCTGGTTCGATCCCTGGCCCGGCTCAGTGGGGTGAGGATCCTGTGTTGCTGCAGCTGTGGCATAGTTGCAACTGCGGCTCAGATCTGATCCCTGGCCTGGGAACTCCATATGCCACAGGGCAGCCAAAAAAGAAAAAAAAAGAAATATGCCCCTTAAATACACAAAACTGAGAATTCTCAAGAGAGCAGGAAGGAACAGTACAGGAGGGAAGGCAGGTGATGGCGACGTGAGCAGCCCCTGCCCTGCTCCCTGTCCCCAAGAGGTCCCCACCAGGCTTCACCTTGCACCAGCAGCAGCACGTGGGACTGGGTGGTGCCAGCGGCGTTGGTGGCAGTGCAGCGGTACTGGCCAGCATCGGCCAGCTCCACGTGGGCGATCCTGACGATGCCTCCGGTCTGCACGATGCCAGGCCGCAGGGGCCCTCCAACTTTGCTCCATGTCACCTGAGGCTTGGGGTCACCCAGGGCCAGGCACTCAAACTCCACAGAGTGGCCAACCACCACGGTCTGCACGGAGGTCCGGATGTTGATGAGCACGGAGGGCAGGGCTGCGGGAGGATGGAGGCAGAGCAGAATGAGGCCCGCCCACTGCAGGCCTGGGCTTGGAAAGGCCGCAGACTGGCCCGGAAAAGGGAGCTGTGGAGCCCAGGCATTCATCATTGCACTGGCTTTTGCAGGCCTTCTCGCATCAGCACACTCACTTGTGTGCTCCTTTTTTATTTGTGTACTCACGTGTGTATCCACCGTCACGTTCATTGGTTCGTCTGAGTGCCCGCCCACTCTGCCCATCTCCCTTCTTCCTCCCTCCCTTGCAACATCGGTCAAGCCCCCTTCCGATAAGCTAGATGCAACAAGGTACACTTGAATAATTTTCTTGATTTGCGCACATTTAAGGGGCTTCTTGGAGAACATGGTCCCTGTGTCTTTCAACTCTGCCCTCTGCTCTTAGCAGAAGCCTGAAGCCACCCTCTTACCTTGGACAACCAGCTGAGCACTGGCCTGTGCCTGTCCCCATGGGCCATAGGCCTGGCAAACATATGTCCCTTGGCAGCTCTGGTCCAAATTCTGGATTCTGGAAAGAAAAAATTAATAAATACAATTGGTGAAAATACTTGGCGATTGCATGGGAGCTAAAAGCCATCAGAAATCTGCACGTGTTGTAAACTTCTTTTTTTTGTTTGTTTTTTTGCCTTTTCTAGGGCCGCACCCACGACATATGGAGGTTCCCAGGCTAGGGGTCTAATTGAAGCTATAGCCGCCGGCCTATGCCACAGCCACAGCAGTGCCAGCCACAGCAACACCAGGTCTGAGCCTCGTCTGCAACCTACACCACAGCTCACGGCAATGCCGGATCCTTAACACATTGAGCAAGGCCAGGGTTCGAAACCGCAACCTCATGGTTGGATCCATTAACCACTGAGCCATGATGCAAACTCTGTGGTATAAACTTCTAGTCTCCCCCAAACCATGGGAGGTCGGTAGGTAGGCAGGGTGAGCATCTGCACACGGCTTTTAGACCCAGACCTTCTGGTTAAGCACTCAAGGTCACACAGCTATCAAGCAGCAGAGCTGAGATGTGGCTCACAAGTATATATCTGGCCTCGAGCCTGTTCCCTTCCCTTAAATGACAATATGAATATGTGCTACTGATTACTGAAGGTCTCCCGGATACTAAGTGCTGTGTTTAGTGCTTTAGGTAATCTCGTTTTTGTCTCATTTAACCCACTGTACAGCTAGGAACACTGAGGCTCAGGGAGGCGAAGGCCATTGCTTCATGCTAAGCCCCGCAGGTATTCTAACAGCCCCGCCGTGAGCCTTGAGCCGGGGTGCCCAGGTGTAGTCCTGCCCCACCCGCTTACCGGAGCACTCCATCGTGCACACTGTGGCCAGGAGGCAGCTGGCCCCCTTCCTTGACCCAACGGAGCTGAGTGCCCTGGTCGCTGGGCACGATGCAGTGGAACTCGACGCTGGCCCCTATGCTCTTCGTCTCCAGCTGAGGGGTGACCTGAACGGCAGGTGTGGCTCCTGCTGGGTGGGGGGTGGCAGGGAGAGAGCCGGAGGGGCCTGTGGGAACAGGTGTAAGGTTCTGTGTGTATGTGTGTGCCTGGGATGTTCCTGATGCCCCCCCCCACCCCCGCCAGGACCCAGCAAACCCCCCTCCTAACATCCAAGGGACGTTCTTCTCCTGTTTGCCTCTATGACCAGGGAAAAAAGACCTTTCAGGGGCGGATTCATTCATTTGCTCACTCATGCAGTCATTCAATCAACACAAATAAGAGTCTGTGGAGTGCTGGGCTGGGCTTCCACAAGCTCCTGGCCTTTGGGAGGGGAGGGCAGTTCAAGGTGAGAGCGGGAGGGGTCAGTCTTGGAAAGATTCAGACATTTTTGGCTGTGCCCACAGCATGCAAATTTCTGGGCCAGGGATCCAACCCAAGCCACTGCAGTGACCCGAGCCACAGCACTGACAACCTGATCTTTAACCACTAGGGGACTAGGGAACTGCAGATTCAGACATTTAAAAAATTTTTATTTATTTTTATTTTTTTGGCTTTTTATTAGGTCCATTCCTATGGCACATGGAGGTTCCCAGGCTAGGGGTCGAATCAGAGCTATAGCTGTCAACCTAGGCCACAGCCACAGCGATGACAGATCCGAGCTGTGTCTGATCTACACCACACCTCATGGCAACACTGGATCCTTAACTCACTGAGCAAGGCCAGGGATTGAACCTGCATGGATACTGGTCAGATTCATTACCACTGAGCCACAATGGGAACTCCGGTTTTAGACATTTTAAGGAAAGACAGCAAAGCCTATTCCGGCTCTGGCCTAAGAGAGGAGGATCCCAGGGGAAGGCACCTACATGTCATGGGGCAGGGGATGGATGGGCAGGTGGGTCAAAGGCATATTATCACCATTTACCAAGTACCTGCTATTTGCCATGGGCTCTACATATGTGTGTCTAAGTCAGCCTACGTGCTGGCATTGTTCTCTCTGAGGCTTGGGGTTCACTGACCCACAGAACTATCAAGTGGCTGAGCCTGCACTTGGGCTCACTGCAGCCTAAGCTCTTTTTTTTTTTCTCTTTTTAGGGTTGTGCCCGCAGCATGTGGAGGTTCCCAGGCTAGGGGTCCAACTGGAGCTACAGCTGCTGGCCTATGCCACAGTCGCAGCAACGCCAGATCTGAGCCGCATCTGCTACCTACACCATAGCTCTCGGCAACACCAGATTCTTAACCCACAGCGGAACGAACCGGCAACCTCATGGCTCCTAGTCGGATTCGTTTCCACTGTGCTAAAATGGGAACTCCATGCAGCCTGAGCTCTTGAGGAGACCATGGAGTTGCTGGATTCTTTGCAGATCCACAGAAGCCCTGGGCTTCAGGGGGTGGGTGCTGCCCTAACTCGTTCATTGTCCTCACTCTTCAGGTTTTACGCAGCCTACTCTGGGTCCCATGGTGGAAAGACCCAGGGCCACTAAGATGTCTGGGTCCAGGCTCTGCCCTAAAGTGTCCTCAGGCTGGGGGATGAGGCAGGCAGGGGTACTGATGTAAACATAGCCCCCGGCAGGGTGAGGTCAATGCCAAAGGAGGGATGCAGCAGTGAGAGTTAGAGCTGCTGGGAACACAGTGACAGGGGTCTTCCTGGAGGAGGCAGGCCTGCCTGGGGCCTTGGAGAACAGGGGAAAGGAAGACAGTCCAGCCAGGGGAATGGAGAGAGGTCTTCCTGTCCCAAGTGAGGGTCTCCGGGCACCCGTTGTGGGGTAATTGAAGGGTTCAGACGGCCTGGAGGAAAGCTGACCCCCATGTGCCAGCCTGAGCTGTAACTGCTCACCTTGGACGAGCACCTGGGCGAAGGCCTCAGCCGAGCCCACCTTGTTGGTGACACGGCAGCGGTAGCGGCCCGAGTCCTCAGGAGCCGCAGGCTCAAAGAGCAGCATCTCCTTCCTTGCGGTCACCCTACTGGGGAGGCTGCCACCCACTCGGCTCCACTGGAAGGTGAGCGGGGGCGTCCCGTGAGCCAGGCACTGGAGGTGCACCGTCTCCCCTGCCCGCACTGAGGCGTGCTCTGGGACCGTGGTGGCATATGGTGGGCCTGGGATGGGGGGGAACACAGAAGTTAGGGCAGCGAAGAGCAGAGGTCAGGATGGGAGCAGGTGTTGGGACGTGCCAAAGGAACAGAGAAGCTGAGTGGTGAGCCAGAGAACCAGGGATGAGGGAAGCCAAGGTCCCAGGAAGGGAGGTGGGTTTCAGGTTGGGGCAGGCTCTGGGGCCCTGCATGGGGCCCTACAGGTGGGGTGCCTCGGGTTCTGTTCAGGGCATAGCCTGGTTGGGGGGCTTAGACCTCCATGCAGTGCAGAGATGGTGGCTCAAGGAGGGTGGACGAGTGCCTTACTCTCTACATGCAGGGCGATGGTGGCCTCAGCATGCCCAGCAGGGCTAGTGGCGTTGCAGATGTACTGGCCCGAGTCCTGCTGGGCTACCCGCGGGATGATTAGCGTGTCACCTTCCAGCTGATGCTGCCAGGGCAGTGGGGAGCGCAGCTTGGACCAGTGGATGGTGGGCGTGGGGCTGCCTGTGGAGTGGAGTGGCACAGGTTGGCGGGCTGCCCCAGGACTAGCTGGGGGTGGGGACAGTCAGGAAGGGACCTGGGTGAGCATGCTCCTTCGTGGGGGTCACAAAGTGGGTACCTCGGCCATCACTGGGAGATGACCAGCAGCAAAGCCCCCTCCCTGGCTTTGACATCTTCAATTCTCTTGTGTCTAAATTCAGGCCCCAGGGCACCATTAGCCTGCCCGCCCCGTGTGCCAGCCCCCGTCCACACCTGTGGCTGAGCAGCGCAGGGTGGCTGTGTGTCCAGCTTCCACAGTCAGCTCAGCTTCTTCTACTTGGACTTGGGGGGCCCCCGGGGCCACGATGCCCGTGTCTACGATCACTTCCACACGCTTCTGTGTTGTGCCCAGTGCATTCTGAGCTAGGCATACATAGATGCCTGCATCTGATGGCTTAGCTGAAGATATCTGGAGGAAAGCAAGGATGTTGGCTATGGAGGCAGGGGGTGGGGGGACCTTGGCATCAGCCCCCAGCTCTGGCTTGGTTTTACCTTTCCTCTATTCATCCCTTTAAAAACTTTTTTGGTTATATTTCTAGTTGTACAACCATCATTGTCCCTTTGTTTTTAGCTTTCCTTTTTTTGTTGTTCTTTTTTGGGGTTTTTTTTTTGGCTGCACATGCAGCATGTGGAAGTTCCCAGGCCATGGATCAAACCTGCATCACAGCAGTGACCTGAGCCACTGCAGTGTCAACACTGGATCCTTAACCCACTGAGCCACCAGAGAAATTCCTTTGGCTTTTTTCTTTTTTTTGTCTTTTTGCCATTTCTTGGGCCGCTCCCATGGCATATGGAGGTTCCCAGGCTAGGGGTCTGATTGGAGCTGTTGCTGCCGGCCTCCGCCACAGCCACAGCAACGCAGGATCCAAGCTGCGTCTGCAACCTACACCACAGTTCACAGCAACGCTGGATCCTTAACCCACTGAGCAAGGCCAGGGATCGAACTTGCAACCTCATGGTTCCTAGTCGGGTTCGTTAACCACTGAGCCACGACGGGAATCCCTTGGCTTTTCTTTTTTTTTTTTTGTCTTTTGTCTTTTTTTTTTTTTTGTTGTTGTTGTTGCTATTTCTTGGGCCGCTCCCGCGGCATATGGAGGTTCCCAGGCTAGGGGTTGAAGCGGAGCTGTAGCCACCGGCCTACACCAGAGCCACAGCAACGCGGGATCCGAGCCGTGTCTGCAACCCACACTACAGCTCACGGCAACACTGGATCGTTAACCCACTGAGCAAGGGCAGGGACCGAACCCGCAACCTCATGGTTCCTAGTCGGATTTGTTAACCACTGTGCCATGACGGGAACTCATGGCTTTTCTTTTTGACTGGCTGCTTGAAGGTTCACACTCAAGATGTCCCTTTAGTCCATTCATCCACTTGTCCATCAACCCATCCCCCATCCATCCATCCATCCATCTATCCACCCATCTTACCCATCCATCCATTCACCCACCAACCTACCCACCCAACCACCTTCTTTCTCCGTATCCCTTCTTCCTGTCTTCCACCTTCCTTCTTTCTTCCTGACCATTCTCCAATCCACCCCTAATACAACTACACCTGTCCTCCCTTTCTCTCTCCATCCATTCAGTGCCCAGCTGCCTATCCACCACCCATTCCTCCAAGCATCTACTCAAGGATGGGCCCTGACTGGCCTCAGACCCAGATGAGACGCCCTGGCCTCTGGCCAGGGGGAGCCACTCCTCACCTGCAGCAGCGTATGGCTGTCCAGATGCCCATGCGGCCGCTGCTCCAAGTTGGTCGGGGCGCCAATCCGGGTCCAGCGAGCAGAAGAGCGGGGCTCCCCAGCACTGACACACTCCAGGGTGATGGCCTTTCCTTCTTTCACCCGCACAGGGCCCTCGGGGAGCACCGACACCGTAGGGGGCCCTGCCCAGAGGAATGACACCACTGACACAAACACAGGGCTCTGCTGGCACTTGTGTGCTGTTGCCAACCCCTTGTCAGTAACTGCTAGTGGGCACTGGTCTCCCCACTGCTCCGACATAAAGACCAAGGCTCAGGGCAGGAGAATGCCCAGCATGACACAGTGGCAGAGGCGGGATTAAAGCCTGGAGGTTCGGACTCAGAATCAGGGATGGAACAGGAAGCCGGAGCCCATGGGGTTGAAAGCCCTCACCGTGCACATTGAGGGTCACGACGCTCTGGGCCACACCATAGGCATTAGAGGCCACGCAGCGGTAGGCACCATGGTTGCTGGGCCGGGTGCCCACAATGGTGATGATGGAGCCGTTGGGGCTGATGTGGACGTTGTCTGTGGGGTTGACATTGGGGAGGGTACAGTCAGAGAGCATGTCCTCATGCCTTGGTGCTGCTAGTAGGCACACTGGTGCCCTGTGCCCCCGAACCCTCCAGTCTGGGTGTGCCCAGCTCATGGGTCACAGATGGCCGATGAATGAGTCCTGGGAGACTCCTGGGTCCAGACCCCTCACCATCCAGAGAGGGAGGGCCTTCCCCAGGGCCACACGGTGAGCTTGGTGCCATTGTCGCCTCTGCCCAGCCACCTGCGGTGGTCACGGAACTTTCATACCTGCCTCCAGCCCACCCAGCCACCCGGCTCACCCTCTAGCTCCTGGTTCCGAGTCTTCCACTCAAGGCTGATGGGGGCTGCCCCGTCATGGATGAGGCACTTGAAGCTGGCATCCTGGCCCTGCTGCACGGTGCTGCTGGGCGGGTCGATAGAGATGACAGGGCTCCTAAGGCCTGGGGGAGGGGGGCAGAGGGCTGGGCTCGGCAGGGCTGGGTGGGCTCATCCCCCTGCCTTGGCTCCAGGGTCTCCCCACCTCCCCCCCACTGGTGGCCTCACTCACGGTAGGACCCTGCACTGGGTGGGACAGTGACCGTGAAAGAGGCCTCCAGCTCAGGGCCTGAGATGCCAACCACACGGCACACGTATTCTCCAGAGTCGGCCTGCGAGACTTGGTGGAGCCGCAGCCGGGAGCCATGGGTCTGTTGGAGCGAGGAGGGGGTAGTAGTCATTGCATCAAAGCACTCACGACAGGCAAGTCCCCAAGCCCGGCTGTGCCAGTGCCCAGTTCTCCCTTGGGTCTCAGGAGCTCAGGGCTCCAGCTGGTGGGGACGAGAAAACTTCATGCATAGAATCCTACGTGTCCAACCCACCCCCTTGACGGAGGAGGAAATTGGCTCAGGAAATGATTCAGCAGCAGGGCCGGAAGAAAAACCCAGGTCTCTCGACTCCCAGGCTGGTGAAATCCTCCCCATAAAGTATTTTATCCTCGGGGTCCCCAAGCAGGCCTGGGTTTATATGAAGAAGGTTTGGGATGCAGAAGGCAACTGCAGGTTCAACCTCACCTGCCCTGAAATCCTCCCCATCTCTGGCTCCTATACCTGATGCCGGGCAGGGAGGCTGCCGCCACGCTTGTGCCACGTGACTTGGGCGTGGGCCTGCCCAGGTACCACGCAGTTCAGGTCCAGGGTCTGCCCTTCGGTCACGTGGGAGGAGGAGGCCTCAATGTAGATGGGCTGGGCCAGTCCTGGGGCTGTGGGCACAATGGTGGGTGAGAAAGGTGAGGCTCTGGGGGGCAGGCCCAGACCCAAGGAGGGGCAGTGATGCCAGCTGGTCCTCCTGGAGGTGCAGTGGCTTAAGAGCAACTAACTTGGCTGAGGGCCATTGACCTAAGAAGGGTCTCTGTCCCCGGAGGGCCAAGACGCCATGGTGAGCCTTGGTCCCCACATTAGGGGAGGGATTGCAGGACCTTCATGGAGCTGAGCACTAGAGCCCTGCTGGAGAGCAGGAGAAGCAAGGTCGGGAAGGGGCCCCCACACCTGTGCCCAGCACTGCCCACTGCTACTGTCACTCACCAGGAATGGGGCTTGGGCTGGAAGCCTCGATCGTGACCAGCACAGAAGCCTCCAGGGTGCCCGAGCTGCCAGTCACTCGGCATGAGTACTCGCCGGAGTCGGCAGGGGACACCTGGTTCAGCCTCAGCAGGGGGCCGTGGACCTGGCCAGGGTGGGGCGGGGTGGGGAGAGGGTGAGCTGGGGGCCTGTGGCCAAGGCTGCCGCAGCCCGCTCACACCTGTACCCCACCTGTACCACGGCGGAGGCTGCCTCCCACCAGAGGCGTCCTCCTTGGACAGGAGACATCCTGGCATGTGTTTACTATTGTTTTTCCTGGGAGGAGAATGTCCAGGGTCTTGAGTAAGAGGTGTTTTTTTTTTTTTTTTCTAATTCACACTCAGGGGCTGGGCAGCCACTGATGGCCCTGCCATGCCCAGCCTGGTTTTGATTACCTGACTCCCAGTGATCTCCTGCTATAACTTTCCCGAAGCCCTGGATGTGGGGTATTTTTCCTCCTGGGGAGGGAATGGATGGGGAGGGGGCACCCACATCCTGCTATCTCTGGCCTCCATACCTGGTGTCGGGTGGGAAGACTGCCCCCGCGCCTGTGCCACGTGACCTGGGCGTGGGCCTGGCCAGGCACCACACATTTCAGATCCAGGGTCTGCCCTTCGGCCACGTGGGAGGAGGAGGTCTCAATGCGGATGGGTGGGGTTCCACCTGCAGCTAGGACACAGGAAGAAGTCAGTGAGCTGGGACTCCCTGTGTCCTAGCCCCTGCCCCCAGGGTGCCCAGATGTTCAGACCAGAGGCCATGGGGAGCTGGCCCTGATTCCTCCCTTCCCTCAAGGTCTGGAGCAGCTGGGTTAGCCTGGGGTATAGAGGAACCTCATACTCCCAGTCCTGCCCCAGACAACGGCCTCTCCATCTCCTCCTGTGTTCCCAGCACTGCTGGTAGCCAGGGCTCAGGACCAGGCACCTCTACACAGATCACTAATGTTTCCCAAACTTGAGTAGCTCTGGCTAAGAACCTAGACTTGGGCCAGAACATGCAGCTCAGTGGGTTTCAGGATCTGGCTTTGCCATGAGCTGCGGTGTAGGCTGCAGATGCGGCTCGGATCTCGCATTGCTGTGGCTGTGGCGTAGGCTAGCAGCTGCAGCTCCAATTCGACCCCTAGCCTGGGAACCTCCATATGCCACGGGAGTGGCCCTAGAAAAGGCAAAAAGACCAAAAAAAAAAAAAAAAAGAGGGCACCACCTAAAAACATCCGCTCAGGCCCCAGAGGTGCAGTTCCAGCCTGCAGGGAACTCTTACTGCTGCAAGAGCGCTACCTGCCCCACTTTACAGATGAGGAAAGCGAAACATGGAGAGCATCCCTCGTGGACAGAGGAGCTGGACTCAATGCACACACGTCAAACTCCGGAGTCCATGCTCTCGGGCCTGAGAGATGAAGAGCTGGCTTCCGACCTCGGCCTGCTGGTCCCTTCCTTTCCTCCCTCCTCCAGCCGCCCGGCCCCACCATAGGGATCCTCACCAGGGACGAGAATAGTGCCAGAGCCAGAGGCCTCGATGGTGACCAGGACTGAGGCCTCCAGGGGACCAGAGCTGCTCACCACGCGGCACACGTACTCGCCCGAGTCAGCCGGGGACAGCTGGTACAGCCGCAGCCGCGAGCCGTGGGCCTGAGCAGGGGCAGGACGGGAGACAGAGAAGCGGGATGAGATGGCCCTTGGGATCCTCGAAGGCCTGGGGCCAGGGTTCCACCTCTGACCCGGGCCCCTCCCTGGCGCCCCCACATCCAGCAACCCTCCCACTACGTCCTGTCCCCGATTCCCATACCTGGTGGTGAGCGGGGAGGCTGCCTCCACGCTTGTGCCATGTGACCTGGGCATGGGCCTGTCCAGGGACCACGCAGTTCAGATCCAGGGTCTGCCCTTCGGCCACGTGGGAGGATGACGACTCAATTCTGATGGGCATGGCCCCGCCAGGAACTGCGGGCACAGAAACAGCAAGCTGGGGTCAGGTTCAGGAACAACTGGGTTGGTGGGAGCCTCAACTATAGAAACCCCTTTCCCCCAAGGTAATGATAATAGCTAACACTGGAGCTCCCGCTGTGGTGCAGTGGAAACAAATCTGACTAGGAACCCTATGAGCTTGCAGGTTCGATCCCTGGCCTTGCTCAGTGGATTAAAGATCCGGCGTTGCCATGAACTGTGGTGTAGGTCACAAACGCGGCTTGGATCTGATGTTGCTGTGGCTCTGGCGTAGGCTGGCAGCTGTAGCTTTGATTAGACCCCTAGCCTGGGAACCTCCATGTGCTGTGGGTGTGGCCCTAAAAAGCAAAAAAAAAAAAAAAAGCTAACACTTAGTAAGCACTTACAGTATGCCTGGCACTGTTCTAAGCACTTTACGTGCATTAACTCATTTAATCCTCACAAAATTTGCAGACTTTCTGCGATAATGGAAATGTTCTATGACCTGCACTCTTGAATGCAGTGGCCACCATCTATATGTGGCTACTGAGCACTTTTTTGGGAAACATGAGGATGTTAATTTAAACATTTAACTAAATTTTTTTTTTGTCTTTTTGCTATTTCTTTGGGCTGCTCCCGCGGCATATGGAGGTTCCCAGGCTAGGGGTTGAAGCGGAGCTATAGCCACTGGCCTACGCCAGAGCCACAGCAACGCAGGATCCAAGTCGCGTCTGCAACCTACACCACAGCTCACGTCAACGCCGGATGGTTAACCCACTGAGCAAGGGCAGGGACTGAACCCGCAACCTCATGGTTCTTAGTCGGATTCGTTAACCACTGCGCCACGACGGGAACTCCCCATTTAACTAATTTTAATGACCACCCGTGGCTAGTGGTCATTGTACCTGACACCTCTGCGGGGTTGACATAATCAATATCCCCATTTCACTGGAGAGGATCCTGGAGCTGAGCGAGGAGAGTAACTCTCAAGCCCTTTGTGGTGTAGGCAGGACTCGAAACCTGGCATCTTTTTGCTGGCCCTGGGCGAGGGCGCCCATGCTCGTGTGAGGGCTCGGACGGCAGAGGCCTTCCTCCCCGGGCAGCCCTGCTCCCTGCATCTGCCAGTCCCTTCCTGGACCTTCATTAGACTCACCAGCGGGACTGCGGGTGCTGGGGGAGACTGAGACCACGATGGAGGCCTCCTGGGCCTCGATGTTGTTGTTAGCCCGGCACACGTACTCGCCCGAGTCCGCCACGGACATCTGGTGCAGCCGCAGGTGGGAGCCGTGGGCCTGGGGGACGTGGAGAGGGAAGGAGGGAGTCGAGGGGCCCAGGGGTCACTGGCTGGCTCAGGCCTCCTCCGTCAGACTGGCTGAGGCTACCTGCTGTCTACCCAGGGCGGGAGGGAGGACTACCCTGAGATTGCCAGCTAATGCTTCAGGTTCTTTGCCCAGAGGCTGTCCCTGCACTGCCCGCCCCCCTGCCAGGCTCCACCCCGTACCTGGTGTCGGGTGGGAAGGCTGCCCCCACGCTTGTACCACGTGATGGTGGCCTGGGGTTGCCCAGCGACCACGCAGGTCAGATCCAAGGTCTGCCCCTCGACCACTGTGGGGGATGAGGACTCGATCCTGATTGGTGGGGAGACACTGGGCACTGGGGACAGAGAGGAACAGACCGCCCAGCCGGAAGTCAGACAACAGTGATGGTGCCAGGGACCTCACTGCCTCCCCTGCCCCCACTGGTCTAGAGCCCCCCCTCCCCCACCCTGTGAGTTCTCACCGTGGGAGGAGCCGCCGCCCTGGATGGTGACGATGAGCGAGGTCTCCTGGGAGCCAGCACCGTTACTGACGTGACACACGTACTCACCTGAGTCCGCGGGTGTCACCTGGGGGATCCGTAGCCGGGAGCCCACGATCTGAGGGGGAGCAGGTGTCAGTAGGTGAGGGCAGCACCTCCACGTCTCAGGTACTGATGCTGCCGCCTCTGGACTCCAGGGGCCTTCCTGCCTTGCCTGGGGCCCCCAGCCCTGGCCGCTCTCAGGACTCCCCCCAGTGGCCTTCCTGAGGCTCTGCGCTGGGTAGACCATGCCTCTAGCTTTAGTACTGTTCTCACCCATCACCCCTGCAGAAAGCCCACTGAGGCCCTCCCTGGTGACTCCATAGCACCCTGCTGTGGCTCCTATCACACTGCTGTCACATGGCATGTCTGCCTCGCCCTTTAGCCTGTGAGCTCCCTGAGGACAGACCAGGGCTCATTCCATTTGAATCCTTAGTGGCAGGAGCAGGACTTGACCTAGAGCAGGTTCTCTAGGAAATGCAGAGAGTGAATGAATAAAAGAATGTTTGGTTAAAATACAGGATCTGGGAGTTCCCTAGTGGCACAGCAGGTTAAGGATCTGGTGTTGTTACCGCTGTGGTTCGGGTCACAGCTGTTCGGGTCACAGCTGTTCGGGTCATTCCTGGCCTGAGAACTTCCACATGCCATGAGGAGGTCAGAAAACCCCCAGGATCCGACTGAGGTCTCTGGGTCCTCAGCACTGGTCTATCCAGGGCCCATCTAGCAAGAGCACTCGATGTTTGTTGAATGACTGAATGAGCACACAGGGGTTGCTGAGAGCCCCTCCTGATTCCCATCAGGATCAGTGACCCGAGCTTTTGCTCTTCCTGCCTGCTGGTTCCATACCTGGTGCCGGCTGGGTAGGCTGCCTCCACGCTTATACCAGGTGATGGTGTGGGGCGCTTGACTGGCCACCAGGCAGTTGAGGTCCAGGGTATGTCCATTGGCCAGGGAGTCTGAGGAAGACTCAATGCGGACAGGATACACCACACTCTGGGCTGGGAGGATGAGATGGGAGACAGGGTGTGGGAGCCCCTGAGGGTGCAGCAACCCTCCCAGCCTGCTTGTTATGACACCTGGGGCACTCACGGCGGGAGGGGCCGAGGCGCTGCTGGATGGTGACAAGGACCGAGGCTTCCTGGGTGCCTGAGCTGCTGACCACACGGCACACGTACTCCCCGGAGTCAGCTGGAGTCACCTGGGGCAGCCGCAGCCTTGAGCCATGCACCTAAGAGGGGCAGGAAGGAGGAAAGTTCAGAGCCGGGCACAGGGGCTCACAGCCAGACTCTAGCTCCCTTCCCCGGTCCCCCTCCCAGCCTGACCCAACCAGATGGAGCTGGAGGAAAGCTCTCCCAGGGTCATTCATGCCCTTCGATTCCCTTGCCTGAGGATGGGCCAGGGTCCGGTGGGAAGAAGCGGGGGACCAGCATTTGTCGATGTCCCACGGGGTAGGTGAGGGGGGCAGTGTGAGCCAGCCCACTTGACAGCTGAGGACACTGAGGCCAGTCAAAGGACTGGCCAGGCAAGTGGCAGAGCAGTGTCTGAACTCAAAGCTCCTTACTCTGTGTTCTCGAGTGTCCTTCAGGCCCCCCTTAGCTCCCTGCCTCCTACCTGGTGCCGGGCGGGGAGGCTGCCCCCACGCTTATGCCATGTGACCTGGGCTTGGGCTTGCCCAGAAACCAGGCAGTTCAGATCCAGGGTCTGCCCTTCAGCCACATGTGAGGAGGACGACTCGATCCGGACTGGAGGGGTGACTCCCAGTGCTGGGGACAGAGGGCAGAAGGTCAGTCCCCAGCTGGGAGGAGTGGGGGAGGGGAAGGTGTGAGTGAAGTCAGGGATTACTGGTCTCAGGGGCCCTGCGATCGCTGGAGTGGGGAGCCTCCCTCCAGCACCACTTACCAGGCACAGAGTCTGCAGGCTCAATGGTGACCAGGACAGAGGCCTCCAGGGGCACCGAGCCACCCACTATGCGGCACACATACTCGCCCGAGTCAGCCGGGGACACCTGGTAGAGTCTCAGCAGTGAGCCGTGGGTCTGTCCAGGATGAAGTGAGGTCAGAGGGGGCCTCTCAGGACCCTGGCACCATAACCTGCACCCCTGCCTCCCTCTGAGCCTGGAACTGGCTTTTAGCTGCTCCCCACTGCTTAGGGATGGAGAAGCAGGAGTAGGGGGTGGCCAAGAGGAGCCACGGGGAACGGGGCAAATACCTCAGACACACCTCTTTTTTATTTTTTATTTTTTTGCAGCATATGGAAGTTCCCAGGCTAGGGGTCGAATTGAAGCTACAGCTGCTGGCCCACGCCACAGCCACAGCAACACCAGATATAAGCCATGTCTGTGACCTACATCGAAGCTTGCAGCAATGCCAGATCCTTAACCCACTGAGCGAGGTCAGGGATCGAACTTACATCCTACAGATACCAGTCAGGTTCTAAACCCGCTAAGCCGCAATGGGAATTCCTTAGACATACTTTTTAATGTCTCTGGACTCAAGAAGCATCTTACAGTGAACTGCAGTTACAAATGACAGGTTGTTTTTTGTTTTTCTTAGAGGCACATAAAATAATGGTACATGCTGCAATCAGTGGCTTCCTAAATTCTAGAAACTAGAGCAATAATAAAGGCTCATGATATTGCAGTAATAACAGCTTATAGAACTTTCTATGAGCCAGAGCTCTAAGCACTTTGCATATAAATTAATTCACTTCATCCTTAATTCCTTAAGATAGGTACTATTATTAGCATTTTCGGATGCTGAAAATATGGTACAGGGAGGTTAAGTAATTTGCCCGAAGTGACAAGCCAGTAAGCAGTATTCACACCTAGGCTGGCTGGTTCTAGAGTCCGGGTTCCAACCATACACTGCAGCGGGGTCAAGGCCTCCCCGTCACAGAGGAGCCTCGGGCCTCCCCACCCTGAGCTCCGTTCCCCAGTGGCCTCTTTCCCGCCCCCTTCTTGGCCTGTCCATCCACCCATCCTGTACCTGGTGCCGGGCGGGGAGGCTGCCCCCGCGCTTGTGCCATGTGACCTGGGCGTGGGCCTGCCCGGGCACCACGCAGTTCAGATCCAGGGTCTGCCCTTCAGCCACGTGGGAGGAGGAGGGCTCGATCCGGATGGGTGTGCTGCCAGGAGCTGGGGGAGAAGATGGTCACCGATCAGGCCAGTTCTCTGCAGCTGCCCACCCCCCTTCCCCTTTTCTGACCAGCCCTGTGGTCCCACTCACGGTAGGCGAAGTTGGCTCCCTGGGTCCTGGTTACCGTGACTGTGATGGTGGCCTCCACACCATTGCTGGCCCGGCAAACATACTCGCCTGCATCTGCTGGTGAGGCCTGGAAGATGTAGAGCCGGGAGCCGCGGACCTAGACAGCCAGGGGCAGTGGTGTGAGAAGGGGGCTTCCCAGAGTCCAGCAGGCACCTCCTACCCCGTTCCTCTGAGCTGGGAACTGAGTCCCTCAGCTCAGGGGCTGTCTGCTGCTCCCATCCCCACCCACCGTCCACAGCTTGGCCAGCTGGCCCCCTCCCACCTTCCTGCCGCTGTGTACCTGGTGCCGGGCAGGGAGGCTGCCTCCGCGTTTGTACCACGTGACCTGGGCGTGGGCCTGCCCTGCCACCACACAGTTCAGATCCAGCGTCTGCCCTTCAGCCACGGTGGGGGATGAGGACTCGATCCTGACAGGCGGGACGGGTCCTGGGGCAGTCGGGAGAGGGGCGAGGGTAGTAGGTGCCCCCCAGAAGAGAAGGCAGCTCAGCCTTGTGGCTGTAGTGGCCTGGGCTTGGGGTCCTGAGCAACCCTGAGGGGCGGCTGGGGCGGGAGCCAAGGCTTGCCCAGGGCGTGAGGAAGCAGGAGAGACGAGGGTAATTGAAAATTAGGCTGGGAGGGAGGAAGAGGAGGCAGGAGCAGAAACACGAGAGACGTGGCCACAGAGAAGTGATGGGAAGATGGCATCAGAGAAGCGGCATCTGTCCGGGCCAGGCCCTGTGGCCAGTCCCAGCGTGGGCTTCCTGCCACCCTCTTCCTCATGTCACCAACAGGAAGTCACCAGGACCTCAGCACCTGGGAAGGCTCTCAGCCTCCTCCAGCTCACCTGGTCACCAGCAGTCACTTACTAGGGATGGAGCCAGTGCCAGAGTCAGACGCCTCAATGGTGACCAGGACGGAGCTCTCCAGGGGCCCAGAGCCAAGGACTACACGGCACACGTACTCGCCTGAGTCGGCTGGGGACACCTGGTGCAGCCGCAGCCTCGAGCCATGGGTCTGAGTGCAAAAGGGAGGGTTAGGAGGGGGCCGAGGCAGCCCTAGCCAACCCCTCCAGCAGGCTGCCCCTGGGGGGCTGCTGTACCTGGTGCCGGGCAGGGAGGCTGCCCCCACGCCTGTGCCACGTGACCTGGGCGTGGGCCTGTCCGGGCACCACACAGTTCAGATCCAGCGTCTGCCCTTCGGCCACGTGAGATGAGGAAGACTCAATGCGGATGGGGTGGGTACTGCCTGGAGCTGGGGCTCCACCAGGAGCTGGGGCACAGAGGGGCTGGTCAGAGGCCGGGGGCTCAGGAGCAGCCTTGAGCAGGGCCCTGGGATAGGACCACGCCCTAGCTTGGGAGGGCAGCTGAGAGGCCTTTCTGGGGCTGGGACCACACTTTCCTGCCTGGGCAGGGCCAGCCAGACCCCTCCTTCCCTCCTCGACCTTCACCTTGGTGGTCAAGGCCCATCCGCCCACCCAGGACTCCTGGGTCTGTGACAAGCTGCTCTGGCTTGCAGGGACATAGAGTCCTACAGCACCCAGCTTGGGCCAAAGGATGAAGACAATGGTGCCACTTCTTTCAGAGTGCCTGCTGTGTGCTCACACCACAGGGCCGTGGTGCTGTCCCATTTCACACACGAGGAAAATAAGGCCTCAACGGTAAAATCAGTTCAAGGCTGATGAGGAGTAGAGACAGCATCTCAACACAGATCAGCCTGACTCCCAACTCAGGGTTCAACCCTGACTCTGCTGCTTTCAGACCAATTCTGCAAACAGTCCCCCCACCACGGGGTCCCAGGAAAGTCAGGTCAACCTTATCCCCATCGTCAGTCCCTGCATCTCCCCTTGCAGGGAGTGGAGGGTCAAAGCCTGCCTCGAGGGCGTCTTCTTGTCCAGATGTCACCGAAGAGACCACAGGCGCTATCCTTGGGAACAGACGGGAGGTCGGAGGGCTTGGCCCCCAGCCAGCCCCGGCGGCTCCTCACCTGGGGTGTAGCTGGGGCCTGAATGGGTGCTGTGGAGGACAGAGACGATGATGGAAGCCTCCTTGGGGCCTGACTCATTCTCCACTCGGCACACATATTCTCCAGAATCAGCTGGTGATACGTGGGACAGCCGCAGCCGGGGGCCATGCACCTGGGCCAGGTGAGGACAGAGGTAAGTGACAATGGGGTTACCACTCCCGCTGAGCCTCCGGGCCTGGCTCCATGCAGAGCCGTCCCAGGCCAGAAGCTGGAGAGGGAGGAAAGAAGGGCAGGCCCTGCAGAAGGCCGGGCCGCGTGAAGGACCGGGCTCAGGGACACTCGTACCTGGGCGTGGGGAGGCAGGCTGCCCCCTCGCTTGTACCACGTGACCTGGGTGTGGGCCAGCCCTGTCACCACGCAGTTGAGGTCCAGGGTCT
Organism: Phacochoerus africanus; assembly: GCF_016906955.1. Lineage (NCBI taxonomy): Eukaryota > Metazoa > Chordata > Mammalia > Artiodactyla > Suidae > Phacochoerus > Phacochoerus africanus. The sequence goes on from NC_062551.1 coordinate 79,461,450, forward strand.
GCCCTTCGGTCACAGAAGGCGACGAGGACTCAATCCTGACTGGCGGCGGGGAGCTGGCACCTGAAGCTGGGGCCAGAGGAAGCGTGAGTGGGCCTCAGAGAAGCCCTGGCCGGCCCTCCCACTCCTCAGCCCCCAAGGCCCCGCACCTGGAAGGACCACCACTTGGATCCGGGCCTGGGCGGTGCCCGCAGGGCTGGTGGCCACGCAGAGGTAGAAGCCGGCGTCGGCGGTTGTGATGGCTGGGATGAGCAGTGTGGCGATGTCGGTGCGTTCAGACCGGGCCTGCCACACAGCAAATGAATCAGCCGCCCGAGGGCCGAGGCAGGCTGGCAAGGGCCAGTGGGGAGGGCAGGCAGGGGGGAGCCTAAAGAGTAGAGGCCAGCTCAGAGCCAAGATCAGGGCCCCAGCTGGGCACCAAGGAGGGCAGAACCAGCCATCAAAGCAAGAGGCTGACAGCAGCCACCTGCCAGGATGCAGGGAACAGGGCGTCTGAATAGGCCCCCATCTTGGAAGTGAAGGGAAGCAGAAGAGGTCGGGACTGGTGGCAAGTGCTGGGATTCCGCTGAGCCCATGGGCCCGGCCTGGTCGGGCATCCTCACCTGCGGGGGGAGGCTGCCCCCTTCCTTCCTCCAGGTGATGGTGGCACTGGGCACACCTGCAGCCCTGCAGTACAGCCTGACGGTGCGGCCCTCGTGGACCTGGGTCCTCTCTGGACTCACCTGGACCCTGGGCCCGTTGCCCCCTGCAGACAGATCCCTGTAAGGACACCTCTCTGGGCTGCTGCGCGCTCCCCACCCGACCCTCAGCCCTGCCCTCTCACCGTGCACGTGGAGCACGGCCCTCGCCACGTGCTGCCCGGCGCTGCTGTGGGCGTGGCACAGGTACTGGGCTTGATCCGAGGGCTCAACGGCTGGCAGGCGCAGGATGCCGCCAAGGATTTGGGCCTTCTGAGGGAGCTGGCCACCGGGGCCCCCTGACGTGCAGAAGCAGGGTTAGCATCCACTGGGATTGGCATTGCCAGTCCCCCCGGAGGTTGCAGTCTACATCCTAGAGTCCTGCCCTTGGCCCCCCACATCCAGGACAGCCAGGCCCTGACTGTCATTCCTGCCACGGCCTCACCTGTCCACTCGAGGGTGGGTGTGGGGTTCCCCGTGGCGCTGCAGCGGAACTCAGCCAGCTGCCCAGGCTGCACTGTGAGCTGCGGCGGGTGGATGGAGGCCATGGGGGCGGACGGGGTGCCTGAGGCTGAAGAGGGAGAAGAGGACTAGGTGGTCAGGGCGGGGAGTGACCCACGGCAGCAGTCTCCTTGCTGCTCTCTTTGCTTCCACTCTGGCCTCTTGTGGCTATTTGTCCACGGAGCAGCCAAAGGGAGGTTTTATTCATTTATTTATTTTTTTTGCTTTTTAGGGCCATACCCTTGGCATATGAAAGTTCCCAGACTAGGGGTCGAATTAGAGCTGTAGCTGCTGGCCTACACCACAGCCACAGCAACACCGGATCCGAGCCACGAGCCACATCTGCGACCTACGCTGCAGTTCATGGCAACGCTGGATCCATAACCCCCTGAATGAGGCCAGGGATCCAACCCGCATCCTCATAGATATTAGTCGGATTTGTTTCAGCTGAGCTGTGAAGGGAACTCCCAGAGGGAGCTTTTAAAGTACCAGGGGGATCTTGTTACTTTCCTCCTTCAGGCCTGTCCATGGCCTTGTATGTATGTATGTATGTATGTATATATGTACGTATTTTGGCTGTCCCATGGCTATGAATTTCCTGGGCCAGGGATCAGATCCAAGCCATAGTTGTGACCTACATCGAAGCTGTGGCAACACCAGATCCTTAACCCACTAGGCTGGGCCAGGCGATTGAACCTGCATCCCAGTGCTCCCAAGATGCCATCAGTCCCATTGTGCCACTATAGGAACTCCTGTCTGTGGCTTTTACTTTTATTTTATTTTATTTTTGCTTTTTAGGGCTGTACCCGCAGCATATGGAGTTTCCCAGGCTAGGAGTCCAATTGGAAATGAACAACGTACCTTGCACGTGCAGCGTGGCTGTTCCCTGGTCCATGGCGAACATGTTGGAGCCAGTGCACACGTAGGTGCCTGCGTCACTCGGCTGTACGTTGCGAATGGTCAGGATACCATTGAAATCCATGGCTCGGGTTGGCAGTTTCCCATTGTGCAGGCGGGTCCACACCAGGGTGTAAGCAGGAGACTGCGGGGGGGGGGGTGTCGGGGGTTGGGGGTCAGGGTGGAGGCCGAAGACCTGGGAAGACAGATCCTCACCCCATGTCACTCCCTGCCCCTCCCACCTTGCTCTTGGCTGTACAGATGAAGGTGACATCGGTTCCAGGGCGAACACTCTGGCTCCGCTGCTCTTCCACAGTCACTGTGATGGGCTTGCTGGGAGCCTCTGCAGGGATGGGAGGTCCCCTGTGAGCTGTGTGCTGGCCAGGCCCCTGTCCCATGGCCACTTGCTCTCTCTCCATCACCCTCTCCAGATGTCAGCTCCTTTCCCGTCTGACTTGATTCCATCCCATCCCTCATCCCGGCCGAACCCCCCGTGCGCCCGGCAGGCTATGATCAGAGCATCACACAACCATCCACGTGGCTCTGATTCATGATCGCAGACCCCAAACGAGCTCCTCTCAACCTCTCCACCCTCCCGAACCCCCCACCCCTTCCACTTCCATGGCTGATGGCTTCAACTCACGCTTCTCATGAGAAGCGAAACCATGAGTCATGAATTTTCCGTGTCTCCAAATCTACCCATCTCCCTCCTTCCTGGTCCCTGAAGGATGAGACTTCTCCCCCTCTCCAGCCCCCTACTTCCCCTCCTGAGCGCTGGAGCCCCCCACTCCCACCCCCACCACAGGGACTTCCTCCCGGGGGGGGGGGTTGGGGGGGCCTCTCCTGCAACATCAGCCTCATTTCTCCCTCCCCATGGGATCACTCTGCTCCACAGATAAGTGTGTTCTAGAATTTTCCATCTCCGAAAACGCCCCCTTGACCTCTTCTATCCCCCAGCTACTGCTCCATTTCGTGGCCTCCCTCAGTGCCAAGAATCTTGTAAAAGCTGTCTACACTCTGTCTTCCCATCCACTCTTCACCTCACTCCAATCTGATTTCCACCCCTTCTCGCCACTGAGAACCGCTCCTGCCAAAGCACCACCTCCAAGGTTATTTCTCTGCCTCAGCTGGCTTCCCGGGGGCCTCTGGTGAGGCTGGCCACTCTCTCCCGGAAGCCCTTTTGCCTCTCGATCTTCAACACTTCACTTCCCGGCCTCCTCCTGGCTACTGGCTGTGCTCCCCGCTCAGACTCCCTTGCTGCCCTCCCTCCTCTAAGTGACACGTTCGAGTTGGAGCCCCTTGGGCTCTGTCCTGGGTCCTGTCCTTGAGCCACACTCTCCGGGGTAATTTCATCCTGGCCCCTCCTTATGCCAATAGCTCCCAAGTTCATTTCTCCAGCCAGGGCCCCTTTCCTGAGTTCTAGGCTCACAGATCCAAATGCCCACTTGATGGACCCACTTCCATATTTTCCCCAAACATCTCAAGTTTGATTGAGTTCAAAACCAAACTTGGGGTCCCCTCTAACTTTTTGGTAGCAACTGCTGCCACGTTCATGTCCCCTCACCCTGTCACTTTATTTTTATTTTTATTTTTCTTTCTGCCATTTCTTGAGCCCAGGACAGGCAGTCTTAGGGGTGGGAGGTGATAGGAACTCACCAGTGACCAGCAACTCTGCCCGGCTGGTGTTGGCATGATGGAGATTGCGACAGGTGCAAATGTAGACCCCAGCATCTGAGGGCTGGACGCTGGGGAAGTGGAGCTCAGAGCCTGGCAGCAAGGAGATGGGAGCTTGTCACTAGAGATGCACCCTTGCTCCACCCAGCCCCGAGTGTAAGGACAGGACCTCAGTAGGGCAGGGACAGGCCTCTGCCTCCTCTCCCACGGGGGTGGCTGAGGGGCCTGGGGCCATGTGTACCTTGATGTCGCTGCTGGGTGCTGCTGGGCAAGGGCCGTCCATCTTCACGGGACCAGTAGAAGTAGTGGGGTGGGCTCCCACTGACCTGGCACCGCAGGGAGTGGGGACCACCCTGGGGTACTATGCTCCGAGGTGGTTGGACCTGAACCACCAGAGGGGCTTGGTCTGCTGGTGGTGGTGGGGAACAGGAGAGGCCATTCAGGCAGGAGGCCCCCAGCATGTAGCATTGTCTGCCCTCCAAAAGACTGACATGCCCCACCCTTCACCTTACTCCCCAAGCCCCTAGGCCCCGTGCCTTACCCATCACCCCAACCCAGGACCATGGTCCCACTTACCCTGTGGCAGGCACCGGCCCCCTCGCACATTGGGGTTACCCACGTATCCTGGGGCACACCTGGAAGGAGGGACAAAGACCATCTCTGTCAGGCCCCGGGGATCAGTGTCTCAGAGAGCACCTCGGGACCCAGAAGCTCAGCTCTTTCTCCAGTGTTGGGTGAGGAGGCTCAAAGCTCTAGAAGGACTTCATAGACCAAAAAAGCCCCAGCACAAGGTCTCTGTGAGCTGGGAAAGGGGAGTGGGAGGAAACAGCAGGTTCATTCATTCAACAAACATTTATTAAGCAACTTCTATGCTAGGTTCTGGAAACACAACAGTGAACATGATGAAGTCCCTGCTCTTATGGAACTCACATGTTGGGAACTCAACATGGAAACTATATAAATGAGAATGAGGGACATGTGAGGGCACAGTAGTGGTGGTGGCGGGGGTGGGCACTAATCCAGCCCTGAGAATCCAGAGGCCTCCCAGGGCTTCCTACCATTACAGGTGGTAGACTCCAGAAGAGCTGGGACTGAATCTGTCTTGCTCATCACTTTATCACCAACACATTGGCACACTGCATGGCATGCAGTAGATGTTCAATAAAAAAATGTGCTGAATGAGAGAATGAAGCTGAACCTTGAAGGCTAGGCAGGAGTTAGTCAGGAACAGGGGAGGTAGGGCTTTGAGGGTGAAGAAAGTTCCACGTAGAGGGAAACATGAACAAGTCAAGAAGTTAAGCCAGCTAGAGCACAGAGTTGGGTGTCAGAAGTGGGATAAGACGAAGACTGATAAAAGAGCTTGGGCTGGTCCCAAGGGCAATGGAGAATCTTGGAAGGGTTTTAGGCATGATCCTGGTAGGTACGTTTCTGAGCAACACCATCCGGGACTCTCACCTAGGAATCTACTATATGCCGCCCACCCCCTCCATCCCGCCTATTTGTAAACTTACTGCTCACAGTACTGGCCAGTGTAGCCAGGTTCGCAGGCTGTGCAGCGGTACCCACCAGCTCCCAGGCTTTCACAGGTGCGGGAGAACCTGGAATCAGAGAGGCAAAGGTCAGGCCATGCGACACCCACTCCCCAACCCGTTCCCTCCACTTCTGCCCCCAAGTTGGTGCAGTGTCCTCCACTCCCCAGTGGGAGTTCTTCCTTGGGCCTTGAGTGAAGGCACCCACATGTTCTCTGGGTTGGCCAGTGGGCAGGCACAGGGCTGGCAGTCCTCAGGTGTTCCAGCCGTGGCATCTCCATAGTAGCCAGGTGCGCACAGCTCGCAGAACTCCCCAGCGGCGTTGTGCTGGCATTGCTGTGAGGTGTAAGGATGTTAGCCACTTGCTGTTTGGCACCATTTACCAAAAAACATACAATTGTAATTCCTTGACTTGGAAATCCCATGTGTGCAAGCTTATCTTAAATAATTGTGGAGGGGCACAAAGAGTTCACTACAGGATGCTCCTCTCAGGGGTCTTTACAAAAGCAAAATGCTGGAAAGACCCTTGAACAAAGACCTGGGAAAATGAAAGCGCATCCACGCAAATAGCTATCAAAGAGTCAGATACTGATTGCATTTCTTACATTGTTCTCCCTCAACCCCTGCAATAGAAGAGGAACGTGAAGGGTGCACCTGGGGATGTCAGGGCAGAGTTTTGGAAAGAAGCACCTCATTGTAAAAATGCCTGTGGGTTTTATGTTCTCCAAAGAGAGGCATGTTTCTTTTAATACAGCACGTTCTTCACTCCACTTTTAGTTTGTGGCTCTGTCCACCACCCAGTCCTTGGCTACATAAGGCTGGAGGGCTGTACATGCACCCCTCTGAAAAGTTCAGGTATAAAAAAAGTATTCAAATATTGAAAGATGTCCATGAACTTGTACGGGAAAAAAGTCAGTCATCAAACATGATGATCCTATTTTTATTTGTAAACAACGAAAGGTATATTAATCTGTATAAATAACTGCCCAGAAAAAAGAGCAAAAGCGCTCCACAGTCCAATGTTGACAATAATTATTTCCAGATGGTAGGATTACTGGGACTTTTTACTTTCTTGTTAAGTTATCTCTATATTCTGATTCTTCTTCGGAAAACATGTGTCACTGTGGTGTTAAGAAATAGCAGGGACCAAGGTTTTCTTCATCGAGAAGGACGTTATTCCACAGTCCTGGCCACCATGCCTGAAACCCCTTGAGGACCAGACCTGCTGGTCTAGATGCTTTGCCCCATAGGCTGTGTCCTGTGACCTTGCCCCAGACCGAGGCTGACCTTACCAAATGTATCCCTCTGTACCCCACAGCCAGCCCTGAGACCCCACCCAGGCCCAGCCGAGCTGACCCCTGCCCTGGCCCTGCTTGCATCTTACCGAGCAGGCCCCGGTCTCTGGGTGGCACAGGTCTGAGTGGCCATTGCATTCGCAAAGCTCACAGTGGCCGAGGTAGAGTCCACTCCCAGTGCGCGTGTAGCCTGGGGCACAATCCTGGGGGTAGAGCGGAGAGCTGGCCTCTATCTCCAATGTGGTCCCACCCAAAGCCAGCAGCCCAGAACCCCTCTCCTCCATCCCCCTCCACCATCAAGGCTCCTAACTGGCTCCTAGTTCTCCAGCCCAGCCCCCCCTCCCCCTCAGGAGCCCTCGTTCCCCATCTTCATTTTCCCAACACTCCAGAGCTGGGACAGTATCTGCCCCCATTCTGCCTGGCATCTCCAGTCACTCAATATACTGAAATAATAGTTTAATCTTAATCTTTTGTTTTTCTTTTTATGGCAGCACATGCAGCACATGGAAGTTCCCAGGCTAGGGGTTGAATCAGAGCTGCAGCTGCTGGCCTATGCCACAGCTTGCAGCCATGCCAGATCCTTAACCCATGGCGTGAGGCCAGGGATGAAACCCGTATCCTCATGGACACTATGCCAGGTTCTTAACTGGCTGAACCACAATGGGAATTCCTAACAGTTCATCCTTAATGGAGAACCCTTCTCCATCCCTAGGGCTTTGTTCCTGAAAATTCTTCCGGCAGAGTCCTTATAGAAAAACAACCTCTAGATGGAAAAAAGGGGTTCAGGAGACTTGGATTTGGGATGAGTCCTGGAAGATCTTTACGACTGTGATTAAATTCACTCAGCGAAGGGAAAGAGGTAGCACTCCTACAGCCAAGGATGTTTTTACACATCCCGAGTGAGTCACCATGGGTTCTGAGAACAATGAATTGCTATTCGCGGCCTCTTCTTTGAAATCTCTCCAGGGCCTCCCTCCCTGACCATTTCAAAGGGATGTTTATAAACCTGTTTTATTTCACTGCAGAAAATGTGCACCAAGGATTCTGCTTTGCCCAGGGGTTCTCCTTCAAAATGTGTAAAAATTTATAACTTCAAGGGATGCCAAGTTCATCTATCTGGATTTGATTTTTTTTTTTGTGTGTGTCTTTTTAGGCCCACACCCCACAGCATATGGAGGTTCCCAGGCTAGGGGTCCAATCGGAGCTTTTGCCACTGGCCTACTCCACAGCCACGGCAACACCAGATCCCAGCCGCTTCTGTGACCTACACCACAGCTCATGGCAATGCCGGACCCTTAACCCACTGAGCAAGGCCAGGGATCAAACGCGCAACCTCATGGTTCCTATTTGGATTCATTTCCGCTGCGCCACGATGGGAACTCCTATTTGGATTTGAAAGCTCTTGCGGCCATAGCAAAGGTGCGGAGATGTACAACTGCAGAGATGTGGACCTCGCACTGGGAGTTCCTGAACTGGGGGGCACTATTCTCACATTCAACCTCCCTGCCGCCCACCTGGCATCACAGCCCTGCCCCTTGTCTCCCGTGATCCCCCTTCCCCAGTTCCCTGTTCACGCATGAGAAGTTAGCTGGTCGCCTGCCATGTGCCTGGGGATTCAGTAATGAAGAGTCAGCTCGGGCCCTGCCCTTGGGTTCAGTCTCCCGCCAAACCCTGCAGATGTTCTGGAGTCTCTCCAGCGGACAGCCTGCTGTTCCACACCCCCTGCTGCCCTCCCCTCCCAAGAGGGCCATCTCCCCCGCATCCATCTCACTCACTACGGGCAGAGGAATTTTCCTTGGGCCCAGTGCTGATCCCAGCACTCCCTGGGCGGCTTGGCAGTCCCTGCTGGACTAGCCTTGCTCCAGGGCTAAAGAACTGCCCCCCACCCCGTTTCCCAGAGGAGACCTCCTGCCTCGCAGGCTATGTCCCCACACATTCCTCTTTCTGAACTTCTGCTTACTCTGCCCTTCTGCCTAGAATCTTCCTCTAGGAATCTTCATGTTGTTGGGAAATGCCATTCGGAGACTCTTTCCTGCTCTGCTCTGTGTCTTGGTATGGTCTCCTGTCTCTGGCGGGCGCCCTGGGAGCACAAGCTGGGTCTTAACCTCCGCTGAGTGTAGCTCTGTGCCCTTGGGTATGTCACCCACCTTTAGCGTCTCATTAAAAAGAGTCTGTTAAAAGGGGATAATCACACATCTCGCAGCGCTGTCATGAAGAATAAATGAGATGTGGCCGAGTACACGCAAGTCATGATGGAACTCCCAGGCAACTGCTGGCTGACCCAGCTGTGTTAGCGCAGACACCTGGGCTGGCCACACTCACCTGGCAGGATGAGCCGACATAGCCTGGGGGGCAGCGGCACTCCTCCACCTCGGGGGCCCGGGGTCCCTCCGAGGGCCCGGGCTGGGCGACCTCCAGGCTGACTGAGCTGATGCTGGCTGCTAGTGGCATCGAGGAGAACGTGGCCCGGACCAGGAGCTCGTCCAGGTCTGCCAGCGCCATCAGGAGGTGCTCACGTGTGGCCGGCTGCCCATCAGGCCTGCGCCAGAATTCCTGGGGTGGGGGGTAGTGACAGCAATTGCAGGTGAGGGGTGTTGGATTGTGGGTGCTTCTCCTGCAGCACCCCCGCCCCCAGCTCCTGCCTTCCCGGGCTGTGAGCTGAGGATGGGGGAGTGAGAGGCAAGGGTGGCTAGAATCAAAACCAGGCTTCAAAGCAGGGTGGACAGTGAGAGGGGTCAGACGTGGTGTGGCGCCTCTCACCTCTCGGAAAATGATCTCGTAGCTCCTCCTCTCTGGGCCTTGCAGCGCTGGCTGGGAGGCCACCAGCATGATGTTGTTGCCCTAGGGAGACACCGGGGGGGATCGGGAGGGGAATCAAGGGGCTCTGGGGACAGTGGGATCCTTCAATCCCAGCCTCCCACCTCTCCAATCTCCCAAGCTTATGTGCCTAAAGGAATCAGGTGGGTGCCCACTGCCCCCATCGCCCGCCAGCCAGGCCTCTGCCTGGGTAGTGTCCAAATGGTGGGGTTGGGGCATGGGCCTGACCAGTGGGTGGGTGCCGGGCCAGCTGAGTGCTGGACCGAGAGGACAGAAACACCGAGGGTGTCCCCTGCCTCTACCTCTCCCTTCTGCCCGCCTGGTGTGGAACCCACGTGCTCACCGTGATCTGGACGTCAGGGTCAGAGAGCGGGCTGCCCTGGGCCCCTGCCGTGTAGGAGAGAGAGTATCGCAGCTTTCCGCCGTAGGCTGCCACCTGCAAGAGGCAAGCCCTGTGGTTACAACCTGACTCAGTCCTCCTCTGGGGGGTGACCATACAGGGGAGGGGGGCAGAGCCTCTGGAGGCTTTTTTGTACCCGTGTGGTCCCTGGCACCCAACCAGAGGCCGGTGGTTGCCTAAGTGACAGGACATCTCTCAGTTCCTTCTGTCAGATCTAGTGGCAGTAACCCCCTTTCCCATTGTCTCACAATCCCAGCAAACAAGCCCCAAGTCCCTTCCATGAAAGGAACTTTCCATAAACCAGACGGGGGGTAATGACAGGGACCACCATGGGGAGGTAGCAGGAGGCTCCAAAGTTCTCAGCCATGGCAGGGGCACGGGGGTGTGGAGGGTAGCCCCTCAGAACTCTTGCCTCCAGGGTAGGTGGTTTTTATTTATTTGCTCAGAATCCATTTCCCTGTTTTGCAAATTGCAGTCTTGGTTTCCTTTGTTTTTTGTCTTTTTAGAGCTGTACCCATGGCATACGGAGGTTCCCAGGCTAGGGGTCCATTGGAGCTGCAGCTGCTGGCCTACACCACAGCCACAGCCACAGCCGATCTGAGCCACGTCTGTGACCTACACCACAGCTTGTGGCAATGCCAGATCCTTAACTTACTGAGCGAGGCCAGGGATCTAACCCGATCCTCACAGAGATGTCAGGTTCTTAACCCACTGAGCCATGGGCACTCCAGTCCTGGTTTCCTTTGAGGGAAACGGTTGTACATGCAGAAGGTGGGGTTTGAGGGCCCATCCCCTCCTCTGCAGTGGAGACATGAGCCAGGCCTGTGGATGTGCACATTCCACCATCCCCCCTCTCTGCTCCATCAGGTTCACGAACATGTGAGCCTGGCACTTCTGCACTTTCTACTGGAACAGAGAAATCTCCTTTACTAGTCAGACTGGAAGCTGGAGAACGGTGCCAGCTGAGATCAAGTCCTCATGAGGCCCTGGATCCAGCCATGCCTGACACCAGTTATCCTTGGGCTTTGTAGTTGCATGAGCCAGTAGATTCTTCATTGTAGACAAGACAGACGGCTGTGGGTTTTTTATTGCTCACAACTGGAAGGGTCCTTATATTTGCTGCCGGGGGCTTCCACAGGGGGCAGCCAAGGCCCCGGCTCTGCCCCACAGGACCTTCCTTTCTCTCTGCCACCAGGGCAAATGTTCAGATCAATACTACACTGCGTCAGGCCTGGCCCATTCTGCTGGTGAGCATTTATTAAACGTCTACTGACTACATGTCAGGCCCTGGACTACACACGCTCTGAGATGTTCTCCATAAGATCAGGGTGAGGTAAGGGATCCGGGGCATAACCAGATAACATGACACAGCTGGATGCCAGCAAGTTCATCGCCATGTCTAGGACCAAGCTGCAGGTGAGTGTAGCAGGGTGGCTAAGAGAGCAGATTCTGCAGTCTAAGACTGGGGGTCAAGTTCAGCTCTCCTGGCTGGATGGCCTTGGACAAGTCACTTAACTTCTCTGAGTCCAACTTTCCTCATATGGAAATGGGAATAAAACTAATATTTACCTTAAAAGGTAATATGAGGATTAAGTAATACAGACCACATAAAATCCTGCACTCAGCATAGGGCCTGGGGAGTACACAGCCTCAATGCTTGCTAACAGCTCATTGTGCCCAGTTTCACCCTTGGTTCCAACAGGTCTTTCCTGTCTTCGTTTCCTCCTGGACCAGACCTTCCTGTCTGCTTCTCTGAATGTTATTGTACTGCATATTGTGTGTATTCTTTTTTTTTTTTTTTTTTTTGGCCATGTCTGCGGCACATGGAAGTTCCCGGACCAGGGATTGAGCCTAAACCACAGCAGTGACAACACCAAATCCTTAACTGCTAGGCCACCAGGGAATTCCTGTTTGTGTGTATTCTTTTTTTTTTTTTTTGTCTTTTTAGGGCTGCACCTGCGGCATATGGAGGTTCCCAGGCTAGGGGTCTAATCAGAGCTGTAGCTGCCAGACTACACCAGAGCCACAGCAACACCAGATTTGAGCTGCATCTGCGATCTACACCACAGATGGTGGCAACGCTGGATCCTTAACCCACTGAGTGAGGCCAGGGGTTGAACTCGTGTCCTCATGGATACTAGTCAGATTTGTTAGCGTTGAGTCACAATGGGAACCCCTCAAAAATGGTTTTGAAAAGGGGCGGCCTGATATTTTAGGATTTGATGACACCCTTGTTCCTCCCCCTCCCCCATCCTGGTTACCTTGTTCCCCAGGAAGGCTTTGGGCAGCTGCCAATAATAGAGGCTTCCAGGAAGCAGAGAGAAGCCTTTGTAGGAGAGAGAGAACTAGAAAGAAGGACAGGTCGTGAGAGAGGAGGGAGCAGGCGGGGCTGCTGAGAGGGCAGAGGTGGTCTTGGCAGGGGTGAGCAGAGGCCCTGGAGGGAGACCTCGGAGGGGCAGAGGGACAGGAACCCCACCCCCAGCCCTGGAGCTCAGGTCCTGGCCCTGCTCTTTCTTTTTTTTTTTTTTTTGTCTTTTTAGGGCCACACCCATGGCATATGGAAGTTCTCAGGCTAGGGGTCAAAGTTTCTGGCCTACACCACAGCCACAGCAATGGCACATCTAAGCTTCATCTGCAACCTGCACCACAGCTCACAGCATTGCCAGATCCTCAACGCACTGAGTAAGGCCGGGGATTGAACCTGAGTCCTCACGGGTACTAGCCAGGTTTATTTCCACCGAGCCACAACAGGAACGCCCCGGCCCTGCTCTTTGGACAACTTGCTCCCCCTGTCTGGGCCCAGACATCCCAAAGGCTCTCACTGGCCACGGTTTGGGTATCTCCCCACATCTGGTGCTGTGCTCTTCATGGACCCCAAGAGTATTTATGGGGCGCACCAGAGAACAGTTACAAATTTAGTGGCTGTTTTGTTTTGCTTTTGAGGGCTGCAGCCACAGCATATGGAGGTTCCAAGGCTAGGGGTCTAATCGGAGCTACAGCTGCCAGCTTACACCACAGCTCACAGCCACGCTGGATCCTTAACCCACTGAGCGAGGCCAGGGATCAAACCTGCAACCTCATGATTCCTAGTCGGATTCGTTTCCACTGCACCACAATAGGAACTCTGTGGCTGTTTTAATGTATATTTAAAAATGTATAACCAGCATAATTGAGTTGGCAAATGGTTGATTTAAAGAAAAAACTGGAGTAAATAATAGTCTAAATCATGGGCTGAAAAGGCAGAATTTGTAAAGTTGGGTGAGAAACTAAAGTCTAGAAAACACAGGGGGTGGGGGGGTCCCTTGGTGGGGGTCTTGGCACATACCTGAGAGCCTGCAGAGGAAGAGAGAGAAACAGAGGAGGAGGAGGAGGAGGAGGGGGAGGAGGTCCGAGCTGCTTGCAGAGCAGCTGCAGGCTGGGGATGGGGCGAGAGCCCCTGGGGCTGGGGGTGGGAATGGGCAGCAAAACTGGAAAGAAGCTGCCAGATCTCCGCATCCATCCGCCTCTGGGCCTCATCCACCTGGGGGACCGGGAGAGGGAGGATGGAGAAAACGAGCAAAGGAACAGAAAGGACACCATGAAGCTTAGCCTGCTCCCAGGTGACACCAGGCCCAGCCAGCTGCCCACTTCCCTGCCCTCGGTTCACAAGTGCCAATGCCCAATGCTCCTTGGGGGCCTGGAGGAGCTACCTGGAAGGGGCCCAGACTACGGGGAGAAGCTCATACAGTGGGTGCCCCTGGCAAGAGAGGGGCAGATGGCTCTGCCCAGCTCGGGCAGCCCCGGGGGCACTGGGGTGGGAAGACCACTCCTTGGGCTTCATGCTCCAAGCATGCCCATGGTACCAGCCCAGGCCATTCATGTTTCTGGAATGTTTCCCAAGGGCAACACTGGAGTGGTGTGGCCATCAGGCTGGGGCCTGACCTCCGGGAAAATGACCCAGCAAGGCCAGGGCCTCAGCTCAAAGCTCTGTGGACTCTGCTCTCTGGTTTCCTCCCTTGGGCTCTAGACCAGCCTGTCCCTGGCCGGGCCTTGAGTTACCTGTGATAGTCGCTGTGCCCGGCCCTTGCCCCGTGGGGACCCCGGGATCCTCCCAGCTGCCACAGCTGCCCGCAACTGCTCCTCTGAGAGGGATGTGCGGTTCTGATGGGCAGAGGGCACAGGGCAGCTCAGACCCCCCAAGGCTAGAGCCCTGGAGAGTGTCCCCCTCCCCATGGATACGGTGGCCAGAAAGGCCCACACTGTGTGGGGAGAAAGATGCATGCTCCCCTTTCCAGGCTGGCACGCAGGTGTTAACTCCCGCCACAGGGGGTGATACACACACAGAAGGTTAACAGGGCTGCTTGGGAGGCAGCGCAGGGGTAACCTGGTGGGCCAGGTACAGTCATGTGGTTTAGCATCAAGTTAGTTTTCCTGCCACCTGGACCAGCCCTCTGGCACAGCTGGTTGGCACAGGGACCAGACCACACAGCAGATGAGGCACATACCGCCACTGACTTTAACTCTGGCCATCACAAGGGCGTGGGCACAGTAGTGCCCTGAGCACAGCAGTGTCCTGAGCATAGGCCATCAGGCCCAATCTGAGGCTGTGCAGACCCACACTGCCTGGGATGCTGGCCGTCTCCCCATGCGGACCGAGGGCATCCAAGAACACACCGTGCCCATGCCATGTCAGTTTCACAGCACTCAGATGGCACGCCTACCTGGTGAGCCCGTCGCATCCGCGTAAAATAGGCCTCCCTCTGCGGGGTACAGGGAAATGCCGGGGTAGGGGGGAGGCAGAGAGAGAGAGAGCGGTCTGGGAGCTGCAGGGCAGAGGGGAGGCGGACACAGCAAACAGGGAAAGAGGAACCCGAGAGGGGAGAAGGCAGCAGAAGGCAGCCTGCCCTGGGAGGAAGCTGGGATACTTGGGTCTGCCCAGGATCAGGGACAGGGCAGCCTCGGAGATCCCCCTCCTAGGTGTCCCTGACCTCCCTGGGGCCATGGGCATGGGGACACATCTGTCTGAACACCGGCCTCGGCCAGTAGGGGACTGCTGGACTACGACCCACTATCCCTGGGTGCTGCCAGCTGGGCCTCGACGGCTCATGCGACACATGTGGGTGGTCGCCTAGAGTCCACCCAAGGACACCACCACAACACACCATCACCATTGCTCCATCGCCTCTGCCCTAGACCATGACTCTGGAGGAGCAAAGACGTGTCCAGCTCTGACTAGTGCACAATATTTAAGGGTAGCCTCTGACCCGGATTTGAATCCCAGCCTTGCCACCTTCAGGCTGTGGAGCCCAGGCAAATTACCTAAGTTCTCTCACCTGTTTCCTCACTTCAGAAATACAGCCGTGGTTGTGATTTATGACACATAAAAGCGCTTGGAACCATGCCTAGTGCAGCGTTAAGAGCTCAATAAATATGATCTATAATCAGAATGATATTTTTTTGGTCTTTTGTCTTTTTAGGGCCGCACACGTGGCATATGGAGGTTCCCAGGCTAGGGGTCTAATTGGAGCTACAGCTGCCGGCCCACACCACAGCCACAGCAACGCAGGATCCGAGGCACGTCTGCGACCTACACCACAGCTCATGGCAAAGCCGGATCCTCAACCCACTGAACAAGGCCAGGGATCAAACCCACGATCTCATGGTTCCTAGTCGGATTCGTTTCCGCTGCGCCACCACGGGAACTCCTATAATCAGAATGATTATTGGCCTAACACCGCGCACAGGGCGGATGGCAGAGAGGAGTGAATTCTGAGTGAGCAAATGAAGGCAACAAACTGTCTCACGTGTCCTGTGCTTCCCAGGACTCGGCCAGGACCTGACCACCTGCATGAAAGCTAATAATCATGGATGTGAACAGGTGAGCACTTGTTAGACGCCAGGCTCGGGCTCTAATCCTCCGAGCGGCCCTGGAGCTGAGGTTTATCCAAGGGAAACCGGCTGGGAAGCGACACAGCTGGGTTTAGATCAAGGCTCATCTGACCCAAAGGCTGCATGCTTAACCATGACACGGCTGACGATCTCGGGTCAACTCATGTTTGAGTCCCCACTGGCCCCAGGGCTCAGCAGGGGCCTGGCTCAGAGCTGGCGCTCAGGGAGGGCCTGGCAGGCCCTGCCGCATGTCACACCTTGTCTCCCTGGTATGTCTCCGGCAGCTGCCAGTAGAAGGACTCATGGCCAAGGTTGGCGAAGTTGCCAAAAGAAAGCTGGGCACCCTCGGGCACAGGTTCCACGGTGAAGCCTCCTGTCAGGCGGCTGTTCCGCTGTGGGTTCACCAGGGCAAAGCCTTGGAAGTCCCCAGGCGCAAAGCGAGTGGAGATCTGGCAGCAGAAGGAGGAGGGGGGTCAGTCTGGGCGCTGGGCATGCGCCTTGGTGGAGGAGGGGCACGGGAGGGCATTAGAGTGGGTGATAGGGGGCTGCGAGATCAGGGCTAGGACAGAAATAATGGGTGAATGGAGAGGACATTGGGGGGCTGGGGTCACGGGAGGGCATTAGGGTAGGGGGGTGAGGGTTGCTGGGATCTGTGCTTCCACGGGCAGTAACGGAGGCATAGGGATGTGTGTCCCCTTAAGCAAGGGGACGCCGCTGGGCCAGGCTTCTCACTTGCCTCCGTGATGACCCCTGTGATGACTTAGGAGAGGCGGGGGTGGGGTGGGGGGGGGTGGGACCTGGGATCTTACCAGGTGGCGCATGTAGGAGGAGCTGGAGCACTGCTGGGTGACGCCCATGCAGAAGCAGGGCAGGCAGCCATCCGGGTTGCTGGCACTCAGATAGAAGTGGTGGGGCCGGCAATGGCTGCAGGTGGGGCCCTCCACCTGGGCCTGAAGGATGGATAGAAAGGTGGGTGCAGGGAGCTTGGATGGGTCTCTTGCACCTCCAGCCGCCTTTGAGGCCAGCCTTGAGGCCTCTTCCAGCAGTTCTGGGGAGGTCCTGCCATCCCCATGCTTAGGCCCCAGCTCCCATCAGATGCTGCCAGACTTCCCACAAGGCCCCCGAGCTGTGAGATGGGGGTGAGGCCCGAGAGGAAGGGTGGCGGGGGCACAGGGGCAGCTCTGAGGGTGTGGTGAGAGGCAAGGCCAGGCAACCACTGGGGCCGCAGTTCAGGGTGGTGTGGAGGGCAGGGGTTTGGACTGACCTTGCACTGACATTGTCCAGCAGCGTCGCACTGGTTGCTAATGCTGCCCTGGGGGTGACAGCTACAGCCAATCGGCTCTGGCACTTGGCCGTCGTCTCCTGAGGTAGAGGAACACCACAGATGGAACCCCAAACCTTCCACCCAGCATCCCCATTTCCACCACCCTCTGGGCATCTAACTGGCCCCCTGAGAGAGGAAGTGCTTGTTCCCGAACCCCTACCAGGTGTGGGCATGATACACACTCATAGCAGCCCTTGGGTGGGCCTTTTACTCGCCCCATTTTACAAATAAAGAAGCTGAGGCTCAGAAAGGTAAAGTCACTTGCCCCAGGCTGAAGGAGAACAAAGGCTCTGTCCTAGCTTCACCCCTGGGGTAGCCAGATCCCAAAAGCCTACTCACTGTGGCAGGGCTGGCCCTGGCTGGGGTTGCCATGGTAACCTGGTGCACACCTGGGGCGAGAGAAAGCACTGGATGATGGGGCCAGAACCGCAGAATCCTGGATTGTGCTGGGGGCCCCATAGTGGACTCGATGACCTCAGAGTGTTGGAAGGAACCAATCAGCCTCACTCACCCATTTCACAGATGGGGAAACAGGTGGGAGAAGAAGGGCAGGCACATGCCCTAGGCCAGAAAGTCAGTGAGTCAGGCCAGTCAGGCCTCGAACCTAGGACTTTCAGCAAGGATGTGGGGTTTTCTGGCAAGACTGGCCTGGCCAGGGCAGGGGGTGTTGGGGGCTGGAAGTGAACTACAGGCCTAGACTTTTTCTTTGTGCTTTTTTAGGGCTGCACCCATGGCCTATGAAAGTTCCCAGGCTAGGGGTCGAATTGGCCTACACCACAGCCAGAGCAACGCAGGATCCAAGCTGAGTCTGTGACCTACATCACAGCTCACGGCAACGCCGAATCCCCAACACACCGAACGAGGCCAGGGATCGAACCTGCATCCTCATGGATCTTGTCAGGTTCGTTAACCACTGAGTCACGAAGGGAACTCCAGGGCTAGATTCCTGACTCCAGGCTAAAGATTAAGGCTCTCAGGGAGGGGAGCTGATTGTTTCTGGGATGCTGTATAAGGGAGAGGGGGAGGCCTCTGGTCTCACTTGGTCGGGAGGGCTGGGCCCCTCCTGCACGCTCCCCACCTGGCCCGCCCCCGCCTCACCTCTCACAGTGACGCCCGCTGTGGCCTGGGGAACACGCATCGCAGGTGGGGTGGCCGTCCGTGTCCAGAAAGCAAGTGTGGGTGGCTCTGTGGGTGGGAGGAGCAAATTGGAGGGTCAGCAGCCCTTCAGGACTGGGGAAGAGGGAGAAGAGGGGCATCATGGGATTGAACGTGATGAACTGAGAGCTCCACGGCATCGACTCATTCTCACACAAGGGCCAAGGTGGGGAATAACATCAACCCCATTTCACAGATGAGAAAGTAGAGGCCCAGAGAGGGAACTGTTTCTTATTCAGGGTGACACACCGGGGAAGGGGTGAGGCAGGGATTTAACCACTGCCTCTCCGAAGGGCCTGGGAGGAAGGGAACCTCAGACAGGAGAGTGGATGTTTCAGGAAAGGGCAGGTTTAGGCAGGGACTGGACGCACTGGCCAGCAGCAGGGGCTCCATGGCATGGGCATGGCTGGCAGTCCTGTGGCGTCCCACGCTGAGCGTCCCCGTAATATCCTGGCTGGCACTGCTCACACCGGGGGCCCTCCGTGTGGTGCTGGCAGCCCTGGAGGGGAGATCATGGGTTGAGGCTGGGCCTCTGGAGACCACAGATCCTGGGAGTAGGAAGGAAGGAGGGTGGGACTCACCTGGCAGGCACCTGTTTCGGGCTCACAGACCTCTGTGTGGCCATGGCAGCTGCAGCGTTCGCAGGTGCCCAGGTAGAGGCCACTGGGCATGCGTGTGTAGCCGGTGTCACAGTCCTGGGGGCAGGAAGACGCGGTGGGAGGGGCTTCCTCAGCAGGGCCCCTTCTGGGCAGGGACCACTGGATGGTGGGGCGGGGGTGGGTCTGGGGAGCCGGGACACCTAAACGAGGAGGAGCCAGAAGCTCCATGGAGGGAGCTGGCAGGACAGGTGGGTGGAGCCCAGGGCTCACCTGGCAGGATGGGCCACGGTACCCAGGTGGGCAGGTACACTGCTCCACTTCCAGTGCAGGGTCCTGGCCAGTGTCCTCGGGCACAGCCACGTCCATGCTGATGCCAGAGACCCTGGGTGTGGCAAGACCCCATTACGAAAGGGTATTTGCACCATGCCAGGCATTCCGGAGACCCACACTGTCTTGCTGCGATGCTACTGGGGCCCCATCCAGCCCCCTGTTCGGGTGTCCACCCTCCAGCTGCTACCAGGACTGTAGCGAGTGGCTTATCCTGCACCTTTTTCCAGAGAACCAGCCTTCCTGGCCGGGAGATGTCACATCACCCCACTCCCTTGGGGTGACCAATGACAGGCTCACCCAGGGTACAAAGGCCCCTCTGCCTCAAGTCGGATGACTCTGTGGGGCTCCGTGGGGATGATACCGAGGCTGGTCTTTACCTGGAAACTTACACTTCCTTGCCTGGCCCTCCCCCTCCTGTGACCCTCCCTCTCTCTCAGGTTCTCCTTGTGAGCCCTGCGCACCCAAACCCCGTCTTAGGCTTTGCTTCTAGGGAACCCAACCTGAGACAAGCGCTGTGAGGGACCAACTGTCATAATCTCCACCTTACAGATGCGGAAAAGGAGGCCCCCAAAAGCTGCAGAGCCGGTAGGTAGGTGGCAGAGCTGGCGGTCTGGCCGCACTACATCACATGGCTTAGCCTGGAGCTGCCCCCAAGCCCCCTCCAGTCCTGCCCCAGCCCCAGACACCTGCTCTCAGCTGGCCGCTGGGTGTAGGATGCCTGGATCAGGAGCGTGTCGATGCCCGCCAGTGCCATCAGCAGGTGCTCCCGCGTGGCCGGCTGCCCATCAGGCCGTTGCCAAGCTTGCTGCCAAGGAGAGGACATGTGGGCTGCCACCCCTGTCATCCTGACACTCTGGAGCAGGGGGCCTGCCTGCCTTCCCCCAGAGGTCTCCCGGGACAGTGCTGCTCACCTCCCGGAAGGGCACGGTGAAGGTGCTGGGCTGGCCGGGGCTCGGCTCCTGAGAGGTGTGATGCTCTAAGATGATGTTATTGCCCTGCAGGACCACCAACGGCTGCCCGTGCAGGGGCACAGAGCCAGGCTGGGGCCGCTGGGTCACCGTGAAGCGCAGCTCTCCGCCATAGGAGGTCACCTGGGACACAGGTGGACAGGCGCTCAGCTGGGGCCCCCATGGACGGGCCCTGCCACCGCTCTGGCCGTCTCCTCTGCCTCTTCTCCAAAGGGATCAGGCTGCCTGGACCTCCTTCTCTTCCCACCCCCTGCCCACCTTGTCCCCCAGGAAGCGTGAAGGGAGGCTCCAAAAGTAGGGTCCCGATAGGAGGCTGTGAAAGGAGGAGAAGGCCAGCTCCCCGGGCGTGGGTGATGAGATGCCCTCGCTGGTGGTGTGGGTGCCCGCGGCGTTGGTCAGGCTGAACTGAGCGGGCTCTTCAGAGGCCCCAAGCACCTGGGATGGGGAGAAGAAGCCAGGATGTGGGCCATGGCCTGAGACTGGCCCGTGGTCCACTCAGCCCTGGGCTTGGTGGTCCTGCCAGTCTGCCCCGACCCCGCCTCACATGGGTACCTGAGCGCGGCTCCAGGAGGAGCTGGTGCACTGGCGACTGACGCCCATGCAGAAGCACTTGAGGCAGCCATCGGGGTTGCGGGCGCTCAGGTGGAAAGAGCCGGCGACACACTCGTTGCACAGGCGCCCCACCACGTTGTTCTGCAGGCACAGAGCTGGGAGCTGCAGGGTGGCCCATGGGAGGGGCTGCCTGGAGCTTCCGGTCTAATCCACCCATATTCTAGATGGGAACCCAAGGTCAGAGGGAGCCGGGGAAAGGGCGCAGGTAGGAGGGATGGCCACTGTGTGAACAGAATTCCCAATTAATGGGAGGGTTTTTTGGCTGCTCTGTGGCATATGGAGTTCCCGAGCCAGAGATCATTCTGAGCCACAGTTGCAGCAACGCAGGATTCTTAACCCACTGTGCAGGGCCAGGGATCGAACCTGTGCCCTGGCGCTGCAGAGATGTTGCTGATCCCATTGCACCACAGCAGGAACTCCCAGATTAATGGGATTTTATACAACCAAACCTTTTGCTCTTTTCTCTTTGGCTGCTGGGGGCTCACAAATAAATTTAGATTTGAAAGCTATTACTTGGTTAAAATAATTACTGGTACTATTTATGGAGTGTTTCATGCACTGTCTTGCTTTCTATTCAACCACTCTACTCCAAACTAGTAACTCCTCTGAGTCCCTTGAGAGGTCTATGATGGTTCCACGCTTCACTCGAGGAAACTGAAGCTCGGGATGGAAAATGATTTACACCAGGTTACTCGGCTCATCAGCTCTTTCTTCTGCAGATACCTGCTGGTCCCATCCTCAATGCAAATGATTTCCCTCCTCTGAGCCCCATCTCCTCACCTCTTGGCTGGAGCTGCTAACAGCTACAGCATTGTGTCAACGCGAGAATGAAAGCACGGTTGAAGCGAAGGTACAGAACAGATACAACGGTTACACAAAGAATGACTAGTGTAAGGTCACCTGCCTCCCCAAGCTCTCTGCTGCCAGGCTGCCTCTCATGAGGGGGAAGACTAGTCGGCCAGGCCCATCAACCTGCAGCCAGGCCACCAGTCACTGGCCAAAGAGCTATGGAGAGGATGGAGATGAAGCCTTCTTCCTTCCTCTCGGGGCTGTGTTCTGGGACCCAAGGCCCCCGGGGTCGGGGAGGGGAGGGCACGAACCTTACAGCGGCAGGCCTCCCCAGAGGTCCCCGTGCTGCCTCGCTCATCACAGCGCACAATCTGCTGGTCTGGAGACACAAAGAGGGTGTTGGCTGGGAAGGTGGGAATGGTGGACATGATCAGGACCGAGAAGGCGGCTCCCCAGGGGTCATGCGGTTTGTGCTGGGCTTGGGGATTGGCGCCCCGCGGGCAGCCTGGGGACGTGCCAGGGGATGGTAGCTGCAATACTCACTGGTGGGCCTGCACTTCCCGCCTGGCTGGATGGGGTTGCCCTCGTATCCGGGGGCACAGCTGGGGGAGGGAGAAGGTTGTCAGCCATGCTCCAGTGCCCCTACCCATGAGGGCCCCTTTTTCCTGGCTCCCGCCCGCTCGCCCTCACCTCTCACAGCGGCGGCCCGTGTAGCCTGGGGCACATGCATCACACGTGGCTTGGCCATCCGTGTCCAGGAAGCAGGTGTCTGAGAATCTGGGGGTATCAAGTGGACAGGACATGGGGCAGGGCTGCAAAGACGGGCCAGGCCAGGACTTACAGTTCCACCTGCTCATGACCTGCTGCCCCACAGCAACACTAGGAAGGCAGATGGGCCCATTGTATGGAAAAGGAAACAGGCCCTGGAGGTCAAGGGGCCTGGAATGATTTCATGACCAGGAGAAGATGTGAACCCAGCTCTCCCCCCTCCCCCCTCCAGAGCGTGCCCTGGGCCCGCTGCACCGCCTCCTCCCCAGCCCTGTCTGCTCCATCCTGAGCTGGGTCTGACCTGCGGGAGGCGTCGATGTATGGGCAAGGGCAGGGCCGGCAGGCCGTGGCCGTGCCCTTGGTGGCATCACCAAAGAAGCCGGCCTTGCATTTGTTGCACTGTGGCCCCTCTGTGTTGTGCTGGCAATTCTGGGAGGAAGGGAAGGGAGTGGTTCAGGTTCTAAGGAGCAGCCCTCTGCCCCCAGCATAGGGCACACCGGACCAGATGGATTCCTTGAGGGTGGGCCTTTGAGGCTATCTAGACCAGCCTCCCTATCGTGCTGGAATTACCTCACAGTTGTTTTGTTTTATTTTTTTGGCCATGGCATGCAGTGGCTCGATGTGGGCCCATAGTTCCCACACCAGGGACTGAACTCGGGCCACAGTGGTGACAGTGCCAAATCCTAACCCTTAGACCACCAGGGAATGCTCAGCCCACTGCTCGGCAGAGAAGGGAACATCCAGCTCCATCCTGATGGGGAATTCATCATCTTATATGGTAGCCCCTCCCATAGAAGGTTCCAAAGGCCTGCTTTGTATTGACCTAAACCCATATTCCTTTCCAGTCTGCACCCATTGGCCAGTTCTGCCCTCTGCAGGCCATTCCTTCTACCCCCTGACAGCACTTCAGGAATCTGGAGGTAACAGTTCTCCCTGCTTGATCCTTCTCTCCTGTCAGCTCCACAATCTCAGCCCCCTTCACCATTCCTAAAAAGCAGTGTATGATTTATAGGATCCTTCCCCTTATGGCAGCTATGCTTTATACAATACTCTCCAGGAATGGTCTGAACAGGGTGGAAGAAAGTAAGAGCTTCACCTCCCTCATCTAGACATAATGTCTCTATTAATGCATCCAGAGGTCATGATCGTTTGTGTGGCAGCCATGGCGGTCATTCTGAAGGCTTATGTTAAATTTGTGGGTACAAGGAAGCCTCAGCCTGGACCTCCCACCCTGCCCCTGGCCCTTAGCCAGTGTCCAAGTGTCAGTTGGCATGACTCACCAAGCAGTGGCCATACACAGGGTCACAAGAACTGGCGTGGCCATTACAGCTGCAGCCAGAGCAGGTACCCAGGTAGGGCCCACCAGGCACCCGGGTGAAGTGGGCATCACAGCTCTCACAGGATAAGCCGGAATAGCCAATGGGGCATCTGTGGGGACAGGACAGTGGCTGCAGGAACCACGAGGCCTTGCTGTCTCTCCCCTATCTTTGCCAGGGTCTCTGTGGTACGTAGCCCTGCCGGGTCAGGCACCTGCACTCCTCTACGCTGTGGGCACGGCCGTGGCTGGTGGCGTAGGTGACAGTGGTATCCATGGAGATGTCACTCAGCCCCACACTGGCCATCTTGGCATTGTACACTGTCTGGATGAACACAGCTTCCAGGCTCTGAAGTACCTGCAGCATCTCTGCCCGCTGTACGGGTCGGCCAGACTCATGGACCCAGTGCTCCTGGGTGTGGGCAAAGGCAGGGGTCATGTGTCAGCGCTTGCCCAGCCTGTACCCCCTGCACCCCCAGCCCCAAGGACTCAGGCCCCACACACCTCAGAGAACTGGACCTGGCGCTGGTTCAGAGTACCGGGCTGTGTGGGTGTGTGGCCTCGGGAGTGCAGGCGATGCCCGGCGCCCACAAGGACCACATCTGGCCGCTGCACCGGCTCCAGCGTGCCACGCGCCAGCTCATAGCGCACCTTGTAGCGCAGGAAGCCACCATAGGAGTCCACCTGGCCGAGACAGGGCAGATTAGGGCTGGGCAGCCATGGGCACGTTTGTCACCCACCGTGTGACCAGCCGTCCCTCTTCTCTGTCACTCTGTGCAGCTGGTGTTCACTGTGTGCCTGGCACAGAACTGAGCACAGGGAAGTAGAAATGGGTGGGACTTGGGCTCTGCTTGGGGGTGCTCAGTCTGATGCGGGGGAGGAGTCTGATAATGCTGTTCAAAGGTGCCCAGGGCAGCCAGAGGAGGGACACTGACTCCACTCAGGCGTGGGGTTGGGAGGGGGGAGTTTCCAGGGAGGGCTTCTCAAAGGCTGAGTTGGCATTCCTCCCGCCTTGACCCTGGTGGGCAGAGCCCCTGCCCTGAATGAATGAGGCGCTGCCACGGGGGCTGCCCTGGGGTGTGATAACCCCTCTCCCAGAGCAGAGACGGCCCTGTTGCCCTCCAGCATTAGAGGGAGGTTCTGGGCATGTGCGGAGGAGCTTGCCCCCTCCCCATCCAGGGTGGCAGCCCAGCCCCTCACCTTGTTGCCCAGGAACTGCTCAGGCAAAGCCCAGAAGGAGTCGTGGACCAGGAAGCGTCGGGACAGGTCGACCAGTTGGAACTCCTGCAGGGCAGCGTCGATCTGCAGCTGGGTGGAGGAGAGCGGCGGCATGCCGGGCTGCGAGGGCATCGTCACGTTCACGCCTGGGTGGCAAGGGGGAAGGGTGAGGGCATGCGCATGGTTACCCGAGGCAGCCACCTTGAGGGGAAGTAAGCCAGAGACATGGGAAAGTTCTGGGAGAAATGTGATTTAGAGAGATTGTCAGTCTCTCTCCCAAAGTCAAGCAAAAGTCTTTCCTCCTGAAGTTCTGCAGCAGCAGTTCCCAAAGCATGCTCTGGGAAAAGGCAATGCTGCAGAATGACTGGTTGGGAACCATTTGGAATCCCCAAGGTCAAAGAAAGGTCAAGGGGATTCTATGCAGCAGGACTTCTCAGAGCCTTTGCTTTGCCAATAGATCCATGGATTGTCAGGGTTGGAACAGCCCTCAGGGGGCAGCAGAGAGCTACACAGGGCTGAAGAATGGGTGCCCAAATTCTGGTTCCACCACCCTCCAGATGTGTGAGTCTGGACAAAGCCTCTGTACACCCTCTCTCTCTTTTTTTGGCTGTGCCTGTGGCATACAGAATTGTCTTGGCCAGGGATCAAACCCACGCCAGAGCAGTGACCCAAGCTGCTGCAGTGACAATGCCTGATTCTTAAGCCACTGTGCCACACGAGAACTCTTTATCTGTAAAATGGAGCTAATAGTGGCTTGCCTCACAGGGCTATTAGGAAGCTAAAATTAGCAAACTGATATCAAATGCTTAAAACAGAGCGTGGCATTGCTGTGGCTGGGGCGTAGGCCGGCAGCTGTAGCTCTGATTCGACCGCTAGCCTGGGAACTTTCACATGCCCAAGGGTGGCCCTAAGAACAACAATGACAATAAAAACCAACCAGAGTGTGGCGCAAAGGAAGTGCTCGGAAATTGGTTAGCTGTTCACGCATATGGGAATTCTCTCTACGGCCTCCTCCCAAATCTCAAGGGCAGCACCAACCATCCAAGAGAACTTTCTGTGATGATGGAAAGGTTCTTGAAGTCAGGTCCACCTGACGTCTGGGCTCATGAGGTTCTGCCTCTCAGAGGGGAGAACCGAGCCCAACTGTCTGCCTCTGCATTTAGGAAAAAAGGCCCAGAGAAGCCAAGAGTCTTGAAGCCACACAGGCAGTAATTGGTGCAATGGTCAGCTTCATGCTAAGAAGATGCCAAAGCCTGGGTTCTTACGATCTGGGGTCCCTGGTACCTTTCTGTCTCTAAGGATGAGGATGACGAGGACAGGTGAGGAGGGGGAGGATGATGTTACGGAGTATTTACTGGGCACTTACAACAGACCAAGCATTATTCTTTTATTTATTTATATATTGTTCTTTTTGGCCACCCTGAGGCATATGGAGCTCCCAAGCCAGGAATCAGATCTAAGCCACAGTTTGGACTGAAGCCACAGCTGTGATGATGCCGGATCTGTAACCCACCACGCTGGGCCAGGGATCAAACCTGCATCCCAGTGCACCCAAGAAGCCGCCGATCCCGTTGAGCCACAACGGGAACTCCCCAAGGACTATTCTGAGTGGCTTATGCGTACTAATCCATTAAGTCCTTATCACAACCCAGGTAGTTATTATTGCATCCCCATTTTGTAGATGAGAAAAATGAGACACAAGACAGTAACTTGACCAAGAGCACACAAGCAGTAAGGGTCTGAATCAGGATTTGAACCCAGAAACTGGCTCCAGAGCCCATTCTCATCATCACCTAATTTGGGCAAATAGAGACGGTGGCTTTTCCTTAAAAAGTTTATTTTCCCCCGAAATGCTCTTCTTACAGAGCTCAGCCTTTCTTTAGCTGCCCTACGTCCCTCCCTGAACCTGGCCCTGCCTGTCCAGGGCGTGCTGCTCTCCTGTATCTGCCCTCTAAGCCCACTGGAGCCTGGAGCCTGCCTCCCATCCACCGACTCACCCTTGAAGTCATTGGGCCGGTCAAAGCGCAGCAGGATCTGGTCTCGGAAGCGGCGGCTGCTCTGGCACACGTTGGTGACACCAAAGCAGAAGCAGGGCAGGCAGGAGGCACTGTGCTCCAGGTAGAAGTGCCCATCGGGGCAGGGTCCTGCTGGATGGCATGGGAGTGGGCTGCAGCAGCGGGTCCCAGCCAGGTAGCCTTGGCTTCAACGCCACCCCTGGGGCCCACTTGCCCGTCGGCCGTACCTCGCTGCGGGATGAGCTCCAGGACCCCGTCGGGGATGCCGAACACCATGCCGCGGGCATTCATGGCCTCACAGGTGTAGGCCCCTTGGTCTGCCTCCTTCACGTCACGAATGATCAGTGTGCCACGGCCTCCCTCACTGGTCACTGTCACCCTGGTGGGCCCCAAGACACAGGTGAGGTCAGGCCTGGGCCACGGGCCCCACCGCCTCCCCCACATCCCTCGCCCCCACCCCGGGCCAGAGCTGCACCTGGGATGAGAGGGGATGTGGCCCCAGTTGAGTCTCCAGTTGATGATCGGGGTGGGGACGCCGATGGCCACACAGGTGAAGGTCACCGTTTGGCCCCGGGAAGCCTGGATTGACTCCTGGGGAGGGGTCACCACCTGGGGAGGCACTGGGAGACGGGAGCAGGAGTGAGGGGCGGCGTGAGGGACAAAGGGAGGGAGGAGGGGAGCAGCTCCGAGGAGCCAGGCGGGAGGAGAGACTGTGGGGAGGGGCCCGGGCCCAGAGCTCGCCCCCCAGCTCCCCGCTCACTGCAGCCAAACTCGTCACTGCGGTCCGGGCAGTCACTCTCCTCATCACAGTGGAAGCTGGCCGGGATGCATGTGTTTGTGGACACACAGCGGAACTGCGTGGGCCCGCATACGTCCTCGGGGCGCTTGACGGCTGGGGACAGAGCCAGGTGGTGTGGGCAGCAGACACTGCCTTCAGGGAGGACCGCCCCCATTGCCTACCTATGCCCAACAGCCTGCCCTGGCCATCTTCGCCAGGTGTCCCCAGCATCACTCTCTCATCTTATCCCCATGACAACACAGCTGCCTAGATCAGGCCCAGACAATGCTGCCGTAACACTGCCCACAATGTCATGGTCACCAGTCGGCCATCAAAAAGCCATCACTCACTCTGTTTCCCAAAACAGAGTTATACCTGGCATGTCGGTCACTCGGCTCCCCACACATTCAGCCATGAGAGAAGCACAAGACCCCTGGTCAAAGGCACGGCCTGAGTGGCCAGCATCTCTGGACACCAAGTAATACCTAGGCAGTTCTCTCTGCTGGAGAGGGCTTGCAAGGGCCTGCTGGCCCAGCCTCGCTGCTCCGTACCTTCTAAACGGTCCAGGAGTAGCACCTGACCAGAGGCCTGGAGTTGGCCGGGCCCCAGGGCTGGGCCCCAGCCAGGCATCTCTAGTGGATGGTAACTGACATTCTTCAGGGAGACTGAGCTTGAGACAGACACACAGGCGGGAAAGAAAGGGCACAGTGGTGCAGGAGCAGAGGCCACCCGTCCACCAAGAAGGGACAAGGGCAGGCAGGAGGCAGCCACCTACTGACCCCCCGCCAGGGGCTTCTGTGCCAACACCTCCCAGCCTCCAAAGCCATTCAGCTTTCACGTTCTCCATTCTGTGCTCTGTCCACAAGCACTTGGCCTTCCTTAGACTATTCCCCACAGAGGCCTCCGAGAAGGGCTTTTCAACTAAACCCATCAATTACTTCTCCCGCCGAAGGGGCCGTGTTGTCAGGCAAGCTTAGGGCCACAGAAGGGCATCGTCAAACTCTGCCTGTCTGCAGCACAATGCTCCTCTCTCCAGGGTTTGCCGCAGAGCAGGGAAGGTGAGGGAAGGCAAGGAGGAGAAGCTGGACTAGCAAACACCAGGAATGTCAGCTTGCACTCAGACATGTGACCCAGGATCACAGAGAAATGGTTAAAGGATCATCCTCAGTCTTGGACTAACAAGGCTCAGGCTTTGTCGCATAGGACAGGACACACAAGATGCTACCTGATGTGGGCTCTGACTCTCCAGTCTCACCCACTTAACTGTCACATTGTCTGTAATGGCAATTAGGTGGATGGAGGTCAGATGGATGGATGTGCAATGGGTAGATGGATGGCTGGACAGATGAATAGAAGGTGAGAAAGATATTGGCTATAGGAATGGCCGGCTGGCTGGAGAGCTGGAAAGATGGACAATGCATGGATGGATGATGAGTGGGTAGATGAAGAGATGGATGGGAGGAAGAATGGTGGACAAATGGATTGATGGACAACAGATGGGATTTATGATAGAATGGATGGTGAGATGAACTGGAGGAAGGATGCTGGATAGACAGGTAGATAGACCAATGAAGAACTTTGCAAATAAACAACGGATGGATGGCTAGTTGGATGAATGGGTGGGTGGATAGATGGATGGAAGGGAGGAAGGATGTTTGACAGGTGGATGGATGGAGAGATGGGCAATGGATGGTTGAATGGTTACATGGATGGTTGAATGGTTATATGGATAAAAGCTGGGCAGAGGGAGGAACAAATAACTCAGAACCAGCTCTAGATGAAAAACTTCTAGGCCCATAAGGGGAAAGCTTTGAGTCAGGCATACATCAAAGACCCCGTCATCAAGGGACCCTGGTGTATCAAGCCCACTTGTATGACACCCACACAAGCATAAATAACAAATAGAAGATCAATGGTAACAAAATGAAGAAATAAGGAGTCATTAACCATGAGGAGTCTGGCTATACTGCTTGCTGCAAAGGCTAGCTCTAAGTCAAAGAGACACTTAAAGTTTGTCCCCAGGGTCCTCCCACTCAGCCAGGGACAGCAAACAAACCTGCCTGAGTAGGGTGGGGGCGAGGAGAGCTAGGCCTGCGTGAGGCCGGGGCCCTGGGTGGACCTGGGGACACTCACGGCAGTCAGCCTCATCGGTGCGGTCCTCACAGTCAAAGTCGCCATCACAGCGCCACAGCTTGAGGGCACAGTGTCCATTTCCACAGGGGAACTCATTGGGCTCACAGGGCGGGGCGGGGCCTGGGGGGACAGGGCAGGGTTCAGCCAGTGGCCCTCGGTGGCCACTCCCCCACCCCTGTGGTCCTGCCCAGCCCTCACCGCAGTCCAGTTCATCACTGCCGTCCCTGCAGTCCTCCTGCCCGTCACAGACGTAGTCCTTGGGGATGCAGTGCCCACTGCGGCATGTGGCCTCGTGAGGCCCACAGGGCGCAGCCTTGTCTGGACTGGGGAACAGAGCCTGGGGAGCAGGGGTGGCTGGTAGCTGCCGAGCAGTGGCTGCCTCCGGCTCAGGTGGTGATGGCGGTAACGGCGGTGTCTCTGCCAGTGTGGGTGGCAGGGAGCTGAGCACTGGGACCGGCTCCTCTGTGGACAGAGCCCGCTTGGTGTTGGCAGGAAGGGGTGGCTCCTCACCCCTTCCCCTCTTCCCCCCTTCCCCCATTCCCCAGGGCCTGACCTGTTATCACCCCTCCTGTATCCCTGCCTACCTCCTTCAGACTCCTTTGCCTGCAGTAAACCCTCCCAGGCCCAGGCTGACTTGGAGGTCCAGGCATACCCTGGCCCTCCCCTGGCCTCTGGAGGCCGCCGTGTCCCCACACAGCCCCTCACCACAATCAAGTTCATCAGACATGTCCCTGCAGTCAGGCCTCCGGTCACATCGATACTCCAGGGCCACACACTCATTGTACCGGTGGCAGGCGAACTCGGCCTCGGTGCAGACTCTTGAGAACTGGGGCACTGTGGGGGTGGGAGGGAGTCAGAGAGGCTGGCGGGAGGTTGCTGGAAGATGTCACAGGTGGCACAGGCACGGCAGGGCTGGGAGGGGGCCTTGGTGCCCCGTGTCAGGCCGCGTGGTTTCTAGCAGACTCAGCAAAGGCAGAGAGCAATGGAGGACACATCCACAGCACACGTGGGACATGTGGCAGTGATCTTCCCCAGCCCTTATTAGACTCCGTACACAGTTGACATGCCACACACTACACAACCACTGCAATACACACATGCAGGCCACAACCAGGCCGAGCAAGGATGAAGAGGAAGGGGAGGAGGGGTGGCTTGGGGCTGGGCCCAGCCATCTTGCCCTCATCCTTCCTTCTCTTTCATCCATTAACTTCTCAAGTTATCAGGCTCAGCCTGGGTCTGGCTTCCACTCTCACCTGGTGTCACTGCAGCCGCCACAGCGGCCAGTGGGGGCGGGGGTGTCTGTGCTGGAAAGGAAGGTGTGATCAGCAGCCGGCCCACCTGGGACCTGGGAGCTGTGGGCTGCAGGGCTGAGTCAGGCCCATCCCACCATCCCTAGCCAGGAGGACTCATTGGAAAGTGGAGAAAAGAGGACTGGACACTCAACAATCTTTAGATCTGGGCCTGGGGATGCCAAAGAACAAATTTGATCTTTAGACACATTAATTAGGGCATTATGTGCAAAACAAGGGAGGTGACAGTTTCATCATCGTCATTATTATTTTTGATAGGGTTGCATCATGGTAGGGATGCAGTTTGTTCAGTTCTGGGTTCCACTGAGTCAGGGATGGTGACATGCTGGAGCCTTCCTAGAGAGAGAGGACTGAGACGAGACTGAGGTAGGCTGGGAACTGGACCTAGCCTGGGAGGAATGAACTGGGACTGTTTGGTCTGGAGAAGAAAACACTCAGGGAGTTGAAATAGGAGACAGAGGGTGCAGTGAAAAGAAAGCTGGGTTGACTGAGAGTATGAAGGCCAAGGTTGTGCATCCAACCGGGGTGTGACTTGGGGCCAGTTTCACATTCTCTCTGAGGTGTGTTTCTCACCTCATCCCGTCACAGGTTCTGGCAAGACCAGCACAGATGCCGGGTTTGGTTTACATTCTGGCTCTTCCGCTATCTCTGTGTGTGGATTTGGACAAGTCATTTTGCCTCGCTGGGCCTTAGGCTCCTCACCTCTAAAAAGGGAGAAATAATATCCACTTCCTCGGAATTATTGTGAAGACTGAATGGGAGACTGGAGCCTTGCATCAGTAAACAATGGCTGGTTATTACTTAACACAAGTGTTTGGGACCTGAAAGCATCATGTGAAGAGAGGAATGATCACCTACTGTGATGGAGAGAGGTCAACAGAGAGGAGCAGAAATGGGGTCTGATGGGTACATGTGAGAGGAAACAGATTATACTCCACCCGAGCAAGTCGCATAAAGACTGATGGGGCAGACTTGTAGGGTAGAGAGCTCCCTGTCCCTAGTGGTGTGCAAGGCCAAGCTGGAAGAGCCCATGATGGGGACACCGAAAGGGGCTCCACACGAGTCTGAGAAACTAGAGGAGGTGACCCCCAGTTCCAGGATGGGCTCACCTGTGCCCAGGCGTCGGAACTGGAACCCCTGGGGAGAGGTGACGTAGGAGGCAATGGAGCCGCTGGAGATGACAGCGTGCAGCACCTCCTGAATCTGAGCCCCATCGGCGTTCCCTTCGGAGCCCACGTCCAGCTCCACGAAGACCCAGCTGTCTAGCTCCCTAGGGATGGGCGTGGGCCGGGCAGCAGGGTAAGGACAATACCAGTGGTCTCATCTCCTCCCTGGGGCCCCTGCCTGCCTGATGCTCAGGCTGGATCTCTTGACTCTCCCCATCTCCCCGACTCCTGGACAAGTCTGTACCCCACGCACGGCAAGTTAAGGTCCAAAGAGTCCCCCTACCAAGAATTTCCATCAACAGAGGTTCAGCCTGTCAGGCCTCTCCTGCCTCCCCCCCCAGACACCGGGCTTCTTCCCTCCCTGGTCCGTCCCCCACCACCCCCGCCCCCGCTCGGGAGCTCTTCTCACTTGATGAACACCACGCTGACAACCTGGTCTCCGGGAATCTTCAGGTATTCTGACTCCAGCTGGAAAGGGACACAGCACCATCAGCCTGCAGGTCCCTTTGCCCGATCTTCAGTCCCACCCTGCTACCCGGGTGGGGGTTCCCCAGTGCCCCTTCACCTCACCGTATCTACCACGGCCTCAGACACCTCTCGGAACGCCTCGGAGCCTGCATCCTCCAGCTGAGGGCTGTAGTCGATGGAGCGAGTGAAATTTACCAGGGCTCGGAAATAAACTGCAGAAAGTGGGGAGGCAGGAGGGGGTTTGTCACGGTGAGGGGCCCAGCCTGGCAGGTGGTGGCCTCAGGCAGTGGGCCAGTGGGTGGAAATGGGGAGATGGGCCCCGGAGGCCTCTCGCTGCGGCTGACACCTGTGTGCCCTCAGCTATGCCCAGCACTGCCCGTAGGAGCACAGGCTGCAGTTGGTCCTGGTAGGCCTGCCCAGGGGTCAAAGTCAAGGCCCCACCCTTGTGTGAGAGGCTTCAACTAACAGGGAAAATGGCCCGATCCAGACACCAAGTGATTGTGCAGAAGGGGAGATCCCCCATCGGCTCAGAGGAAGGCTGAGTAGGAAGGGGTGGTTTCCAGGGGAGGCGGGCCCAGCACAGAAATTACTCCGGAGTGACTGTGGCATGCTACCCCTTGTTCGTGCCCGTTCCTACCCATCCCTCAGGGCTCAGCTCAGCCATCACCTCCTCTAAGAAGACCGCCTGAACTGCCCTCCTTTCCTAGTCCTGGCGGGGTAGAGACTCCTCCTCTGGGCACCTTCAGCGCCCTGGCTTCTCCATCAGAGGACCTTCTGCCCC
Organism: Phacochoerus africanus; assembly: GCF_016906955.1. NCBI lineage: Eukaryota > Metazoa > Chordata > Mammalia > Artiodactyla > Suidae > Phacochoerus > Phacochoerus africanus. The sequence goes on from NC_062551.1 coordinate 79,494,834, forward strand.
ATGTGGCATAAATCCTGCCTGGTTATACACAGCCTATGGAGCCTCGTCATAAAGATCGTGGGTTCTGAGGTCGGCCACGCCTTGGACACGGACCGCCCCTTTCCGAGCGTCTGTTTCCCTTTTGGTGAAATGCGGAAATTAATTACGTTGACAGCACTGGGTGCTGTGGGACTAAATGACATCATGCTTACACGCCCATCTCTCTGTGCACTAAGATGCAGGCCTGGTGCGGAGCAAGTGCTAGGCAGTCGGAAGCTGTTGGCATCTTTCTCTCTCTACCACTAGACCATAAATTTGACGTGGGGAAACCTGGATCTCCTTCACCCCTCAACCCCCAGGGCTTGCACAGTGCCTGGCACACAGTAGGTGCCTAATAAGTGGTGGCGGAATACATTCATAGCAGGTTGGTATGAGCATACCCTTATAACTATTGTTTGCTAAGCACCTACTATATACATTTTATGCACATTAAATCTCATAATGTTGATAAGTTCATAATAGAAATTACAAGTATGAATTACTATGAGTTGCAAATGAATCACATATATGTACACACACACAAACACAGTGCTTAGATCCGAGTCTGCCACATAGAAGATGCTGAATCAAGCCACACCACACACACCCCCTGAGCACCTATTATGTACAAGATTTTTTTTATGCATTAATTCTTAGAATGTTCATGAATTAACGTGTAAATTACAAATACTGAGTTAAAATGAGTGACAAATGAGTTTAAAATGCATACAAAGTGCTTAGAACAGAGCCTGGCACCTAGGAGGAGCAAAATAAGATGAGCTCTTACTAGATGAGAGGCAGTAGACATTAGTGGGTACAAGCTCAGCCTCTGGAGCACAACTGCCACTTATAATTAAAATAACTTAAAATTTCCTTGTGACCTTAAAGAAAGTTACCTAATCTCTCTGAGCTTGTTTCCTCATCAATAAAAGGGGACAAGAGGAGTGCTCACCCCAGGGGCTATTGCGAGCCTTCTCATGAAAGAAGCTAATGCATGTAAAATGCTTATAACAGTAGCTGCCGCACCCTAGGGGCTGCATGAGTTAACCGTAAGTATTATCTTTTTTTTTTTTTGTCTTTTTGCCATTTCTTGAGCTGTTCCTGCGGCATATGGAGGTTTCCAGGCTAGGGGTCAAATCGGGGCTGTAGCCACTGGCCTACACCAGAGACACAGCAATGCAATATCGGAGCCGCATCTGTGACCTACATCACAGCTCACGGCAACGCTGAATCCTTAACCCACTGAGCAAGGCCAGGGATTGAACCCGCAACCTCATGGTTCCTAGTCGGATTCATTGACCACTAAGCCACGAAGGGAACTCCGTGGTTATTATCTTTTGTCTTTAAGACAAACTGGAGGGATGGATTTGGTTTTATTTCTTCCCATCTGAGAGAGGCATTCACTGCTTTAACAAATCTATATTGAAAGTCTTTACTGCGCTAGGTGGTGTTCTAGGGGCAGGGGATACGGCAGTGAACTCCATCAATGATCGTTCCTGTCTCAGGAAGATCACTTTCTAGAGGGAGGAGAGAGGCAGTAAAACAAATGAGCAAGGAATCTAAGGACGACGGGGAACCAAGGGCTGGGGGAGCGGGCCCGCTGGGGTGGGGGGAGGTGGCTGCTTTTCCAGGAAGGCTTCTCCTGAGGGGATGCTTGAAGGCAGCCAGTGCCCCAGTGAGACACTGGGTGGCATCTGGGACAAATGCATTGCAGGCAGGGGGAACAGCAGCTGCAAAATCCCTGAGGGAGAAGTGGGCTTGCAGAAGTGACAGATGACCAGCGGCTGGTCCTGGAGCAGGGAGTGGCACTGGCTGGGCCTGTCCTCCCTCCCCTTCACTCTGTCAGGCCTACAGGTGCACAGGCCCTGCCAGCCAGTGCCCTCCCCTTCTGTGGCTCGGTGGGGAAGCCCTGGGGGTGCCGGGACAGGGCGGCGGAGCGAGCTGCCGGGGTGAACTCCTGCACTGAGAGAGGGTACTTTTTGAGAGCAGCGCTGCCTGCTCTGAACTGTGGGAACCGTGCTGGGCTGGGCTCCTGGGTGCTGGGCGGGGTAGTGTGGGCTGGAGCATGAGGGCCGCAAGCCTGGCCACAGAGGCCCCTTGTGAGCCGGCACAGAGGCCCATTGAGAGGCCCCCACCCCGGCCCCTGGCCTCAGCCCCATGGCCCAGCGCGAGTGAGGAGGCCAGGCGTCTGCCCAGGAATGTGCCCGCTGCCAGGGCAGGGGGCAGGGGCCCCACAAAGCCCCTTTCTACTAGGGCCTGGGAAGGGCACGGACCTTCCAGCCTGATACCCCCCCACAACGCCCCTTCTTCCAGACCAGGGGCAGGTCAGGGTGAGTGCCCTCCCTCTTCTGCCCGGAGCTGGGGCAGAAGGTGAGGCCTTGTCTGTTTCAGGAACCAGCTCCAGAGCTGAGGGTGCCGAAGGGGAGCAATGCAGACCAGGGCTGGGAGGGCTCCTGGGTGCCTGACTGGTCAGGCCTCTCCAGGCTGGCCCTCATCTGACCCCATCTGGAGAGCTCACTTGGAGCCAAAGGCTGCAGGGACGGGAGGCCCTGAGCTGCCTGGCACCCTGAATGGGGTGGGGACGCCCACTTGATCACCCCCAGTCGGTGAGCTGGCTACCCTACCTACTCTTGATACCGTCCCTGCGCGACAGAATTCCTCCCCAACACACCTGGGCCCCCGATCCCCAGCCAGTCCCCCGATGTCCCCTGGGTACGCTCAGGATCAGCCAGGCCTGAGGTGGATACAAGTCACCTCCAGACTCCAAGGCCTTTTTCCCGAGGGGGGGCTGCACCCCTTCCGCCCATCCAGCACCCCGAGGGGAGAACACCAGGGCACCAGGGGTGCAGCCCGCTATGCTTAGACTGCGGGCTCAGATGGGGCCTGGCTGCCTCTGGGCTGGGGCAGAGGAGAGGGCGGGCCAGCTGGGGCAGGGTGGGGGCTGGCCTGGCCCCAGATCCCGCAGGGACGTGTCTCTGAACCTCAAGTGTGGCCAAGTGCAGACTGGAGAGGAACAGAAGAGGAAGGAGAAAGGAGGGGAAGAGCCGGGAGAGAGGGTGCGGAGGGGGAGAGGACAGCGAGTCCCCACTTACTGAGAGGAGGCTCCTCATCGGGCTCCGAGACCATCCCACCAGCCACGAGAGGGCGGCCCGGGGGTGGCCGGGGGCCTGCGGAGTGGAGCAGCAGGGAGAGAGGCAGGGGAGGGGCAGAGACAGCAGGGAGGTGGAGAGAACCACAGGGAGAGACAGAGGAGGGTGGGGAATGACGGAGACACAGAGAGATGGAGACAGAGTCACAGAGATGGAGACAGAGACACAGGGATGGAGACACAGAGAGAAGGTGGAGGGGAGAGTGTGAGAGAGAAAAGACGAGACAAAGGCATAGGGAGAGAGAGAGGGAAAGAGAGACATGCAAGCAGAGATGGCGAGTCCAAGAGACAGAGGGAGAAAGGCAGAATAAGACAGGAGGATGAGGCGCAGAGAGGACAGACACGCGGAGCAGGAGAGAGACAGCCCAAGGCGAGGGCGGGGTGGGGGGGGAGCAGGAGAGGCATGGGGACAGGTGTCCGCAGGACAGACAAGAGAAGAACAAAGAGATAGTCAGAAGATGGAAGGAAAATGGGTGAGGAGAGGTGGGCAGGGATCCCAAGCTAGGGGAGGCAGAGCCAGGGCTGTGTGTGTGTGTGGAGGGGGGTTACTGGCCTATGGGGGGGTGGGACAGCGCTGGGACGGAGCTAAGGGGAGCCACAGCCCTGCCTGAGGGAAGAGGAGAGGGAGGAGCCATCTCGGGGGCTGCATTCCAGGGTCTGGGGTTGGGTCAGACGGGGGCGGCCAAGCATGGCCCCCTCATGGTCAGGATGGCCCTAGTTTACTCGAGTAAGGCGAGAACTGCCCTTGGGCAAGGCTGACACAGGCACAATGACCCTGGGAATCAGGGAGATGTATCTGTTGCCTCCTGGGCTGAGACTCAGCCCCCAAGGGCAGTGGGTCAGCGTTTGGGCCTGGAGGGCCTAAGGCCTCACATCTTCCCAGAGATCAGCCCCACTCAGAAGGAAAAGCTCCTGTCCTGCCCCCCTCCAGCCCACCCCTGCTGCTCTCCATTCCCACCCCTCCCCACCGCTGGCTTCTCGTACCCTCACAGCTGCTTTCATGGGAGGAGGTGGGCTAGCAAGGACCCCTCAGAGCAGGTGTAGCTACCACAGTGAGCAGCCCCCTGGGAGGGGCCCTAGATGTTTCTGAATGGACCGGGGGACTGGACCAGGGCCCTCGGCGGGCAGGCTTGGCTTGGCAAGAGGCAGCCCCAGGGACGCATCGGCACAGGCCATTCTGGGCTGTGGATTGCACGCATGGGTCCCACCTGACACCCCCACCCAGGCCCCAGCCAGGTCCCAGGCATCCATAGCCCTGCAGAGACCTACGCGTGGAAAAGCTTCAGGCAGTGTCTGAGTCCCAGGTGCTGGGAGGTCACAGTCAGGATCGGGCCACCCGGGGGCCAACCCTCCTCCTGTTGTCCTGACCCAGGTAGGATGCGTTTGAGTGTCTCTGACATGCCAGCCAAAGGGAGGCAACCCTACCTCGGGAGAGGCCCAGCCAGACCCGCCCCAGGCCTGCCGGGTGGGCAGCACTAGATACTGTGGGGATGCCCGGTGGCGGTGACTTGGAACCGAGTTCCATCCTTGTCCCTGATCACGTTGTGACCAGGCTCCAGCTCCCAGAGAGGGCAGCAGGAATCACGTGGGGCTGCTGGGCCCTGTCCGGGGTGGTTCCTTCTCTACCCAGAACCCCAGGGTGGGAGGAAACAGGGCCTTGGAGCCCCTGTCTCAGCACTGGGCCAGCCCCTGCTTGGCTGTGCACTTGGAGGGCAGGAGGCAGTGGACAGAGGCCTGATTCCTTTCCCTGAATGAAGCCCAGCCTTCTTTCCCCAACTCAGGAAGTCCAGCTTCCCAGCAAGGTGACCCGACCTAAGGCAGGTTCCCGCCCAGGGCCAGCTCATGTCTTGCCTGAACGCCTTGACACAGAGCCCCTCTGTCTGAGCCCCCTGCCTGGGGTCTCCTGCTCCATAGTGGTCACCCCCAAGGAGGGGTCTGGGGAAGGACCCCACAGCTGAGCCACCCGGGGAGGTGAGAATCTGGCTTTGAATGCTGAATGGCTGACTTTCAGTCTCCATCAGAACCTGGCACCTCCCAGCACAGGTGGGCACAGAACCTGGCCACCCCCAACCTTTCAGGGACCGGCCAACCAACACACCCAGCTGTCACTCAGTGGGGATGAGACCACCCCATGGCCAGTCCAAAGAGACCTCAAAGCCCTCAGCCCAGGAGATGGAGCCTCTGTGGTTGGGAAGACCTTCCTGGGGCTTCCCCAGGGGGCAGGGTGGGGGCCTGTGGGAGGGCCCCCAGACACTTACCCATCTGGAAGTCCCCGCTGCCCAGGTCCCCGCTGCCCACGCCATCTGCGAGCAAAAAGAGACTTATTCAGCAACAACAAATCTTTGTTGAGCACCTACTAGGTGTCAGGCACAGTTCTGGGCACCTGGCACATGGGGGTAAGACATGAAAACACAGCTGTAGCCTCGTTTCCACACCTACGGAGGGCAGGCTGTAAAAGCCAGCTTGGAAGCCTCCCCCAGAGAGGGTGTGGACCAGGATGGATGGGGTGGCTGGGGCCAGGCCAGCCTGGCCTCTAGGTAGAGACAGGAGGAAGTGGGGTAGGGGTGGTAGCCATTCTCCATGGGCTGCTGCCCACCCCTTCCCCTTAGGTCCTGCTTCTGCTGGGCTGGCAGGAGAAGAAGTAGCACCCCCAGGGTCAGGCATGCTGTAAGGAGGATCTTGGGGTCAGTGGGATCAGGACTCAGGATGCACACAGCTCTGAACCCACCTCTATTTTTTTAATCTTTTTTTTTTGGCTGTGCCCATAGCATATGAAAGTTCCCAGGCCAGGGATCAAGCTCATGCCATGGCAGGGACCTGAGCCGTAACAGTGACAACACTGGATCCTTAATCTGCTGAGCTAACAAAGAACTCTTTATGTTTTTGGTTTTGTCTTTTTAGGGTCACATTCATGGCATATGGAGGTTCTGAGGCTGGGGGTCGAATTGGAGCCGTAGCCACAGCCATAGCAGCACCAGATCCCAGCCCCATCTGAGACATAGGCCGCAGCTTGTGGCAATGAAGGATCCTTAACCCAATGAGCGAGGCTGGGGATGGAACCTGCACCCTCATGGATACTAGTTGGGTTCTTAACCTACTGAGTCACAACGGGAACTCCTCTTTATGTTTTTATTTATTTATTTATTTTTGTCTTCTTGCCATTTCTTGGGCTGCTCCCGCAGCATATGGAGGTTCCCAGGCTAGGGGTCGAATCGGAGCCACAGCCACTGGCCTACACCAGAGCCATAGCAACGCAGGATCCGAGCCGAGTCTGCAACCTACACCATAGCTCACGGCAATGCCGGATCCTTAACCCACTGAGCAAGGCAACCCGCAACCTCATGGTTCCTAGTCGGATTTGTTAACCACTGCACCATGACGGGAACTCCTATGTTTTTAATTGAAGTGTAACTGTTGCATAATATTATATAAGTTACAGGTGTATAATATAGTGATTCACAATTTTTAAAGGTAATACTCCACTTGTGGTTTTCATAGAATATTGGCTATATGGCTATATTCCTCATGTGGTATAGTACATCCTTTTTTTTTTCACATTATATTCTATGCAGTTATTTCCTTTTTGGTATTCTTCAAGTATTTTCTTATTTTTTTATTTTTATTTTTTTGGCTTTTTGTTATTTCTTTGGGCCGCTCCCTCGGCATATGGAGATTCCCAGGCTAGGGGTCGAATCGGAGCTGTAGCCACCGGCCTACGCCAGAGCCACAGCAAGGCAGGATCCGAGTCGCGTCTGCAACCTACACCACAGCTCACGGCAACGCCAGATCGTTAACCCACTGAGCAAGGGCAGGGACCGAACCCGCAACCTCATGGTTCCTAGTCGGATTCGTTAACCACTGCGCCACGACGGGAACTCCTCTTATTTTTATTTATTTATTTGGTCATGCCTGTGGCATGCAGAAGTTCCCAGGCCAGGGACTGAACCCAAGCCACAGCAGTAACTGGAGCCATGGGAGTGACCATGCCAAGTCCTTAACTTCTAGGCCACCAGGGAACTCCTACAATATAACCTTGTAGCTTATTTAATTTTATTTTATTTTGCATTAAAATTTTTAAAATTATAGTTAATTTACAATGTTCTGTCAATTTCTGCTGCACAGAAATTGTGCAGTTTTATATATATATATATATATACCTACCTTCTTTTTCTCACTTATAGCTTATTTTATACCTAATAGTTTGTTCCGCTTACTCTGCCCCCGGCATATTGCTCCCCCTCCTTCTGTCTCCCTACCAATAATCACTAGTTTGTTCTCTATATCTGTGAGTCTGTTTTTCGTTTTTGGGGTTTTTTTTTTGTTTTTTTGTCTTTTTGCCTTTTCTAGGGCTGCACTTGAGGCTTATGGAGGTTCCCAAGCTAGGGGTCTAATCAGAGCTGTAGCACCGCCCTACACCACAGCCACAGCAATGCCAGATTCAAGCCACATCTGCAACCTACACCACAGCTCACGGCAACAATGGATCCTTAGCCCACTGAGCGAGGCCAGGGATTGAACCCACAACCTCATGGTCCCTAGTCGGATTCGTTAATCACTGAGCCACGACAGGAACTCTGAGTCTGCTTCTTTTTTGTTATATTCACGAGACTGTTGTATCTTTTTTTTTTTTTGGCCATGCCCATGGCATGGAAAAGTTCCCGGGACAGGGATCAAACCCACCACACAGCTGTGACTCAAAGCCACAGCAGTGACCACACTCAATCCTTTAACCACTAGGTCACCAGGGAACTCCATAGTTTTTAGATTCTACCTATAAGTGATATCATATAGCATTTGTCTTTGTCTGACTTATTTCACTTGGCATAATGCCTTCCAAGTCCATCCACGTTGTTGCAAATGGCAAAATCTCATTCTTTTTTATGTCTGAGTAGTATTTCACTGTATGTCCACCACATCTTTATCCATTCACCTGCTGATAGACATTTAGATTCCTTCCATATCTTTCTTAGCCCATTTCTTTCCTTTTTTTTTCATATATCCCTTCTTTTTTTCTTCTTATTGAAGTATAGTTGATTTAAATGCTGTGTTGGTTTCCGGTGCACGGCAAAGTGATTCAGTTATATAGAATATGTATACACATACATTCTTTTTCATATTTTCTATATTATAGGTTCTTACAAGCTATTGAATATAATTCCCTGTGCTATATAGTAGGGCCTTGTTGTGTATCTATTTTATACATAGTAGTTTGTATCCGCTAATCTCAAACTCCTAATTTATCTCTCCCCCCTTTTCCCATTTGGTAACCATAAGTTTGTTTTCTATGTCTGTAAATCCATTTGTATCATATTTCAGATTCCACAAATAAGTGATTCCATATATTTGTCTTTCTCTGACTGACTTCCATTTAGCATGATAATATCTGAGTCTGCCCATGTTTCTTAGCCCATTTCTTGAGGTGGCATCTTGGGCAAGCTTCCTGGAACCCCAACTTACCCCTCACCCCTCCACTCCCAGCCACCAAAAGCCCGTGCTCACCTCCGGAGGCCTCATCAGCCAGGAAATCCTCGTCATCAGAAAGGTCTGAATAGCTCCAGCCAGCCCGGCCGGCGCTAATTGTCTCTGCATCCTCTGGCAGGGACAAGCCATCATATGCTCTTAGCCCGTGGCTCACCTGTGGGACAAAACACAACCAATTATGTCAAACTCTCCAGTTCCCGCCAAGCCCAGGACCCCTCATCTCACTTCAGGGGGGAACCCAGAGTCCCTCCTCAAGGCCCTCCAGTGGTTAAGTCAGAAGTGGTTTGGCAAAGACAGTCAGGCTGGGGCTGTACCACTATTTTTTTTTCTTTTTTTGTTATCTTTTTAGGGCTGCACCTGTGGCATATGGAAGTTCCCGGGCTAGGGGTTGAATCAGAGCTGCAGCTGCCAGCCTACACCACAGCCGTGACAACGCCAGATCTGAGCTGCATCTGTGACCTATGCCAGAGCTCATGGCAATGCTGGATCCTTAACCCACAGATACAGGCCAGGGATCAAAGCTGCATCCTCATGGATACTAGTTGTTGGGTTCTTAACCTGCTGAGCCACAATGGGAATTCCTGTACCACTATTTGTGACTCAATTTCCCCAAATCCCATTAGCCCCTGGAGGTCTCAGAGCCCAACCCAGCAAGTTTACTGGGTCTGAGTGAATCCTTAAATAAACAGAAAATAAAATTAAAATCACTTTGGTATGTGATGACTCTTCTTCTGGAACATGAGTTAGTGGACAGGGAGTCACAGGCAGATAAAGGGTGACAGGGCCAGCAAAGATGGCCATGGACATGGGCAGGCGGAAGTGTGGCCAGCATGGAGGGGGTACAGAGGCAGAAACGGAGGGTGAGTCAACTGAAGTTGTTGCCCCCGGCAGCAGCTCCCCACCCCAACCATCTTGGCCCCTACTCTGCCTTGGTTTGGCCTCTAAATCTCCAGGCCACGGAGAACACATTCCAGCCATATCAGAGACCCGCTCTGGCCCTTGCAGTCACAGTGACAGCCTCAGCTGTGCACCCAGAGGCAGGGCGCGGGGCCCAGCAGCTGGGCTGACTGTGGGTGGAGGTGGGGTGGGGGGCAGGTCAGGCCTGGTGTCAACTCCCTGTGAACTCAGGATGCCGCTGAGCCCAGCACACATGCCACCTCAGGCTCCCATTCCAGAAGGGCTGCTTGGACCCCGCACCTGCAGGCTGGCACAGAAGGGTCCCTGCCGGCATGACCCCTGCCTTTCTCAGGCATGGGTGTGGGCAATGGAAGGCCTCTTTCCCTTGAGATGAGATGGAGATGTTGCTAAGGGAGTTCTATGAGACAACTTTGAGAAAAACTTTGAGAAAAACAAACCCAGCAGAGCCCAAGGGAACCCCAAACACAAGAGTCCTGATTCACGCGTCCAGCCGCAGATGGCCTGGCGCGAGCGTCTCAGGCCCTGCCCTGGCCTTGGCCCTATCTGGGGAGCCCAGCCGGGCCAGAAGGAAATGGTCTCCCTGGTGAAAATGAAACCCAGCCTTCCCTGGCTAGACAAGGTGGTGGCAGCAGGACAGAGGCCCAAGGAGAAGAAAAAAGCCAAAGAGACAGCCCGTCTCTCCCTCCTCGCTCCCCCAGCTCCACACAGTCCATGCACCCTGGAGCCTCTGGACTTTTCTCACACTGGTCCCTCTGCTGGAATGCCCTTCCTTCTTTTGTTTATCTGGCTAACTCCAATGCCTCCTCCAAAACTCGGCTAGACATCACCTCCTCCAATACTCAATAACAAAAAGGAACAAATTCCACATAGGCCTGGAAACACAGATGCGTCACAATCAGATGCAAGACTCCACACGATGTGATCTCATTTGTAGGGAACTCCAGGGAGGATGTCTAATCTATGAGGACAGAAAGATCAGTGGTTGCCTGGGACCAGGGATGGCTGGAAGGAGCCCAGGAAACCTCTTGGAGTAATGGTCCCCTGGGTGTGTATATCTCATTCTCATTATTGAACTGTACCCTTCAAATGAGTATGTTTTATTGCATGTAATTTTTTTTTCTTTTGCTTTTTAGGGCCGCACCTATGGCATATGGAAGTTCCCAGGTTAGGGGCAGAATGGGAACTGCAGCTGTGGGCTTACCCCACAGCCACAGTGACTTGGGATCCGAGTCGCATCTGCAACCTACACCACAGCTCACAACACCACCAGATCCTTAACCCACTGAGAGAAGCCAGGGATTGAACCCACATCCTCATGTGGATACTAGTTCGATTCGTTTCCCCTGCGTCACAACACAGACTCCTATTGTATGTAATTTACACCCCAGTCCAGATGATAAAAGAAAATCTCCTCTGGGAGGCTGTGGCATGACTCCTTGCCCTGCCCAGCCCCTCTGCCCCTGCCCCCGGGGCTGGATTCTGGGCTCTCCAGGGCGAACACTGTCATTACAGTACCTCCATTGGAATGGGCGCACCCTGAAGGCAGGGACTGCGATTAAGTCCCCTCTGCCCTCTCAGCACTCTGTGTTCAAAAATACCAATGAATGAATGGACCAGAGTGCCATCACCTGCTAATTCTAGCTGCTTCCTGAAGATGACTTGCTTTGAAGGTACCAACCACTCCCACGCAGTCTATATGCATCTGGGAGCTCCCTGGGGGTGGGGGCTGGGGATATTTGGTCATCTTTGCCTTGGCTGTGCTACCAAGCCTTGTGTAAGGTCTACACTGCCCACCATGGCCTAGAGCCCCTTCCCCCACAATCCATGGGCAAATCCCTCCGCCTGTTCCTTTTCCTCTTCCCTCCCTTTCCCTCTGGACCAGTGCCCATCTGGCCTTGGGTGGCCAGGGGACTTCTGGGCTGTGCCCATGAGGTTTGCATCTAGGAGAGAGCTTTAGCACCTCCAGGAACTGGTGAGAAATAGATTCCGGGCTCCTTCTCAGAGCTCCTGAGTCAGACTCTCCCCACCCCATGTGGGAGAGTTAAAATTGTACATGCTCAGAGGTTTCTGACACTCACTGGTTAAAAACCATAAGACCAGCCCCCTACCAGGAGGGGGCTCGCCCTCCTCCCCTGGCTAGGGGTCCCCACTGGGTGCAGGGTGGGTCCTGAGCCCTGACTGATCTAAGGGGAGTATGAGGCTAGGGCTGGCATGGGGGCACTGACACTGGGCAGAGACAGTTAGAGGGGCCGGGCTTGGATCCCCCCATCTGAGGAGGGCTCTCTTTGTGTCGCTGCCACCCCTCATCCTCCCCATGCAAGCAAGGCTGTGGGAGGGGGGAAGGCATGGGGCACAAAGATTTCTGGCACTCCCCGATGCCAGACTGCTGTCTGGGAAGGCAAACCCTGGTGGCAAGCAAGGTCCAGAGTTTCTCCCAAGGAGGGAGAGGCCACCGGGGCTTAGGACTGGACAGGAAATAGCAAAGGGAGATTCAATTTGGAAAAAATGCTAGGAACACACATCTGCAGTGAGAGGAGAGAAACCAGACCATGTCAGGTCCTGGACTGAAGCCTCCCCACCCCATGACCCCAGGGAAGGGGCCCTCCACATGCCACCCTGCCCTGGCTGGCAGCCCCCACCCTAGGCCCTGAGGTTCTGGGGTCAGACCAAGCAAGGGACAAGTCAGCGAGAGCAGAGACTTCATTTGTGAAAAGCTGAAGATCAAAAGGTTTTAGCAGCTGTATTTTACATCAGGAAGGGGAGATGAAGCCAGACCGGAAAGAAGCTTCCAGAAAGAGTCCAAAGGAGCCTGAGACTTGACCATAGAAGGGAACTTGGATTCAGACGTGGAAAGTCCAGGGTCTACTTGGGGAATAGAAGGAACCAGCATTTATTGAGCATGGATTATCTTTAAGGATTTTATAGGTGTTAACCAAGGTTAGGTGTTAGGCAGCTCCACTGTAAAGATGGGGAAATGGAAGCGAGTCAGGAACCTGCTTGATGATCTAGCCCAGGGTAGAGCTGGGGTTTGAACCCTAGTGGTCTGGCTCCAACATCTAAGCCCTTACCACTGTGCCACACCACCTCTATAACCAAGACTGTGGAGGAAGCAAACAGACTGAGGTCACGGAGAGTCGCTCCCGCAAGGGCCTCTTAGCTCCATTGCAATTCACAGTTTATAGAACACTTCCTCAGCCTTAGTGTCATCTGACCCTGACCATGACCCCCTGAGGGGGATGAGCGGTTGTGAATGGCCCCTCTCACTGGCCGACAGAGTCAGGACTGACCCAGAACCTCTGAACTCCTTAGCCCTGGCCCCGGCTCACCAGGAAAGGAGCTGGGGCTGAGCTGGGCCTCCAGGCCTAAGCAGAAGGCAGGGCCAGGAAGCCCAGGGCTGGTCAGTCTCCATCCCTCACCGGACCAGCTCCCAGATGCCTGCACTGGTAGGAGCCCGGACCCAGGCAATGGGTGCTTAAGATTCCAAGGAGGGTCATCAGTGGCTCCAAGGTCAAAGGCAGGAATAGAACCCAGGTTTCCTGCCTTCCAGCCAGTCTCCGGCTGTGAGGGAGCCCTGCTTCCTCCCAGAGGAACCCAGGACTTAAGGCAGGCGTTGGAGCCGGATGGCGGGGCCAGAGGGCAGAGCTGGGTCAGAGAGGAAGGAGTCAAGCAGAGAGGGGGATTTTCCAGACCCTGAAGGTTCCTGGTAGGGGAAAGGGGAGGGGCGGCTGACTCACACATGCCAAGGACTGTTCCAGAATGCTGGGAACAATTGCTTGGCGCGGAGGTATAGGTAGGGTGGCCCCCCAGTGGTGAGGCACTCCCTGAACAAAGGCAGCGTAAGGCTGGTGGAGGGGACCAGAGAGGCAGGTATCCAACAGGTGGGGGACTTCTCGGGATTCCCTGAAGCTGGGTTGTATCTGGGCCCTCCTGGTGGGGACAAGGACACATGGAACTCTAGGTGCAAGTTGGGCAAAGACCCTTGGGGACAAGGGACAGAGGCTGGACCCTCCTCTCCTGGCCTGAGTGAGGATGCAGACGGAGCCAAGGATGGTGGGGAAGAAGTGTTGGGGGGGGGGTGAAAGGTCAAGCCCTTATGGAGGGGTACAGAAGGCAGAGGCTTGGGGTGCAGGGGGGGAGTTTTTGAGGACTGTGGGTCTTACAGAGGTTCCGTGTACAGGTTAAGATGTGTTTCTGGTGCTGCTAAAAGCAAAACCATAGGAAGGTGGCGGCAAGGTGAACAGATGACAATGAGGACGTCATTGTCCACTTTCTCCATGCCAGGCCCTGTCCTAAACACTGCCTGGACCACCTCAATTAATTCTCACAGTAATGCAGGAGGGCTGGCGCCACAGGGCCACTATCCCTCATCTGCAATAAGGGAAGTCCAGAAAGCTCTGAAAATCGAGAGGGGTTTGGTTTTGTTTTTGAATAAGTTTATAGCAAGTTCATCCAGTGCCAAGTCCTGACCTAAAGTGACATGAAGTTATTAGTAGCTTATTCACTCCACTTGGGGGGAGTAGTCATACGTTTTGCTGCCGCAATATTCATGTGTTTGATTTCGGGGTGTTGCCCCAGACTCTACTGTGGATGTCGCATCACAGCTGGCACACGCTCTTTGTCACCTTTCTTAAGTTTGGAAACTGCTGAATTCCAAGACACGTCTGATCCCAAGGTTCTCAGTTAAGGGGCTGGGATTTATACTGTGATTTCCATTTTGCAGAGGAGGAAACCAAGGCTCGGAGAGGGTCATTTGGGGCATTTGTGTAAATGGGAGTAAGACTCTGAGACCCTCAGCACGGCACCCTGTGTACAGTAAGTGCTCGGTAAGCATTAGCATTAGTACCAGGCAGGGGCCCCAGGGCAGAAGTGAAGGGATGAGAGGTGAGGAGGTGATGCGTGTGGGCTCAGGCCTAGGGTTGCCTTCAGGTCTGGGATGAAGGGTCTGGCTCTGATGCTTGGGCCCTGGGCAGGCGGGCTGGGCGGGGCCCTGGCTGGGGGTGAAGCTCGGTTTCAAGGCTCAAGCTGTCTGCCTGCTCTGAAGTTGGCTCTGCAAAGCCTGGGGGACTCCAGGCTTCTCCAGAGACATTCTTCACATGTCTTGGGCAGCCAGCCCACCACCCCCACTCCCCGTGGTCCAGGCTGGGGACTGAGCCCCCCACCACCCCCACAGCTGGCCAGGAGGGTCTGAGCACCGCAGTTCCCAAGGTGGCTGCAGCTGCCCAGGGCAAGGCTCCAGGCATCTGGGCTGGAGTGAGCTCACTCCATCCAAATCCAGAGACTACGTGGGGGTGGGGGCGAGCGAGCCGCTGCCTGCCCACCTGCTTTCTGCCAGCACCAGCTCTGCCTCAGTGCCCTGCCCCCGTCCTCGGCAGAGGAACCAGCAGATGCTGTGATCCAAGCCCCACCCCCAAATCTCCAGGGAGGGACCTGACCCTCCCCTGAGACCCCAGGCAAGTTCCCCCTCCCACTGTGCTACTGTGCAGGCTCCCAGGTAACCCCACAAGTGCTCCCCTCTCTCCGTTACAACCCAGGCCCCAGACATAGGGTCAAGGTGCCGTGCCCCGCCCCCAGGCCGCTGGGTACCCTGTCCACGGGGCAGCAGACGGCAAAGGGGAAGGAATCTGTCGGGACAGCACTTTGCTGTGCAAACTGCCAGGGGCGGGAGCGACCGACACAAAGGCCAAAAGGCCTTTAATCCCCTGGCAGGCTGAGAGGGGCGCCGGGCCGGAAAGGAGGTGGCCACAGCCTTCTCTGGCATGCCTGCACTGCCCGTGCCACTCTGGAGGCCTGGCAGCTTCCCACACTCGGGCTCCCAGGGCGGCTGGCCCTTTGCCAGCCAGGTGGCCAGGAAGAACAGCAGGTCCCCAACAAGGAGAATGGCCGAGGCTCCTCAAGTGCTCCCCGTGGGCAGGTGCTGAGATAAGGGCGCTCCAAGGCTTATCTCGAGCAGACCCGTAACCTCATCAGGCAGATATGGGTGGCTCCCCCACTTTAGAGATTAAGAAAGAGGTTCAGAGAAGTGAAGTCCCCTGCCCAAGGTCACACAGCAAAGGCAAATAAATCCAGTTTGAAAGCAGGGGCCCTGTGCTAGCTCAGGGCATAGCTGCCAGCAGGTCCCTCTTTCTGACCCCTGCCCTCTGTACCCCAGCCTGGAACCTGGACAGGCAGCAGTTCAACCAGGGCCCCACAGGAGCACTGAGGCCCAATCAGGGCCTTCAAGAGAGGCCAAGGGAGTGGGAAGCTGGGCCTGGGGTTTCTCATTCCAGCTCTACCCTAAACTCACTAGGGAGTCTCGGACAAGCCCCGTGACACCTTTCCCTTTTAGCAAATGACAGCCATCTCAGTTGATGTGGACAAAAACACCAGGAGGGCAATGACCTGTATCTGTTTTGATCACTGTGGCATCTTTAGAACAGACAACATCATAGGTGCTCAATTAACATCTGTTGAGGAGTTCCCACTGTCGCTCAGCGGGAACAAATCCGACTAGTATCCATGAGGATGCAGGTTCGATCCCTGGCCTGGCTCAGAGGGTTAAAGATACAGCGTTGCTGTGAACTGTGGTGTAGATCACAGACACAGCTTGGATCTGGCGTGGCTGTGGCTGCGGCGTAGGCTGGCATCTACAGCTCCGATTGGACCCCTAGCCTGGGAACCTCCATAGGCTGCAGGTGTGGCCCTAAAAAGATTTAAAAAAAAAAAAAAAAGAAAGAAAAAGAAAAAGAAAAAAAATCTGTTGACTGACATAATGAATGAATGAATGAATGAACTTGCCCAACAACCCTGAGGTAGGATTTTAGCCCATGTGACAGAGAAAGAAAGGTTGAGAAAGAGAAAGTGAGGATTCGCCCAAGATCTCACAGCCAGCACGTGCCAGAACCATCCCTGGGCTTCATTTCCCCACTGGTAAAATCAAGGCCCGTGACACCTCATCCCAAGGAAAGGAGCGAAACCTCACATCCTAGGACGCCTTGCCCTTGGATTCTGATCCCTCCAGGCCTCGGTTTCTTTGGTGATAAGATGGGGGCAAAACCCCCGGCTCTGTTGGCCTTCTCCCCAGGGCTGTGGGGAGAGGCAAGGAGAATGAGGGGAGAGCTGCTTTGGGAAGTGGGCTGAAGAGCCCTAAATCCATCTGGCCCTTTGCTGGTGGACTTGACCTGGTCTCTGCCTCAAAGACCCCTCTGATGTAGCTGGGGCGGGCACCCCAAAGGGGCTGCTACCACCATGCCCAACCAAGAGCAATTATCATGAGTCTCAGAGACATGTGGCTGGTGGGGCAGAGAGGGTAGACACTCCTGATTCCAGGCCATCTTGGTCACTTTCTAGACGGGTGGTCTCAGTTCCCTCACCTGTTAAAAAGGATCACAAATCAGACCTGCCCCATTAGGTTCAATTTGGGCCACTCTGACCGCTATTTACTGAGCAGCTACCAGGTGCCGGCCCTGTGGAGAAAATGAAGTAGATGGACCCAGAGCCCTGTGTTCCTAGGGCAGACCGGCCACTAAACCGAGTAATGATAACACGGTGTGCGGAGAACTCTGCAGAGGAAGGATGGGGCTGGGAGAGCCCAGGGGAGGGTCCCCCCATTTAGTGAGGCTGGGTGGGAGGTTGCGGAAAGTTTCTCAGGGGAAGTGACAATTCAGCTGGATTTGAAGGTGATTTCTCCTAAGGAGGATGGAGAGCGGAGAGAGAGCATGTACTGGGCAGGAGGAAGGTGCAGCAGCGGGACACTGCGTGCCAGGTGGCAGAGGATCAAAGGAGACCAGCCCTGAGTGGGCTTTTCCACTTCAAGAGCAGCGCCCTTTCTGTGCTGTTGCCATGGTGCTGGTCACAGAGCCCAGTTCTCCCGGTCCCCCCAGACTCCCCACACTCCCGCTTGCTCCTAAGCCCCACGTATGGGCCTCCCTGGTGCTGAGCGTGCTGCCTGCAGCTTACAGGGAGGAAGCTAAAGGGAAATGTCCCTGCCCCACCCATGTGCCAGGTGGGGCCAGTGTGGCGGGAGCCTGGCCAGAAGGTCCCCTTGTGGGTTGAACATTATCCGCCGAGCACTGTTGGTGCCAACAGCGCCTGCGGTGTTCACGTGCCTGCCTCTTGCCCGCAGCCCGGCTTGATCCTCAGATTCTCTGGCTCGTGGGTGGCCCTGTCGCCATGGAACACTGGAGTGTCTGTGGGCCTTTGAGGCCACGCCAACCTGGTCAGCTGTGCCTGTGCCTTCTGGGGTCACAACCCCCCGACTTCATGAATGAAGTCCTTAGCACAGTGCCAGTCCTATGGGAGGATGGGGGGCGTGTTTCACATTTTTGATGAAAGGAGACACCACTAACAACAGCGAAGCTGAACGCACTAGGTTAGGGCTTTCCACCGCTCTCGATTCGAAAGCAAGCCCTTATTACGGCCAGCCTGGCCCTGTGTGACCCGACACACACACAGACACCTATACATACCTCTGGACCTCCTCTCCTACTGAGCCGTCCCCATGTTTGTCTCCATAGTCCTCAAACCTGCCAAGCCACCTCCCACCCCAGGGCCTTTGCACTTGCTGTGCCCCCTGCCTGGGACATGACCCCTAGCTGTACATTCTCTTCTTCCTTTGGCTTCCGCTCAAATGTCACCTTTTGAGAGACCCACCCTGGCTACACCCCAGGTCCAGGATCCATTGGAGTTGGCTCTCTGTCACCCCCTTAACTTTTACTTCAGAGCAACTCCCCACCTACTGTCTCCCCCAAATTTATGTGTATCATCTGTCTCCCCAAGGAGAACATCAGCTCCAGGAAGGCAGGGACTTGGTCCACCTTGCTCACTGCTGAATCCCCAGCCTCTAAAAGTCCCTGGCACACAGCAGATGTTCAATAATATTTGTTAAATTAATGAATGAGTGGGGTTTACACATGAAGAGGCTGTGGCTCAGAAAGGTGACTTGCCCGTGGCCACAGAGTTGGAAGAGCCAGGACTTGAAGCCAGACGCCTGGTTCCAAACCAGGAACTCTGTTCCACCCGAGCCCGCCCCCTGCCATCTCTGACGTCTGGAGCTTTCCAGCCAGGAGGCCCATCTCTGGGAGGACGAGAAGCTGGTCACTGGGGACAGACATGTCCACTGCCCAGACCAGCATCCCAGGGCATGGGCGGGAGTCTTGGAGGCGAGCAGGCCCACAGCGCCAGGTCCGGGGCCTTCTGCACGGCAGCCAGACAGCCGGGCCTCGGTGACTCCACTCCTGCTTGCTCCCGTGGGCATCAGCAACAGGAAAAAACAGGCTGGAACGGCAGTCCAACAGCTGCGGCCAAAAAGGCCAGCTCCCCCTGCCCCCAGGGCTTTCCTCATCTGCTTCCTGGAGGCGGGGAGGGGCAGGCAGGCCAAGCCCGTGGCTGAAGACAGGCCTGTGGGCAACAAAGCTGGAAATAAGAGGAAGGGCGCTCTTCCTTTGGAAGGGCCCCGGTCCCCTCTCCTCGTGACTCATGTCCAGTCCAGGCAAACTAACTCCGGACAAGAATGGGTATGGGGGAGGGTTGTACAAACACCTCAGGGAAAGGCTGATCCACAAAGCTGAGTCGGTTCCCTCCATTCTAAATGTCCCAAACACCATGACGAAAGAAGGAGGACAGCTGTTTAGGGTTTCCCAAACTTACTTAATTCGGAGCCCTTTCTTCATGCAGACAAGGGTTCCGCTGAACACATTTTGAGAACACCACCACCACAAGGGTTTTGAAAAGCTTGTTCCTGAAGACAGAAAAGCTCCAAGGCCCCATGGGCTGAGGTGCTGACAAAGGAAAGGCAGGCTGAGGGACAGCTAGCTGGTGGCAGGAGGGTACGCTCTCTTTTGAGGTGAAGAAACCCAGACAGGAGCTGCCCCTCCCCTCCCTGGCCGTCAGCTGCCCTCACAGGGGATGAGTCCTCTCAGAGGGGACAGCGCACTTGGCCGAGCACCTGATCACTCCTGGTGCCCTAGGACCACAGAGAAGGTGTGTCTCTTAGGCCCGGAGACAAAAGGAGCCGAGCATTGGAGGGGCTGGTGGTCCTCCAGGCAGCAGGTGGGCCGTGAGGGATGGAGGATGTGCTTCCAGCTCACCCCGTGGTCTTGGGTAAGTCCCTTCCCCTCTCTGGGCTTCAGGCTCCCTGTCAAATCATGTACTAGACCTAGATCGCCAATTTCCAGCCTGAACTCAGCAGCCTCAGGGACCACTTTAGAGAGTGGGTGAGGGGTTGAGGGGGACAGGTAGAGTTTGGGCCCCCTGTCCCAAATACATGCTTCAATCAAAACAAATCCACCTTTTCCCATTTTATAGTCTGACCTTCTATATAAAATATGTCTGGTTCAGTCCCTGGTTAGCTATAAGCAAGTCACTTCCCATCTCTGTGCCTCAGTCTCCTCATCTGTAAAATGGGCATGATAATCTATCTTGATAGAATCTGCCCCAGAGGCCTGTTGTGAAAATTAAATGAAAGATGGAAAATGGCACTAGCACATGGTGAAGGCTCTATAAGTGTTTGCTGTTATTTATCAAAATATAAGAATATACTCTATACATGTATGTATAACCGGGTCACCAGGCTATACAGTAGAAAACTGGCAGAACACTGTAAACCAGCTATAATGGAAATAATAAAAATCATTATTAAAAAAAATATTTAATTGGATTTCCCGTTGTGGTTCAGTGGTAACAAACCAGATTAGTATCTTTAAGGATGCGGGTTTGACCCCTGGCCCCACACAGTGGGTTAAGGATCTGGTGTTGCCGTCAGCTGTGGTGTAGGTTGCAGACGTGGTTTGGATCCCGCTTTGCTGTGGCTGTGGCTGTGGCCAGCAGCTGTAGCTCTGATTAGATCCCTAGCTTGGGAACCTCCACATGCCGCACCTGCAACCCTAAAAAAAAATAATAATAATAATAATAACTAATCAAAATACTATACTTGTGATTGAAACGAGGGTTTGATAGCTTAATAAGTTGGAAAGTTTTCAGCTTAGATGATCCCAAAAGTTCTTTCTGGCGCTGCCATTTGAAATCCTGGAATGTTACCATGTGAACAGTCTGGGCTGTGAGTCTCGCCAGCACAGAGGGCGGGGCTCGAGGAGGGAATTACGAGGAGCGGACTTCAGGGAACCAACTAGCAATGGGTTCCTTTCATCATCACCACCATTCACCTGTTTATCCCTCCCCACCAGCCTGTTCTAGAAAGACTCAAAGTGGCTTACAAAGAGGTACACATAACAGCCAGAGAAAATTAACTAAACACACCTAAGAGAAACTCGAGTACAGCAGACAGACAGAGCCTGGAGCCAGGCGAATAGACAGAAAGCATGTGGTCAGTTCTGGATGTCTGGGAAAGCAACAAAGCATTTGGTTCTGGGCTCTCCTGTGGCCAGTGCGAAGAAGGAAACCTGACCGGTCCTTGGATTCTGGGTCCCAGGAGGTAAAAACAAACTCGTTGCTTAGAAGGAGCACAACTATTCCTGATACTGAGAACACAAATGCCCTGAGGGGAAAGGTTTATCTGGTGCCCTTCTTTGTCCTTGCTGGTGGAGCCAGTGTCCCATCGGTGTCCACTGACCATGACCTTTGGAGGCTGAGGCCAGGAGCAGAGGCTACAGTGGTCAGAGGTCCAAGAGGCTGGAATGGCGGTCCAGGGAGTGCCCCCGGCATCCTTGGTCTGGGCAGGATTACCCATCCCTCCCCGTGCCTGAGCACAGCCAGGGCCCAAAATAGCCAGAGCTGGAGAGGGTGCCAGGAAGCCCGGGGCAGGGGACCTGGCTGGGCCCGCCCACAGTGGAGGGCCCACTGGGCCAAAGCACACACATCCCTGGGGCACAAAGGAGCACCTTCACCTGGGCACACGGCCCTCTCTGGGAGTCCCCCACCCGCCAGGCTCCCCCCTCAGCTGCACGTTGCTCACGCAGAGCCCAGGCAGCTGCTCCACCCTGTCCACAAGGCAGGCCTTCCTGCAGGAGCCAAATGGAAAAGTCTTCGCAGAAACACGGTACCATATAGGGAAGTGCTGGAAGACCTCCTCCCGCTCCTCACCTCCAGGATCGGCCTCCCTCAGGATTCTTGAGGATCCCCCAGCTGCAGGCCAAGACAATGGGGGCTATTCTGGGCTGCATGGGGGTATTTAAAGCTTTGGCTGGGCCTCATTCCTGGGGAACAAGAAGCCTTGACCTTGGCAAGACCTTCCTGAAATTGTTGCTGCTCAGACTGCGGGGGCTGGGTCCCAACCTCTCCAGCCAGGCCTCTCCTGCACAACTGCCTCCTTCTCCAGGAAGCCCTCGAGGCCACTGCCTAAGACCCTCAGAGGAGCTAGGTCCTGGTCCCTGCTCTGCCACTCATCTCAGCCCCAGGTTTCTCCTCTGCCGATGTGGATCATACGAGCATGTGTAAAAGTACTTGGAGGCTTCCGTGGTTAAAATGACGTTGTGTCTTCCTAGCTGTCACGGGGGGGAGAAGGGAAGCAAGGTGGAAGTCTTGTCTGTTTTGTCACTGCTCTTTCTCTAGCACCTGGCACACAGTAGGTGCCAAATATTTATTGACTGATAAAAAATATTTGTGCAATGTGTCTGGAACCCTCGCAGAACCACCCACAGTGCTGAATACACAGGTGGCTAATACTCTGCAGATAATATTGCCAGATCTCATTTTGGGCCCTTGGACCATGCCAGGCCTTGTGCTAAGTACTTTACATTGATTATCTAATTTGCTCAAACATTCCCAAGAGGGAGGTACTATTGTTATTTTATTTTACAAGCAAGAAAATGGGAGTTCCACTCCAAAGGGTTAAGGAGCTTGCCGAGGGTCCTAAAACGACGCAGTGGCCAAGTCGGGAGTTACACCGAGGAACCCCTAGGTCTCTATCCCAAAAAAGGCAGCAGGGTGAGCCCTGAGCTGGGAGCCAGGAGCCTGAATTCAGCCACTCGGTAGCTATGTGACTTCAGGCGAGTCACTTGGCCTCCCTGGCACGGTTTTTTCTCCCATAAAAACAGGAGCATTTCTTCTTCTTTTTTTTTTTTGTGTTATTAGTAAAATCAAAGGAATTAAGGGATGTGATCATGGCTCCCCCCATGTCAGCCCCAACCCCTCTCCAGACCAGCAGCCATGAAGGATGGCGGGAAGGTGTCCCGGAGAGGATGGGGTGCCCAGGGCTGACTCTGGAACAAAGCTCAGCAGCTGCTGACAACAGCTGGTACGAATTCTGGGCCTGGCCCAAGCAGGGGGAGAAGGGGCGGGCTGCGAGGTCACCTCTGGCCCTCTGTCACCCTTCCCTGCTGACAGCTGCTGGGGGCTCAGGGCCAAGGGCCCTGCAGCAGCAGGGGGTGGAGGCAGGCTGGCTGGGGTCACCTCAGTCGTGATGCTGCCAACTGCTCAAATCCCAGGGTGCCCGGCCCGCTGGGCCCACTGGCTGGGACACGGGCCTCGCTGCCCCACCCCACGGCTCTTTCGCCAGTTCCTGGGGTGGAGGGGCTGGAGCAAAGGTCTGCAGGCTGAACATGCCCTGCCTGGAGCCTGGGTTGTCCCAGAGACCCTGGGGGAGGTGGATGGGCAGGGCTGGGTTGGAGGGGGTCTGAGGAGAGGCCCTGTGGTTCTCCTGGCAGATGGCCTTCCTGGAGCCTGTGAACTCAGCCTTGCCCGGCCCCACCCCGGGCCCCACTCAACCCTCTCCGGCGCACTCCCAGCTCAGCGCCAAGCCTTTCCAGTCCGCTGCAGCCCACGCGGCTCCTGCTCCTCTGAACTCTTGCACACCCATCATTACCACTGGCCATATTTTCCGAAGCAAATGCTGAGAACAGTTTAACAAAGGATCCTCGGCCTGCTTCTGGGTGTCAGAGGCAGCCTGGGAGACGTAGTTTGGGTTGCAAACTCTAGGACATGTTCAGAGTGTTTTGGAAAGGCTATTTTTATATGATTTTATTCATTAATCAAAGCCATCCTCGGAAACATTTGTGGGCCACACGCCGCCTCACGCCACTTCAGGCTGACAGGACACCCCAGCCTGGCAACTTCCTAGCTGTGCAGCCCCGAGCAAATCCCTCGACCTCTCTGAGCCTCTGGTGCCTCATCTAAAACAGGAATAAAAATGGTCACCTCACAAGGCTGCTGGGAAGATCCAGCAGGACAATCCAAGGGTTTAACCCAAGGACTGGTATCTACTGGATTTAAGTCTCTCTTCTTGCCTTTTCTCTCTTCCCAAAACCTGACACAGTAAGAGTGAGCTCTTCAGAAACCCCTGGGGAGAAGAATTCCTGTTCTGCCCAATCACAGGCTAGGGAGGGCTCAAGACAAACCAAGACAAAAGGCACCAACTGGGTCCTGGGCTGGAAGGGATCGCCTAGCCCAGTATCCTCACTGATCAGAAGGGGAAACTGAGGCCCGGAGAGGGGAAGTAAGGACCTCCAGGAGGCCCACAGTGCTGGAGAGACTGAGCTCACACCCCATCCGTGACCGACAGCTCGCTGGGTGACATTACCTCTTGGAGCTGTTTTAGTGCTGCCCCCTCCCCCCACCAGCACTGTTACAAGGATAAGCTGCCTTGTGTACGTCAAGATCTCAGAGCAGCATGAGTACTCAGAGCAAGAGAGGAAGTCTCCCTGCAAGCTGATGGCAGAGGCAGGCTCAGGCCTCAGGGGTCCCAGCTCCTAACACAGGGTCCTTCACCTCCCACGATGCCCCCTCCTTCCCATCCTTCCCCAAGGCTGGGGTCCAAGCTGCACCGATAAGGACACCGGGAAGGTGGCATCAGGCTGGGTCTCTGTGGTGGGCTCATCAAGGCCTGCGACCCCGGTCTCCACCTCTGGGATTGAGAATGGGCCCCTCTGGCCCGTACCAAGCCCCGGGCAGACAGGCCCAGCAGAGGAAATGGCAGGAAGGGCTGGCAAGCCAGAGGTGCATGTCCTTGGCAGGGAGAATTCACCTCCCAGGGACTTGGGTTACCCGGTTACCGGAAATGGTAAATCTCCCGCTGCCTGCCACCTCGGAACAGGAATGTCGGCTGCCTGGGGGAACATCCTGTCCACCTGTCCCCGGAGAGCTCAGGGACAGCCGGGACCTGGCCCTCCCTCTGCTCCCTGCCCAACTCCTGGGGCCTCAGCTTGGTGCTGGGGTCTCCCCAGCCAAAGGGCACCTGTCATTTGGGGAGTGGTTGTAACTGACCAATCTTAGGAGAAGAAGAGAGGGCTGGAAGGGGAATCCCCTAAATACTGACTGGCACCCCTAAACCTGACCCACTTAATTCTATCAAATGCGGATTCCGAGCCCCAGGTTTGGATGAAGGCTCTAGTCTTGTTAACCCAACAGGGCACAGTGTAAGCTCTGGGGTAGGATTAACCTGGCTGGAGGCCTGGCTCAGCAGCTTATCAGTTGGGAGGCTGGGTAAGTCACGGCAGCACCTCCTGCCCCCAACTTTGGTTTTTTTTTTTGTCTTTTTGTCTTTTCTAGGGCCACTCCCGTGGCATATGGAGATTCCCAGGCTAGGGGTCCAATCGGATCCGTAGCCAATGGCCTATGCCAGAGCCACAGCAACGCAGGATCCAAGCCACGTCTGCAACCTACACCACAGCTCACTACAACACCGGATCCTTAACCACTGAGCAAGGCCAGGGATCGAACCCGCAACCTCATGATTCGTTAACCACTGCGCCACAATGGGAACTCCATGCCCCCTCTCTTTGATACGGACATGACAAGGCCATGATGGGCACTCTGTAACATTCACTGAGCTCCAGTGTGAGTTGCATTAGCACAGGGCTTGGTGCACAGCAAGGGCTCAATAAACAGTCGCCATCAGGTACTGAGATGTGTTGAGAAGGGGAAGGGAAGATAACCAGTAACTGTCCTGTGAGCAGGGGCCTCGCCACGGAGTTCCCTGCCCTCATGGGGCTGACATTCTACTTGGAGCCAGGCTGGTCATAAACTGGTACTTGTTAAACGGTGGAAGTACTAAAAAGAAGAATATAGCAGGGTGAGGGGGACTGGGAGTGGCTGGGTGGAGGTTGCTATTTTGCACAGGCTGGTCAGGGAAGGTGGCACTGCAGTGCGAAAAAAGCTGGTGCATGCACAGAAGAAGAGCTCTCTGAGTGCAGGGAAGAGCAGCTATAAAGCCCTGGAGGCATGAGTACCCTTGGAATGTTCTGGAAACAGCCAGGAGGCCAGTTATATTATCTAATCCTCATAACTGCCCTGAGAGGGAGGTATAATTATCCCCATTCCCCAGATGAGGGAATTGAGGCTCAGAGAGGCTTTGCCAGGATCACAGAGAAGTAAGTGGCAGAACCAGAATTCCAAGCCTCCTTGTCAGCAAAGAGTCAGGGGCCACTGTCTGCAGAGGTCCCAAGGGGAAGGACAGAGCGGGAGAAAGGTATGCAAGGTGTTCAATCAAAGACTTGACTCCTCCAGACTGGCTGTGTGATTTTGGACAGGTCACATCTCCTGCTGGGCCTCCCTGTCCTCAGCACTCGTGGACCAGTGATGCCTGTTGGTCCACCTCCCCGCTGATGAGGGAGGGGCCAGAAGAAGGGGGAGCAGAGACCATGATGTTGGGAGGTGACCTTGAACTTCTCTGATCATCCCAGAGAAAAGCTCATTCCAGACAGATATGAATACCACCTACTGACCAGACTAACCTGAAGCGCCCAGAGTGACCTCCTGCCTGACCCCCCGAGAGTTTGCACCCCACCTACGCCTGCCTGGGCCTTGTCTGCACTCAGCACCCAGGGCCCAGCCACAGCCAGGAATCTGTCCTGAACTCCAGCTCCAGGTGTCAGCCATGCCCCTCACCTTCAGCACCCAGGACCCAACCCACACCCAGCTCCTAACCCGGCAGAGGCCCGTGACTGGCCTTTGCAAGCAGGGGTGCCAAAGCAGGCCAGCCCTCATGGGCACGGGGCCAGACCCTGAGGCCCAGCCAAGTGCAAACAGCATGCTTGGCGCCCAGATACAGGCGCGTTAGAGCAGGCAGGCTGCCCACTGCCCCCGTCACAACAAACCATCATCTCCGCCCTGCCGAGAGGGGCCCAGGCAGCCCAGGCGGTCAGCACCTCTGTGGGGAGCTGGAGAATGCCAGGGGAGGCCTCCCCACCCCCACCCAGGGAAGGGGCAGTGGGAATCGCCCAGGTGGGTGGAGCAGAACACAGCACAGGGGAGTGGGTGGGATGCGAAGGGGGGAAGGGTGGGCTGGATGGAGCCAAGTCATGGACTTTTTCACATTATGTGTGGAGTCAGGCAAGGCAGAGAGTGAGACCTCCTCAGTGCCCAGGAGAAAGTGGGGATGGCAGTGTGACAAGAGGGGCAGTCCTGTCTGCCTTCACCAAGGCCCTGGGGTCTCTCAGGCCTCCATAGATTGGGGCTCCCAAGTGGGACAGGGATCCAGGAAAAGTGACAATAGCTATTCCTTACTGAGTGGCACCAGTGCTATCTGGCAGAACTTTCTGCAGTGAGGGAAATGTCTGTATCTACGTTGTCTGATAAGTAGCCACCTGAAATGTGGCTGGTACAACTGAGAAACTTTAATTTTATTTAACTGAATCTGAAATTTAAAGTCACACGGGGATTAAAAACTAAAAAAAATAAAAATAAAAAAATAAACAGTCGCATGGGGCTGCTGGGCACCCTATTGGACAGTGCAGGCTGTGCCATCACCAATCCTTCACCCAAGTGTGGAGGAAGAGCTCTCTCCACTTAACAAAGGAGGAAGTTGAGGCTCGCCCAAAGCCATAGCCGGTAAGCCGCACAGACGGAATCAGAACCCAGGCCTGGCCCCTCCATTGTGCTCCCCACCCAGGGTTATTGTCAACCCTGGCAAAGACGAAAGGAAATTGTACATGCGTGGGCGATAAGACTGCCCCGTTAATCAAGACATCAAGTCTTTTGCTTTTGGCCTGAATTCTGCCAGCTGCACCGGTTATCACACGCTGACCAGACGGGCCATTTATAAAAGTCTTTGATTTCTTGACATGAAGAAAAGGCAGAATGATGACGGAACAGTCCCAGCTGGTTGACGAGCCAAGTCCCTGAGAACGCTGGGAATCTTCAATGACAGCAAAGCTGGGCTTGGCCTTTCCCACCTCAACACCCCAGGCCCAGCAGCCCCCTGAGAACTGGCGGCTTGCGTGCCACATTCTCACAAGGCATATTTTCCTGCTGCTCGGCCTTTACGTATGCTGTTCCTTCCTCCCAGAATGCTGTTCCTATGCCTCCCAATCGAATCTACTCCTCCACTCATCCATCCTTCAAGGTCTGGCTTAATTACCACCTCCACTCTGAAGTCTTCCTGGACCCCCCACAAAGACATCTTTCTCCCCCACACAGCCATAGGACTTAATTTCTACCTCTTAGAAGACTATAGATTTGATCTTAATTATAGCCTCTCAGGTAAATGTCTCTCCTCTCCCGCTGGAAACAAAGGTTCTTGGGGACAAACTCCAAGTTGAGGTTTTTTCATCATATTTGGCATATATATATATAATATACATTTTCATCATATATGGCATATATATATATAATATACATATATTAACCCTTAGATACCTCCCAAAGCCAAGGATAATAAACTGAGTTGAATTATAAGAGTGGTTTAGAAGTTTTGGGACTCAGTTTCTTCTGGCTCTCCCCTAACCACCTCTGATCCCAACAGGAAGTCCTTTCCCTGGACTCTGGACTTCAGTGTGTACATCTGTAAAATGGGGGCAATGATAGTGCCCACCTTATTGGGAGATTATTTGTACTTATTATATTTATTTGACAAACACTATGTGCCAGACACTTGACAAATATTACTTTCTTAACAACCCCATGAGACAGGGAATACTATCACTCTCCCCATTTTATAGAGGAAACTGACAGTGAAATTAAACAGATGACAGACATAATGCAAGTCAGGTGCTTATCACAGTGTGTGGCACACGCTAAGTGCTAAATAAACTGTAGCAACACTTTTTTTTTTTTTTCCTTTCTGTATAATGAAGAGTCTACAGAATTGGACGAAATTCAGGATACTCTCCCAAGGCTGGGTCCATAGTGGATGTTCCTCAAAATATTCGCTGCTAGGGTGACTCAGTCCCCAAACATACCAGTGACAGGAGGGGTGGCCCTAACTAAGCCCAAAGCAGCCCCCGCTCTGACTCTTCCCTCCCCCATCTGATCCACTGTTGGTACCACAAGCACATCAGCAGAGAAGCCCTTCCCTGCTCCCACCTTTCTCCAAGGACGGGAAGTGTGGAATGACTTTGGGGAGGTGACTCAGGTCCAGCTGTACTGATCCCTTGGGTGAATGGTGATAAGAGAGTCTGATTAAGTCTCAGAGGTAAGGGATATGCTTGACCTTCTCCAGTCCTGCCAGGAGCTCGGACGCCCCATTCTTCTCCCCAACCCCAGCCCAGACCAAAAGAGGGGAAGGAGAAGCAGAATGGGGAACAGCATCAATACTGATGGAGTCTCTATGGAGACCATCTCTCCAAGCCCCCGTTTTCTCAACTGGCAAATGACAGTTCCTATATCACAGGGGTGGTTTCGAGATAAAATGAGCTTCTCCATCTTTAGCACACCCAGGAATCACCAGATCTTGCTTGGGGTCTTGTCGGTGTCCAGATTCTGATTCAGTAGGTTTGGGTGGGGCCTGAGACTCTGCATTTCTAACAAGTTCCCAGGTGAGCCCCAAGCTGCTGGTGCATGGACTGCCCTCCGGGTCATGACATCAACGAGGGATTAGAATAGCACCTTGTGGAGTTCCCGTCCTGGCGCAGTGGTTAAAAAATCCGACTAGGAACCATAAGGTTGTGGGTTCGAGCCCTGCCCTTGCTCAGTGGGTTAACGATCCGGTGTTGCCGTGAGCTGTGGTGTAGGTTGCAGACACGGCTCGGATCCTGCGTTGCTGTGGCTCTGGTGTAGGCCAGTGGCTACAGCTCCGATTGGACCCCTAGCCTGGGAATTTCCATATGCCGCAGGAGTGGCCCAAGAAATAGCAAAAAGACAAAAAAAAAAAAAAAAGAATAGCACCTTGTACACAACAGCCCTCAATAAAAGTCAGCTCACTAGACTTTTTCCTCTAGAGATTTGATCCTTAAGAATTGTCCCTAGGGTACTAGAATGGTTATGTCACCGCCAGACATAAC
The DNA here is from genome assembly GCF_016906955.1 of Phacochoerus africanus. Lineage (NCBI taxonomy): Eukaryota > Metazoa > Chordata > Mammalia > Artiodactyla > Suidae > Phacochoerus > Phacochoerus africanus. The sequence continues at coordinate 79,524,486 of NC_062551.1, forward strand.
TGAGTGATTTGCCCAAGCACAGAAGGCTTGGATTCAGGGCAGAAGCAGGGTTCAAGGTCAAGTCTGTAGACCCATCCTTTCCAGGCATCACACCACCCCAAGCCCCACCCGCTTCAGTGGCAGCCAGAGGCTTGGAGCTGAGGACACGAGCAGCTTTGCCCCTCGGTCCCACTGCTGGCTCCTGCTGGGCCAGCCAGGCCTCCAGGCACAAGCCCAGGCTCCCCCAAGAAAAACCTTGAGCCATCACCTCCACTCCCCCAGCAGCAGCCTCCAGCAGCTTCCACCTCCATCACCTTATAAAGCGCCCCGAGCTGCACTTTTCCAAGCTGCAGTTTAAATTTATATGGAGCGAACCAACTGTCCTTTCCCTGCAGCCTCAGCCTGACTGCTTCACACATTCCTTCTGGAGCAACATTACCTAATTTAACCATAGCCCCTGCTCTCCAGGGTTCTCAAAATAGCAGCGGCCAGTAGGGGAAAATGCCCTAATGTTAAAATAACCAATTCTCCCTCCTCCCCCACTCTTGGCCAGCACCGCCTCAGACCCAGCCCAGGGAGGAACGAGGGCTGGGAGGACCAAGGTGGGCCTGGTTAGAGGCGGAGATCCCGCCATCCTTCCAGCGCTCTCACAGACACCTTCCCCCACATCCTCCAGCTCATCCCAGGGGCCAGGGTTGCCCTGGTTACCCAAGACTAGCATTCAGCTTTCACCTTTTCCTAATAACAGAAACTATCGTAGGAATAATTGCTACCCTTCCCCAGGTATTCATTCTGAGCTAAACACTTCCTATCCCTTGGCTCACTGACAGCAGAAAAATGTAGGGATGAATATTCTCTGGTTTCAGATGAAGAAATGGGGGCTCAGAAAGGTGCAGTGACTTGCCCAGGGTTACACAGCCCCGAGGTGGCAGAAGCGGGATTGGAACCCAAGCCCAGGTACCCCAAAGCCCTAACCATCTACTACCTGCTAGCTGGGGCGCCGCTTGCAGGGCCTGAGCCCAGGAGAGGAGGCGCGGGGGTTGGGGGTGCTAGAAGGAGCCTGCTCACCTGCTGTATCACCGCAGGGTCTGCTCACGTGGCTGGCACCAAACCACAGGGGTCTGTTATGTCCTCCCTCACATTTCACCCGGATTTTCTGAGCCTTAAATCTGTCCCTAGGACCCCGGGGGCACAGGCCGCCTGTCAATCTGTGATCCAAGCCCCCTACTCCCTGCTCCCTCCCTGACCCCATGTGTCCCAGAGGAAGGCTGCCGCATTAAAGCAGGGAGCACCCAAATGCTGACATACCTCAAGTGCAACCAGTGGTTAAGGAGCTGGGAGGGTGGGCCTCCCACTCCCCTGCTCACTTAATGCAGAGTAATCATTAACCAGGGCAGAGCACGCACCCCCAGGGCCAGCTCCAGGTCCCTTCCCACCTGGGGAATTCTAGGGCCACTTTCCCAGCCACCCCGCTGGGACCCTAAGGCCCCTGGTATGGGAGTGGGGTGGTTTGGCAGGAAGGCCTAATCTGATATCACTAGGGCAGGTGGCCCAGCAGGTGCCTGGAGGGCTCTTAGGAGCATCAGGGGCCCCCTGCACTCACACCCCTTCCTGCCCTGCTCCCTTCCCACAGTTGGGAAGATTCACGAAGTGAATGAAGAGTGTTGGACAAGAGGGTGGACCCTGGAGCTTGGGGCCTCCTCCAAGGACAGGGGGAGGCAGAACAAAACCAAGCCCCAAGGTTTACCCAGGACCAAGCACCAGGGGCAGTCTTGAAGGGCGAAGGGGACCTTCACAAAATAACAGTTCCTGTTATTTATCAACTGCCTATTCTGGCCGGACGTGATTTCCATGGTGTCTAATCTTCACCAAAACCCTGCAAAGATGGTATGACCATTCCCCGCTGATAGATGAAGCTGAGAGAGGTTGAGTCACCAGCCCAGGGTCACACAGCAATAAGTAATGGAGCTAGGACAGGGCTCAGGGCTGTGTCTCCTGCCCATGACACTGTCCCGAAGTGCAATCTGCGGAATTAACTGGTGGGGGGGGGGGGCTGAGAGGCCTCATAAAAGGGCTTCTGAGTCCTGGCCAGGAACCCCAGGGCTGGGGGTGGGGGTGGAAGGCAGAGTGCTCCCCCCAATCTGCATGTGCCAGGTAAAGGTGGTCCCGAGGCTTCTAGCACTTTGGGGTAGGTGAGGCCTCTTGACATGCTGAAGGGTGGTGGGTGGGACCTGCAGCCCCCCCCTACCCCCAACCCCGGGTCACTTAGAGAATTCCCTTCAATCGCTCAGGTGAAACGTAGGTGAGGCCCAGGCAGGCTGGAAGCTTTGATCTTATCACACATTCCTGCCTCAGCCTTCCTGGTCCCTGTCCCCTCCCTACCCCTCCCTCCCACGAGGTGGGAAGCCAGGACAACTTAACCCTTTCTTCCCATTTCTTCAACTCCAGTCCGGGCTTGAGCTGATCTCTGCCGTCCCTCTAGCTCCCCCAGAAGAGCTGGGAGAGAAAAGGGGGAAAGGAAAGTGGTTCAGCCCAATCTCCCTTGTTTAACTTGGCGCCGCAGAACCCCAACCTGAGCTCTGGCTCCTAGATTAAAATAACCAGACTCAGTATATTTATTTATTTAGTCTTTTTAGGGCCGCACCCATAACATATAGAAGTTCCCAGGCTAGGGGTCGAGTCAGAGCTATAGTTGCCGGCCTACACCACAGCCTCAGCAACATGGGATCCGAGTTGTGTCTGCGACCTATACCACAGCTCAAGGCAACACTGGATCCTTGACCCACTGAGCAAGGCCGGGGATTGAACCTGCATCCTCATGGATACTAGTCGGGTTCATTACTGCTGAGCCACAAGGGGAACCCCCAGACTCAGTATAGATAAGCCTCGCTGTTTTCTCATCCATCAGCTCATCTGAGACTCATGGCAAAACCCGGCCTTCTCTCCTCTCTGCCCCTGTGGGTCTGTCCCCTGCCCTAGCCTGTGGTGGGGGTAGGGGGCTGTCTCTCAAGACCCCTCTCCCCGTAAGCTATCTGGAGGGAAGCAGACAGTAACCAGAATAACAAATAGGGGCTGGGACAAAGCCACAAAGACCCCAGGCATCTCCCAGAGGTTATGCGGCCCCCAAAAGCTACTCTCCAGCTCTTGGAAGACTCCTCCTTGAAGGCAGCCTCCTTTTATTGAGTGACCTTCTCTTGTTGACTGGTCTCCCCATCAGACCAGAAGCTCCTTGGACCCATGCCTGGTGTTTATACCCCACACAGGGCTGGGAAGAGAGCTGGCACTCCATAAATGGTTGCTGAATGAATGAATGGATGATGCCATTTTGCAACGGGGAAAATTCTGCTCTGAGAAGTTAAACGACTTGCTCTGGATCACAGGGGCAGGGCCAGGAGCACAGAAATCTTGTGACTCCTAGTCTAGTGCTTACTCACTAGATGGACATTCACAGAGCCCCTGGATCTTAGCTCAGCAACAGGTAAATGGACGTGGGTAGACCCCAGCAGGAGTGACCCCAGGCCCACACGGGAGGAGAGCCAAGGTTTCAGCAAAGTCTAAGGGAGCAGGAAGCCAGCTCCTTCATCCGCCTCCCTAGCCCAGGGCCTGGCCCTTGTGGGCAGAGAGCATCAGTGAAGGAAGGCATGAGATTGGTGAGACAGTGGGCTTTGCATGGTGGCACCACCCACTCTTAAAGACAAGCTGATAGATTTCTCCAAGAACTCAATGTTCCCTTCCTCAGAGTTGCCAAGTGGCCAAAGAACAAGAAAGGAGCCCATTTTGTGGGCAGGAGAAGTGAGGTCCAGGGAAGAGGGGCAGTAGTTGACTGGCAACCCACTGGAGGCCCAGGCCTTGACCTCCTGCCTCCTGGTCTGACCAGTTACAGGGCAGGGGACTGGAATGCATGTCACCTCAGCTATCTTGGTTACTTCCTCTCATTCTTTCCCAGGGTTAATGACTCCAACAGTAGGCCAGGGCCTTCCTGCTCACACACTTGATAACAATGTGAATCTAGGGACGATGGGGACAACTTCTGGGCCCCTGCCTTCCTCCTCCTCCAGCCAAATGCTCCTGGCTCTGTAAGCCCCACTTCCTCCAGAAAGTCTGTCCAGACAATTCATGCCAAATTGATCTTTTCCTTCCCTGACAATCTGCTATTGTCTAGACTGTGAGCTGTGCTGGGTAATTATGGTTTGGGAGCCCAACGAGACCCAGACCTTCTGGAGAGCAGGGGCTGTGCCTCTGATCTCTTCCAGAAGGACGGACAGAGCTGGAGTCAGCTCTGCCACCTCCTTTGCACCTGGCTGTGTGATTTGGGGCAAGTCACTGCTCTCCTCTGAGCTGTTTCTCATCTGGGAAATGGAGGCATAAATCCCAACTACAGAAGGTTGTTAATGCCTACAAAACATGAGCGCAACGGCTGGCACACAGTAGGTCTTCAGGCAATGAATGGGTGAATAAACGAATGGCTGGATGAATTCTTGATTCCTCCACTGCACAAAGGTGTTCAAATGACAGTTTGGATCTTGGATCTAGATTCTGCTCCCAGCTGGGCTGCTACTGAGGCAGGCACACAGCTGGCTCAGAACAGGCTCCACTCTGTGAAAGTCTCCACTGAAACCCAATCAAGGCAAAAACCTAGAGGGCCCGAAGGGAGCTTGGGACCTGACAGAAGGTTCCAGGGTCCCAAAGGTCTCCGTGCCAGGGAAAGCTAAATCTACCTCCCTGGGGAATATTATCACTAGATTGAGCTGGAGGCCAAGGGCAAAAGGCACCCAAGTCTGAGAAGCAGGAGCTGGATAAGCCCACGTGGCAGATATGCAGCTTGCTGTATCCCCTGCCAAGGCCAGCCCAGTCCACTTCCTCCAGGCAGCCAGCCCTGACTACACCAGTCCTCCCAGATGGTCCTCTCTCTCCCCGCAACAGGTTGGACCCACTTGGGAAGGGATGACAAGCCCTTGAGTCAGACGACCTAGGCCCTGCTCCCAGCCGAGCCACGGACTGAACGAATAACTTGCAGCACTCACATCCCCTCTCCGTGCCTCGTGTTCCCCTTCTGCAAAATGGAGATAAGGATGCCCATATCAAAAGATAAGAATGCCCACATCAAAATAATGCCCCATATGTAGAGATCATATGCGATAATGGCAGGAGAGAGCCCTGGGTGGGGCCTGGCTGAGAGAGGGTGGTGGCTTTAATTAGAAGGTGTGAGGGCTCACTGAGTGCTGGCCGAAGATCCGGGTGACTGAGGTCACTGGGGAGGAGACCCTGGCAGTCCCAGGGCACCAAAGACACTGGTCTGTCCTCAGGACACTCCCGAGTCTCTGCTCCTCTGGCTGAAGGGTCACAGGAAGACAAACAACAGGAGGGAGAAGAGGCTGCTGGGGCTAGGATTTATGAGGCCAGATTTCAGCGCATCCAGCCCCGAAAGGGATCCAAGAAGAGGCATGATCCCAGTTCCCAACTATTTGAAAATTGGAACCACCAAATAAGGAGAGGGATGAGTCAGCTGGGGTGGGGGTGGGGGGGCGGCTCTTTCGGGGTGAATATGGGGAGGCGGGACAGAGAGAATGCTGGGGGCAGGGTTGTGGAGGTGGCCTGGGAAGGGGCCAGAGGCAGCTGGGAATTCCCAGCCCCCCCCAGGAGAAGCATCTGTGGGGTCACCTAAGGCCACCTCTGAAGTCCTCCCCCTGCCCAGCCCCAGGCTGCCTCCTCCTCCCCAGAGCCTGGGCTGGGGGGAAAGATGCCAAGGGTTAAAAAACGAAACACCTGGACATGACCCACCCTGGTGGGGAAGGGGCGTGGGGGCATGTCTCCAGCCCCCACCCCCCACGCCAGGGTGCAGGCTCGGGGAGAGGTCACCAGGCACCTGTGCTCCTCTTTCCCTTTAGTCCTGCGACTTCAGCGCGAGTCCACGGGGCCCGATTTAAAGCTGTGCGACGCCGCCTCCTCTGGCCACGGACCTGCTACACGTTTCCCCAGGGCTCCCCGAGCAAGGTCCTGCCTCCTCGTGAGCCTGAGGGAGGATGGGGCTGGGATGCAGTCCCAGGAAGCCCCCCCTCGCCCCTCCCCTTACAATGCATGAACATCCTCTCTGCACCCATGGGAGCCACTTGGCCCCACCTCTCGTTGCTCAGAGCCCACCAAATGCACACATCTGGGAAGGGGACAGTGTGTCCACAGGCTCCAGCCTTTCCCAGGCCACACCCTGGGGTGTGCCCCCCCCTTCTCCCCCCCAGGAAGGAGCAATCAGAGTGGAAGGGTGGACTCTGTCCTGCAGCTGCAGCCTCAGTGGGGGAAGGGGGGGGCCAGTGACAGATCAGACGCAGTTACATCAGGGGCTCACAGACTGACCAAGAGAGGCAGAGGGAGCAAGGATGATCCCTTAACTCGATCATTGACTCAACAAGCCCAGGGCAGAGCCTAGGTTGGTAGACGGCAGCCAGTGTGATCAGGAGAAGGTGCGTCATGCTGGGCCCTGGTCAAATATCACTCTGGCCTTGGCCTTGGCAGGAACAAGACTAACAGCAGCCACCTCTGTCAAAGTCCTCTCACGTTCCAGATACTGTTTGTGAGATGCAGCCACTGGTCTCACAGTCACCCAGGAAACAGGCATCATGATTCGCATTTCTTTTTTTTTTTCTTGTTTTTTTGGGGCCGCACCCTCGGCATAAGGAGGTTGCCAGGCTAGGGGTCCAATCGGAGCTGTAGCCACCGGCCTGCACCAGAGCCACAGCAACATGGGATCCGAGCCGCATCTGTGACTTACACCACAGCTCACAGCAACGCCAGATCCTTAACCCACTGATCGAGGCCAGGGATCAAACCTGCATCCTCACGGATGATAGTCAGGTTCATTAACCACTGAGCCACGACGGGAACTCCATGATCCACATTTCTGACCTGAGGCTCAGAGAGATGAAGCAACTTGCAAGGTCACACAGCCATTCAGGGCCAAGCCAAGACTTGAAGGCAGGGCCCTGTGAGCCCACACATCTCCCTTGACCACAGTGCCCAGAGAAAGGGGCTTTGAGGCCAGTGAGGGCTCAGACAAGATGAAGACGGCAGGGTGGGCATCCCGGCTTGTCCCATGTGCTCCAGGTCTCAGCAGTGAGCAGTGGCTATGAAGATCAGCTCCCTTGCGTCCAGTGGCCGGAAGCAGCCCCTTCCCAATTCTCAGCAAGGAATTGGGTGGCTGGCTTCCTCAAGGACATTCATTTATTCACTCGGTGAATGGGCACCTACTGTAGCGCAGCAGCTTGGCACCGGGCAAACCACAACGAACAAAACTGAGTGCCTGCCTTCCTGGAGCTTCCATTCTAGATGCGGGAAGGTGGTGAATTCCAATTAAACACATAAATATACAAGCTATGAGCTTAGGCTGTGGGGTTCCCAGAGGCCAGTGTCTGCAGCTCCACAAATGCACCTGCAGCAAGACCCTTCCCCTACAGGTCAAGGGAGAGGCTCCAACATGGGGCTGAGGGGCTGCTCTAGCTGTGAGTCGGTCCAACACTGTCCCCACCCCCATGCCATCCCCGCTGCCTTCCTGCCAGGCCTGCTCCTGCTGGAGTTCTCCCATCTCAGACGCAGTGCCAGAGATTCCGGAGACATCCCCAGCTCCTCTCTTTCTGACCCACTGACCCCCCAGCCCCTCAGCAAATCCTGGCGGCCCTTCAAAATACACTCAGGTGGAGATCCCGTCGTGGTGCAGCGGTTAACAAATCTAACATCCACGAGGACACAGGTTCGATCCCTGGCCTCGCTCGGTGGGTTAAGGATCCGGCGTGTCGTGAGTTATGGTGTAGGTCACAGACGCGGCTTGGATCTGGCATTGCTGTGGCTGTGGTGCAGGCTGGCAGCTACAGCTCTGATTCAACCCCTAGCTTGGGAGCCTCCATGTGCTGGGGTGCAGCCATAAAATGCAAAAAAAAAAAAACAAAAAAAAACCCCCAAAATACACTCAGGATCCCCCACTTCTTCCCACGTCCAGGGCCCTGGTACAAGCTCCCAACATCTTGGGGCTGGGTCACAGCCTCCTTGCTTTTGCCCTTGACTGTCCCACACTGTCTTCCCCACACAGCAACTAGAATGATCTCTCATCTCACTCAGAAAGACATGTAAAGTCCTTTCCCCGGCCGAGGCTCTGCTCCATCTTCCCTTCCCACCCCAACCCCCCGGCACACGACCAACCCTCACTCAGGCTGCTCCAGCCACGCAGGCCCCTTGCCTTCTGCAGATACGCCGAGCACAGCCCGGGGGCCTTTGCACAGCCCAGGGGCCTTTGTGTTAGCCTTTCCCTCTGCCTGGGTGCCCTTGCCCTAGGCACCTGCAGGGCTGCTGCCTCCCTTCCTTCAGATCACTGTCCGTCCTCTTCCCCGCTTTATTTTCTCTTCCAAACACTTACCCCCGCCTGACATATTTATTGTCTCCCTGAACCAGCTATGATGTAAGTTACCTGAGGGGAGGGAATTTGACTTTTTTGTCCTCGGCCACAACCTTGGCACCTAGGACACAGTCAGAGATGCTCGATAAATATTGGTTAAATGAATTTTTCGTCTAACACTTTGGAGATTTTGGATTTACAGAATACGTCACCAAGTTCATCATTTGTCCATTCATTCATTCAACACAGACTGCAAGCGTCTGTGTGCCAGACAGCTCCCTAAAATCGAGAGCAACTGAAAAACAGCTCGCCCTCCCCTGTGGCTTGGGGACAGGGCTCTGGTAGGTAGCCAGGAGCTGGTCTTAAGGACGTCTCACGGATGCCACGCACACTCTGCCGTGCATGCTTCTCCCCCCTCGCCCCCTGCCAAGGCCCTGAGGTCCCTGCAGCCCTGGCACAGATGGGCATTGGAGAAAGGGGGAGTACTAGGGGTGGCTGAGACTTGAGGCCCCACATTCCTGGGCCTCAAAGAGCCGCCTTGTTCCTGGGAGTTTCATGGCGGTGCCCCTGGCCCATCCACCCCCAGCAGCCAGGAGCCACTCCCTTCTCAAGGCCGCTATTGACATGGACCCAACACCACCAGGCTGGGCAGTGAAGCTGGCGGCTCCCCGCGAAGCGAGTTCCACACATTCTTCTGGGTTTCAGTCAGCCAGCTCTGGGAGCTGGGGCGGCCAGCAGGCCCCAGCCAGGCCCTGCAAACAGGAGGGGGCAGCAGGGCCACAGAGGCCAAGGGTCGGGGCAACATTCCAGCTGGGCCGGGACCCTCCGCCTAACCTCCCCCTTCCTGGCAGGGGTGAGATGGGGGGAAGGCCAGGGTGGGCCCTGGAAGGAAGGACCGTGGGCTCGCCCCCGCCCCCGCCCCCAGCCTGAGTCCTCACAGCTGGGAGTACTTCCCGCATATACCCCAAGTGGTCTGAGGGTCCAGAACCCACATGTCTGGCCTCCAAGCAGCTTCTGAATCATCACTCCAGATCTTTCCACATCTTGGGCGGCCCCCTTACCCTCCCTCCCAAGACCGGCCCTAAGTCCAGGCAGCCCTAAAGCCTCTGCAGACTCACCCTAAACCTTCAGCCCCCAGGGAAGAGCCAGGGGAACCCAGAGAAGGCTCCATGCAGGATGGCAAGCTGTTCTGCCTGTCACTCCCCATCCAGGGTAGGGCCCAGCCTGGCCCACTGGGGCCTTAAAGCCACCCTATTAATTCAATTGTCTATAGGGTCTCTTGATGGAGCAATTAATGAACAAACCTACAAAACAAACAGGTAATCAATCCTACACATGACTGCCCTAGAGTTAAGCTTTTCTAGGCTCCCACCAGGGCAGGTGTCCCCAGGAGGCCCCGTGGACACTCGAACACACCTATCCTGAATGTCAGTGTCCCAAAGGCAAACCCCGTGCTATTCCTTGCCTGTGATCACTCCTGAACCACCTAGGACCTGAGTCCTTCTATCAGCGTTAGTGATGACAAGTTATCAACATCTATCGCCTGCCTTCTACAAGCACACAGGATGCAGGCAGAGTGGGGAGAAGCTTCGCGTGACTTCAAAGCCTGGCTCATGGTGCCACCGAGCAGTGTATGTGAGTCGCTGGGCAAGTTCTGCCATCTCTCTGTGCCTCGACCTCCTCTGCTTAGAAAATGGGGATCATACAAGTAACGGTAGCTGAGTTCATGCAATGGACATATTTACTGAGCACGTACTAGCTGCCAGGTGTTAGGGATATAGCGGCAGCGAACAGAAGCACAAAAGGTCCTGCTCGCATGGAGCTTAAACAGGGGCAGGGGGTGGGGGGGATAAAGAAGTGAATAAATACATGTCAGAGTGACAGGGACAAGAAGAAAACAAAGCCGTGCACGGGGAACACTGAAACTGCTGGGCAGAGTAGTCGGGGCCTGAGGGAAGGGAGAGAGGATCACCAAGGTATCTGGGGGACAAGTGTTCTAGGCGGAAGGAACAGCAGATGCAAAGGTCTTAAGGTGGGAGTGTGCCTGGCAGGGTTCAGAAACAAAGACCAGTGTGGCTGGAGCGAGTAAGTAAGGGGCACGGGGGCAGGAGGAGAGACGTGAGAGGGATCCGGGGAGGCCAGATCGGGAGGGCCTTGCGGGCCAAGTCAGGGGCTGGGGTCTGACTGTGAGCAACGTGGAGGAACGCAGGGAGGTCCAGAGGGAGGGGACGACACGTGAGGGTTCATGAGAAATGTCACGCCTGGCAGACAGCAGGCAGTGGATTAATGTGGACCATCCATGTTATTTTGTCAGCATCCAGCCTGGCACCCCAAGACTGCCTTCCCCACCACCCCAAGCCCTAAACCTCATCCACCTTCTGCCATCTTCCTACCACCCATCTCCCAGGCCAGGCGTCAGGCCCGCAGATCCCAACTTGCCTGCGCCGAGCCTGAGAACAGGCCCAGGCCAAGCCATCGGGGGCCACGGTTCCCCAGACACAAGCAGCTCAGCTAGGGCCCGGGGGTGGGGGGCGTCCAGCTCTGCTCCTGCCAGCCTCCGCCTCCCTCTGCAGACCCGCACCTTCCTTCTGGAAATTCCCAGGGCACTCACAATGCCCTCCTAGCGCAGGTATGGAGCAGGGGGGTAGACCGGGCAGCCAGTTTTGTCAAGGGGAGGGCTGAGCTAACACTGCCCTGAGGGAAGGGGCGGCGCCTCCGCAACCGCCCACAGCCTCCCCAGCAAGGAAACCCAGCCGAGGCAGGAAACAGGTATCTCGGTGACTTCCCTCCTCAGCCTTGGAAAACACCTTAATCAACCTCAAGAATCCTGTCTCTTGGCAGGGCTGGCCCCCCGAAAGGAAGCCCAAGGCCCCAGCAGGAAGAAAGGGGTCAGCAGGCCACGGCAGGCCCTGAGTCACCCAGGCCTGGCCCCCTCCCCCAGCAACCTCCCCCCACCTCCCCTGAACTGAAATTACTCCCACACTCAATCACAGACCACTGTTCCCTCTGTCTCCTGCCCCCACTGAGGTCTTGAGCTCCCTGAGGACCATCTTACCCTCCCCTGGCGTTCTACCCTCACACACCCACCACGGGCTGATGGACATGAACTGGAGGGCAGAAGAGATCAAAGGCAGCAGGCAAGGAGGGGCCCAAGGCTGGCTAGGGCGCTGGGCTAGGACCCTGCTGCCATTGAAAACTTCCCACAAACGTCTCATGCCCATTTTACAGATGTGGAAACTGAGGTTCAGAGACGGGAACTTGCCCCAGCTAAGAAATGGTAGAGCTGGGATTCAAACTTTGGTCCTTGAGACTCCAGAAGTCAAGCTCCTTCCAATCCTTCCACTCTCAGCCATGAGTGGGACCATGAAGACCCATGTGGTCGCTGAGGAGCCTGGAATCCCACAGGATTAGAGCTTTCTGTTCTCCCATCTTGGTGCTGGGCAAGCACAGACAGGGCCTGTTCTCCTCACTCATAAGCCCCCGGTGCTGGCTGGTTGCACGGGTGCACAGTAGGTGCTTAGCTAGTATCTACTGAATGAATGAACCCTGAACTCCCACACGCTGTCATGGAAGGCTGCTCAAAGATGTGGCGAACGAACGAATGAATGAGGACTGGCTGCAATCCGGGAGTTTCTGTGGAAATTCCTCCCGCACACAGCAAACAGCTCCTTCCCCCTCCTGTCAAGGTAGAGGTAGAACCCCTGATCGGGGCAGAGCTGGGGCAGGGTCAGAAAAGGAGGACGTTCCAGGTGCTAAGTTGGTGCCCCACTTTCTGGAAAAGTAAAGATCAGTATTGGGAGCTACAAGTGTAGGTCAAGACTGGTGAGCAACCAGATAGGCCCTGCTGGATGTGCTGGGGTGAGAGGCTGAGACAGAGGAGGAAGGAAGCTGCCCCATGGGGACTGGGGGAGGAGAGATGCTGGGTGGGTGGGGCAAGAGAGGTGAGGGGTCACATCTGACTCAGGAGGCCAGAGGTGAGAGGGAGCAGGCAAGGCAAGGACAGGGAGTCAGTCACTGAGCAAACACTGGCCAGCTTAGAAAAGTCCCTCTCTTGGCTCTGAGACCAAGGGGCAGGGACAGCCCAGGACCACCTGAGAGAGGCTGGGGGTGGCTCTGTGGTTCACCACACAGGCCCAGCTCCCCAGATGTGCCCCCATCCACATGTGCCCCAAGCGCCCTGCCCAGTGACCCCGCCCTGCCCTTCTGGAGTTCACTGAGTCTTCCGAGCCTCTCCTGGCCAAGTGTTCTCTTTCCCTCAGCATGGGCCCATCCAAGCTCAGAGCAGGGGACTGGGCTGTAAGGGGCAGGCCTCTCCTGCACCCTGAGGACCTGGGAGGAAGAACTCTGGGGAAACAGATCCACTGAGTGTCCACCACAAACAGGGGTCCACACCGCCACTTCTGCAAGTACTCCACCCAGTCCTGCACTTTGAAGCTACGCATTTTGAGTTTCCCCCAGGCATGTGGGCTGGTCTCAGAGAAGTTAACAACTTGCCCGAGGTCACACAATTGCTCAGTGAAGAGCAGGGATTGATTCAGTTCCTGGGCTGTGCGACTCCAGGGCCCGTGGGTGTTCCACACAAGACTCAGTTGTATCCAGAATGGTTCTTTACTTATGCCTGCCTGGTGACCAGCTCCCCAAGGGGACAGACCTCTCCATAAAGTTCCAGTGAGGACTGGTAGGGTCCCCATCACCACCGAGCGCTCCTGTTCCAAGTTGGCACAGAAAGGCGTGTCCTCTCCCTGCCAAGTTCCCACCCAGCTCGAAGTTTCTCCGCCTGGCCCCCAGGAATGGCAGGCCGGGCCATACCCAGCGCGACTCGGAAACCCAGCAACGTGGCCGGACGACCCACGGGCTCCCACGAGGGCCGGCCCCGCCCCCGGCCCCACGCAGGGTTCCCTGGGCGCCCCTCCGGACAGCCCCACGGCGGAGGGTGGCGCTGGCCTGTTGGCGGCCCGGGGTCCCTGGCGGGCGCCGCCGTCCCGGGCCAGATTCCCGGCCGCGCAGCCTCTGCGCCCCCGCCAAGTTGGCGGGCGCGGCGAGCGGGGCCCGGGGTGCCTCCCGCCTCTCCGCCCCGCACACTCACCGCGAGCAGCCGCCCTTGTAGCAGCAGCGCCAGCAGCAGCACGCCCGCCGCCCGCTGCCCCATGGCCTGGCCCGCTCCGCTCACTCGCTCGCTCGGAGCCCGCCCGCAGCCGCCGGCTCGCCAGCCTGCGGACTCCTCGGGACGGCGCGGCCCGCTCCCGCCACCCCCCGCCCCTCCTGCTGCTGCCCGCCCCGCCCCCGCGGCCTCCCGCCCCGCCCCCGCGAGGGCAAGACCCCGCCCCCGGGTCTCCCCGCCCCGGGCGCCAGGCCCCGCCCCCAGGCCCGCCCCCGGACCGAGGGCTCCACTCTCTCCAGCCTGCCGCACAGCCAAGGCGGCCTTTGTCTGGGCCACCGGCCCCCTCCTTGTGGGCCGCGGCCCAGCCCGGTTCCCGGCCAAACCCGGCCTGGAGTGTGGGATCGGACGGGGGGCCGGGGCCCTGTGCGTGGGACCTCCCTCCCTCCATGCTCACGGCTCTCCCGCACGCCCCCGACCCATGTGTGGACCCCTAAATCCTTTCTCACACCCTTTCACACTTCGCAGACGTGACTCACATGGGCCTTTCTCCAGGTCCCTCCAGAATAGCACGCGATCACACGGACACGGTCACACACGCTCATGCCAACTTTGGCTCACAAGATCACCTGCACATTCACAACTTTCACGCTCTAATGCTCATCCACTGCCCGTAAACGCTCTGCACATGCTCGCAGTCTTTCACCCAAATTTCGTAAACTAACAGTCCTCATTGACTCAAAAGATCATTCTATCCCTTGTACACTTTACCTCTATAGGTGATGCAGTGGACACAACTTACACACGCGCACACACACACTCTGCCGCTCACGTTCATAATCACATTTTCACACACTAACCTATACGAATGCCAATACACAAAGCATAAGGCCATTTTCATGCTCAGATTCCCTACAGGCGCTCCCCGCTCACACAGAGGCCAATTCTTACCTGCATAGCACCTGCCTTTTTACATTTTCTCACACACTGACCACATTGCCTTACACTGGGGACCCAATACTGAGCCGAATTACCCCCTATGCACACAAATCCACAGACCAACTTTGATTCACACAAGTTACAGCACCACTGCTTAGAGACACACGGACTCACACACCCAGGCCCAGACACAGACACTGCCAAAGCCCCAGTCACAGATGCTTGGATGGTAAATCACAACCCCTGATGACACAGACCCAGAGACAGCATGCACGGCCACGCTACCAGGCCTCCCTGGGGCTGTGGTCTCCTTTCTGCCTGAAAATTTCCAGGGCAGCCCAGGCTGATGGGTGGAGAGAAAACTGGTGTGTGTGTGTATGTCACTCGGAAGAAAACTTTTGAGTAATGATACAGGGAGGAGGATCAAAACTGAAGTTTCCATTGTTTCCTATGAGAGTTGCTAGGTTCCAGAGACTCATGCCTGGGTTTGCAGCCAGGAGTGAGGTGAGCTGTGGACAGAAGGAAATGCCCAGCTAACTGGGCGGCACCAGGCCCGGCTCCGGAAGGCATGTTCCCTGTGATAGGGGCCTGCAGACTCCCAGGCACTGTGGAGCCTCCCATCTCGGAGATGAAAACACTGGCAGCTTGACTGGCACCTGAGGGATTAAGAAAATACTGGCATACTGACTCCCATCCCAGATAAACACCCCATCTCCCAAAGACCGGGTTCTTCTCCACCCTGTGGGGCATATCTAGAGGACCAGCTCAGAGCTGTAAAGGGGCTTGAACTACCTCCACAGTGGTTCAGCCAACTCCCTGGCCCCAATCCAGATGCCAGACTGAATAAAGTCTGTTTCTGCTCCAGACAGGAAGACAGGGGTGACAGAGGAGGGATGCTGCTCTTGGCCCTTGGTGAACCCCTAATCTGATGGAGGGAAGGGGGAGGATTAGTCTCTGTTCTCATGCTGTTCTCAATCTGATGGAGAATCCTGGCTCTCCCCCCTCGTTGGGCAATCCTGAGCAAATTATTCCACTTTCCCCTGTCTCTGTTCATCATCTAGACAAGCAGAGTAATGCTAAGACCTCCATCACAGCGTTGTTATGAGGATGAAAATGAATTAATCCATTTATTTTTTTTTAAAGCACAAATCGGGGCACATGGGTAAGCACTAAATAAGCAGTATCCGTTTCTCTTACTCCTGTTTTGGGGTGAGCTCCAGTCTGCAGAGAGAGACACAACTCTGGCTTCAGGCAGTTGGAGGAGCATACTCTGTCCCCAAAGTTGCTCTCTGTTTGAAGGCCAGAGGTAGCCCCAGCCCCAAGGATCCGCAGTCTGATGGGGGGAGTACAACCTTGCCCTTGGGAACGCCCTGTCTGATGAGGAAGGCTACAAAACTCTACTGACTTCAGAGCTGGCAGGTGGCCAGCTTGGTGGCAGGATTTTTCCAAGGCCTTGCCTATCTGTGGAGGGTCAGCATCCATGACAAATCGCATTTTGTGAGCTGCCTTGGTGTCTGTTCCCAACTTCGGGCTCTTTAAGTCCCAGAGCCTTGGCTTCATGGATGATTTGCTCGTAAGCAAAGGAAACGGAGAACAAGCAACGCTTTGTAGATGTTTGGTTAAGACTAAATCTGAGCTATAAGTCTTGCTTCCTAAAAGGGGTTGGGGAAAGAGATGGTAAAGCTGACTGGAGACCGGAAGGAGCTGGGCTGACGTGGAGGGCAGGAAATATGGCCGGTCGAGAAAGTTCCAGAGGAACTCCACCTACCCTGATGATTGGTCACCCCCCTATTTATTCTGCATCCTTTCCTTCCTACTAAGGGATTTGGCCGGCTCTGTTTTATTTTGCAGTCCTTGATATCTTTAGTAAATGTTCTCAAGTTGCTTTGTCTAGGGCCTGGCTATCTCCTCATATGGCTTAGAAGAGGAGCAGAGGCCAGACCTTCCAGACTCCAGCTGAGCCGGGAGGCGCCTGTGATGGCACTGTACGTACTCATAGCTCAGGGTGCTGGTCACGCTCTTTGGGAGAGAAGCAGTTTAAGTCTCGCACAAGATTCCTTAGATAAAGGGAGACTTCCAGGGTTTGGATAGATAAGAGCAGCGAAATAATTTGTCTTCTGAGAAACAGGAGGTGAGGGACTTCAGGAGCCAGTATCCAGAGTTTGGGTGGGTCACCTGTCTGCCACTACATAATTGACAGGACTTGGGGTCACCTGGCTTCCATTCCTGCTCCAAATCTCTCTCCCTCTGAGAATCTCACACACCTCCTTCGTCCATTCTTTCATTCATGGCTGCAGTGGTCGGTTGGGCAGGTTGTTCACTGAACAAGGGTATGAAGCCAAGGGGGCCTTGCTGTAGTGCTACATCTGCAGAGAGGGGATGCCTTTTGATAATATGACCAAAGGCTCCATTGGGGCTAGTTGTACCCTGCATTCATTTAGTAATGAAAGTAAACATCTGTTGTGCACAAGGGTTCCAATGCCTGCGTGGGAAAACAAATGCTAGCAGGGTGAGGGTAGGCACTTGAGTGAGAATGTGGAACAGGAAATTGGTGTGAAAGGGAGTAAGGGTGGAGGAGAGGGAACAAGCAGACGATGTGGAGACGAGGAAGAGGAGGAGGAAGGACACCGTTCTCAGCCAGCCCTGAAAGTTCATGGAGAGGGAGGGAAGCATGTAAGCCCGGGGAGGTACAATCCAGCCCAGCTCTCTAGCCACATGCCTCCCCCAGCATGGTCTTTGCACATGCTGTTCCTTTCAAGTGCTGTTCTCACCCAACACCGACCCCACTGTCTTTAAGATTCAGCTCAAACCCCATGACACCCTAGAAGCCTCCCTGACCTTCTGGGCTGGATCCTGTCTTTCCCATACTCTCTCTCCCCTGTGCTTCTCTCTCTTGACAGTTTTGACAGTGGCAATAATTTTGAAGATCGTTCCATATGAAGAGGCCTAATGAAGGCCAGAGTGTGACTGTCTGGTTTCTGCGTTGTTCCCAGCCGTGTCCTCGGTGAAGAGCACAGTGCCTGGCAGAGGTGGCACTTTTGAGTAATGTTACTCGAATGAAAGAGCAAGCTGGTTCAAGCATGATGTGAGGCATAAGTGTTCCCTTTCTGATTTGCACTGGGGCAAAGATAAACTCCCCTCACAGTCTGATCAACATCGAATCTCATATGGCGCTCCTGTTATGGCTCAGTGGTAACGAACCCAATTAGTATCCATGAGGATGAAGGTTCAATCCCTGGCCCCACTCAGTGGGTTAAGGATGCGGTGTTGTCTTGAGCTGTGGTATAGGTCACAGACACGGCTCGGATCTGACATGGCTGTAGCAGTGGTGTAAGCTGGCGGCTGTAGTTCTGATTTGACCCCTAGCCTGGGAACTTCCATATGCCATGGAAGACAAAAACAAAACAAAACAAAACAAACAAAAAAAATTGAATCTCCATGGATCACAGTCCTAGGCAATAGGTAAGTGAGTGTATTTTATTATCACCCTTTTCAGACGAGGAAACTGAGGCCCAGGGGATGACAGGAGTGGCGTACATCACACAGTCGGTACGTGGTAGAGCCCAGATTCATGTCCATGTCTGTCTGACTCCACATCCTCAACCATCCCGAATTCTGCTTCCTGCTGGGTTGTTCTCAACTCTGCCCAGAAGGGCGAGTCTTCTGGAAATGGCCCTGGGTTTGAGACCTCTGGCCCGCCTAGTATTCCCACCACCCCTCGCCATCATCAACTGCTTTTTTGCTGAGCTTCCACCTTGGGGCCCTGGGCCCGGGGGAGGGTTCCCATGCTGTGCCTCATGGGTCACCTGTCCTCTAAGATGCTCCTTGGCAAGGGGGTTCCCTGGCCAAGAAGTTTGGGAACCCTGTCCTCTTCCCCACACTTGGTCATCTCAAGGGACACCAGCACAGGAAAGTTTCTGAGCGGGCCTCCAGTAAAGCGGCTTGTCCAACTCTGTTTCATCCAGCACTCCGCAGCATATTTGAGAAGGAACCCACTTGATTTTTGGAAAACCCTTTTAATAGCTCGCTAGACTGGTGTTTCTCATCACTCACTCTGAAAATCCGGCCCCAGAGCCTGGCTCCTGAGCTGACCATAAATGGTCTCTGTAATTTGAATTCATCACTCGAGCCCCCGCACCCCCACCACATCCCTCCAGTCAGGCTGGAATTCTTAGGACCTCCATACGCCCCCACACATTCCCTCCCACACGCCCCTACTTCAGCTATAGATGACTGCTGGGGGGGGGGGGCCGTTGTCGGAGCTCCATAAACGCTCATTTTTTTTTTTTCCTTCCTTTGTCACTGCACACATGGGCCCTTTCCCTCCTGTGATCAGCATATGCTAGGGATTGCACGTCCCGCTCTCCTCACTTCACATTTTCATAAACACCATTCTGTGTGTCAGTCAAGACCAGGGCCACTTAAAAATGGCTCGGTGGCCCAGTGCCAGCCCCCGAACTGTGTATTACCAGTCTGCGACGAGATAAGACGCTTGCTCAGGGTGTAAATCAACTGTGTCAGTCAGCACTCTGTTTAGCTCAGCTGACACTCGTTTTTCTCGGAATACTTGGTCCGTTTTGGAAGCAGCGCATGGCTTTACATTCTGGTACAAGCTCTTTATTGCAGATGGTGATTGTTCGCGTCGCGTGGGCCAGCGACTTTGAATAGCAGTCGAATTGACTTTGCACATAACGTCTCTAATAACTGCTTGGTCTCATGTCTCCTCCACACCCCTCATTCATTAACCCTATCCTATCCTTGGATATCTGGGCTGCCTCCGGGTCTCTGGGATTCATAAAGCATCGCTATGAGCTGACACGAATGCACCTCTGTGTTTATTTTTACAGTTCTCTTAGTTTCTAAGGACCACAAAGCTGAGGCCAGAGAGGTGGGGTGGCCTCTGCAGGGTCATGAGTGAATCAGGCCTCCCACTCCGGCCTCCTGCCCCCGGCCCCTTGTTCCTTCCTCCAGCCTGCACTGCCCTTCCTCCTGAGTAGATTTTCCGTCCCTTTCATGGTTTTCTTTGCTGGGCTATGCGCCTTCTGCTGTGTTCCCACATGTTGTCTTTTGGAGCTTGAGAGAAATCCTTTTGGAATGTCCTGTGCCTTCTCCCTCTAGTTCCCGGCTTTGTTCAATTGTTCAGGAGAAATTCCTGCCCTGTTGGGAGGGGCCCAGGAGGCTGTTAAAGAGTTTGCCAAAAAAGGTGGTACCAAGTGGGACATAGCACATAGCTAAGGCTCCTTGCCTCTCCTGAGATGAGATTTCAACTTTTTTTTTCTGTCTTTCTAAGGCTGCACCCGCGGCATATGGAGGTTCCCAGGCTGGGGGTCGAATCAAAGCTGTAGCTGCCGGCCTACGCCACAGTCACAGCAACGCCAGATCCGAGCCAGGTCTGTGACCTACACCACAGCTCATGGCAATGTTGGATTCTTAACCCACTGGGCAAGGCCAGGGACTGAACTTGCATTCTCATGGACATGAGTCAGATTTGTTTCTGCTGAGCCATGAAGGGAACTCCTGAGATTTCAACTTAAAAAGAGGGCTCTGGAGTTCCCGACGTGGCTCAGAGGAAACGAATCCGGCCAGGAACTATGAGGTTGCAGGTTTGATCCCTGGCCTCGCTCAGTGGGTTAAGGATCTGGCATTGCCATGAGCTATGGTGTAGGTCGAAGATGTGGCTCGGATCTGGCATTGCTATGAATCTGGCATGGGCTGGCAGCTACAGCTCCGATTAGACCCCAAGCCTGGGAACCTCCATATGTCACAGGTGCGGCTCTAAAATGACAAAAAAAAGAAAAGAAAAGGAAAGAAAAGACGACCCTGTGGGTGTGGTTGGCGGGAAGGTGTCTCTCACTCCTACTTTTCTGTGTCCTATGTACAGGCGGTAGGACCAGTCACGTGTAGGCAGAAAAGACAGGAACGGATACAGTGAGTCTCAGGAA
The DNA here is from genome assembly GCF_016906955.1 of Phacochoerus africanus. Lineage (NCBI taxonomy): Eukaryota > Metazoa > Chordata > Mammalia > Artiodactyla > Suidae > Phacochoerus > Phacochoerus africanus. Next base: position 79,544,824 of record NC_062551.1, read on the forward strand.
TGAAGAGGTGGGGTGGGCTTGGGCTCAGGCTCAGAGGGTTCAGAGATGAGAAATGGTTGAGGGAGGGGAACAGAAGGAGTGTGTCTCTTCAACACACACCTTGGCCATACAAAGAACTGCATTTATTTTCTAGAATCATAGACTCATGATGTCAAATTATCTGTCTGAAAAGGGCCTCATCAGATGGTTTTAAATACACAGAAGGGGTTTTACTATCAGGTACCTATACTCGGTGTTCCCAAAGGAAGCAGGGACCAGTGGACTCGGGCAGTTGAGATCACTGGTGGCTTATGAGAAAATTTCTCCCTTTGTTGACTGTTTCTGGGAAGGGCATATTTCAGGTTAATGCTGCCCTGTTCAGAATGCCGGTGCTGGGGGCCGCCCAGACCTTCAGGGTTACACACCATTCTTGCTTTGTCTAAAGTTCTGCATATTTTGGAGGCCAAGTTTTATCCCTCTTTCTCTTGGAGTTTGTTCAATGAATTCTAAGGAAAAAAAACTGCATTCGCGATGGAAGGGGCATTGACTGAGGGGCAGAGCCCTGGAGTGAAATCCCAGCTCTGCTGTTTAGCAGCTACAGGAGCTTGAGAGTGTCACTTTATCTCTCTGAGCCTCAGTTTCCTGCTCTGTAAAATGGGGGACTAAACCTAGCTTCACAAGGAGCGAAGGGCTGCTAGCCTCTGTTTCAGGCCTTGGCAGCATGCCTAACACACAGTGTGGGTGCTCGGTAAATGCTGACATACGTCTGCAGGCACGAAGGACTTTCCCCAGCCACCCTCAGCTACAGGGACACCTAGGCTGCTTCTATACAACAGGTGGACAATGCAGCAGGCCGTGACATTGTTCTGCAGCCGGTATGCTGCTTCCTGTTTACGTGGAGTCTGTAGATGCATGGCTTGAACCGTGGACATGGGGGGCTTCCTGTGGCCTCTGCATGGCCACACAGAGCACAGGGCCTTCTCCAGCTAAGAGCCGTATTTTCTCTGCGCTTGTGCTGAGTGCTTGGTGGAAGAGAATCCTGAGCTGTGAGTTCCTACCCTGAGTAACAGACCTGATTCCACTTCAGGGTTTTGCTCCTCAGCCCTTTCCATTCAAAGTGCAAAGAGCCTATCCCTTAAGGGTACCATCTAGTCCTCAAGCTTCAAACTTCATTTGAGCACCTACTGTGTGCTTTACTCTGTAATGACTTCTTTTTTTTCTTTTCTTTTTTCTTTTTTTTGTCTTTCTGCCATTTTCTTGGGCCGCTCTCACAGCATATGGAGGTTCCCAAGCTAGGGGTCTAATCGGAGCTGTAGCCACCAGCCTATGCCAGAGTCACAGCAACGCTGGATCCAAGCCGTGTCTGCAACCTACACCACAGCTCACGGCAACGCCGGATCCTTAACCCACTGTGCAAGGGCAGGGACCGAACCCGCAACCTCATGGTTCCTAGTCGGATTCGTTAACCACTGCGCCACGACGGGAACTCCTGTAATGACTTCTACCATTCATTGAGCACCCACTGTATGCTTTGCTGAGCACCTACTACTTGCAAGATATCGTAATCATGAAGACAATTATAATTATTGAATGTCTACTCAGCATATAGTTCTTTTTTGTCTTTTTTTTCTTTTTTTTTTTGTCTTTTTGCCTTTTTCTAGGGCCGCTCCCACAGCATATGGAGGTTCCCAGGCTAAGGGTCTAATCAGAGCTGTTGCTGCAGCCTTACACCACAGCCACAGCAATGCGGGATCTGAGCCACGTCTATGACCTACACCACAGCTCATGGCAATGCCGGATTCTTAACCCACTGAGCAAGGCCAGGGATTGAACCTGCAACCTCATGGTTCCTAGTCAGATTCATTAACCACTGCGCCACAACGGGAACTCCTCAGCATATAGTTCTTGTCAATGAAAAGTCAACCTTTTTGGGAAGAGCCACTGTGTTCTGTGACTGTAACCATTACCATCCTAATCATTTATACCCGACCTCTCTGTGCCTTGGTTTCCTCTTTTATACATTTATATAATAAGGACAGTTCGTCCTTAAAAGATTAATGAGAGGATTAAATGAATTTATATGCACAAAGCGCTTAAAACAATGCCTGGTGTATATTTAAGATCTTAATAAATGTTGGCCATTATGATTAATATTATTAGCTATCGAACAACCATTATAGGCAAGACACTGTAATTATTCCTTTTTTTTTTCTTTTTTCTTTTTTTGCGGCCGCACCTGCAGCCTGTGGACGTTCCCAGGCGAGGGGTTGAATCGAAGCAGCTGCAGCTGCCGGCTTACGCCACAGCCACAGCAATGACAGATCTGAGCTGCATCAGCCACTTATGCCGCAGCTTGCAGCAATGTTGGATCCTTAACCCACTGAGGGAGGCCAGGGATCAAACCTGAATCCTCAGGGAGACACTGTCAGGTTCTTTACCTGCTGAGTCGCAATGGGAACCCCACTGCAATTACTCTTAAGAAAACAGGAGTTCAGGTTACAGAGCATCTATTGGGCACAAAGTCTTGTAATCAATACCGATATAATAATTGAGCCCCTCTGGTGAGCCAGAACCCAGCTAGATACTGGAGACTCCAAGAACAGGGTCCTAGGCGAGGGCTTCTCCTCTGATTAGGGGGAAGTGAACTATTTTAAAGCTGGGCATCTTCAGGAGAGTCAGAAATGACGCTGACATATATGTGGGCCGAGGGCGAGAAGGGGCTGGCTTTGAGTGGCCAGGGAGAGGTTTTAGAAGCCAGGATACTCTTGAAACTTCTCTTGAGCTGGGCCAACATGGAGCCCTACAAGCTGCATTCCTGTGAATGTTTGTCTGGGGAAGGTGTCACCGGGAGCCTGGGGACCCATCAGACCAAGGCCAAAGTCTTCTCCCTTGAGAAGGAAGGGGCGCAAGAGCCAGAGAAGAGTGTGCTGCACTGTTGAGCTTTGGGCCTGGAAGGACCTCCTCGTCCTCCAGGGATGGAATAACAGTGGGGGCAAATTCAATGGGCTAGGGCTCCGGTGATTCCTTCTTCCTTCCTCCTTGCCCTGAGACCATCGTAGTGATCTCGTGGCTATTCAGGCTTGCCAGCTTCTCTGCCTGGCCATAGGGCTAGGCCACAGCAGGCCACCTCCTCCAAGAGCCACAGAACCATGCAAACCTCTGGGTTCTGCATTATTTCAAGGTCAGCTCCATTCCACATTCTGAGTTGCTCTTGGTCCTCATATTTCCAAGGAGACAGGAGAACTCCAGCAAGAAGGGACTGGGCCTGAGATTCAGAACCACAGAGAGGGAGTTCCCATCGTGGCGCAGTGGTTAACGAATCCGACTAGGAACCATGAGGTTGCGGGTTCGGTCCCTGCCCTTACTCAGTGGGTTAAGGATCCGGCGTTGCCGTGAGCTGTGGTGTAGGTTGCAGACGCGGCTCGGATCCCGCATTGCTGTGGCTCTGGCGTAGGCCAGTGGCTGCAGCTCCGATTAGACCCCTAGCTTGGGAACCTCCATATGCTGCGGGAGCGGCCCAAAGAAATAGTAAAAAGAAAAAAAAAAACAAAAAAACAGAACCACAGAGAAACGGGCCCTGAGGCCTGAACTGGTCCCTGGGCTGCCTAGGAAGAGCTTGGGACTCAGGCAGCCTGAATTCTTAGGTGGGATCACTCTCAATTCTCAGCTCAGGAAGCTCCAGGCCTGGCTTGGGACTAAGAGGAGAGATTCAGAAATATCTGAGTCTGAGGGCCTTTGAAATGATCCACTCATGTTATAGAAGGGGAGACAGAGGCCTGGAGAGGGGATGGGATGTCTCCAAGGACTCAGGGAAGGCTCGTGGCAAAACTAGTCTGAAACCCAGTCTCCAGAGTCCCTTTGGCAGAGGATTGGTGAATAACTGGATGCCTTCGGGGGCCTGATTGCTCAGTTCCCAAATCAGTTGCGTTTCTGAAGCCCTCAGTGATCCAGGGAACACTTTCCCAGACATTCCCACAAAGAAGTTCGGGGTGACCTCATTCTGATCTTTTCAGCCCTCACCTGGCCTGGGCAGAGCACCGCCCTCTTCAGACCTGTCCCAGGAAGGGCCATTCTCTCCACCTACAACCATCCCCCAGTTGCCTGTTCCAACCTGAACCACAGAAGCCATCCTCAAGGAGTTCCTATCGTGGCTCAGTGGTTAACGAATCCAACTAGGAACCATGAGTTTACGGGTTCGATCCCTGACCTTGCTCAGTGGGCTAAGGATCTTGCATTGACATAAGCTGTGGTGTAGGTTGCAAATGTGGCTCAGATCCCGTGTTGCTGTGGCTCTGGCATACGCTGGCAGGCATGGCTCCGACTCGACCCCTAGCCTGGGAACCTCCATATGCCGCAGGTGTGGCCCTAGAAAAGGCAAAAAGACAAAAAGACAAAAAAAAAAAAAGAAGAAGAAGCCATCCTCAAGATTTTCTCTATATCCACCCTGGGCTCTGGTATCCATGAGGATTCGGGTTCAGTCCCTGGCCTCATTCAGCGGGTTAAGGATTCGTTGTCGCTGTGAGCTGTGGTGTAGGTTGCAGATGCGGCTTGGATCCCACGTTGCTGAGGCTGTAGTGTAGGCCGGCAGCTGCAGCTCTGATTTGACCCCTAGCCTGGGAACTTCCATTTGCTGTGTCTACGGCTGTTAAAAGAAAATAAAAAAAGAACAAATCTACATAAAGCATCCAGAACAGACCCTGCCACATGGAAAGAGCTCTGTGAGCTGTCATCACTATCATCCCATCATTATTAGTCCTACTTTTCTGCTGACATGGGGCTGTGCTAAAATCTATAACAAAAAGCAGAATATGAATAGGGATTGGGAATGAGCAGCTAGGGGAAACTGAGGCTAAGAGACGCTCGAAGCTCCTCAGTGATTCATTCAAGGTATAAATCAGAGAGTCTAGATTCAGATCTGTGAGCCTCACATTCAGCCTGCAAATATTTTTTTGTTCCACCCTCGAAGCACCATGATATTTTTAAATTTGCTGCTAACATGTAGAAAATCCGATTCTTGGCTTCTCTTGAAAAAGCAACTCCCATTTGAGAGCTCGGTTTAGGCAAGTTATCTCATTTGCCACTCAGCCACAGTCTCCACCACTCCCTACTACCACCCACCCAGCCCCATTCACCCATTTACTCTTACCTGCCTGACCTGTAGATCCTCAAGCTAATAACCTCCCCATCTAAATGGCCGTCCCCCCCACACACACAGTGGAGGCTCAGAAGGAGCATTTGCCACAGTCAATTTATTTTCCATAACTGCAGCCCACTTCTCCATTGGTGTCGACTTTACCACCAGCTACAGGGTTTGGAGATGGGTTCGGGGGCTTTCCAGCTTGAGCGGATTGCTTCCCAGAACTTGGGCAGACGCCCAAAGGAAAAGATCCCATTTCCAAACAGAGGGAGCTCCGGCAACTTGATCCCTGGCCTTAGTGGCAGCATAGGAGCAAGGCTCTGGCTGTGAAGCCTGCGTGGGCAGCTGGTGTTGGCGGAGTCACCCACACACTGCAAAGCATTGACCCCCCTGGTGGATGGCACCACGCAGGTGCAGGTGCCGGAGTCATCAGAGGTGGCCACTCTGGTGCTGGGGTTGGAGTGATTGCCAGGGAAGGAAGGGTCCGGGTCGTCCAGGTGGATGGAGTTGGCGGCGCGTTCCAGGTAACTGGCGGCGAGCCTCGGCAGGGTCAGCGATGACTTGGGGCAGGTGCTGTAGAAGGCATTGGTGGATCTGTCGAGGTAGTTGATGCCTCTGATGAGTTGGTCCAGGAAGGTGGGGCTCGAGGGACCAGAGGGGCGATCTGTACAGAGCAGGCAGTGGGAGCTGCCAAGACAAGCAGGCTTTCTGGCCATCTTGGGGCAGCTTGCCAAGTGGCTTGTCTCTATGCACTTGGAGTTGTAGGGCCGGCCCATGCAGATTCTCCTCACTGGGAGTCTGGGGGATCCGGGGCTCTTGGACTGCTCTGAAGGGCTGCTGCTCACCTCTGAGCCACTCGGGGTACGAGAGCACTTGAGGTTGTTATCCCCCGTCACGTTGGGGCTGTGGGACCAGCCTGGAGTCTGGGTGAGAAAGGACACGTTGTTGGGATATTTCAAGCGGCTGTAAGCATTGGAACGGCTCATGTGGCGTCCAGACATCGTCCTGGTGGGGGCAGACAAAGCTTCGTGGTACAGACTGACTGAGAACTACCTGGGGGCTGGTTCCCGGGCCTGGCAAGGAGAGAGTCGTGTCGTCTCTCCTTGGCTCCCTGCCCCCTCCCACCAGGCTTTCTCTCCAGGTGTCCCCTCTGTCTCCAGAGGGCCAGCACGACCCCTTCTCCCTCCCCTGGCCCTCCCCCTAGGCCCAGGGACTCTCAAACTGCAAAGTAGATACCCTGTTCATCAGAAAGCGCAAAGGGGAGTTCCCTTCGTGGCGCAGTGGTTAACGAATCCGACTAGGAACCATGGGGTTGCGGGTTCGGTCCCTGCCCTTGCTCAGTGGGTTAACGATCCGGCGTTGCCATGAGCTGTGGTGTAGGTTGCAGAGGCGGCTCGGATCCTGCGTTGCTGTGGCTGTGGCGTAGGCTGGTGGCTACAGCTCCGATTCGACCCCTAGCCTGGGAACATCCATATGCCATGGGAGTGGCCCAAGAAATAGCAAAAAAAAAAAGACAAAATAAATAAATAAATAAATAAATAAATAAAATAATAAATAAATAAAATTTAAAAAAAAGAAAGAAAGAAAGCACAAAGGCCAAGAGAAGGGGAGGTAACAAGACCCTGAGAACAGCCGAGGCCAGAGGGCGCCCTAGAAAAAATGGCTGGTCTTTTTTTCCCTTTAGCTCTAGGCTGCAGTCTGAAATTCCCATCCACCTTTTAAGCGGGGACTCCAGCTGATCACGAAGGCCAAGGACTGAGTCTCTAATGGTGAAATTCCAGGCATTAGTTAATCATCAACTCCACGGTGCACCCTGATTCTAAAAAAGTGTCTTAGAAACAATGCAATACATGCCCTCTCTCTTTGCCCAGCCCTTTGCTTGTGCCTTACCTGTAAGTCTCACTACAAATCAAAGAGGTCATTCCTATTCTATTCCTAGTTGACAGATGAGGAAACAGGCTCAGAGAGATGCTGGGACTTGCCTTGTAAGTGGTAGGGACCAAGGTGCTATCTTGGGTGTGTCTGATGATTGCTGAAAGACAACGCCATGTTGTCGGGGTGACTTTGGCCCCCCCCTCGCCGTCCACTAGGGAAGAATTCTCACCACACCTGTTGTTCTGCCTGCCTGGATTGGGGCACGGATGGGGAGAACCAGATGGAGAAGGGGACTTGCTAAGCCTGTAACTAAGCTGATCTTGACTTGAGGAACCTCAAACGGGGGAGGGGTGGGGCTAGGGGGTGCTGTTAGTCTACGAATGGGGCTGGACTTGTGAGACAGAACCTTCTAGGATGTTTGGTCTTCATCCTTCCTGCCAGTAGGGGATCTTCCCGTCCCTCTCACAAGAGAAGGGGGCTTTGGGATGACTACTCCTCTCGGTCCCAAAGTGGGCATTTTACAGGGACAAGGGCCTGACCAGGCTCTGCTCCGTTTATCCCTACCTCCTGTCCCTAGGCCCCACCCCCAATCCCATTGTCCCCTAGGTCCCCAGTACTCCCCCTTACCAGAAGGAAGGCTCTGATTTCTCTCTCCCACTACAGCCAGCCCGATGCTAATTTTCCACTTCTGCCTAGAGAGGATGGAGCAATATTTGAGCCTGTCCCACCCAGAAAACAGCTGCCTGCCCCCTCCCAGCCCGAGGCCCCTCAGCTGCCCTTGTCCTTTGGGTCTGAATCGCATGGAATGTCCAGACTCTTGCCTCTTCCAATCCCGGCCTGACCCCACCCCATCTCCTCCTCCGGAAATATGGGAGGTGACTGAGGATTGACCCCCCACGGTCCCCACCCTTCCCTTCCCTTCCTGGCTGGCTGCGCCCCACCTTCCCTAAGGGCCCTTCCCCACTCTTACTCTTCCTTCAGGAGGTAGGTGACCTAGCCCTCCTCTGGTTCTCCACTGGGGAATAACCTCATGCCCCCACTCCAGACTGCTGGCCATGTCATAGAATCATGGAATCCTGGAGCTGGGAGATGCCTCCAGGGGTCACCCTGGCCAGGCCCCTGCCCCAGGGCCAGCAGCACACAAAGTTCTCCAGGACAGATGGGCCCTATTTTTAAAGTGAAGATGGGGTGGACGTTTTCCAGTGTTCCCTGTTGTTTTTCTCGTATTTAATTATGCTGAGAGTCAGGAAGTTCTATGCCCGGCCTAATATAACTCTTGTCGTGGCTGTGGTCAGCATCAGTTGCCTTTTTTTTCTCGTTGGGTCAGCCAACATCTATTGAGTCTCCCTAAAAGGTTATCCCTTTGGGTGACCCACAGCATAATGGCACTTTCTTTCCTTTCTTCTCGCCTCACTGTCAGTGATCCTGGGCTGGGTACCTACGCTATGGTGGGCTAGAGCCCGTGGATTCCTTTCAGGACTCCTGTGTCCCTCCCTCACTGGGGCCTGGTCCTTAGAGGGCATCTAGGTCCTGTTTGTTGAATGAATGAACAAGATTCCCCTTCGAAATCTCATGGTTTTTGCCCTCCATCATTTCTCTCCATCATTTCATTCCCACAAGTACTGAAAATACACTTTTGCTCTGTTTTGAAAAATTTTCAAACTTACTGAAAATGTAAGCGATAATGAACTTGCATGTACTTTTTATTCGAATCTACTAATTAGAAACACAGTGCTGCATTTATCAACACACACACACAAACCACACACACACACACACACACACACACACACACACACACACACACACTGATTGTTGTTATCTTGAGAGTAAGTTGCAGATAACAGCAGCTTTTACTCCTGACTACTTCAGTGTGACTCTCCTACGTGTTGGGAGAACAAGGACCTTTCTTACCTGTTCAGTTATCAAATACAGGACAGTTAACACTGAGAGAGCGCTCTTAGCTATTAGCTAATACACAGTCCACATTTGAATTTGACCAATTACTCCCCCCCCCACCCCCGCCCTGATGTTCTCCATGGCAACAATATCCTCAACCCACGAGCCAATTCCAGATCAAACATTGCCGTTTTCAGGTCTCTTTGGTCCCCCTCAGCCTGGAAGTTCCTCAGTCTGTCTGTCTGTCTTTTTTTCTTTCTTTCTCTTTTCTTCTTTTTTTAGAGCTGCAGCTGCTGGCCTACACCACAGCCACAGCAACGTGGGATCCGAGCCGAGTCTGTGACCCACTCCGCAGCTCATGGCAATGCCGGATCCCCAACCCACCGAGCAAGGCCAGGGATCGGACCCACATCCTCATGGACACTAGTCAGATTTGTTTCCGCTGCGCCACAGGGGAACTCCTCCTCAGTCTTTCTTTGTCTTTTCTGACATTTACGGGTTTGAAGAATGCAGGCCAATTGTTTTGAAGTATCTTTTCCACTTTGGGTTTATCTGACGTTTCCTAATGATCAGCTCCAGGAGCACAAAGCACGTTTACATGGAAGCCTCCACTAGACATTTCCCAGCCCACGATCTCTGAGAGGGACCGGCCTTTTGCCCTGGGATGGGCTGGTTATAGCCACTGAAACAGGGAGCCAAGAGGAGGGACCAGGGGGACCCCCTGAGAAGGAGGAAGAGGTGTGTAGGGCAATTCAGTGGGCCAGGGAAGCCATGGCAACTGTTTCCTTGTGGGGCCTCAGCCAGGCCTGGTTCTGTTCCGGGCCGGGGGCTGGGCGGAAGGGCAGACAGCCAGCGAGAGGGCTGGGCCTGTGTGCCATTTGCCCTGAAGGTACCCAGGCGCCGAGATCACTGGCCATTTCTGGCCTGGGCATTAAGAGCCTCTGGAAATAGCTCCAGGACAATTATTTCAGGAGGAATGTGCTATTCCTTCATCTTCCCAGAAAGCCAGGCTGGGTCCCATAAGACAAGGAATGTCCTTCTCTGGCCTCCCCAACTCCAGGGGCTTCTGAGGTCCTCTGGGGGCCACAGAGGCCTTCAGAGCCAGGAGAGGCTGGGAGGCCAGAATGGGGTGGAGACGGAGCCCCCTCCCCTGGTGGGGGGAGGGTGGTTCTGCCCTTAGATCCTGGGCTTTCAGGGCCCAGCCTGGAATGAGGCCTGGCCGGCCCGGGTCCAGCTGACTCCAAGCCCCAGGACACGGGTGGGGGAGGGTATGGGGAAGCTGCCTGCCCCCCCCCGCCCCATAAGCCCAGACCCATCCCTGAGAAACGGACATGGCAGACCACCTACTATGTGTCAAGGAACCTGACATGGTCTGTGCCAGGCCACATAGCCACCCTCTCATTTAATCCTCGAAGGCCCCCGGGAGGTAGGTGTTTTGTTCTCTAGATGAAGTCACCGAGGCTCAGAGAGGGTAAGAGACTTACCCAAGCTCACCCAGCAGCCAGAATTAAAACCCAGTGTTTTGGAGTTCCCTCTGTGGCTTAGCAGTAACGAACCCGACTAGCATGCATGAGGATACAGGTTTGATCCCTGACCTTGCTCAGTGGGTTAAGGACCCAGCATTGCCCTGAGCTGTGGTGTAGCTCACAGACATGCCTCGGATCTGGCATTACTGTGGCTATGGGGTTGGCTGGTGGCTGCAGCTCAGATTCGACCCCCTAGCCTGGGAACTTCCTTATGCCGTAGGTGCAGCCCTAAAGAAGACAAAAAAATAAAAATAAACAGAGAAATAAAACCCAGCGTTTTAGCTCCAGAACCTAAGCACTAAAGCAAGGAAGAGGGTGGGCCACTTAGTCAGTGAGGACACAGTGAGTGACCCTGTGAACTGAGACGCTTTGGAAGGGTCTAGCCTGTCTCTCCAGATTGGAGGGAAGTTGTAGCCCTGTCTCTCAGTGAGCTCCCATCCTCCACCAGCCAGCCCAGGCCAGCTGCCTCTCCTTCCCGAGCACAGCAGGATGGATGCCAGGGTCTCAGAACGTCCTGGATTGGTGGGGTGCCCCTCCCTGCATGGCCTCCAGCCACAGTGGCCCCCACCCTTGCCCCATCTGGGCCACCTCCAACCTTGGCTCCTTCGCTGCATTGCCAAACCAGCAGCAAAGTGTGAGCTTTCCATCAGCCTTTGCCCCTCCCACTCTCTCCTCACATCTGACATCCCCCCACCCACCCCGCACCACTACAGTCCTACCCACATCCCTGTCTCCTCCCCACTAAGACCACCAGGGGCTCTTTTCCCATCCCAGGCTCAGCGTTCAAAGGCATCTCAATCCCCTGAGCTCCCCAAGAAGGGAAGGAAATACCCGCTGCACCAAGACTGGAGGACCCTGCCCCATTAGTGCATAAGCTGCTCATTAACCCCTCTCCTGCCACTGGGCAGTTACCCTGTTCCACCCTCCCCTCCCCACCACGCCCTGGCAAACCTGGCCCTGACATGTTGGGAAGAGTGTCCCTGTGTCCTTTCAGCCCCATGGCTCTTGGAAGCATCACAGATAAGAAGCAAATCCAGGAGTTATCTTGTGGCACAGGGTTTTAAGGATCGGCATTGTCACTGTAGCAGCTTATGTCGCTGCTATGGTGCAGGTTCCATCCTTGACCCAGGAATATCCATGTGCCTCGGGTGCTGCTAAAAAAAGAAAAGAAGAAAAAGAAACAAGCCCAGCAGCCATACATGTGAGTCTATCTTAATTCAGGGGACGGCTGGAGCCAAGAGCCATGAAATTGTCATTGTCCCACCCTGCCTGGAAGACATCTGTCCCAGCCTCCAGCACCTCTGGGCAGGTGACTCACCTGGGCCCTTATCTGGCCTGGGGCCAGCGTGCCTGCAGGGCTGAAAATCTCTCCAGGGCTGGGTTCTGGCCCTCCCCCACCTGCAGCCTTCCATCCACCCAAGCACCAAGCACCGTGAGTCACCTCACCTAGGATGACACGCTCAAGGATATGGGCCCTCTGCTCACCAGCTGCCGAAACAGTACTTGCCCAAGCCTACATGTGACAGGTACAAGCTAGGACAGATCTAAGCTCAGGAGCACTGGGGCAGGTGTGGCTTGGCAGGAGCCCCAGCCAACAAGAACATCCCCGCTGCCAAGCCCCCTTGGGGCTTTTAAGGTAGAGCGGCCAGTCTGGGAGGGGAGAGGACTCTCATCTTTATGGGGCCTGGGAAATTCCCTCTAAAGGGGTGGGGTGATGGTCATGTGTAGGCTCATATACGTCCTTACATACACACACCTCGATTTTTTTTTTTTTTTTTGCTTTTTAGGGCTACACTCTCGGCATATGGAAGTTCTCAGGTTAGAGGTCCAATTGGAGCTCCAGCTGCCGACCTATGCCACGGCCGCGGCAATATGGGATCTGAGCCTCATCTGCGACCCCAGTTCACAGCAACGTGGATCCTTAACCCACTGAGCCAGGCCAGAGATCGAACCCACATCCTCAAGGATGCTAGTCGGGTTTGCAACCCTCTGAGCCACAGCAGGAACTCCCTTACATACACCTTGCTGAGATAAGACATGGAAGTCGGACAGCAAGTCATTGGCTTGTGCTGTGACTTTGGATAGGTAAGTATTGAAACTCTCCAAAGCTCGATCTCCCGTTCTGTGGAACGGGGGTTAGGAAGGTGCCCAGTGATCATGGCTGGCTCAGCAGACTGGCAACAACAGCTAATGTTCACGAGATGCCCCCCTGTTGCAGGCCCAGTGGAGCTGCAGGGGTATGTGGGAGCCAGCTCATACTGGCCCACAAAAGCTGATTCTGAAATATTCTGGAATCTGGTGAGCTGGTTGTTAAACCGTTGGTAGCTTGAAATCAGCCTTGGTGGGAATATTTATACCACAGGAATGGACATATATGACCAATTGGGGGGGGGGTCTTTTTTGGTTTTCGTTTTTTCTGTTTTGAAGCTCCAGTTCATCATCACTGAAACCATGTGACTATGACCAAATAAACTGAACCTTATCTGTTTCTTACTCATAAAGCTGTAATAATAATGATTTGTAGGCACTGAATGCTTACTGATTCCCAGCTGCTGTATGTGTTGCTGTGTATAACTCTACGTATCAACCAGACTGGGCCATGGGATGCCCAGATACCTGCTCAAACATTACCTCTGGGTGTGTCTGGGAGGGTGTCTCTGGGTCAGATGAGCATTTGAATCTGTGAACTGAGTAAAGCAGAAAGGCCCCCCCAGTATGGATGGGCATCGGCCGATCTATCGAGGGCCTGAATAGAACCGAGAGGCAGAAGTAGGCTGAATTCCTTCTCCGCATGACTAATTGACCTGGGACATCCATCTTCCACCATGGGTGTTCCTGGTCCTCCGAACATCAGCTCTGGGCTGGAATCTACACCATCAGCCATCTGGTTCTTAGGCCTTTGAACTATACCACCACCTCTTCCTGCCTCTCCAGCTTGCAGGCCGGGGATCATGTGACTTAAGCCTTTGTAACCACATGAGCCAATATCTAATTATAAATAAATATATGTGTGTGTATATAACATAGTTTATATATACACAATATACTATGGTATATAGTATTATATACCATAGTATTATATATATTGCTGTACATATGTGTGTGTATATGTATATATAAAAGTTTGTGTTTCCCCTGCAAAAAAAGTATATGTTGAACCCTAATCCCCAATGTGATGAAATTTGGAGGTGGGGCCTCTGGAAGGTGATTAGGCCATTGAGGGTAAAGCCCTCATGACAGGGATCAGTGCTCTTCTAAAAGGGACCCCAGAGAGCGTCCTTGTCCCCTTGCACCATGTGAGGATGCGGTGATAACTCAGCCATCTCTGACCCAGGAAGTGAGCTCTTATTGGACGCCGAATCTGCCGGTGCCTTGATCTTGGACTTCCCAGCCTCCACAACTGTGACAGTCAATGTTACTCATGCTACCGGGTCGATGGTATTTTTGCCATGGCAGCCAGAATGCAGACATCTGTGTATATTTCCTGTTGTTTCTGTTTCTCGGCAGGACCCCGACTACCACACATGCTAAATGCCTTACGTGCATTCGCTCATTTATTTCTCATTAAGACCATATGAAGTAGATGTTAATTGTATCCTGATGTTTTTAGATAAGAAACTGAAGGATCAGGAGGGTAAGAATTTGGTGTTGCCACTGTTGTAGCTTGGGTTGCTGCTGCGCTGTGGGTTCAATCCCTAGCCAGGGAGCAGCGGGAAGGGAGGAATGAAGGGGGGAAGGAAGGGAGAGTCTGAAGGGCAGAGGGGAAGTAACTTACCTAAAGGAACACAGCTAAGATTGGAACCCAGGCAATCTGGCTCAGGTCGGCCCTCACACCACTGCCCCTTCTGCCTCCAAGACCATCCTCACAGGAGTTCCCGTCGTGGCACAGTGGTTAGTGAATCCGACTAGGAACCATGAGGTTGTGGGTTTTATCCCTGACCTTGTTCAGTGGGTTAAGGATCCGGTGTTGCCATGAGCTGTGGTGTAGGTTGCAGATTCGGCTTGGATCCCGCGTTGCTGTGGCTGTGATGTAGGCCAGAGGCCACAGCTCTGATTAGACCCCTAGCTTGGGAACCTCCATATGCTGCAAGAGGCGGCCCTAGAAAAAGACAAAAAAAAAAAAAGACCATCATCACAGTTGCCATTTATTAAGCGTTTCCTGAGCAGAGACACTCTGCTAAGGGTTTTCCACATATAACAGGTGCACCCCAAAGCCCTCCAGTCCCCTGGGGGTGCTTTTGCCTTTAACAATCACATAAGGTTGCTGAAACCTCCATTCCATGCGCTGCAGGACATGTGGAGCCTTCCTCCCCATTCCTGAGGATGCCCAGCTGCTGTTAGGGCCTCTTGTCACCCCTTGTTCTGAATCCCTGCTTCGGAACCAATGCTCAGCACCCCTCTTCTGTGACGGTCATCTTCTCTCAGCAAAGTTGCACCCCTCCCCCACCACGGTGACCCCCAATGCCCTCCCCATCCGTGTCCCAAACCACTGCAGCCCTGCAGCTGCCGCGTGCGACAGACTTGACTGAAGTCACCGTGCGACTGTGAGTGACCACACAGCACAGGATGGAAAACAGCCCAACGCAGAGTCCGTGGGCATTGCTCAGTTCTGTCTCCAGGCCTCCTTGCACCTCAGGCCCGGGCCTCCCCCCGTGAAGCTCCCAGGAGACCCTTCTCCATCTCACCTCCTTCTCCTGCCTCCTCCAGGGGCCCCCACCCCCCATGGGCCTCCCACCCTGGAGCTGCTGGCACCAAAGTCAACATTTCTGGTTCTCAGTTGACCCAGCAAAGCTGTCCCCTGAATTCTTACCAGGGGAGGGATGGGGGGAGGTCACCTTCCATGGGGGGGGGGGTGCTTTCCTCCTGTGGGCCCTACTAGGATGCTGAGCGCCTGGTGACAATGTCTTCCTTCCTGGAAACGGGCCTTTGAGGACTGCATCCTTTCAATAATATGCTGAGGCAGAGCCTTTGTTTTCCTAGAGAGGGCTAAGCCCTGAAGTTCTGCTTGTGTTGTCCTACCAGCCAGGAGATTGCAGGCAAGTGACTTCCCTTATTGGAGCCTCCAAAAAAAAAAAAAAAAAAAAAGACACAGGCCTAAAAAAAGGAGTTCCTTTGTGGCTCAGAAGTAACAAACCCAACTAGTATCCATGGAGAGGCAGGTTCAATCCCTGACCTTGCACAGTGGGTTATGGATCTGGTGTTACCATGAGCTATGGTATAGGTCACAGACGTACTCAGATCTGGCATTGCTGTGACTGTGGAGTAGGCAGGCGGCTAGAGTTCCCATTCGACCCCTAGCCTGGACAAAAACAGCAAAAAACCTTTTCTACATGTTTGAAGTATTTCACAGTCATTAACTTAAAAAAAAAAAAAAAAAGGTAAGAGCGTTCCCGTCGTGGCGCAGCAGAAACGAATCCAACTAGAAACCATGAGGTTTCAGGTTCAATCCCTGGCCTCATTCAGTGGGTTAAGGATCTAGTGTTGCTGTGAGCTGAGGTGTAGGTCTCAGACATGGCTCGGATCTGGCATTGCTGTGGCTGTGGTGTAGGCCGGCAGCTACAGCTCCAATTAGACCCTTAGCCTGAGAACCTCCATATGCCATGGGTATGGCCCTAATAAGCCAAAAAAAAAAAAAAAAGAGGTAGGGATGGGATTAGATATAGAAGAAAAGGCCTTGCATGGAGTCTGGAGCCCTGGAACCTGGCTTCAGTTATGCCATTGAATCACCAAGTGACCTGAGCAAGTCACAGCCCTCTGGGCCACAAGGGCCAGGCTCTAGCAGCCCTTCCAGTGCTGATATTTAATACATAGTTTTCTTTCTTTCTTTTGAGAGTTAAATTTTATTTGAGGCAAAATTAGGACTTGAGCCTGGGAGACAGCATCTCAGGTAGCCCTGAGAAAACCACTCCTATTAAATAGCTTTCACTTACTTCAAACTGAACATTTATTGAGTGTCTCTTAGGTGCTTATTTATTTGCATGTCTGACCTCCTGGGCAGACTCCGAGCCCTTGGAGGGTAGGGGCTGCCTCCTCAGCCCTGTCTCCCCAGAGCCCAGCACACCCCAGTATTTAGCGAGTTGTGTGAATGGAGCGAGGACAGAATGCATGACCGCCAGGCCAAGTCCTGGAACACCTCTGCCTCTGAAGGATTTGGAGTCTGTGGTTGGGGTGCCCCGTGGGGAAGCCTGGGGTCTCCTCAGGACCGGAGCTCACTCGGTGTCTATCCTCTCGCCTCTACCCCTTGGGTGTCTATACTGGGATGGGAGGTGAGGGCGGCTGCAGGAGCAGCTACGCTTGGAGGCTTGGAGGCCTCCACTTCCTGCTCCAGAGAAGCTGCCCAAGACTGGCTCCAGTCCTAACCTCTGACCCCAGCAGGAGAGCATCAGGAAACAGGCCAGGAGGCAGGAAACCTCCCCTGAGCTTGGCCTGGGCCCGCGCTGCTCCCGGGCCTGGGCTGAGCCCTGAGTCCCGCAGGCCCACCCTCCTTGCCCAGTTCCATGGAGCCCAGCTGCTCTGCTGCAGCTCCTCCTGCTGAGTCCCTGAGACCCCTGGCAACAGTTCAGTAAACACAGAGCAGCCTGCATGTGCTGGGGGCAGCTGGGGTCAGGGTTCAATTCCTGCCTCTACCTCTAGAGTCTGGGGGAGTGGGCGCACTTTACCTGCCTCCCCGAGCCTGTTTCTTTGTTGTATTTATACTCGGAGTTGTCGTGGAGATCAATGTGGAGATGCTCATGCCATATTCAAGGAACTCAAAAATAAGTCAAGATTGCAGATAAAAATCAATCGAAGTCACGTGAAGCCCTTGCCAAACCTACCCCCTCCCTTCCTGGAGGAGGTCGACATCCTAATTGCTAATGATCTTTGCTATTGCGTTTATCCTGCTCCAACACATGGCGATATTGCATATTGATCTGGATGCTTTCAAATACTACACAGGAGGAGTTCCAATCATGGCGCAGTAGTTAACGAATCCGACTAGGAACAATGAGGTTTTGGGTTCAATCCCTGGCCTCGCTCAGTGGGTTAAGGATCCGGCATTGCCGTGAGCTGTGGTGTAGGTCACAGACATGGCTCGGATCCTGCGTTGCTGTGGCTCTGGCGTAGGCTGGCGGCTACAGCTCCAATTAGACCCCTAGCCTGGGAACCTCCATATGCCGCAGGTGCGGCCCTAGAAAAGGCAAAAAGACCAAAAAAAAAAAAAAAACCAACTACATAGGCGTTCCCATCGTGGCTCAGTGGTTAATGAATCTGACCAGCATCCATGAGGTTGCAGGTTTGAGCCCTGGCCTCGCTCAGTGGATTAAGGATCTGCCATTGCCGTGAGCTGTGGTGTAGGTCACAGACATGGTTCGGATCCCATGTTGCTGTGGCTGTGGTGTAGGCCGGCAGCTATAGCTCCAATTTGGCCCCTAGCCTGGGAACCTCCATATGCCACAGGTGCGGCCCTAGAAAATACAAAAAAAAAAAAAAGAAAGAAAGAAAAAAAATTCTTTTATGATGAAAATGATTTAGGCAAAGATGAGTGTTCTCAGGGAGCTTACACGCATTGACTATGACGTTTACCGTTCATTTCGATGACACTATCTCCTCAACCCACCTAGAGGCAAACAACTTGATGATGGAACAGACTCTGAGGTTGGGATGTCCTGGAATGCAAGGACAATAACTGTCACCCTCTCTTCAGTGCTCCCTATGGGCCTAGCCCAGGGCTAAGTGTTCTACCTGCTCCAATTCTCACAAAGTCCCTCCGAGGGAGCTGCTGGTGTTATCCCAGCTTAGGGATCTAGAGGCAGAAATGCGGGGCCTCTTGGCCAAGGTCATACAATGGTTGAGCTTGAATTCAAACCAAACCTGGGACTGTATGACTCCACTGCTCATATTTTATTTTATTTTATTTTTGTCTTTTCAGGACCGCACCCACGGCATGTGGAAGTTCCCAGGCGAGGGTTCGAATCAGAGCTATAGCTGCCTGCTTACACCACAGCCACAGCAACGCAGGATCTGAGCCACAGCTTCAAACAATACCACAGCTCACGGCAACACTGAACCCTTAATCCACTGAGCAAGGCCAGGAATCAAACCCGAGTCCTCATGTATCCTAATCGGGTTCATAAACAACTGAGCCACAACGGGAACTCCCTCACTGCCCATATGGTAGCCAGACAGACCAGAGGAGCCTCAGTCGCAGCCCCTGGATATGGCAACATAAAGGTAAGAGGGACTGATCTCAAGCAGGGGCTCAGGGAGACCTTCCTGAGGAAAGCACCAGGGCCAACTGGCCTGGAAAGATGCAGAGCATTGCGGGGGCAGCAATGGGCAGCCTCTGGGAAAAGGGACACCCTGGCCCAGGCACCAAGCCTGGAAGATTTAGCACTGCCCCCTTCACCCACCTCCCCTTGACCTGTCACTGACACCTGCCTTCCTTGTATGCCCTACTTTCCTCTGATTCTACTGTGATCTGTCTGCAGTCCATCATCCTTCTTTCCAGTCCTTTTCTTTTTCCCTTGGGTCATGTTGTCCACCTTCATTCTCCAAATAATCCATCCACTCATCCATCCATCCATCCATCTATCCACCTATGCACTTGTTTACTCATCTATTCATCTGACATAAACTGAGCACCAATGCTGCGCCTTGGCACTGGAGCCTGGGCGATGCTATTCCTAGAACTGGTGCTGAGCACATCCATCACACTCAGCTGAACTTCCATGAAGAACCTCCAAGAGCCATCCTCTCCCTCAAACAGACCCAAACACAGCCTTACACAAATCTACTAGAAAAAACCAAAAAACCTGGAGACAAACATGGCTCTTGGGCACCCCCTGCTGGTAACTTGAGAGATTACCTACTGGGCTGGAGAGTTCCAAAGTGACTCAGGACGGGGCTGCTCCTGCTTCCCCACTTCATTCCTCCTACTGCAACTTCTGCTGGCAGCTCTACTTAGGGGCTCCTCACGGTGGGGTTATTATCAGAAATGTTTAATTCCCTAGAGTTTGCTAGGCCCAGGAGCAGACCTAGAGATAAGGATGTGAATGCAGGTAGTTTATCTTGAGTACTAAGAAGCAGTACGAGATTGTTGTAGATTGAATGTCTCCCTAAATTCATATGTTGAAACCTAACCCCCAGTGTGATGATACAGAAGGTGGGGCCTGTGAGAGGTAATAGGTCATAAGAAGAGATATGAGAACTTTCTTCGGGCTCTCTGCTCTTTGCCACATGAGGGTATGAGATGCCCATCTGCAAACCATGACATCTGCTGGCATCTTGATCTTGGACTTCCCAGCCTCCAGAATCGTGAAAAATAAATGACTTGTTTAAGCCACTTGGTCTATTACATTTTGTTAGAGCAATCCAAAAAGATTAAGACAGAGATGTTTGTTTTATTTTTATTTTTATTTTTTTGTCTTTTTGCCTTTTCTAGGGCCGCTTCCCATGGCATATGGAGGTTCCCAGGCTAGGGGTCTAATCAGAGCTGTAGCCGCCGGCCTACACCACAGCTCACAGCAACGCTGGATCCTTGACCCACTGAGTGAGGCCAGGGATCAAACCCGCAACCTCATGTTTCCTAGTCAGATTCGTTAACCACTGCGCCATGACGGGAACTCAGGGATGTTTGTTTTAAAGGGGAGGAGTGTGTGCTCCCCAGTGTGTATGTGAATCATGCACGTGTGTGCTCTGTTGTGTGTGAGTGTGTGTGTACACGAAGGAGCCGGATCACACATTCTGAGCACGTGCTCACATGCCAAGCCCCGGGCATGATGGGGTTGGAGAGATCAACCTGGGATAGAGAGGAATCTCAAGGCTAGCAACAGCGGGGAGCCTTAGTATCCCAAGACTTGAAGAGACAAGGGAGGGATGCAGCAAATGGAGCCATGATATAGCAGCTGTGGGGAAAGGAGAAGGGCCCCTGATGGGAGCCAGGGCCTTTGGTGGAGGGATGCAGGCGATGTGATAGATGCCCCGTCTGCTCCCTCTTCTGGTCCTCCAGTCTCCTGCTAGCACCTTCCACTGACTGAATCAAACCCAGAGGGCCAAGGACCCCATGGATGCTTCCATCAGGTGGTCCAACAGGGCCAGGTGGAGGCTGATGAGCAGGTGGAGAGCATCCAGCAGACTGACACCCAGTTCTTGTGGCTGCGATCCCCCTGCTGCCTGTGGGCTCAGGAGGCTTTGTCTCCTTCACAGGAGGATGCCTAGTCTCGGCTCTGTGCTTGGAATTTAGTGGGTGTTCAACAAATATTTGTTGACTGTGTATGTGCCAGGAGGGCAGTGGAGCGAGAGCCGGGGAAGGAGGGGCGCCATATCTCCAGTCCCTGTCACCACCATCCCCCAGAGCAGTGCAGGCAGGGGGTGCTTCTCCCACCCGCCCTGCTCAGCCCCAGGAAGACAGGCTGTGGAAAGAAAGTTGTCCCTGCCCCCACCCCTCCCCAGTGCCATGACCCAAGAGCCACCTGCCTGCCCTTCCAGCCCTTGGTCTCCCTAGTGGCTTCTTGGTGCCTTTGCTGGGTAGACAGGGCACCTGCTTCATCCCTGAGGCTGGGCCATCCCAGTTGAGAGGGATGGGGCTGGTGGCTGGGGAACTACAGGGCAATGAGGCACCAGAGAGTTTGGGACTTAAGATCACTGTTTCTGATTCACAGAGAACATTGGCACGTCACTGAGTTTCCGTCCTGGCTCAGTGGTTAACGAACCCGACCAGTATCCATGAGGACATGGGTTTGATCCCTGGCCTCGCTCAGTGGGTTAAGGATCTGGCATTGCCATGAGCTGTGGTGTAGGTCGTAGATGCAGCTTGGATCTTGTGGTGTTATGGCTGTGGTGTAGGCCAGCAGGTACAGCTCTGATTGGACCCCTAGCGTGGGACCCTCCGTATATCACCAGTTTGGCCCTAAAAAGACAAAAAACAAACAACCAAACAAAAAAAAATTGGCACTTCAAAGGCTCTGAGAAGTTCTGCAGGAAAGAGTCACTTGAACTTCATTTTTTCTGAATTTCCCAATCCCATTGGACCTTTGATTTAAAAAAATTTTTTTTATTATAGGACCTTTGATTCTTGATTCAGTTCCCCCCAGGTCCATGTCAGGGAGCTGAGCCCCCAGCAGTGATTAGAGCAGGGGCTCCTTTCTTGCTGCCCATTTGTCATAGCACATCAGTTGACATCCTCTGAATGCTGCTCTTCAGAATCACCATTCAAATGCTGCTGCTTGGCTTCTCTGGGACACCCAGAGGGGCGGCCTCCAGATGTCCCCTTTATGAGAGCTGGTTTAGGAAGAGTCAGGCCTCTGATGAGTTGTTTAACTTCATTTGTTGATGCGTTAACTCTTTCACTTTTTTTTTGTCTGCATGTGGAAGCTCCCAGGCTAGGGGTCGAATTGGAGCTGCAGCTGCCAGCCTATGCCACAGCCAGATCCGAGCCACCTCTGCGACCTGTGCTGCAGCTTGCAGCAATGTCAGATCCCTACCCGACTGAGCGAGGCCAGGGATTGAACCTGCATCTTCACAGACACTAAGTTGGTTTCTTGACCTGCTGAGCCACAATGGGAATTCCTCGTTGCCTCTTTTATTTATTTATTTGTCTTTTTGCCTTTTCTTGGGCTGCTCCCACGGCATGTGGAGGTTCCCAGGCTAGGGGTCTAATCGGAGCTGTAGCTACCAGCCTATGCCAGAGCCACAGCAACGCGGGATCCGAGCTGCGTCTGCAACCTACACCACAGCTCACGGCAACGCTGGATCGTTAACCCACTGAGCAAGGGCAGGGACCGAACCCGCAACCTCATGGTTCCTAGTCGGATTCGTTAACCACTGCGCCACGACGGGAACTCCCGTTGCCTCTTTTAAATTGTTGAGTACATACATACCGTGTGCCAGGCCCTCTCTGGCTCTGGAAATTCAAAGATACATAGTTTTGCCCTTCTGAAGTTTCCCACCAGGTGGGACCTAGAAATAATGAAAATGATCCCCCCTAAGAAAAAGTCTCCCATGGGAGTTCCTGCTGTGGCTCAGTGGTTAACAAATCCGAATAGGAACCATGAGGTTGTGGGTTCGATCCCTGGCCTTGCTCAGTGGGTTAAGGATCCGGCGTTGCCGTGAGCTGTGGTGTAGGTTACAGATGCAGCTCGGATCTTGCGTTGCTGTGGCTACAGCTCCGATTAGACCCCCCTGGTGTGGGAACCTCCATACCCAGCGGGAACGGCCCTAGAAAACGCAAAAAGACAAAAAAAAGACAAAAAAAAGAAAAAGTCTCCCAGCTGCCCCAGCCTCCCTCTGTTCCCCAGACCCGCTCCCCAGTTCCCCGTGCTCTCCCGCACGCCCAGGTCTTTACCTCCCATTCAGGACGCAGCTTGCTTTGCTTTAGGCTGAGACCCACTGGGGATCTGGCCCCTCCAGCCTCCCTGGCCAGCTCCCTCTTCCCAGGGGAAAGAGATTTTGCTCCAGCTGCTCCCAGGCCAGAAAACTCCCAGAGGATTAATCAGCAGCACAGCTGACAGCGTGTCCACCAGGCCTTGAGGGTAAAACCACTGACAGGGTCGTGACGGGAGAGTCCCGAAGTCCCTTGGGACAGAGCAGAGGGCCGGGGTGACCGCATGTGTGTCTGCAGAGCCAGCGTAGAGGCTGGGACCTGCTCAAGGCTACCTGGACAAAGTCTGGGGTACCCTATCCTGAGACACTGGGGGGCCCAGGCAGTGACAAACTGGGGGCCCCTGAGCCTGTCCTTACTGTTCTCTGGGCCTTAATGTCCCATCTGTCAGATAGAAGGGATTCATCAGACCCTCTTTGAGGCTCTAGCTCTTTCTGACACTCCACGGGGCATCTGGGAGGGTCTGCCCTCCCCTCCTGCTCTCCTGCCACCCCCAGGCCCCTCCCTCTTTCTTCCTCGGCTCAGGGTCTGGGAAATGGCTCTGAGCTTCAAAGCTGAGCAAACAAACATGTACAGGCCCAGAGGGGACAGGGGGTAAGGGAGGGCATGGCTATTTTTATCACGCTTTGAAGGATTTTCACAGCTGCTTCTGATGTGTCCACATGCTCGCCAGAGGCCCAGGCTATTGGGACAGCAGACACCGCGGTGGGTGTGCTCAGAGGGGCTCCACCACAAAAAAACCCCAGCTCAGCTGATGCCTGGGACTTCACCATTTAAAGGGGCTAAGCCCTGCCCCCCTCCCACGCTTCCAAAATGTAGGAGCCCCAAAGGGTGTCTGTGAGTGGCTCTACACTGAGTCTGACACTAGCAGGAAGGAGGCTGGCAGCCCCTGGAGCGCTGGGTGTTGAGGTGAGACAGGCACGGCGAGAAAGTCTGCAGAATGGTCTTATTCAGCAAATGTTTACTGAACCCCTTGCAAAATGCCAGCCCCAGGCTGCGCTGGGAGGAGGTTTCCGATGGCTAACAGGGAGGTGCAAAGACTTTTCTACTAATTAATGTGAATTAAGTTCAGAGACTTAGCCCCAGGCACTGGGCATCCCTGAGGTGATCTCACTTATCACTCTCTCTCCAAAATACGCCCTGATCTCGGCCCCCCATCTCTCCGTTTCTGTCTCTGCCCACCCCAGGTCAAGCCCCACCCTGCCCCTACCCTACCCCTGTTTTACCCAAGTGACTGAAATATTTCCAGCTGGTCTCCCTTGCTCTCACCCCACAATCCTTCACACGGTACCCAGGAAGAGAGGTTTTGAAAGTCTTATGTGAAATGCCCGGTCCTTCTCTTACTTACTCACTATCCCCTCCTCCCTCAAGCTTTTCTCCATGTGCTTAGCATAAAGACCCAACTACTTAGCAACTGGACCTGCAAAGACATCCACAGGGTCTGGGGTCTGGCCTTCAACCACCTCTTTCTTTTTTGGGTCTTTTTAGGGCCACACCCACAGCATATGGACGTTCCCAGGCTAGGGGTCAAATCGGAGCTGCAGCTCTGGCCTATGCCACAGCCTCAGTCACTGGGGATCGGAGCCATGCCTATGACTTAGACCACAGCTCACAGCAATGCTGGATCCAATGCTGGATCCTTGACCCACTGAGTGAGGCCAGGGATAAAACCCACATCCTCGGAGTTCCTGTCTTGGCTCAGCAGAAAACTAATCTGACTAGGATCTATGAGGATGAAGGTTCGATTCCTGGCCCAGCTCAGTGGGTTAAGGATATGGTGTTGCTGTGAGCTGTAGTATAGGTCACAGATGTGGCTCAGATCCCAGGTTGCTGTGGCTGTGGTGCAGGCCAGTGGCTACAGCTCCAATTCAACCCCTACCCTGGGAACCTCCATATGCCATGGGTGTGGCCCTAAAAAGACCAAAAAAACAAAAAAACAAACAAACAAAAAAAGGCAAAAAAAACCCCAAAACAAAAACAACCCCAAAACCCACATCCTTGGGGATACTAGTTGGGTTCGTTAGTATTGAGCCACGACAGAAACTCCAAAAAGCCATTTTTTTTTTTTTCTTTATGACTGCACATGCAGCACCTGGATTTCCCGGGCTAGAGGTCAAATTGGAACCGCATCTTTGACCCATGCCATAGCCAAAGCCATGCTGGATCATTAATCCATTGAGCTAGGCCAGGGGTTGGAACTGTGTCCTCTCTCACAGAGACTATATCAGGTTCTTAACCTGCTAAGCCACAGTGGGAATTCCCTCTTCTTTTTTCTTTTTTTGGCCATGATCACAGCATGTGGAAGTTCCCAGGCCAGAGATCGAACCTGCCTCACGTGAGCAACAGTGACAACACCGGAAGCTTAACCCACTGCACCGCACAAGAACACCTCTCTCTGTCTTATTCTCTCTCTCTAAACCTGGACTGTAGGTTAAGAGAATTGCATTAATTATAATACTTCGTGCCTGACATGCTATCATTAGTTCAGATATCATTAGTTTACTCTTGGGCCACTTTTATTTATTAGACATAGAATTACTTTATTTTATTTATTTATCTTACTTTTTTGGGCTGCACCTGTAGCACATGGAAGTTCCCAAGCTAGGGATCGAGTTGAAGCTGTAGCCACCAGCCTATGGCACAGCTACAGCAACACAGGATCCGAGCCACGTCTTCTACCTACACCACAGCTCACTGCAACACCGAATCCTTAACCCACTAAGTGAGGCCAGGGATTGAACTCCAGTCCTCATGGTTACTAGTCAGGTTTGTTACCACTGAGCCACAATAGGAACTCCTTTATTTTATTATTTATTTGTTTGTTTATTTTTCTTTTTAAGAATGCATCTGTGATACATGGAAGTTCCCAGGCTAGGGCTTGAATCAGAGCTGCAGCTGCCAGCCTACACCACAGCCACAGCAACATCAGATCCAAGCCCCATCTGTGACCTACACCACAGCTCACAGCAACACCAAATCCTTAACTCACTGAGCGAGGCCAGGGATAGAACCTTCGTCCTCATGGATCCTAGTTGGGTTCTTAACCTGCTAAGCTACAACAGGAACTCCCTTAGCTTTACTCTGCTTGTCTAGATGATGAAGAGAGATGGAACGTTTGAATAACTGGCTCAGGATACTGTGTCAGGTTCTTAACCCACTGAGCCACAACAGGAACTCCTATACAGTTTTGTTTTTTTTCCTATTTTAGGGCCTATACAGTTATTTTAAACAATGTGGTTACCACCTGCAAAGCCACATCTAACATAATGATACAGATGAACATCAAAAGCATTATGCTAAGTAAAAGCGTGCCCAGAAACATAAGATATATACTCTATTCTTCCATTTGTCTGTAAAGAGTCTAGAAAAAGCAAGACTAAAGAGACAGAAAGCAGATCATGGGTTGCCAAGGGGACCAGGTGTGCGGGTGGGATAGAATGTGATGAGGTGGGAGGAAAATTTCTTGGGTGATGAAAATATTCCTTATCATGACTGTGGTGGTAATTACATGACTGGGTGTGTTTGTCAAAAGTTATTAAGTTTACAGTGAAAGCTGGTGAATTTTATTGTATGTACACTAACCTTCAGAAATGCTAAAACCAAAACAAAAACTACCAAAACAGAGCTAGAACCTCTAGCAACATCTAATCTATCCTCCTTGCCTCCACTCCAGACTGGAGCTCAGCATCACCTGGAATCCTATGTTCATCACACATTTGCTGGTCTTTTTATACTTTTATTCATCTACCTGTATTCCTTAAGAGGTGTATTTTAAATTTTCCATTGGTTTTAATTCTACAGAAAGAGTACTCAACTGCATTTAATCTTCTGAGACCTTTTGTAAAATTTTTTTTTTTGTAGTTGTTGTTGTCTTTTTAGGGCTGTACCCATGGCATGTGGAGGTTCCCAGGCTAGGGGCCAAATTGGTGCCTTAGCCTTTGGCCTACACTGCAGCCACAGCAATGCCAGATCCGGCTACATCTGCCACCGACACCATAGCTTGTGGCAATACCAGATGCGTAACCCACTGAGCAAGGTCAGGGATTGAACCTGAATCCTAGTCAGGAGCTCTAGCCTGAACCACAATGGGAACTCCTGTAAAAAATTAATTAATTAATTGCTTAGTTTTTTGGCTGCTCCCGTGACATGTCGAAGTTCTGAGGCCAGGGATCAAACCCACACAACAGCAGAAACCCAGAACCACTGCAGTGACACAACACCAAATCCTTACCTGCTATACCACAAGAGAACGCCTCTTCCTAATTTATATTCCTAGGAATTATCTATATTGAGGCATGTCACAGTGATTTTTTTTTTTTTGCCTGTGGATTAATTTCCTATTGTATAAATATACTACACACATTCAGCCTTTTGCTTTCATGGACATATGTATTATTTCTAGGCTTTTGTAACTGAGGACTTTTTTTTTTTTTTTCCTTTTTAGGGCTGCACCTGTGGCATGTGGAAGTTCCAAGGCTAGGGGTCAAATCAGAGCTGCAGCTGCCCACCTATACTGCAGCCACAGCCACACTGGATCTGAGCCACATCTGTGACCTACACCACGGCTTGTGGCAATGCTAGATCCTTAATCCACTGAGCGAGGCCAGGGATTGAACCTGCAGCCTCACGGAGACTATGTCAGGTTCTTACCCCACTGAGCCACAATGGGAACTCCCTGTTATTGATGATTGAGGACAAGGCTGTCAGGAACATTCTTGTGCATGTCTCCAGGGGCACGTGTGCATGATCTTCTGAAGGGGCCATGCCTAGGAGTGGAATTGCTAGGTGTGAATTCAGTGTCAGGCATCACCTCTTCTTTGAGCTCATCCCCTACTACTCTCCACTTTGACAACCATACTTCAGCCTCACTGACTTCCTCTCCTTGGATAAGCCAAGCCCATTCCAGCCTCTAGACCTTCGCACTTGCTGTCCTGTCCACCTGGAGGCTTCCCAAGGCTGGCTTTTATTTACCCTTTAGGATTCAATCGCACGCTACCTCCTAAGCCCAAATGTCACTCTCTCTGGTCCTTCATCTGAATGAGTTGCTCCCATTCCCACCCCAGGAACCTACATTTCATAGCAGCTTTCACCACAGTCAGAAATAGCTTTTCTTTAATTTTACTGATTTGTCATTGTCTCCCCTACAAGCTCCCAGAAAAGCTGGGGCCATGCCTTGCTCATGACTGCATCCCCAAGAACATCCTAATATAGAGAAAGTGCTCGATGACACAGCATTTTTATTGAGGTGGATATTGTATTAATCTTATGAGAGAGTTAAGAACCTTAAAGCTCAGAGAGATTAAGTCGCCTGCCCAAGGATGTAGAGCTTGGAGATGGCAGAGTCAGAATTTGAACTCAGGTGCCTCGAACAATCCCAGAGCCCATGTTCTTGCTTGGAAGAGCCTGGCTTGTCCTGATAGGAACCTGCCTTCCCCCTCCCGTTATCAGCTTGCCATTCATTGCCACCTGTGCAGCCACACATCCGGGGAACCGTGGGTCCTGTTGTTTGCTATCACTTCCTGATCTGCGGTAGGTTAGGGCTGCGGCCTTGGACCATGGGAGACCTGATGTTCTGCCACCTGTTCCAGGAATGGGGCTCAGTCTGGCCCCCCACCACCTGCTTCCTTCCCTATATTAGAGCCTCAGGCTATAGATCTTTTTCCTATCGTCTTAAAACTCACGATGATCCGGCTGCTGAGTTCTCTCCTATTTGTGGCCCTTGGTAAGACCCCAGCCTGTGCGGCACTGCAGTGGAGTCTACCAGCCTGAGTGAACCCAATACCTGGTTCCATAGGCGAGGTCCCTGCTTATCTCTAGGGTATGACTGTGGAGGCTTTCGGCTTGGTGCTGGAGCAGGAGAATGGAGGGGAATGTACCAGCTCAGGAGGAAGAGTGGGGGACCCAAGCCTCTGGGCTGGGAGTCCTTGTTGGGGGCAAGAGAGTCACATAGAAAGGAGTGTGGGCTCCGTGGGTAGACTGCTTAGGTTGGAATTTCAGTTCTTCTGCTTAACCCTCCAACTCTCTTCTCATGATCCCGCTACTGCGCTCCATCTCCTGTGCTCTAGCCTTTTCCTGGTCTCTCTGTTACATTACATTGCAGTCGTCACGCAGCATCATTTGATGAATAGTGTTTGACAGCCACAGGTAATGTTTATTGACAGTTTACCATACACCAGGCAGAATGCTAAGGATTTTTTATTATATTTTCTTGTGTAATCCTCGCCACAGTACTATTATTATCCCCATTTTACAAATAGAGAAACTGGCCCTCAGAAGAGTAAGGTAGCCCATCCGAGAACCGGGGGCAGAACTGCACTTTGAATCTAGGCGGTCTTCCAAAGCTGCCACTCTTTTGGTTTTGTTTTGCTTTTTAGGGCAGCCCCTGCAGCATATGGAAGTTCCCAGACTAGGCGTTGAATCAGAGCTGCAGCTGCCAGCCTATGCTACAGCCACAGCAACACAGAATCTGAGTAGGGTCTGCAGCCTACACCACAGCTCAGCTCTTGGCAACACCGGATTCTTAACCCACCGAGCAGGACCAGGGATTGAACCTGCATCCTCATGATACTAGTTGGGCTCATAACCCGCTGAGCCACAGCGGGAACTCCCCAATGCCGCACTCTTCATGACAATAGTTGTCATTTCTCAAGAACTCATTGGGTGCCGGGCACCGTTCTAAGTGCATCAACGCAAACCCTTCATTCCTGCCATGGAAGGAAGCCATGTGTTCTTCTGGGTCCCTAGACTCCTGGGATTCTGGAAACCCCTGATCTAGTCCAAATGCTCACTGTTCATATGTGTCTACTGGGGTCAGAGAGCAAAAGGAGTTTGTATGGGTCACACAGCTTGTTTGTGGCTCAACTAGGTAGGACTGGGAACCAGGCTTCTTCTTTGCTCTTGGGGACTCTCTGGCATGACACTTCTCCTTTCCCCTCTAGCCTCGGGCTGTGGCCGACCTTCCTACAACCCTGCCTCCCGCGTTGTCAATGGGGAGGACGCGGTCCCCTACAGTTGGCCCTGGCAGGTAAGAGCAATTCCAGCTGCACTATTTCCCACCATGGGCTCCGCACTCCATGCTCTGATTGCAAGGCATATCCGGTCTCGGCTCCCTTGCTTTGCTTCCAGTACCCACTTCGGCTTCCAAAAGCCAGGAAATCCTTGGACAGTCTACTTCACATGAAGTTTTGCCCATTCAATCTGTAACTCTCGATGGGCTGTTTGCAAGTTAAAAGTAGAATCTGGGGAGTTCCCACTGTGGCTCAGCAGGTTAAGAATCTGACGAGTATCCATGAGGATGCTGGTTTGATCCCTGGCCTGGCTCAGTTGTTTAAAGGATTTGGTGTTGTCACAAGCTGCAGTGTAGATCTCAGATGTGGCTTGGATCTGATGTTGCTCTGGCTGTAGCATAGGCTGGCAGCTATGGCTCTGATTCACCCTCTAGCCTGGGAACCTCCATATGCCACGGGTGTGGCCAAAAAAAGACCAAAAAAGGGAGTTCCTGTCGTGGCTCAGCGGTTAACAACTCCGACTAGGAACCATGAGGTTGCGGGCTTGATATCTGGCCTCGCTCAGTGGGTTAAGGATCCGGTGTTGCCGAGAGCTGTGGTGTAGGTTGCAGACGCAGCTTGGATCCAGCATTGCTGTGGCTCTGGTGTAGGACAGCAGCTACAGCTCCAGTTGGACCCCTAAACTGGGAACCTCCATATGCCGCAGGAATGGCCCTGGAAAAGGCAAAAAGACCAAAAAAAAAAAAAATATATATATATATATAATCTGGGAGAAGTTCCCTTGTGGCACAGTGGGTTAAAGATCCAGTGTTGTCACTGCAGCTTGGGTCACTGCTGTGGCAAGGATTCGATCGGTGATCAGGGAACTTCCACATGCCCCAGGTGAGGCCAAAAAAAAAAAAGGAATCTGGGAAGAGGGTAATGTTTAACCCAAGGGTTGGTGCATTCATAATGGAATTTCAGCACTACGTTTTGTTTTTTTTTTTCCTCTCTCTTTATGGCCATGCCTACGGCATATGGAAGTTCCGAGGTTAGGGGTCGAATCAGAGCCGTCGGCCATGGTCTATGGCACAGCAATGCCAGATCTGAGCCACATCACAACTTAAGCTGAGGCTTGCTGCAACGCCAGATCCTTAACCCACTGAGCAAAGCCAGGGATCAAACCCACATTCTCATGGATACTAATCAAGTTCTTAATCCGCTGAGCCACAACGGCAATTCCCAGCACTATTACGTTTAAGAAGGGAGATTTGGGGGACCCATTTCCAGACTCCTCAGTTATACGGCAGGGCTATAAGCTCTGAGAGTAATAAAGGGATAAAGGGGTTTAGAGAGGTCAGTGGACAGAGGCACAGAGGGCTTGACTCATTGCACTAACGCAGTAGCCACTAGCCATAAGTGCCCACTTAAATTTCACTTAATTAGGAGTTCCCGTTGTGGCACAGCAGAAACGAATCCAACTAGGAACCGTGAGGTTGCGGGTTTGATCCCTGGCCTCGCTCAGTGGGTTAAGGATCCGGCGTTGCCGTGAGCTGTGGTGTAGGTCATGGATGTGGCTTGGATCCGGCATTGCTGTGGCTCTGGTATAGACCCGCAGCTGTAGCTCCGATTAGACTCCTAGCCTGGGAAACTCCATATGCTGTGGGTGTGGCCCTAAAAAGACAAAAGACAAAAGAAATAACAATAACAATAAAAATAAATTTCATTTAATTAAATAAAATTCAATAATGTTACAAAATTCAGTTGCTCAATGCTAACCACACTTCAAATTCTCAATAGTCACATGTGGCTAGTGGCTACCATCCTGGACAGCCAAGATATAGAACATTCCCACCATCACAGAAAGTTCTATGGGAGGGCACTGATCTACAGCTGGGGTCAGCTAACTTGTGTAAAGGATGAGAGAGAAAAGATTTTGGCCTTTGTTTGCCATGTGGTTTCTATTGAAATCTCTTAATTTTGCCTTTGTAGCATGAAAGTAGCCATAGATGGTACAGTTGTGTAGGTCGGGCACTGCACATTTCCAGAGGGTGCCATTCTGCATGAATGTTGCCCTCTAGAGTTGAACAGTATCCCACCTATACAGCCACGGCTAGCCACACTCATATGGGGTCCCAACCACTCCTTGTGGTCCTCCCTCCCTTGCCGCCAGGTCTCTCTGCAATATGAAAAGAACGGAGCCTTCCATCATACCTGTGGAGGCAGCCTCATCGCCCCTGACTGGGTCCTAACTGCAGGCCACTGCATCTCGTGAGTTCTTTCACTTGCCCCTGTCCCTGTGTGAGACCAGGCAGGTGGGGGGGCAGTGGGGAACTGAGGGAAGGGACGGTGGGAGGCTAGTCAGGCCTAGACTGATGTCACCTCCGCCGGCAGGCGCTCCCTGACCTACCAGGTGGTGTTGGGCGAGTATGACCGCTCTGAGAATGAGGGCTCCGAACAGGTGATCCCCATCAATGCTGGGGACCTCTTCGTGCACCCACGCTGGAATTCCAACTGCGTGTCCTGTGGGTGAGTGAACTCTCAAGCCTGGGACCCAGGGGTCCCTCTACTGGTCGCTCTGGGACCCAGTACTGATTCAGAGAAGACTCCCAGGGACTGTGGGGCTGGACCGGCAACCTGAGGTCCCAACGCTGAGGGAAAGAAGCAGCAGTGCCTCTGAGGATCATCTACACTAAACCTCCCAAACCTCTCTCCCTAGAGAGGGGACAGCAGGGCCCAGGGAGGGTCAGGAACTCCCTCAAGGCCACTTGGCTAGTTGGCTTCAGAGCCCAGGACTCCTCTGGTGCCTTTTCTCCCAAATCCAAGGGCTCCTCCGTTCAACAGACATTCATCCAGAGCATCCTGGATTCCTGGCACTGTTGGGCCAAAGGAGGAGCACTGGACTGAGAGTCAGGCTCCAGCACTAAGTCGCTCTGTGGCTTGGGCAAGCCACTGCCCTTCTCTGGACCTGAGTTTGACCACTTATAAAGGGTGACCTTCTGGGCTTCCTGGGTTGCAATGAAGCTCAAGGAGGCATTTGTTGGGTGAGAACACAAAATAGAGCTCCTTAAGTCTCTCAAGCACATGCGAAATTGTGTCTGGGTAGCTGGGCATTTTTCTGATGAGAGGGGTCAGAAAAGGAGGCAGAATCCCTGAAAGTGCAGTGCAGAAGTGAGGGACCATCATGACCAAGACCTTGACCCATCCTCACGGGGCTCATGGGATCAGTGGAGAGAAAATTGGCCCTGATGCAATGACTTTAATGACAAACAGGCAGCTGAAGAAAGAGCAGTTGTTCTCAAAACGTGGTTCCCAGGTCCACGGCAGCAGCATCGCCTGGGAACTCATTAGAAATATGAGTCCCAGAGTTCCTGTCGCGGAGCAGCTGAAACGAATCAGACTAGTAACCATAAGATTGCATGTTCAATCCCTGGCCTTGCTCACTGGGTTGAGGATCCAGTGTTGCCATGAGCTGTGGTGTAGGTCGCAGATGCGGCTCGGATCCCACGTTGCTGTGGCTGAGGCGTAGGCCGGCAGCTGCAGCTCCAATTAGACCCCTAGCCTGGGAACCTCCATAGGCCGCAGGTGCAGCCCTTAAAAAAAAAAAAAAAAAGAAAGAAAGGAAAGAAGGAAGAAAAAAAGAAAGAAGGAAAGAAAGAAAGATAGATGAGTCCCTGGGTCCCTCTGGACCCACTGCCTCAGAAAACTCTGGCATGGGCTCTAGCAACCTGGGTTTTAACAAGCCCGCCAGTGATTCGGACTCAGCTGACGTGTGAGAACCACAGGTATAAAAGCTGAGGATAGTTACGAAGGCTAAGGGTCAGCATGGGTGGAAGGGGCCAGGAGGTCTTCCTAAAGTTTCTCAGCAGTAAAAAATGCATGGGATCTGGAGGGAGGGGGGCAGTGAGCCCACCCTGGAGGTGAAATATCCCCACCAAAGCTGAGGGGTAGGGCTTGGCCTCGCTGGAGGACCAGGCTCCCTGTGACTCCTCTTCCCTCCTCCCCAGCAATGACATTGCCCTTGTCAAGCTCTCGCGCAGCGCCCAGCTGGGAGACAAGGTCCAGCTGGCCTGTCTCCCTTCCGCCGGTGACATCCTGCCCAATGATACCCCCTGCTACATCAGCGGCTGGGGCCGTCTCTACAGTAAGTGCTGACCCCTTCAGCGGCTGCAGGGACAGTGGGTGGGAAGACAGAGCCTGGGCCTCAGGGGCTGAGGACAACACCAGGAGCATCCTTGCATTTTTCTCTCATTCCTCCTCCAGCACCAGCCTTCTCCACCCGCACCCCCCCCCCATCCTCCCAAACACACATGTGTTCCATGGACTGTTTTTTTAGTGTCGTCAGTGTGCCAGGTGCTGGGAGCATTCTAATGGACAAAGCAGGCAGGACCACATACCCTGGTGGGAGAAGAGTTCCCATCAGACTAGAAGTCCCCCGCCCCACTCTGGGGCTCCCAGCCCTGACTCCCAGATCTAGCCCTGACTCAGCGCTCTCTATTCCTGCAGCCAATGGGCCACTCCCGGACAAGCTGCAGCAGGCTCTGCTGCCCGTGGTGGACTACCAGCACTGCTCCAAGTGGGACTGGTGGGGCAGCACCGTGAAGCAGACCATGGTGTGTGCCGGCGGGGACATCCGCTCTGGATGCAATGTGAGTCAGCTCTTGCTGAGCTAGGGCGGGGTGTGTGGGGGTCGGGTAAGGCTGCCAGCTGTCTGAAAGGCAGAGGAGGGATCCGTTCCACCTCCAGGCCAGGCAGGACATGGAGGGAGTCTGTGCCACCCAGACACACAGCCCTGGTCTCTGGGCTCGAGTCCCAGCTCACACACTAACTTGATCTGGGGCAGGTCACCGTCCCTCCCTGCTCCTCACCCCATCAGCAAGGGATGTTGACACTGTGCCCTCTACAGTCACCTTCAACTCTGGGATTCTGAATTTATAATTAAGCAATACTATCATCGCAGCATAAATGAATAGGAGTAATAATAGTAATAACTAACTGGGGTACTAATAATGGGAACTGCCGTTTATGGATGGCTTCTTCTCTACCAGGCATTGCGCTATGGTCGTATATTTACCATCTCATTTAATTCTCACAAGATCCTATCATATGGACAGCATTCCCCTTCACAAAGGAGCAAACTGAGGCTCAGAGAGGTCGAGTCACATGGGGGTTCCTCAAAATCCATAAAGTCAGAACCAAGTCCTTAAAGCTCAGCCCCTCGGTGCTTTCTGACCCTTCCAGGGTGACTCTGGAGGACCCCTCAACTGCCGGGCAGCAGATGGCTCCTGGCAGGTCCACGGCGTGACGAGCTTCGTTTCTGCCTATGGCTGTAACACCCTCAAGAAGCCCACAGTGTTCACGCGCACCTCAGCCTTCATTGATTGGATTGAAGAGGTGAGCAGGGCGGGCCCAGGGCTCCATGTTCCCTGGGGTTGGGCGGGGAAAGCAGGTGCTGATCCTAGGACTTCAGTCCTGGGAGGGGCCCTTGGAGACATCCCAGAGGGGCTTGAGGATGTTTTCTACTACAGGGTGGTCCTGAGAAGCTTAAGGGCTTCTGGGGGGAGCTCTGAACCGCTGCTGAGTTTCCTTATTTCAACAAGTGTTTATGAAGTGCCTCTTCTGGTCCAGGTCTTTTCTTGTCATGAAGGATAGAGTGGAGTTCCTGTCGTGACTCAGTGGTTAATGAATCCAGGACTAGGAACCATGAGGTTGCGGGTTTGATCCCTGGCCTCACTCAGTGGGTTAAGGATCCAGCATTACACTGAGCTGTGGTGTAGGTCACAGACTTGGCTCAGATCCCGTGTTGCTGTGGCTGTGGCATAGGCCATGCAGCGGTAGCTCCAATTTGACCCCAAGCCTGGGAACTTCTATTTGCCATGGGTGTGCCCCCCCAAAAAAAGTCCCGTGAGTTAATAAGTGTGATTACCCCACCATACAGATGGGGAAACTGAGAATCAGAGAGGGCAAGTCACTCTCCCAGGGTCACACAGCCAATGAGTGACATGGCTGGGAGTTGTACTCAGTACCACATGGTTTCAGAAGCTGTGCTCCTGATTAGACTCTTCTGGTTTTCCCCCCTCTTTTTTCAGATCATTGCAAGCCACTAGAACCATGGCTGAGGTGGCAGTGCCCATCTACGCTCTTTGTAAAAAATAAAACCCTCTCAGAAAATTCCAACTTGAGTCTTTCTTCCTTCTTTGATTCACCTCTTCCTCTCCGGTCTGTTTCTAAAATCTTAGATGTTGGAGTTCCCATCGTGGCTCAGTGGTTAACGACGCTGACTAGGAACCATGAGGTTGTGGGTTCGATCCCGGGCCTTGCTCAATGGGTTAAGGATCCGGTGTTGCCGTGAGCTGTAGTGTAGGTCGCAGGCGCGGCTCAGATCCCACGTTGCTATAGTTGTGGCATAGGCCGGCGGCTACAGCTTCGATTCGACCCCTAGCCTGGGAATTTCCATATGCCGCAGGAGCGGCCCAAGAAATGGCAAAAAGACAAAAAAAAAAAAAAGAAAGAAAGAAAAGAAAAGAAAATGAGAGAAGAAAATAAGAGAAAAAATTGAGGCCCAGAGAGAAGGGAGTTGATGTCAAATGACCAGCCGACCCAGTTTACCTGGGACCGAGGGGACAGGACACAGGATTTTGGGTGGTTGAAACCGTGGAAGTTGGTCACCCTGTATAGCCACACGCACAAGCACTGCCTTTACAATGCAGCCCCCACCCCCACCCCACCCCCGCCAAAAAAGTGGTAGAGTCCAAAGAAACACTGTGCTTGCCAATCCCTTGGGAGGTTCCTGGTGGAGTGGGAAGGGCTGTGCCTTTCTGCTTCCATTGATGGGCTGGGGAGGGAAGACTGTGGTCATTCATTCATTCAACAAGCATTCATTCCTTCTTCCCAAGGACGGCTCTCACAGGGGGAAGACAATGTGGTTCCTGCCCTGAAATGGCTCATTCTTCAGATAGAAATGAGTATCTGGGAGTCATTCATTAAAAGATTACTAGACACTTTCTTTGTTGAAAGTTTAGGGCCAGGAGGACAGAGGAAGTAGGACAAACCTCAGGGAGAGTCCTCGCTATGGGGGCGGGCAGTGGGGAGCAGATGCACACATAATGCTGAGACCAAGTCAGAGCCCTGTGGGCCATTGCTGAGGTCCCAAACCTGCTGCTGTGCCACCAAAGGCAACACAAAAACAACAGAGTTCTTTTCCTCACGTTTCTCCTGAGTACCATGACAGTAGACATGTCCCTACAAGGACACACTTTTTAATACGAACACTGTTCCATGGCCCCCTTCCTTTAAAAATTACACTTCTATGGAGTTCCCGTCATGGCTCAGTGGTGAACAAACCCAACTAGCATTCGTGAGGACTTGAGTTGGATCCCCGGCCTCACTCAGTGGGTTAAAGATCCAGTGTTGCCGTGAGCTGTGGTGTAGGTGGCAGATGTGGCTCGGATCCCGGGTTGCTGTGGCTGTGGTGTAGGCCAGCGGCTATAGCTCCGATTAGACCCCTAGCCTGGGAACCTCCATATGCTGCCAGTGCGACCCTAAAAGACAAAAATTACACTCCTATGGAGTTCCTGTCGTAGCTCAGTGGAAACGAATCTGACTAGCGTCCATGAGGATGCAGGTTCGATCCCTGGCCTCACTCAGTGGGTTAAGGATCAGGCGTTGCTGTGAGCTGTGGTATAGGTCGCAGATCTGGATCTGGCATTGCTGTGGCTGTGGTATAGGCTGGCCAGCTGCAGCTCCGATTCGACCCCTAGCCTGGGAACCTCCATATACAGTGGTTGCGGCCCTAAAAAGACACAAAGTAAAATAAAAATTACACTTCTACTTTTGAAAAGTATAAAAAATAGCACGTGGAGAATAAAAGAGGAAACACCCATGTAGCCTCCATCCACAACGAACAAATTTCACATTTTGGCCTCACATTTCTGAAAAAAGAACTAGTTTAGGTGGAGGCCCCTGCTTCCCAGGGTTCTTCATCAGGCCAAGTGTGGTGTCGTCCACGCAACATCACTGCTTTTCCTTTGGGGCCCATACTGGGAGAGCTGTTGCTTGCCCTCTTGAAGCTGGGTTTGCCTGTGTGGATTGCTTTGGCCAAGGTGAAGATTGGAGAGAGGACAATCTGCCAAATTCTCGTTCCCTTTGCCATAGTAACCGGTGGCTGCTGGTCAGCAGAGCCTCTCTGCTTCCCCCTGATGGACATGCAGCACAAGTAAGAAATACACTTTTGGTATAAAGCTGCTGAGATTTGGGTGTTTGTTTGTACAGTGGCACGGACCTAACTTATCCTTTCTGATAAAAGGAGTTTGGTGTTTATCCTTCCATTCCATGCTGTTTTATATATATTATATTATATATTTATTGCATATATATTATAAAATGTGTATTATATATGTGTGTATGTGTGTGTGTGTGTATATATATATATATCTGTGGGGTTTTTTGCTGCTTCTGCAGTTATGGAAGTCCCTAGGCCAGGGATCAAATCCAAGCCTCAGCTGCAACTTATGTCACAGTTGTGGCAACAACACCAGATCCTTAACTCACTGCACTGAGCCAGGGATTGAACCCAAGCCTCCGCAGCTCTCCAAGTTCTGCAGAAACGACACTGGATCCTTAACCCACCGTGCCACTCCATGATGTTATTTTTTTATTGCACATATAAATATCCATAAACAATATGTTGCATTGTTTTGGTTTTTAAAAATACATGCATGGCTTCTTGCCATGTGGATTATTCTGCAGCTTGCATCTTTCACCCAGCCTTATGTTTTTGCAGTCTATCTCTGCTAATTCATCCATCTCCCAATTCATCGCTGCTGGTTTGGTAGAGCTTTCCATTTGCCCCACAACGCCAGATATTTTGCCTTTCCCCCTACAAGGGACATTTTTAGAGCAGGGCCAATTTTTGTGATTACAAATAGTGCTTCCATGAACATCGCTGGACTTATCTCCAGGTGCACATGTGAGAGCGGCTCTAGGGTATATTCCAAGAAATGGGATGGCTGAGTGGGTGAGCGCACTCAGCTTCAACTTTACCAATTGCCAAAGTGACTGTATCAACAATAGCTCTTAAAATTCCCCTTTCTTTCTTTTCCCATCTGAGGCTCCACACATTACAACTGTCCTACATTTTTCTCCTAAAACAAGTCCTGGAATCTCAACTCTTTCCCCCTAAACCCTTTCTTCCTAAAACCTCTCCTCCAGCTCTTACCCTCCACTCCAGCTCCTAGAAAAGCCCAAGAACTGGTCTGGCAAGGCCAGAGTGAGGGCAAGGAAGGAGCAAAGCAGGGGAGAGGGAAAGGAGTGGGGGAGGATGGGGGAAATTCTGGAGCCAGGATGTGTTAATCATTTGTACTGAGTCAGACGGATAGGGCCAGATGATATAAGCAACTGTCAGGTGTTCCCAAGACATTACAAGGTTATAAAAGCTAAGTATCTACTTCTTCCCAGTGGGTCAGAAAAGAGCCTTTGGACAATTTCCCAAAGTAGTTTTAGATAAAGGACAGTCAAATGTGTAAAATTTCACCCAGCTTCAGGGGGAGGCTGAGAAATGCTATGACTCCCTTCTCACCCATGGCCAACAGAGTTAGGAAATCTTGCTTCGATGTGCCAACAATTCGATGAATAATTCCATTTTCTTTTCTTTTTTCTTCTCAATTTTTAAATTTACTTTCCAGGTCTCAACAGTTTAAATCATCTAAAAATCATATAGTCATTTAATTTTTGAGTAATGATTAGAATCCCAACTCCAACAATTTTGGGGTGTTTTTGTTTGTTTTTTGTCTTTTTGCCATTTCTTTCTTTTTTCTTTTCTTTTCTTTTTTTTTTTTTGTCTTTTTGCCATTTCTTGGGCTGCTCCCGCGGCATATGCAGTTTCCCAGGCTAGGGGTCAAATCAGAGCTGTAGTTGCCGGCCTACACCACAGCCACAGCAACTCGGGGATCCGAGCCACATCTGCGACCTACACCACAGCTCATGGCAATGCCGGATCCTTAACCCACTGAGCAAAGCCAGGGATCGAACCTGCAACCTCATGGTTCCTAGTCGGATTTGTTAACCACTGAGCCATGATGGGAACTCCGGGGTTTTTTTCTAAATCATGAAGAACAACCCACTTTTTAAAAAATTGTGTGTTTATTAAAGTGCAGTTGATTTACAACATTGTGCCAATTTCTGCGGTACAGCAAAGTGACTCAGTTATACACATATACAACTTTTTTATATATCCTTTTCCAACATGGTCTATCCCAGGCAGTTAGATACAGTTCCCCATGCTAGACAGTAAGACCTTGGTGTTTATCCATTCTAAATGTAATAGTTTGCATCTATTAACCCAAACTTTCAGTCCATCTCTCTCCCTCCCTCCTTCCCCTTGGCAACCACAAATCTGTTTACTGTGTCTGTGAGTCTGTTTCTTTTTTGCAGATGAGTTCATCTGTGCCTTGTTTAATTTTATTTTTTTATGACCACACCTACAGCATATGGGAAGTTCCCAGGCCAGGAGTTGAATCTGAGCCACACCTGTGACCTATGCCATAGCTGCAGCAAAGCCAGATCTTTTAACCCGCTGCACTGGGCTGGGGATCAAATCCTCACCCCCAGATCAACCTGAGATGCTATAATTGCATTCTTAACCCACTGCACCACAGTGGGAACTCGGCTGTAGACTTTTGTTTATTTATTTATTTATTCTTTTCTAGGGCTGCACCCACGGCATATGGAGGTTCCCAGGCTAGGGATCTAATTGGAGCTATAGCCGCCAGCCTATGCCACAGCCACAGCAACATGGGATCCAAGCCGCATCTGCGACCTACACCACAGCTCCCGGCAACAGAGGATCCTTAACCCACTGAGCAAAGCCAGGGACTGAACCCGCAACCTCACGGTTCCTAGCGGGATTCGTTAACACTGAGCCACAATGGGAACTCCGTCCCCTGTAGACTTTTTTTTTTGTTTTTTTTTGTTGTTGTTGTTGTTGTTGTTGCTATTTCTTGGGCCGCTCCTGCGGCATATGGAGGTTCCCAGGCTAGGGGTCGAATCGGAGCTGTAGCCATCGGCCTACGCCAGAGCCACAGCAACGCAGGATCCGAGCCGCGTCTGCAACCTACACCACAGCTCACGGCAACGCCGGATCGTTAACCCACTGAGCAAGGGCAGGGACCGAACCCGCAACCTCATGGTTCCTAGACGGATTCGTTAACCACTGCGCCACAACGGGAACTCCTCCCTGTAGACTTTTAACGATTGCCATTCTGACCAATGTGAGGTGGTAGGTACTTCACTGCAGTTTTGATTTGCATTTCTGTAATAACTAGTGATGCTTAACATCTTTTCATGCCCCTACTGGCCATCTGTATGTCTTCTATGGAGAAATGTCCATTTAGGTCTTCCGCCCATTCTTTGAATGGGTTGTTTGTTGGTGTTGAATAGTATGAGTTATTTGTAATATATTTAGATTAAGCCTTTGTCAGTTGCCTTGCCTCATTTGCAAATACTTTCTCTCATTCTGTAGGCTTTCTTTTCTTTCTTTCTTTCTTTTTTTTTCTGGTTTCCCTTGCTGTGCAAAGTTTGTAAATTTGATTAGATCCCATTTGTTCAGTTTCATTTTTATTTCTGTTGCCTTTGGAGACTGACCTAATAAAACATCTGTACAAGTTATGTTAGGGAATGTTTTGCCCATGTAGAACAACCCACTTTTTGAAGATGCATATTAATATTTCAATTTTCTTTTGTTTTTGACCACACCCATGGCATGTGGAAGTTCCTGGGCCAGGGACTGAAACCTCACCACAGTAGCAATCTGACTTGCTGCACTGATAGTTGCCAGATCCTTAACCAACTGTGCCATAAGAGAACTCCAACTCTTCTTTTAAAAAATTTTTTTAAAAAATTGTTTTTTTCTTTTTATGGCCACCCCTGCAGCATATGGAAGTTCCAGGCTTAGGGGTCAAATCAGAGATGCAGCTGTAGGCCTACACCACAGCCACGGCAACAGTGAATCTGAGCCACGTCTATGACCTTCACCACAGCTTGTCAGATCTTTAACCCACTGAGGGAGACCAGTGATCAAATACGAATCTTCACAGACACTATGTTGGGTTCTTAACCCACTGAGCCACAATAGGAACTCCAACTTTTTAAAATTTGTTTAATTTTTTTTTTTTTTTTTGGCTGTGTCCACGGCATGCTGAAGTTCGCAGGTAATAGGTGTAGGTCACAGATGGAGCTTGGACCCAGCATTGCTGTGGCTATGGTGTACCCTACAGCTGCAGCTCCGATTTGACTCCTAGCCTGGGAACTTCCACGTGCTGCAAGTTCAGCCCTAAAAAGAAAAAAAAAAAAGTGAATTTGTCAAACCATCTTTTGTCAATTAACACCAATGACACAATGCTGAGAAACCTTATTCTCTAAAATCAGAGACTGTCAGAAACTTTTTTTTTTTTGGCCATGCCCATGGCCTGCCTAAGTTCCCAGGCCAAGGATTGAACCCACACCACAGCAGCAACCCAAGCTGCTGCAGTGACAATGATGGGTCTTTAACCTGCTGTGCCACAAGGAAACTCCTGTCAGAAATTTTTTGAGGAGTTCCCGTCGTGGCGCAGTGGTTGACGAATCTGACTAGGAACCATGAGGTTGCGGGTTCGATCCCTGGTCTTGCTCAGTGGGTTAACGATCCAGCGTTGCCGTGAGCTGTGGTGCAGGTTGCAGACACGGCTAGGATACCGCGTTGCTGTGGCTCTGGCGTAGGCCAGTGGCTACAGCTCCGATTCGACCCCTGGCCTGGGAACCTCCATATGCCGCGGAAGCGGCCCAAAGAAATAGCAAAAAGACAAAAAAAAAAAAAGAAAGAAACTTTTTGAGATCATGTCAGGGAGAACAGAACATTCCCTTCTTGTCTGGTGGGTTGGAGCCGGATTTGATTAAGAGGCAGCCTGGATTACGAACCCAGGTGCAGAGCCTCGGATAAGGGCTTTTTGGACACAATAGTCTATACTGATCTTAACTTTGTGGTGTCCAAAGAAACAAGATTATGAGTGTGCTTCTCAGTCCAAGCCCTCTCCGCACAGTTGGGTTTGCTTTAAGCCTATCAACACTGCTTCATTTCATTTTCATCTAAATTCCACCTCCTCTCAATCCTATGATAACCCTGTTCCTTCCTTTGTTTGGCTCTCCCAGGTGCTGTCTCCCTAGCTGCATCAAGATAATAAACCAACCTAGTTTTGTTAAACTATACCTATGTCCCTGCTGGTCTTTATCAGATTAGCTTTATCACGAAATATAAGCTTTCTCTGTTCACTCATTTACCCTTTGATTCATTCAATAAACGTTTACCCAGTCTAAGCTCAGTTTTATGTGCCAGAGGCATGGTAAGAAGACAAGTCAAGGTCCTTGGCCTTGTGGACCTTCCTTCTTGTGGATGATCTAGAAAAATGAGCAGGTAATAAAAACAGCGTAGCAAGCTGGAGTTCCCATCGTGGCTCAGTGGACACTAATCTGACTAGTATCCATGAGGTTTCGGGTTTGATCCCCGGCCTCCCTCAGTGAGTTCAGGATGTGGCGTTGCCATAAGCTATGGTGTAGGTCACAGAGGAGGCTTGGATCCCTGTGTTGCTGTACCTGTGGTGTAGGCGGGCAGCTATAGCTCTGATTCAACCCCTAGATTGGGAACCTCCACATGCCATGGGTGCA
This sequence comes from Phacochoerus africanus, assembly GCF_016906955.1. Taxonomy (NCBI): domain Eukaryota; kingdom Metazoa; phylum Chordata; class Mammalia; order Artiodactyla; family Suidae; genus Phacochoerus; species Phacochoerus africanus. Next base: position 79,588,279 of record NC_062551.1, read on the forward strand.
GCCCTAAAAAGACAAAAACAAAAAAACAGTATAACAGGCTCTAAGGGGATTGATGAGTGCCTAGGGTGGGGGGGGGCAGTGAAGGCTGCTCTGAAGAGGCTACATTTGAGCTAGACTTAAATGAACAGATCTCAGGAAAGAGCATGACAAGTAGAGTTCAGCAAAAGAGGAGAAGATGAGCTTGTCAGGTCAGCAAAATCACGAGACGGCTAATGTGTCTGGAACAGACAGAGTGAACAAGTGGCTGGGGAAAGATGAGAGTGTTGGGGGCACAGTATAGAGTTTGAATTTTGTCCTAAATGACACAATAATCTTATGCAGAGACACAACATACATCCTTTTCATATAAATTTCATATACATTCATTTAAATTTATAAACCTATAAAATTGGAGCTGCTCTGGGACACAAAGGGCTCCCTGCAGCCCCTCTCCCCAAACTTCTCACCTGAGCAGTTTTTGGAAGCATTCTGAGAGAACCCAAGAATTGGTGGAGGTGGAGAGATGACAACTCGATATCCATAATCTAGTCCAACGCTCTAATTTACAGATGGTGAAACCGAGGCTAAGAGGAGGTGAAAGGTGGAAATAGCATTTTAGGAGGGAATGGGGGAAGGGCCCATAGTCGCTAAGGGAGGTAGGGGTAGGGCCATGGTTCACCAGCTGGAGAACCTGGCCATCCAGGAGTTTACTGACCAGTGGTGGCTGTGAAGACAAAAGGTACATCTTCCCTTCATCATGGATTTTGGCTCTGGGGTAATAAATCAGCAGGAAGCACAGAGGAGCCCTCTTTATTTCCTAGCCCCCCTCATTTGCATAGGCCAATTCGGAAAGAGTAAATTCCTTCCCTTCAGGATTAAGAGTGAATTGGGAAGCCTGCCTTGGTTAGCATCTCCACATTTCCTCTTACAGGCTGTGTTTGTTTTGTTTTGTTTTGTTTTGCCATTTCTAGGGCTGCTCCTGCAGCATATGGAGGTTCCCAGGCTAGGGGTCGAATCGGAGCCTCCAGCCTACACAAGAGCCACAGCAACATGGGATCCGAGCCGTGTCTGCAACCTACACCACAGCTCATGGCAACGCCAGATCCTTAACCCACTGTGCAAGGCCAGGGACCGAACCCGCAACCTCATGGTTCCTAGTTGGATTCGTTAACCACTGAGCCACAATGGGAACTCCCAGGCTGTGCTGCTTAACCTGTGCACCCAGACTGAAACTCAAAGCAGCTTAGTAAGAATTCAAAATCTCAGTTCTTTTTTTTTTTTTTTTTGCCACACCTGTGGCAGGCAAGTTCCATCAAACCCATGCCACAGGAGTTCCCATAGTGCCTCAGCAGAAACGAATCTGACTAGTATCCATGAGGATGCAGGTTCAATCCCTGGCCTCACTCAGTGGGTTAAGGATCGGGCATTGCCATGAGGTGTGCTATAAGTCCCAGACTGAGGCTCAGATCCTGAGTTACTGTAGCTGTGGCAGAGGCCAGTGGCTATAGTTCCGATTCAACCCCTAGCCTGGGAACCTCCTGCTGTGGAGCATTCAGCCCTAAAAAGACAAAATAGAAAAACAAAAACAAATACCCCGCCCCCCCAAAAGCCCCATGCCACAGCAGTGACAACACTGGATGCTTAACCCACAGAGCCCCAAGGAAATTCCACATTTTCGGTTCTTTTTTTTCTTTTTATGGTGCACCTTCGGCATATGGAATTTCCCAGGCTAGGGGTCCATCCCAGCTGCATCTGCGACCTACACTACAGCTCACAGCAACGCTGTATACTTAACCCATTGGGTGAGGCCAGGGATGGAACCCGCATCCTCATGGATACTAGTTGGGTTCCTAATCTGCTGAGCCACAATGGGAACTCACCAAAATTTCGGTTAACCATCAGCAATTGTTAAGTCTTGGGGAAGAGACACACAGGGCTAAGATTTAGCCTCCTATGCACATTGGGGTCTTTTCCCTGGACAGTCGGCCCCACTGACACGTGCCCACTATCTGGGTAGGTCTATCTGGGTACACAGAAACCTAATAGACTGCACCCTCTGTTCATCTGGAGTGATTTCCACAGGAATCTATACAGACCACTCTCTCCCAAGAGCAGCTAGCCAGCGCTCTATTTTGGTTTCTTTCCTCTGGGTGCAAAGGCCCAAGGGTGTAACCTCAGGGTGGGGCGCTGACTCCACTGCGGGCAGGCTCCAGGAGTGTCTCAATTCCTGCTTCATCCTCTTTCCCTTTTGTTGGGCAGACTGGGGCTCAGTAAGACAAAGGCCATCCCTGAAGCGGAAAAGATCCGCACAGTCGGGAGAACTGGGGACTGAAGGAGGCCAAGAGGCCAAGACCCGCTAAGACCATGAAGCTGCGGAGCACCGAGGAGGCCTAGAAAGACCCGCCTCTCGAACCCCGGTCCCCCTCCGCTTCCAGCTTCCGGGATGGGCGCGGCTTCCGGTTCCGGCGGTGGGCTACAAAGCTCGGGGGCGGGGAGCTGGTTTCCTTTCCCTGGACCCGGTGGAGGGCCCTCTAGTTTCATCGCAAGCCGCCCGGTCCCCCCGCCCTCTGAGGGGCACCTGCGCAGGTGAACTCCCCTTCCCGCCCCCTGGCGCCTCCCCTTCCCCCGCGCACCGTCGGGTAGGAACGGGCGGCCGGCCCCGCTGCTCTAGGATGGGGAGGCCCTGCCCGCGGGGTGTGCGGGCTGCTCGGCCTGCCGTGGCTTTGGGTCCCCGCTTCAGCTCCGGAGGAGGAGGACGGCCCGGTTCTGGAGCCGCAGATGAGCCTTTTCCGGCCAGATTTCTGCCCTCTGAGCCGCACCCAGGTGGTGGGAGGAGTCGGCCCACCTCCCCGCCGGGATGCGGGTGACTTCTGTACCGGGCTGAGTGGTCCCACCGCTTTGTGACCTTGGGCAAGTCCCCTCTCCTCAAGCCTCAGATTGTTTATCGGAATGGAAATGACAGTAACGGTCCTATCGGGAGCTTTGGACGAGGGAAAGCTGCTGCGGAATGTCTGGCCCTAAATGGCCAACAGCCGGGCAGGCTGCTGTTACTGGAGGCAACTGGGGCGTTGGAGAGTCAGATCGGGAATTTAACCTGAGTGGCTAAGAGGATCACTTAGGGAATGTGAAATGCTCAGCACAGTGTCAGATAGGAAATAAAGGTGCCCTAAACTGGAGGTATTAATTGGTAAGGGTAAGCATTTCGGTCTGGCATGGCAGGTGGGCTTCTAAAAACTGATAGGACTTAATAAGCTAGGTACATTTGCGGAGCTGGTTCATCTTTCAGAACCAACCGTGAGAACCGGCCCACTGACCGTTGAGATTGTTCCTAACAGTCGGGATGGTGAAGATCTCCAGTGCTGAGAACTAGAATAATTAATAAAAGGTGTTTTCCGAAGCGGATTAGGGGTTTTCACTCAGAATGATTTGGGGCCAGAGGAGGAAACTGGAAACGACTCCTCTTTGAGTTGTGAAAGTAACAGTTATAGTTTACAAGAAAATACAAAAAGATGTACGGAAAATGTTCCCTCTTTTACTGTTCCTGCTCCTCAGAGGTTAAAAAGAATTTCTTTGATAACCTTCCAGGTATTGTTTGTGGATACATCAGGCAGTATATGCTTATGTGTATTTTTATTTCCCCAGATGGGATCATACTACACATATGGAAGGGCACCTTGGTTGTGAGGTTGTGTATTATGAGACAGCTTTACATATCGACTCTCTTAAGCCTCGTTCATGCCTTATAAGCCTGCACAGTATTCCCCTGAGTGGTGGACAGTATTTGTTTAATCATTCCCCTGTTGAAGGCTTAGGTTGTTCCCGAGATTTTGTTTTCTTTCAAGGTACCCTTGAGTTTTGGAGATATTCTGCTTTTGTCCTTGTTACCCTGAGTTAGTTAACAACTTACTTTGGGGGATGAGCACATCCTGTTGATTGAACAGAAACCCAGATATGAGAAGAAGCAGTGTACTCAAAGAATCTCTCACCTACAGGGTCCAGAACCAGTTCAAAGACTCCTGGAAAATGGGTCAGTGACTGGAAAAGAGGTATTAGGAGCTGAGGACTATTTAATTCAGGGGAGCTGGTCAGTGTTGTGATTGTTGGCTTCTGTCAGTTGTTGCCCAGGAAACAGATTTGGAAGAATCTCTGAGGCAGGAGAGATTTTAAAATATCAACACTTCTGCAATACGGAGTAGGGAAGAACTAATTTTTTTTTTTTTTTTTTTTTTGGCCAAGCATGCCGAAGGTTCACGGGCCAGGGATCAAACCTTTACCACAGCAGTAACCTGAGCCACAGTAGTGACAATGCTAGATCCTTAATCCGTTGAGCCACCTGGGACCTCTGAAAAGGACTTGGATGAGAGGGTGACAAAAAGATGGTCTTTGTAAAGTGACTTCATCGTAGGAGTTACAATCTTTGATTGGACATCCCTGATTTGAAGATTAAAATAGTCATTTCTATACTGTCATCTGAAGTCTTCTTTTTATTTTGTCTTTTTAGTGCCATATGTGGTTCTCAGGCTAGGGGTCCAATGGAAACTGTAGCCGCCAGCCTACACCACAGCCACAGCAACACCAGTTCTGACCTGCGTCTGCAACCTACACCACAGCTCATGGCGACACCGGATCCTTAGCCTATTGAGTGAGGCCAGGGATCGAACCCATATCCTCATGGATGCTAGTTGGGTTCGTTAACCGCTGAGCCACAACAGGAACTCGTTATTTTTTTTTTAAATAAATTAACCTAGGATGTGGTTTTTCTGTAAATAATCCCTCTTTGGACTGGAGCCCCAACCCAAATGAAGCAAAACCCTTTTTTCCCTAGCACTTCACAAGTATTTGATTTGCCTGCCCTACCCCCAACCCTCTTCCTCCCACTCCAGCTGGTTTGCTAATCCTGGAGCTGTCAAGCATCCAATGAGTCAGTCTATACTGCTAGAATTCTGACAAGTTCAATTTTCTGTACACTGTAGGAGCTTAGGATCTTGATCTTAAAGGCTTTTTTCCTTTTTTTTTTTTTAATTGCCTTAGACTCCACCCTGATGGTAGTTCCTAAAGTATGTTTTTCATTTTTTTAAAAATCTTTTATTTATTTATTTTTGCTTTTTAGGGCTGCGCTTGCAGCATGTGGAAGTTCCCAGGCTACGGGTCGAATTGGAGCTGTGGCTGCCCACCTACGCCACAGCCGCAGCAACTTGAGCTGCGTCTTCGACTTACACCATAGCCCATGGCAATGCCAGATCCTTTTTTTTCTTTTTTTTTGCTTGCTTGCTTTTTCAGGCCGTACCTGCGGCATGTGGAAGTTCCCAGGCTAGGGGTCGAATCGGAGCTGAAGCCCCTGGCCTACACCACAACCACAGCAACTCAGGATCTGAGCCATGTCTGCAAGCTACTCCACAGCCCACAGCAAGGCCAGGGGTTGAACCCAAAACCTCATCGCTCCCAGTTGGGTTCCTTAACCCCTCAGCCACGAAGGAAACTCCAACACCAGATCCTTAACTCACTGATCAAGGCCAGTCATTGAATCTGACCAGTCGGGTTCGTTTCCACCAAGCCACAATGGGAACGCATACTTTTTATTTTTTGGCCACATGTGGAAGTTCCTGGGCCAGAGAGTGAACAATGCCAGATCCTTAATTTCTTGCACCACTAGGGAACTCCATAAAATACCTTTTTTTTTTGGTCTTTTTGTCTTTTTAGGGCTGCACCTGTGGCATGTGTGTAGGTTCCCAGGCTAGAGGTCTAATCGGAGCTGTAGCTGGTGGCCTACGCCAGAGCCACAGCAACGCCAGATCCGAGCTGCGTCTGTGACCTACACCACAGCTCACAGCAATGCCAGATCCTGAACCCGCTGAGAGAGGCCAGGAATCAAACCCTCAACCTCATGGTTCCTAGTTGGATTCGTTTCCGCTGCGCCAAGGCTGGAACTCCCCTAAAATACCTTGTAACACTTGCTCTTTTTTCATCATCTTGAAAGAGATAGAGGGAGGTAGAAAAAGAGTAAATGTAAATAAACAGACTTTTTTCCTCTCTACTTTGGCACTTCTTCATAATTTATTTTTGTCTTTTTTTTTTTTTTTTAGGTTTTCTTAGGGCCACACCCAAAGCACATGGAAGTTCCCAGGCTAAGGGTCAAATCAGAGCTACAACTGCCGGCCTACACCACAGCCGCAGCAACTCGGGATCCAAGCCACATCGGTGACCTACACCACAGCTCATGGCAATGCTGGATCCCTGACCCACGAGCAAGGCCAGAGATCAAACCCGCATTTTTATGGTTACTAGTGGGATTCGTTTCCACTGCGCCACAGTGGGAACTCCCATAATTTACTTTTGGATATAGCAAATGCTCCATAAAAATAGTTGGAGGAAGAAAACACTCATGATTTTAAAGATTTCCCTCCCTACAAACCATGTGCATATATGGTTTTAAGATCACGTAAAATACTTTGTAATGGGGGAAAAATGGATGAAAGATTCTTCAGCTAGCAAGGCCAGCAGTCTTGATTTTTTTTCTCCTTTGAGAATCTACCTCTTCCATTTTGGTAAACTATTGATGTATTTTCTCAATTATGTCAATTGATCCAGCAAGAGGAAACCAAGACAGAATTCCTAGTAGTTTTATGAAGAATCTCTGTTAGGATTGAAAAGTTCATGGAACCTAGGTCTGAACCAGATCCATGAGATCAAGGAAGTCTTAACATCCTTCGTGGTCTGTTTTTGCTGACCTCGACTTTTCTCTTTGTCCCTAGGAGTCTGAGAAATCCTCTTCCAGAGTTCTAAAATGGAGATGGAAGGGGACCCAGAGATGCAAAGAAATGGGGAAATCCAGAATGATGACATAAGTGCACTACCAAATGAGATGTTGGCTGAGGAGCCAGAGGTGGTCCTTAAAGCACCTCCCCAGGTCCAGGTGCCACCAGAGAGCCTCAAAGACTCTGAAGAAGACCTGGAGACCGTGCCCCAAGGGAGACCTCTCACCTCTGCAGCCTCCAGGCAGAGATTCCGGAAGTTCCGCTACGAGGATGCAGCTGGGCCCAGGGATGTCCTCAGACAGCTCCAGGAGCTTGCCGGACAGTGGCTGAGGCCCGACATTCACACAAAGGAGCAGATTGTGGAAATGCTGGTGCAGGAGCAACTCCAGGCTGTCCTCCCTGAGGAGCTCAGAGCCAGGGCACAGAGATGTCAGCCTGGGGTCAGAATCACTGGCTGAATCTCGCTGCTTGCTTCTTGCTCAGCCTACATGTGGGAAGTAAGCAAAGGCTCTCTCTGTTGCAAAATCGAGCTGCAACCTCTTCGAGCTTGCCTTTGACTAGCTGTAGGAAGAATCAGAACCCATGCCTGGACCCTTTTCTGGCTGCAGCATCTCTATTTCCTGGGACTGTGAACTCCAGAATGAGTTTCCCTGCCCTCTTGTTAGGACAATCAGCCTGCTGCTTCATTTTTGCTCTGCTAAGATGCCTCCTTTTTTGCACTTTGTGACATGCTTTAATATATTGTTTTTGTTGTTGTTTCTTTTTTTAATGTACCCAAAGAGGTGATTGCCTCAGCTTTAATATTCTTGATTCTTGCTGTGGTGGCATGAATGGAAGCTTCTGTAACCCCACCAGTAACTCATTTTGGATGTCCTTAAAATATTAAAGTTTGGGGTTTTTTTTAATAAGAATGTCCTATGGTGATTTCCCAGGTTAGCTAGGTTAGCTCTTAGTAGTCAGCATTTGAGAAAGATGCGATGATTATCAGGAGGAGATGTGAGCTAGAGATAAGACCTCTGTGGCGTTCACTGAGCTAGGAAATAGAAACAGGCCTGGCCTTTGTTTTCAAATTAGAATTTAAATTGGACAAAACAGAGAAGGGTGAAACAGGGTCATGAGAGGTCACTCTCAAGAGGAATTGCTCGATTTGCTTTCTCCATTTCCAACACCTTTGTTCCACAGCTTGTTTTCCTGTATAAGAACTCACTCGAAACCCTCTGCCAGTGTTGCTCTTCCTGCAACGGAGGTGCTCCTGGCTTGCTGTGTGGAGGTCTGTACTTTGGTTCACAGCTGAGACAGAGCAGGTGCTGTAGTGGAGACAGGCAGAGAGTACATGGCAGCTGCTTCCCCAGCATGACCCCGTCTTGAGGAACCCCTCTGCCTCTGCGGCCCAGCTCTTGGATTTGTAGATCTACTCCTGTAACAAACCTGGCACCAATTTGGAGCCTAATCTTTTGGCATAGGGGCTGGTTAGCTCCATGCTGGAACTCGTGTTGCCTCTGCTCATGTTTGTTTAGTACTTCCTGTGCTGTTGGGGCTCTTCCAGATGCTGCAATAGACATATAAAACAAAACATATGTTTTGTTTTGTCTTTTGTCTTTTTAGGGCTGCACCCGCAGCACATGGAGGTTCCCGGGCTAGGGGTGTAATCAGAGTTGTAGGCGCTGGCCTACACCACAGCCACAGCAATGCCAGATCCTGAACCCACTGAGCGAGGCCAGGGATCAAACCCGCAACCTGATGGTTCCTAGTCGGATTGTTTCCGCTGTGCCGTGATGGGAACTCCAATATAAAAGCCAGTTTTAAGGAAAGAAATGTATAGTTTCTTTCTTTCTTTTTAGGCCACACCTGCAGCATATGGAAGTTCCTAGACCAGGGATTGAATCTGAGCTGCAGCTGCCACAACGGCCAGTTCCCACTGTGCTGGGCTAGACTGAACCTGTGCCGCGACAGTCAGATTCTTAACCCATAGTAAAAATTCCACTCTGGCAAATCTTAAGCTCTTCGGCATGAAGATTAATGCTATACCTCCAACTTTGAGAACGTTTCATTAGGATGGTTTACTGTGTGCCAGGATGAGATGAAATGCATTTTTTTTTTCTTTTAGGGCCACACCCACAGCATATGGAGGTTCCCAGGCTAGGGGTCAAATCAGAGCTGCAGCTGCCAGCTTAAGCCATGGCTACAGCAACGCCACATCTGAGCCATGTCTGTGACCTACACCACAGCTCATGGCAATGCTGGATCCCCAACCCACTGAGTGAGGCCAGGGCTTGAACCCACATCCTCATGGATAGTCAGATTTGCTATCAATAAGCCATGATGGGACCTCCCATAAATGCATTCTTGATTCATTTAATCCTAACAATCACGTGAGTTTACCCATTCATGTAAACATACCTGCTTTACAGATGAGAAAACAGAGAATCAGCATTTAAGTAACGTGGCCAGTGAGTGGAGGAGCTAGAATCTGCGCCTAGATTTCTGTCCCCCAACCTTGGCTTTTTCCATCAGGTCTAGAATCCCCTGTGTGCGAGATGTTTCTTCCTTGGCTTTTCTTTATCTTAATATTACAATTTAAAATAACATTTCTTGGACTTCCTGTCATGGTGCAGTGGAAACGAATCCGACTAGGAATGTTGAGGTTGCGGGTTTGATTCCTGGCCTCGCTCAGTGGGTTCAGGTTCTGGCATTGCCGTGAGCTGTGGTGTAGGTCACAGATGTTGCTCAGATCTGGCATTGCTGTGGCTCTGGCGTAGGCCAATGCTACATTTCCGATTAAACCCCTAGCCTGGGAACCTCCATATGCCGTGGGTGCGGCCCTAAAAGGGAAAAAAGACAAAAAAACAAAACAAAACAAAAAACATTTCTTTGATTCATTTGACATAGAAAATGTATGAAAAAAACCAAAAATAGTCTGTAATCTCGCTAGCTGTCACTAATGTTGACATTTTTTAAAGTTCCCAAAATACATTTGCAAGAGTTCCTGTTGTGGCTCAGCAGGTTAAGAACTTAACTAGTATCCATGAGGATGTGTGTTCAATCCTTGGCCTCACTCAGTGGGTTAAGTATCCGGCATTGCTGCAACTGCAGCATAGGTCACAGATGAGGCTCAGATCTGGTGTTGCTGTGGCTGTGGTGTAGGCTGGCAGCTACAACTCTGATTCCACCACTAGCCTAGGAACTTCCATATACCCCAGGTGCAGCCCTAAAAAACAAAAACAAAAACAAAACCCCAAAATCATAAAAACATATTTGCATGTGTATAGGAAAGTCCAACAGTATAGAAGAGTACAAAATGAAAATTTAAAAGCTCTCTTCCCATTAACAATTTCTTAGGTATCCTTCCAGAAAATAGAAATTATGTAAGCAGTTATACACAGGTGCACATACACTTACATCCCTTTTTATTACACAAAGTATATATTATGCATGTTTGGTATGTGTTTTTTCTTGCACAATAAACCTTAGCAATTTTTTGCTATCATCATACTGAGATTTATTTTAGTAAAAAAAAGGAAAACTTTTTTAGGAGTTCCTGCTGTGGCAGGGAGGGTTAAGGACCTGGCATTGCTACAGCTATGGTGTAGGTCACATTCAATCCCTGGCCCAGGAACTTCCATATGCTGCAGGAGCAGCCAAAAAAAAAGGTGTTTTTTTTTTTTTTTTTTTTTTTTTTTTAGCAGCTGCATAGTACTCTGAATGGCTAGCAACTAGCCTTATACTTTTCAGTAAAAAATGCAAGGTTGGAGTTCCTGTTGTGGTGCAGCGGAAACGAATCCAGCTAGTACCCCTGCGGATGCAGGTTCAGTCCCCAGTGTCACTCAGTGGGTAAGGACCCCGTGTTGCTGTGGTTGTGATTTTTACCCCTAGCCTGTGAATTTCCACATGCTGCAGGTGTGACCCTGAAAAAGCCAAAAAAAAAAAAAAGTAAAGCAAAGCAAAGAAAAGGCAGGGTAAGCAATGTAGAGGATTTAGGTATGGAATGGAACCTCCAAAGCATAAGTGAAGTTTAGAGAGCTAAGTTACAGAGCCAGGAATCAGTCCAGAACTGATACAATGCACAGTTATCAGCACCATCTCCCAGCAACCTTGTGGTACCAACACTTTCCCATGGAAATGAACTTACAGATGCTAATCCTTACCCCAAATAAACTCAGTAAGAGGAGAAGCTTGAAGTCATCTCTGTTTCGTCTGGCTCTAGCCCCATGTCCTTGCCACAAGATCACACTGCCTGAGTCCTAAAAAGTAAAACAACTTCAAGTGTTTCAAAGCTTCCAGAGATTTGGCAGTGTAGCTGTTCCCTATCTCTATTGCCACTTGCCGAGATGATTCCTGTCCTTTCTCTACTCAGATCACCAGTGCCAGTCATTGTCATTCATTGAGTCAATCTAGACCCCAATTCTAAAGAACCCTAAACACTTTTTTTTTTTTTTGGTTGAATGAATGGCATGCGGAAGTTCCTGGGCCAGGAACTGAACCCCTGCCACAGCTGCAAACCAAGCCGCAGCAATGATGACACCTGATCCTTAACCCACTGAGCCACCAGGGAACTCCAAAAGAACCCTAAAACCCTAAAATCTTAGGGAAAGAGGAGGACAGTGTAGAGGAACTAAAGAGAAATATTTTTAAAATGCCCCATGTCTAATTTTCCCTTTGTGCTTATTTCAACTCCATTTCACAAGATAATAATTTATCTAGTTATTGAAAAGGGCTCCTGCCAGATGGCTGCTGGGGAAAACGAATGTGAGGACCGCAGGGTAATATGAGATTCCTAGCAACTGGCGCTGGACCCATGGAAAAATATGTCATCTCTTGGGCAGCTACTGCCTGAGCAGTGAGTGGGTGCCAGGCCTTGGTTGCTGGAAAGGAGGCCAACTACAGGGAGTGTGGGGGCCACAAGGAGTCCATCCCAGTGTTGGTGGAGGCTGGAGAATTCAAGCATAACTAGCTTTCCTAGGAGTACCACGCTCGGTCAGTTTCTGCAGGCAGCTCCATACAAGGCCCTTGACAATGAGTTGACTATTTTGCTAAGCATTTTCCACCCACTGTCATGCATTTATTGGCCATTTTCCCTTGGCCCAAAATGCCCCACCCTTACACCTCCCCTGATCTTTGCCAGCCTACGCATATTCATTCTTTCTTTCTTTCTTTTTAGGGCCAAACCATGGCATATGGAAGTCCCTAGACTAGAGGTCTAATCAGAGCTGTAGCCACCGGCCTATACCACATCTACAGCTATGCAGGATCCTTAACCCACTGAGCAAGGCCAAGGACCGAACCTGAGTCCTCATGGATACTTGTCAGGTTTGTTAACTACTGAGCTGCCATGGGAACTCCCCATTCTTTTTTTTTTTTTTTTTTTTAATTAAAAAAATTCGTCTCCTATTCATGCTTCATGACATAGATAGCCATGGTCACCTTTGTGAAGCCTTCTTTGATTTTTGCCTTGAATTAGCATTTGAAGCCCTCTTATGAGCTCCTATAACACCTTCCCTTTAGTTCTAAGTCCCTGTCATTCAGCAAATACACATCATGTACCCAACGTGCCATGCCCTGTTCTAAGTATCACACTGTAATGCAGTGTCTAGTGTGTGTCCCCAAGTGGATTATAAACTGCATAAAGAGAATCTCTATGTTCTTGGCCTCCAGTACAGGACGTGCACGTGGCTGATCCTCTAGGAACAATTTGATTTTAGTAGAATACCCATCGTAATTCCTTGATTCAATGTGCTTCCTTCTAGTGAACACAGATAACTAGAATTCATGGGAAACAATTTAGCATTTCATTGGAGGGGGGCAGGGAGTAAGATGATTAATTCCTGTTTAAGGCTGGAGATGAAAACAAAAAACCCAGAAAGGGAAGCTTTCACTTAGGTTTCACTAGGGTGGCTGGGTTCCTTCTCAGTTCTACACCTGACATTGCAACAAGGTGAGGTTAACTGCCCTGGGCTGGCTCTTCTTGAAAACTCAAAGGCCCTCTTGGTGCCTAGCAACAACCTGACTGCCCAGAATAGTGATTTTGAAGCTGGGTGTGTCTCCTGGGCAGGAAGCCACCAACACCACCAAGGCAGCCAGGGCCTCCCCTTCACTTCCTCTGAGCCAAAACTCCGCCTTCACTTGGGGCCAATACTTAGTGTTTTGCAGCCCGGTTTTAGGACACAGATGGGATGTTTTCTAGCAAAGATAACTCCAACGCTTATGAGGTGTGTGATCTCAGACAAGTCAAATCTCTGAGCTCTAGCTCCCACGCCTGTCTTGTTTCTGTCTTATTCCCAGCTAGGGTCATCCCAGCATAACACCGGAAGCACAGAAACCTTCAGTAAATGCGCTTATATCCAAACCTACTTGGTTAAGGGAAGAGGCAGTTAGTGATTCTCTCTCAGCTGTGCCATTGGTCTTGTTCCTTCCTTCCGAGTCTCTCTCGCAAACCCCTCCACCTTCCTATTTCTCCACCTTTCCTGTTCTTACCTTCTCACTCCTCCTCATCTCTCTCCTCATTGCTTGTCTTACCCACAGGCACTGAATCTCATCATCTAAAAAATTCTACGTGTTTTTTTTAGGGCTGCACTCGCAGCATATGGAGGTTTCCCAGGCTAGGGATCAAACTGGAGTTACAGCTGCTGGCCTACACCACGGGCACAGCAAGGCGGGATCTGAGCCGCATCTTCAACCTGCACCACAGCTCACAGCAACGCCGGATCCTTAACCCACTGAGTGAGACCAGGGAGCAAAACAAGAACCTCATGGTTCCTACTTGGATTCGTTTCGGCTGCGCCACAACGGGAACTCCAAAAATTCTACGCTTCTTAAAAAAAAAAAAAAAAAAAAAACACAAGCATTAAAAAAAAATTTTTTTTTTAGGGCCACACCCATGGTATTTGGAAGTTCTCAGGCTAGGGGTCAAATCAAAACTGTGGCTGCTGGCCTACGCCACAGCCATAGCAACACCAGATCCAAGCCAAGTCTGCGACCTACACCATAGCTCATGGCAACACTGGACTCATGGAGCAAGGCCAGGGATCTAACCCACGTCCTCATGGACACTAGTCATGTTCCTTACTGCTGAGCCACAACAGGAATTCCCATTTGGTTTTTAGGTCAATACTACCCATATAGGGACCTTTGGCTTTTAAAATTTAAATATAACATGCATCTTATAACGTACACAAATCTTAGGTGCATGACTCGATGTATTTATACAAAGTGGGCATACTCCAAAAACCACCTTCCAGATGAAGATACAGAATTTCACCAGCTCCCCAGAAATATCCCTCATACCCTTTCCTAGTCATTAACCCTCTGAAAGGTAACTGTTAGGAGTTCCCATCATGGCTCAGTGGTTAACGAATCCGACTAGGAACCATGAAGTTGTGGGTTCGATCCCTGGCCTTGCTCAGTGGGTTAAGGATCTGGCGTTGCCGTGAGCCGTGGTGTAGGTTGCAGACGTGGCTCAGATCCCGTGTTGCTGTGGCTCTGGCATAGGCTGGCAGCTACAGCTCTGATTCGACCCCTGGCGTGGGAACCTCCATATGCCATGAGAGCGGCTCAAGAAATGGCAAAAAAGACAAAAAAAAAAGTAACTGTTAGGATTTCTATTGCCCTAGAGAAGTGTTGCCTGTTTCAGAACCACATGGAAAAATACAACATACACCCCTTTGTGTCTGGCTTGTGTTCAAAAATATATCTGTGCAATTTGTCTCCTGAGCATCCTGCTTTTCCATGCCTGTGGACCTGGGCATGCCTGTTCTTTCTACCAGAAAGCTGTTGTATTGGCATGCCTCACCCTGGCCTGACCAGTCTGTGCAAGTCCTCTAGACTCAGATCAAACCTCTCTTCTTAGGGAAATCTTCCCTGATTAGTTCTGTGTTCGAATCCCAGCTCATCTACCTATCAGCTAGATGACTCGGGGCACCTGTCACTAACCTCTTCAAGCCAGTGTGTTTTTTTTGTTTGTTTTTGGGGTTTTTTTTTTGGCTGCACTCAGCATGCAGAAGTTCCTGGGCCAGGGATTGAACTTGAACCACAGCAGTGACAACACCAGGTAAATCCCCTATTATTATTGAAGATCTGTTTCTTTTTTCCCTCCTACCTCTTCCCTCCTTCCTTCCTCTCGTTTCTTTCTTTTGCCATGCCCACAGCATGTGGAAGTTCCAGGGCCAGGGATCAAACCCATGCCATAGCAGCAACCTGAGCCACAGCCGTGACAATGCCGGGTCCTTAACCCACTGAACCAGGGAATTCCCAGAGTTTCTATATTCTAGAGTGCATGTGAATTTCAATTGAGATAATACATATTAAACACTGAGAACAATGCCTAGAAGACAGGCAGTATTTCATAAATGTTAGGTATAACTCTTGTGGATTCTCTTCTTATTCCCCTAGATTGATAGCCTGTCTTCATGCATTTTGATTATTGCTTGTCCCGTTGTGCGACCTTAATTCTTTGAATAGGGATTGTATTTTCATTCATTGTGTTTTTTCAACAGTCATTTATGAGAACATACTCTATTCTGGCACTGAGGGTACAGTGGTAAAGAAAGGCCTTCAGTGTACTTCTTAATGGGAAGAGACAGACAGTAAGAAAAATAAAGACGTGAGATAATTCTTTTTTTTTTTTTGTCTTTTTGTCTTTTTGCCTTTTATAAGGCCACTCCCGTGGCACATGGAGGTTCCCAGGCTAGGGGTCGAATCAGAGCTGCTGGCCTAGGCCAGAGCCACAGCAATGTGGGATTCGAGCTGTGTCTGTGACTTACACCACAGCTCACAGCAACGCCAGATCCTTAACCCACTGAGTAAGGCCAGGGATCGAACCCGCAACCTCATGGTTCCTAGTCGGATTCGTTAACCACTGAGCCACGACGGGCGCTCTGAGAGCATTTTGGATAATGATAAGTACTAGGAAGGGAGTTAAGCCAGGCGGTGTGAGAGTGGATTAGGAGTGCCACTTAAGCTGGGTGAGGAGGATGTCTTCCTGAAGAGGTGATATTTGAGCAAATACCTCCGGGTGGAAAGGAATAGGCACGTGCAGAGCAGGAAGGAGAACAGCAAGTGTGATGCTCTGAGGTAGGCTCTGAAAGCTCAGGTGTGTCTGGGGAACAACAAAGACAGCAGCACAGCTGGAGCTCGGTGAGTGAGTAAATGGTCCAGAGGAGGTTGGAAGAGCCAGGAGAAGCCATTGAAATGGTTAAGCAGGGGGATATTCTTTGCCTTTGCCTCCAAGCTGCCTAGTGCATCATAGACACTCTCTGTTGAATGTTTGGGACCACATGCCCATGACCAGTTGGTCCACGTGGGCGATTCTCAGATGATTCCCAAGTTCAAATGTCATCATTGTGCCAGGTTCCTCTGGGTTCTTAGAAGCCCTGCTGGATGGGGAAGGAGTTGCTCATCTGTTTCTAGATTTTTCTCTTCCATCCCATCTCATTCACCCTTCTTCGGTGACCCACATTATCTCCAGCAGAGACGTGTAACAGAGATGGAGGCAAGCCTGGGCTGGTTAGACAAAAGGCAGCTAGGAAACAGGTTCAGTCAGTCTGTCTCCTTTCTCTGACTCCAAGGAGGATCCAGGTCCCTGGACAAGTGTAATGATGAGGCACGAAGTGGAGGAGGGAGGCTGAGCAGCAGGAGGGGCTGCAGAGAGAGTGGAGGGTGGGGTCAAAGCCTGATGAATAGGTTTTAGCTGCAGCAGCCCTGGACCCTTATGGTGTGGCAGGTCCAAGCAGGAGTACATCTGCTGTCCTTGAGGAAGAGCAGGGCTGCTGGCAAGGCCTGGGCCATGACCAGCCAGAGGAGGGAAGGACCAGCCAATAAGTATATCAGAATGGAAGTGTAGGCTTGAGTCTCAGTGATTTACACAACAACATCAACCTTCTGGTAACAACAGTGAGATCTTACTTTTCTTTCCTCCCTCCCTCCCTTCCTTCTATCCTTCCTTCCTTTCCACACTGCAGTATATGGAATTTCCCAGGCTAGGGGAGTAAATCAGAGCTGCAGCAGCTGGCCTACACTGCAGCCACAGTAACATGGGATCGAAGCCATGTCTGTGATCTATGTTGCAGCTTGTGGCAATGCTAGATCCTTAACCCACTGAGCGAGGCCAGAGATTGAACCTGCATTCTCATGGATACTAGTCGTGTTCTTAACCTGCTGAGCCACAATGGGAACTCCTTTATTTAATTATTTCCAACCTTAATGTTTAATTTTTTTGGCCACACCTGCCACATGCCCAAGTTTCCAGACCAGGGATCTATGCAAGCCACAGCAGTGACAACACTGGGTCCTCAACTGCCAGGCCACCAGGGAACTCCTCTAACCCTAATTTTTATGAACTATTACATATCAGAAAAAGCACATCAGACAAATATACAGTACAATAAATAATTACAAAATAAACATCCATATACTCATCACCCAGGTCCTGAAATAAAACACTGTCAATCCTGTCCCTCAACCCTGAAAACTCCACCCCTTCCCGATCACAACCTCCTTCAGAGGAACCAGTAGCTGGGTTTTTATAATAATCATTCCTTGATCTTCTTGATAGCTTTATTGTCTATGAATTATGTAGACAATCTTTTTTTTCTTTTTTGGTTTTTTAGGGCCACACTTGCGACATATGGACGTTCCCAGGCTAGGGGTCGAATCAGAGCTGTAGCCACCGGCTTACACCATAGCCACAGCAGTGGTGTAGGATCCGAACCGTGTCTGCGAACTACACTACAGCTTACGGCAACGCTGGATCCTTAACCCACTGAGCAAGACCAGGGATAGGACCTTCATCCTCATGGATGATAGTCAGATTCATTAACCACTGAGCCATGTCGGGGAATTCCCTAGAAAGTCTTAAATGAGGATTTTCTCATGTAAATCTTCAGACTGAAGACCACAAAGGAGAGCCTTTTTAATGTGGATCCTCCTCTTCTTTAGTAAATCTTGGCAAGCTCTAGGGAGACAGTAATGGATTTGTGGTTTTTGGCATTTGGCAGGGGATGCAGTTTTGAGGCTTCTCTCTCTCAGCCCATGTTTAAGTGCTCACTGTGTTTTAGGCACCTGAAGAGCACTGCTAGGGACACACAGATGCATCCAAAACCAAGCCTGCCTCTGGGAGCTTAGAGTCAGGAGAGAAAGCATGGATAAACATGACAGAACAGGGTGAGGCCCGATGAAATCCTCAGATAAGTGCTGTGGGTGTTTAGAAGAGGCAGTGATCACTTTTGGCAGCAGGAATCAGAGTGAGCTTTGTGGAAGAGGGAGCATCATGCTCATTCATGCATTATTTATCAAACATTTTTGAGGGCCAGCAGGAAACGAGGTAAAAGGAAACAAAAATAAGACTCCCGCCTGCACATGGCCTAATGTTTAGTAAGCTCAGATACAAATGATACCAAAATGGTATGCTTTAAATACAGAGTGTGGTAGGAATAATTGTTTGCCTGGGGTTGTCAGGGAAGCTTTTAGAGCTGAGGTCTAGACTTGTCCTTGAAGAAAAAAAATAGGAGTCTGGCAGACGGATAAGAGAACCACTGAATCCGCAGTCAGAGTTGGGAAAGAATGTAAGGTCAATGTTGGCAAAAGGTACAGTTCCTGGTGGGAAGGAGAGTGAGGCTTGACAAGTAGGATGGATAAGCAGGAAAGGTGTTCTAGGTAAAGGGAACAGCATGAGCAGGGGCATAGAGGCCAGAAATCATGGTACCT
The DNA here is from genome assembly GCF_016906955.1 of Phacochoerus africanus. NCBI lineage: Eukaryota > Metazoa > Chordata > Mammalia > Artiodactyla > Suidae > Phacochoerus > Phacochoerus africanus. The sequence goes on from NC_062551.1 coordinate 79,606,710, forward strand.
GCATGCACAATACTAAGTAATTTAATCTAGCAGAAGCATAAGTATATGATGGAAGTTGTGATGGCTAATTTTATAGGTCACCTTGACCTAGCCATGGCGTGCCCAGATATTTGGTCAAACATTATTCTGGATGTGTCTGTAGGGTTTTTCTGGGTGATATTACCATTTGAACCAGGTTGAAGAAAGCAGATTGTACTCTCTAATATGGTGAGCCTCATCCAATCAGTTGAAGGCCTGAATAGAACAAAAAGGCGGATCCTCCCTTGAGGAAGGAAGAATTTTTCCTGGCTTTGGACTCAGACTAAAACACTGAGTATTCCTGGGTCTTGAGCCTACTGCAACCGAAACTTTGGCTCTTCTGGTTTTGGGGCTATAGGACTGGAACTATACACCATCAGCTCCCCTGGGTCTCCAGCTTGCCAACTCAATCCTGCGGACTTATCCTCCATAATTGTGTGAATCAATTCCTTATAATAATTGGTACAGCCACTGTGGAAAACAGTATGTAGGCTTCTCAAAAAACTAAAGGTAGAATTTTATGATCCAGCAATCTTACTCCCGAGCATCCATCCAGAGAAAACCATAATTTGAAAAGATACATGCACCCCAGTATTCATTGCAACACTATTTACATTAGCCAAGACATGGAAGCAACCTAAATGTCCATTGACAAAGGAACGGATACAGAAGATGTAGTACATATAAACAATGGAATACTACTCAGCCATAAAAAAGAATGAAATAATGCCGTTTGCAGCAACATGGATGGACCTAGAGATTATCATAGTAAGTGAAGTTAGACAGTGAAAGACAAACATCATATGATATTACTTATATGTGGAATCTTAAAAAAGGATACAAATGAACTTATTTGCAGAATAGAAACAGACACACAAACTTTGAAAACAAACTTATGGTTACTAAAAAGGACAGGTTGGGGGGGAGGGATGGATTGGGGATTTGGGATTGGCATATATACACTGTGGTATATGGAATGACCGTCCAGTGGGGACCTGTTGTATAGCACAGGAAAGTTCTCCCCAATATTCTGTGATAATCCATATGGGAAAAGGATCTAAAAAAGAATGGATGTGTGGATATATAAAACTGAATCACTTTGCTGTACAGCAGAAATTATCACAACATTGTAAATCAACTATACTTCAATAAACTTTAAAATATGAAAAAAATTTAAAAATTCCTGGAGTTCCCGTCATGGAGCAGTGGTTGGTGAATCTGACTAGGAACCATGAGGTTGTGGGTTCGATACCTGGCCTTGCTCAGTGGGTTAAGGATCCGGCATTGCCATGAGCTGTGGTGTGGGCCGCAGACACGGCTTGGATCCCGCGCTGCTCTGGCTCTGGCGTAGGCCAGTGGCTACAGCTCCAATTAGACCCCTAGCCTGGGAACCTCCATATGCTGTGGAAGCGGCCCTAGAAAAGGCAAAAAAAATAAAATAAAAAAATAAAAATTCCTTATAATAAACTCTCTTCAGGTAGGTAGAGATTTAATAGGAAATATAAACAAATGTATATATAGATAGATGTAGATCTGTCTAGCTATCTATTGAATATCCTGTTGGTCCTCTGAAGACCTCTGACAAATACAGAAGGGAAAGGGAAATAAGTTTGGAAAGACAAGTGGGATTATCGAGGACACAGACTACCTGGCTAAAGGACTTTGAATTTTATTTTGAAGATAAGGGAGAGAAAACAATGTGGGGGCACTCCCTGAACTGGGAAGTGACTTAATAAAAACTGAGATTGGGGAAGATGATGGTTGTGTTGTGTAAAGCGAATTAAAACAGAGGTTCTTTTTTTTTTTTTTTTTTTTTTTTTTTTAAGGACCTCACTCGGGGCACATGGAGGTTCCCAGGCTAGGCATCAAATCAGAGCTTCAGCTGCTGGTCTACACCACAGCCACAGCAAGCAGGATCCAGGCCGCATCTGCGACCTACACTGCAGCTCAAGGCAATGCCAGAATCCTTAACCCACTGAGCAGGACCAGGGATGGAACCTGCCTCCTCATGGATACCAGCTGGTCCATTACCACTGAGCTACAATGGGAACTCCCTCTTTTTTTTTTTTTTTTTTTTAACTTTTGGCCATGTACATGGCATGTGGAAGTTCCCCGCCCAGAGATTGAACCAGTGTCACAGCAGTGACAATGCTGGGTCCTTAACCCACTGAGCCACCAGGGAATTCCAACACAGAAATTCGTAAAGGAAGCTTCTAGAAATTGGATATTAATTTTGTGGTTTTAGGATCTAATGCAGAAAAGTTTGGGAACTCTGAATGTACAAAGGTACAAGGGATCAGAATAGACAGAGGCTCCATGGAACCCGAAGCATGTGGGAAGCAAAAGATGATTTCAGTGGTGCTGATGGAACTTATGAGCAGCTGGGAATTTGGAAATGGGGGTGAATAAGGGCTGGAGGAGATAGAGATTTGGGAATTATCAACATAGAGGCTGGTGGCAAGTACTACATTGGGTCAGCCATGGTGAGCAAGGGTGGCAGAGGGATTCTTCAAGGGTCTTGTAGTTGCAAGTGATGGAAAGCTACTTGACCTGGCTCAGGCAGGAGAACAAATTGGTGGCTAATGTGACTGTAAATTGAAACAAGACTGGATGGATCCAAGGGCTCAAACAATGCTGATGGGACTTGGTTTCACTGTCCTGCCTCTCAGCTCAGTTTCCCCCTGTGTCTTGGTCTCAGTCTCAGGCAGTTTCTCTCCTTATAGTGGGAAGATGGTTGCCCACAGTGCCATGGTTACATGCTGCCTTCAGCAGATAAATTCATTTAAGTAGACATTTCTGACCAAAGTTCCAGAATTGAATCTCGCTGTTCTCATTGTGTCATATGCTCATTGCTGAGATGCTGTGGCAAGAGGGGCTCTCTAAAATGCTCTGATTGGAGTTCCTGGCATGGCTCAGTGGTAAGGAACCCGACTAGGCTCCATGAGGATGTGGGTTCGATCCCTGGCCTTGCTCAGTGGGTCAGGGATCTGGCATTGCCATGAGCTGTGGTGTAGGTCATAGACATGGCTTGGATCTCTAGTTGCTGTGGTTGTGGCTGTGGGCTGGCAGCTACAGCTCTGATTTGCCCCCTAGCCTGGGAATTTCCACATGCCTCCAGTGCAGCCCTAAAAAGATGAAAAGAAGAAGAGAAGAAGAAGAAGAAGAGAAGGAGAAGGAGAAGGAGAAGGAGAAGGAGAAGAAGAAGAGGAGAAGGAGGAGAAGGAGAAGAAGGAGACGAAGGAGACGGGAGAGGAAGAGGAAAGAGGAAGAGGGGAGAGGAAGAGAAGAAGAACAAGAAAGAAGAAGAAGAAGAAGAAGAAGAAGAAGAAAGACATAACGAAGAAGATAGAAGAAGAAGAAGAAGAAGAAAGAAGAAGAAGAAGAAGAAGCAGCTCTGATTGGCCAAGCACGGGTCACACATCTATCCCAGAGACTGGGAGTATACTCATCTTCTCTAGAGCCACAGGGATTGAGAATTTGGGGAAGAGTTGCCCCAGAAGAAATGGAAATGCTGTTACCAGGGGAAGAAGGAATGGACACTGTGCTGGTAACCAAAGGGGGAAGGAGAGCTGGAGACCCACAGGCTGCCCTCCTGTAAATATGAAAGATCTGCAGCCAGTGGGGTAGGTGGGAGAGAGCACTGGGAAGCTGGGGTTTGTGCAGGCAGCTAGGAAAGGGGTAGACTAGGGTCAAATAGTAATCTTACTGCTTTTGGGGCTGGGTAAAGATTGGGGAGGGAACTTCTGAAAAAAACCCAACAATGTAACAGACAAAGTGCTAAGTGAGTTCTTGTCCTCAGAATAAAGGCAGGAAAAGCCAAGCATTTGGGTGACACCCCACCAAGATAATCCTGCTGATGGAAAGGGCAGACATTGTCTGGGGACATTCAGGGGATTGTGAGATGGGATGGAGGAAAGGTCGCTGCCAACCAGTCTTGCAGGGAGAGAAAACAACCCATTTTCCCTCAGGTTTAAGAAGCAAAGCTCATGCATTTTTACAACAGTCAAAAATTTACAAAAAAAAAAAAAAGGAGTTCCCGTTGTGGCACAGTGGTTAACGAATCCTACTAGGAACCATGAGGTTGCAGGTTCGGTCCCTGCCCTTGCTCAGTGGGTTAACGATCCAGCGTTGCTGTGAGCTGTGGTGTAGATTGCAGACGCGGCTCGGATCCCGCGTTGCTGTGGCTCTGGCGTAGGCTGGCGGCTGCAGCTCCGATTCAACCCCTAGCCTGGGAACCTCCATATGCCGTGGGAGCGGCCCAAGAAATAGCTAAACACACACACACACACACACACACACACACACACAAAATTTAGAGCAGCCCAAAAAAAATTCAAACAATAGGAGATTGACTGGATAAATATTGTAAAAATATCCATACAGTAGAATGCAGCTTTTAAAAATGATGTTTTATTTGACATGGAAAGATGTTCACAATGTAGTTTCGAGAGAGAAACACAGAGTACAATGTGTTTTTTGTGCAATAAATGTGTGTAGGTATATTTGTATCTGTGAATATCTGGGAAGGTGTACACCAAAATGTTAATAGTATCACTAGGGTAGGACTGCAGCTGAAGCTTATCATCTGATTTCACTGTAATAAACCTGCTAGGTAGCATGTGGGTCAGCTAGAGTCCCAACTCTGCTACCGCCTGGCTTGGTGACCTTGGGTAAGTCTCTTAACACCTCTGAGCTTGCATCAATAAGTGAGGGTAATGGTTCTTAGGCCATAGGGTGGTTGTGAATTTTACATGAACTACTATGTTTAGATGCAAATTTGTTAGCATCATACCTATAGTAATCACTCTAAAACGTAGTTCTTGTTTAATTAAAAAAGTCCAGGAGTTCCCGTTGTGGCTCAGTGGTTAACGAATCTGACTAGGAACCACGAGGTTGTGGGTTTGATCCCTGGCCTTGCTCAGTGGGTTAAGGATCCGGCGTTGCCGTGAGCTGTGGTATAGGTCGCAGATGCGGCTCGGATCCTGCGTTGCTGTGGCTCTGGCATAGGCTGGCGGTTACAGCTCCAATTAGATCCCTAGCCTGGGAACCTCCACATGCCGTGGGAGAGGCCCAAGAAATGGCAAAAAAAAAAAAAAAAAGACCAAAAAATAAAATAAAATAAAATGAAACATTCGAAACAATAAAAAAAAGTCCAAAGGGAAATATGACTATTAAAAATATTGTAAATAGATGTCTTTCTTGGCCAAATAACTGTGGCAGTCATCAATAAATGAATTATTGTAGTTCCCCTCGTAGCTCAGAGGAAACTAATCTGACTAGTATCCATCCATGAGGATGCAGGTTTTATCCCTGGCCTTGCTCAGTGGGCTAAGGATCTGGCGTTGCCTTACGCTGTGGTGTAAGTTGCAGACAAGGCTTGGATCCCGGGTTGCTATGGCTGTGGTGTAGGCCAGCAGCTACAGCTTCAATTTGACCCCTAGCCTAGGAACCTCCATAGGCCAGGGGTGCAGCCCTAAAAAGAAAAAAATAAAGAACTATTATTAAGATAAGCTATTTTCCTCTAACACTAGGCACCGTCTGAGAAAAGACCGAGAAGGCTCCTATTCTGAAGTGTGCACACTGGCAAGGAAGACGGATGACAAACAGGTGCTGTGAGGATAGGATGATCAGGAAGGCAGTGACATTTGAAGGCAGAGGGCCAAAGGAAGGACTGTTGAAGAGGAGGCAGCCAGGGGAAATTGTGAATCTGAGGCCTTGTTGTGGGGAGGAAGTCTCTAAACCAATCGATGACGGATGTCGCTGGAACGAGGGACAGTAGGGTGGAAGCAGAGAAGCGAGCACTCAGCTCTCAAGCCATACGGGCCGGGGGAGTCAGAGAGCCATCCACTTGCATTGTGGTCACAAGTCATGCCCCTTTTCGAGTAGCCGCTGTCTTCTTTGCAAAATCAGGATGATGATACTTTGAAAAAGTGCAAAGATCAAAAGAAATGTTAGTTGTGGTGCTTTGCAAACGACAATTTATAGCATTATTACAAATATATGACAGCCACTGGAGAAACAGTTACAGGCGCAACACACGAAAGGGCAAGCAGGGCTGCCTGGCGCGTGCGCGTTAGGCTGCCTGAGCCTGGGGAGCGGATGAATTCAAGCTCCGCCCGAAACAGCTCGGCCTCTTTTCGCCTCGGATCCCTCCCACTTCCGCGGGCTCCCAACGCTGCGTCTTCTGCGTGCTGACGTCAGGCGCGTGCCCCTGTCCGCAGCTGAGGAGACCCCGCGCATTGCTGCCAACGCCCCGGCTGAGGAGCTGAGGTGAGTGCGGGGTCCTAGGCTCCCCGCGGGAGCGGGTTCCCCACCGTCCCGTTTCCGCTGCGCCGCGCCCGGCCTCTCCCAGTCCACAGGGACGCCCCGCGTCTGGGTTCCTGGGAAGCTTGGGAGCGCGGGGCGTGGAGTGTGTGTGTGTGTGTGGGGGGGGGGTGCCCGGCTCGCGCGGCGCCGTTCGGGCGAACGCGGGTCCGGGTTCTGTCCGAGGACGGAGGCGAGGAAGTCGCGGCGGGCAAGGCGGGGGGCGCACGTCGGCCGAGAGGTGTGCGGCCCGGCTGTGGGGTGCCGGGCCGAGGGCGCGGCCGTGCTGTCACCCGGCAGCGGCGGAAGGAAGGGGTCACACCCATCCCGGCCGCCCGGCTCCCCTCCCCCCGGCCCTGCGGACCCCTGAGGCGGGCGGCGGGCCCGGGCGCCGCGAGCCGCGGAGACGCTCGCGGGCGCCCGGGCTGCCCGGGGTGGCGGTGGCCCGGGCTTCCAGGCCGGGTCTGCCCCCCGCGCCCCGGCCTCGACTTCCTGCTTCGCCCGGCGCGGCCGCAGACATTTTGCGGCGGGCGGGGGGGAGGGGAGCGGATTGCGAGCGCGGCCGGGAAGTGGCGGCCGGGGAGCGGGCGGCTAGCTGACCGCCCCGGGTTTGCCTGCGACGCGCCTCTTTCCGCGGTCCCGCAGCCGGACGCCTGGTCCCACTGGGTGGGCCTGGTCGCCGCTTCTCCGGTCTTCTTTATTCCTGCCTTAGGTCGAGTTCCTGATGCCGTTTCCGTTTGCTTCTCCAACTCTCTCCCTGCCTTTTCAGCTGAAGCTTCCCTTTCAGGGAGTTACCTAACCACCTCCCGAAACTGTCGTTCAGCCTTTTGCCCAGTTCCTCTCATTAGGGGGAAAATTTCTTTGTTCGTTTGTGTTTTTCGTCCCCTTTAATCCCAGAGAAATGCAGTGTGGAAGATTACGTCATCGCAATATAAGGGGTGAGAGTTTTTAACTCCTACAAGTCATGGACTCACTAAATTAAGACAGCATTTTGTAGCCTTGGTTGGGTCACCCATTGGCCTAGCCAACCTGTTTCCCAACGCATCAGAGATGATCTTTTGAAATCCTGGCCGTCTCATATGCATCTGAAAGCCAGGAGGGTTTAAAATCTCCGGATCAACTTGTGCCAGAGAATAAAACGTAAGACAACACCTTCTGCAGCCGCTTGCGTAGGCAGTAACTTTAAAGATCCCTTTGACTGTACCCGAATGAGATGAATTTATTTGTGGAAGCATTTCTTTGGTCTAAGATGCAATTCACAGACTGTTTAATTTCTCCCATATGATTTACCGATTCGGAATATGTACCTAAGTCAACTCACGTGCACTTTTGTGGTAAGGGTGTGTGAAAAGAGAATCAGTTCTTTTTACGCTTAATCTTTGCTTGGTAGTCAGTTTAATTTTGTAATTAAAAATGTTTTGGATCTTTAACCAAATAAACTTAAGTGAGTAATATTTTCAGACTTGGGATCACAGAATGTTAGGTACATCCTAAATTGTATATCCTTCATTGACTGCAGGGTAGTGTAGTACAGAAAAATGTTAGCATTGTAAAGCAAATGAGATCCAGTTGTGTAATGCATTGTTGTGAGGATAGTTCATGTTGGAACAAGCGCTTTCCTATTGTTTCTCGTTTGTATAGAGAGAACAGATTGCTTGTTAAGAAACACTTAAAAGTGGTAGGTTTACATCAGCTTTCTGTAGTGTGTAGGTGTTGGTAGATGATTGGATAGGTGTGGAGCTTGGATCTTCTGAAATATATTTATTTGCCATAATGTATCTTTTTAAGAAGATAAAAATGGAACACTTACCTGCTGCCATATTTCTCGAGTCTTCATAAGTTTAAATATATATATATATATCAATTTTCATCTTTCCTTTTAGAGTATAGCGGAATAGTTTGAGATCATAATTTTTAGATTGAGGCAAGGTGATAAGAGACTGGTAATTAACTGTGTATTAAAAATGAGCTCTTCCTCAGTAATTTCTTCCAAGACCCAAAAGATAGCACGTTCTTAAAATGTTTTCACATAATAACAACATCTGTACTCAGTTAAATTTAAATTTTTGGGAATCTGAGGCAGGTGTTGCAGCCTAGCTTAAATATCAGCGAGATTCTTAAAGCCCACCAAGCCCATATCTTGACTTTTTTGTGACTTCAAGTTTTTTTTTTTTTTTTAATTCGGGTGCTTTTTCCACTTACGGTTTATTAGAGATGCACTTCTGGTTGTTTTTAAAATAGTTACACTAATAAAATATTTTGATCTAAGAGGTTGCATTTGGAAAACTTTGAATTACAGTTTACTGTGCGTGTCTGAAAGTAGTATTTACAGTCATTCTTGGAAGTAGAAGTCAAACTATACTTTTATTTGTAAATACATTTTAAATGCATTTATTGTTTTTGGGTCTTTTTTGAGAGGACAAGGGATGCTTAATGAATATTTCAGGCTACAGGGCTTTGAAGGGAAAGAAGGTGTTAATATTTTGTTAACTTTTGTTCCATAGGTAGATCTATATATTCTATATTAAAAAACTTCATTCTAAGAGAAAGACAAATACCATATGATATCACTTATATGTGGAATCTAAAATATGGCACAGATGAACCTAGACCAGAAACAGACTCATAGACATGGAGAACAGACTTGTGGTTGCCAAGGGGGAGGGAGTGGGATGGACTGGGAGTTGGGGTTTAGTAGATGCAAACTATTACATTTAGAATGAATAAGAAATGAGGTCCTGTTCTATAGCATAGGGAACTATATCCAGTCACTTGTGATAGAACATGATAGAAGATAATAGAGAAAAAGAATGTATATATAACTGGGTCATTTTGCTGTACAGCAGAAATTGACAGAACATTGTAAATCTATAACATTTAAAAAAGAAACTAATTTTATAATACTTAAAAAAGAAACTAAAAAAATAAAAAAAAACTTCATTCTAGGCTTTCAATATTCACTCTTCTCTTCCAAGTCTGTTGGTTTCCTTGACTAGAATGCAAGTTTATGAATGAAGGCAGGCTTTTGACCTGGTATGGTCATTCCTGTATTCCTAGCACATAGAATAGTGCCAGATCCATGGTGTGTCTCAAGAAATATTTGTCAAATGAATGAATGTGATGATGTCTGAGGATTAATATTTTCTCTTTCTACGTATTCTGTAGGATGTGTACTGTGTTTCTTGAGACCTCTTTTGTGCTTGGTCAGCCATCTCCATATTTGGGCTCGTTGAAATGATGATACTAATCTATTTTTACTTGACCATATCCATCTGTTTAGTCCCATATATTCTGCAGCTATCTGGACAATTAACCATTGCTTAGAATATCTTTTTAGTTCTTACTCTCTGAAAAAATTATTCAGGCTATATTATTTGTTTCCTTCCTCTATTTGTTTGTTTAAAATAGTAGTTTATTTTTGCTACTTCTTCCTCTCAATTCAGCGGTATCAAATTCCTGGCCATGTTTTGTTTTGTCCTTTACATTTCTACTTTTAGTTACTCTTCCCTTCAGTCCAAATATTTTTGCTAAAGCAATTTTCATTACTTGTCGTTTCAGCTATGCCTGCCAGTGCTGCTATTGTAAGTCCTGAATGTCAAAACGCTTCTTTACTAGTTGCTTCTGGGACATTGCTCTCAAACTGCTTATCCATGATGTGAAACCAGGTTTTTGTCACCAAAATGGTGTCCCATTAAAATTTTTTCCTTGAACTATTTAGCTATTTACACTGAAATTCAAAACAGTTTTTCTTTTTTTTTAATTGTTAATTCCCCAACACAATTTTTTTTTCCACTCTACAGCATGGAGACCCAATTTCACATACTTGTATACATACTTTTTTCTCCCATTGTCATGTTTCGTTATAAGTATCTAGACATAGTTCTCAGTGCTACACAGCAGGATCTCATTGTTAATCCATTCCAAAAGCAATAGTTTGCATCCTTAACCCCAAACTCCCAATCCATTCCACTCCCTCCCCTTCTCCCTGGTCAACCACAAGTCTGTTCTCCAAGTCCATGATTTTCTTTTCCGTGGAAAGGTTCATTTGTGCTGTATATTAGATACCAGCCAAAACAGCTGCTTTTAAAAAAAAATATATTAAAAAGGGAGTTTCCCCTGTGGCACAGTGGAAAGGAATCTGTCTAGTATCCATGAGCATGCGGGTTTAATCCCTGGCTTCGCTCAGTAGGTCCTGGATCCAGCGTTGCTGTGAGCTGTGGCGTAGGTTGCAGATGTGGCTTGGATCCCACGTTGCTGTAGTTGTGGCCTAGGCCTGCAGCTATATTTCTGATTGACCTCTGATAGCCTGGGAACTTCCCTATGTCTAAGCTGTGGTCCTAAAAAGCAAAAAAAAAAAAAAAAAAATATATATATATATATATATATATATATATATAAAATGGTTGATTTATAGTGTTCTGTCAGTTTCTTCTGTGCAGTAAAGTGACCCAGTTGTGCATATATGCACATTCTTTTTCTTATAATATCTTTTGTCATGTTCTGTCAGAAATGATTGGATATAGTTCTCTGTGCTTTAAAACAGGACCTCATTTCTTATTCATTCTAAATGTAATGGTTTGCATCTACCAACCCCAAACTCCCCATCCATCCCATTCCCGCCCCCTCCCCGTTGGCAACCTTGAGTCTGTTCTTGTCTGTCAGTCTATTTCTGCAGAACGGTTTCTAATAGAGCAAAAAACTACATAATAAGTCATGGTATTCATTAAACCTTGGTGGTTGGTCACCTGAAGAGAACCTCTGTTGCTCACGCTGTTCTTTAACACTTTACACCTTAACGCTTGAATCATTTTCTTTAAGAGTAAGCCATTTTAATTCTGTTGCTGTATGTTCATGAGAGATACACTGCTAGTATGGTGATTAAAAGTGTAGGCTCTGGAACCAGACTACTTGGATTCAAATCCTGTTTCTGGTATTTATTAGCTATGTAAATCTCAGTAATGTCTTTGTGACTCGTTTACCTCCTGTATAATAGTTTCTCCTGTATAGTGTTAGGAGAATCCATTAATCTATGTGAAGTACTTAAGACAATTCACTGGCACATAGTAAGTGCCCTTTAGGTGTTTGCTCTTATTATTACAAACTCTCTTAGACCCTCACATTGGAGAAATTATCTGCATTTCTGTCAAAAATCAACATTTTAATAACCATCCTTCCCCTAGATTAATCTCATGAAACCGTAAACATTATTAAACGAAGTGGGGATTGTTGTCTTTTTAAAATTCTTATCCATTATCTGAACCAGTGCCATAGAAGTAAGGGTGTAACTTTTCAAGTATGCAGTATGTGGACTGTAGATCAGTAGCAAAAGGGTCACCCTGGGGGAGTTCTCTGGTGACCTGGTGGTTAGGATTCAGTGCTTTCACCACTGTGCCCTGGGTTCAGTCCCTGGTCTGGGAACTGAGTCCCACATCAAGTTGCTTCTTGCTGCAGCCAAAAACAAACGAACCCATCACCTTGGAGCTCATTAGAAATCTCATTCTCCATGCCAATCATACTGAATTAGAATCTGCATTTTAACAAGATTCCCAGGTGATTTTTAAATGCACATTAAAGTTTGGGAGTTTCTGTCGTGGCGTGGTGGTTAACGAATCTGACTAGGAACCATGAAGTTTCGGGTTCGAGTCCTGGCTTCGCTCAGTGGGTTAAGGATCTGGCATTGCCGTGAGCTGTGGTGTAGGTTGCAGATGCGGCTCCGATCCTGCGTTGCTGTGGCTCTTGTATAGGCTGGAGGCTACAGCTCCGATTCGACCCCTAGCCTGGTAACCTCCATATGCCATGGGAGCGGCCCTAGAAAAAGCAAAAAGACAAAAAAAAAAGTTTGAAGTAGCCTCTTCAGGACTCCTGGATTTCAGAAAAAGTGTTGAGTACTTTATTTTTATTTTTCCCCCTACTTAGGTATAACCTGGTCTCTTAGTGTGTCAGAATTTATTGCAGGGATTGAAATCTGGAAGTTAATGTAAAACCTATTTGGCTTTTAAAGGAATGAATTATAGTTTCTTTACTACTGTGTAGAATCAGCTCATGTCTCTGCTCATTTCAGGAACTAATGTGTTGTTTAGTTACTAAAGAGTCATTGCCCACTTAGTAATAACTAAATCTTAAATTCTAGTTTACACATATTTGAACTTGAGTTTAATTGCACTTTTGAACTCAGTGACATTTTATGGAAAACTAATCGTCAAGGAGAGTTTATGATTAGGATTATTCATAAAACGGGTGAAATAAAAAGTTGGCATTTATCTGGTCAAATGTGAACACTGTTTTCTGCCTTTTTTAAAAAAAACTAAAACTTTATCTCCAGTCTCAAGGGAAAATGTTAATAACTAAAGTCATCTTATTTAGCTGCCACCCTGAAAAAGTTATTGCTATTTTTAAAAAGGACTGGATTGAATTTTTCTCTGATTTTTTTTTTCTTTTTTCTTATACTATTTGGAGTCAGGATAGATTCACCAGCACTATCCCTGTGCAGTGTATGCTCTAGAGCAATGTTTCTTAACTTTTTTCAAATCTAGGGAGACAGAAAAATATTGTATGCTACACTGGAATAAATGGATAAGGCTGCTCTTCACTGAATGGAGGTGCTGCAGCCCCAGGAGAGCTGGGGGATCAGTGTCTCAGACACGCCTGTGTCTATTCTCTGTGTCCCAAGTGGCAATATGAAGCCTTCTGCTGTTCAATATTAAGCCGCAGCCATAATTTTCAGATAAAAAGATTGTGACTTTTTGTTACTCGAGGAAACAGAAGAGATTGGGAATAACAGATCAAATGAAGGGCAGATGAAACCAGAGGGAGAAATGGGGTGCAATAAAAGAATACTGTGTTGGAGTTTTCTTGTGATGCAGTGGGTTAAGGATCCAGCATTGTCACTGCAGTGGCTCAGTTTGATCCTGGGAACTTCCACATGTTGTGGGTATGGCCAAAAAAAAAAAAAGAAGAAGAAGGAAAAGAATACTGTGTTAATTCATACTAAGGAGTATGAGAAAGTGGTAACTTTCAGAAGAAAAGCATAAGCAAGACTTCAGCTGTAATCCATTTGCTTGGTAGGTAATTTAAATATATTTGTGAAAGTTTTTTGGCTTGCTTTAAAATCTGTTTAAAAGCAGGTGAAAAGGAGTAGGAAGTGGAGGAAAGTTTCTTGACAGTCACTGTTATGTGTGGTTTCAGGGATTTTCATTCTTTTTTTTTTTTGCTTTTTAGGGCTGCACCCATGGCATTTGGAAGTTCCCAGGCTAGGGGTCAAATCAGAGCTACAGCTGCTGGCCTCTGCCACAGCTGCGTGGGATCTGAGCCGAGTCTTCAGCCTGCACCACAGCCCACAGCAACTCCGGATCCTTAACCCACTGAGCAAGGCCAGGGATTGAACCTGAATCCTCATAGATACTAGCCGGATTGATTTGTTTCTGCTGTGCCACAACAGGAACTGAGGGGATTTTCATCCTAATACAACTTCACTATAGCTAATTCACCAGCTGGATGCTCTTTGAGAGGAGCTCAATTTTAGACTCTTTTAAGGGGAATTACATCATCTATATCACTTATTACTTTGCCAGAAAACCATATATTTTTTTTTGTCTTTTTTTTTTTTTTTTTTTTTTTTTTTTTTTTACTATTTCTTTGGGCCGCTCCCGCGGCATATGGAGGTTCCCAGGCTAGGGGTCGAATCAGAGCTGTAGCCGCTGGCCTACGCCAGAGCCACAGCAATGCGGAATCCGAGCTGCATCTGCAACCTACACCACAGCTCACGGCAACACCGGATCGTTAACCCACTGAGCAAGGGCAGGGACCGAACCCGCAACCTCATGGTTCCTGGTCGGATTCGTTAACCACTGCGCCACGACGGGAACTCCCCAGAAAACCATATTTTTATTGTGAAGTTTAACAGTAGATTTAAAAATAAACTGTTAGATTTTAAAGTTAAATTTTCATTTATCAGATAATTAGGGGAAGAATGAATAGTTTCTGTGACTGTTAGTATGGTAAGCATTTATAATCGGTATCTAATACCGTCATTTGTTTCAGAAAGTATACAAATGGTATACATACTACAAAATATAAGCTATGGAAGTGTTTGAATTATTATATTATCTATTTGTTCTGCTCTTTGTAGGGCCAAAGGGAATGTTAGTTCACCTTAAGGGTTTATAAGCCAGTGGAGATGGGGATAAGAGATAATTTAAATTTTAATAGTAATGCCTGTGTTGTTTCTCTAGTGTGTTTCAGAATACCTGGAAGATGTTTTCATGGGGGTGGGTGTCACACCTTACTTATTATGTCCCCTCTTTGAAATTCATAATGTACAAGTTTATTAAAGTTTCAGAGGAGTTCCCTTGGTGGCTCAGTGGGTTAAGCATCTGGTGTTGTCACTCCTGTGGCTTGCTTGGGTTGCTGCTGTGGCTTGGGTTCAATTCCTAATCCTGGAACTTCCGCTTGCCATGGGTGTAGCCAAGAAAAAGGTTCAGAGACATTAGATTTTCAGATAATCTGTTAAATAATTCCGTGTTTCTTATTTGATGAAAGACCTTTCTTCCCCAACCTTTGGAATACCCTGTAAAATTTCTAGAAAATGGACTGGGAGACACTGGTGTCTCATGGTTTGTTAGTCTCCATTAGGTTCAGGGGCCTTTGTTGGTGTGTCTTTGCTATGGGTAGAAAAGTAGGAAATTTTTTCTCAAGTTCCTGAGGCAGGTGAAAAGATCAAGGCTTCAGCAGAGGCTATAGATGATCTATTCTTGCTGTGGCCTAAACTCTCAAGAGCTACTGTACAGAAACTGCTAATGTACAGTTTCTTGGGATGGGACTGAATGTGTTTTTTACATATAAATATATATATATATATAAAACACATCTTTGGGGAGTTCCCGCTGTGGCATGATGTGTTAAGAATCTGACTCCCTAAGGCAAGGCACAGGTTCCAGCCTCAGCCTGGCACAGTGGATTAAAGCATAGGTCACATCTGTGGCTCAGGTTCAGTCCCTGGCCTGGAAACCCCCAATGCTGAGGGTGCAGCCATTGAAAAACAACAACAAGGAGTTCCTATGGTGGCTCAGTGGTTAACGAACCTGACTGGTATCCATGATAATCAGGGTTTGATCCCTGGCCTTACTCAGTGGGTTAAAGATCTGGCGTTGCCCTGAGCTGTGGTGTAGGTCGCAGATGCAGCTCGGATCTGGTGTTGCTGTGGCTGTTGTGTAGGCCAGTGGCTGCAGCTCTCTTTCGCCCCCTAGCCGGGAAACTCCATGTGCAGTAGGTGTGGCCCTAAAAAGACCAAAAACAAAGCAACAACAAAAAAACTCCCAAACAAAAAAATTCCCATGTCTTGGGGCTGTCTATAGAGAATTAATTCTATCTCAACTTAAAATTGGGGCAAGGAACTGAAAGGGAGAAATAGACCATTATTAGGGACTGGGGAACTGATTGTCCAGTGCCAGCAAGGCAGATTTCTGAAATGGAGTCCCTGTTTCCAGTTTCCTCTGTTGGATCAGTGGTCTTAATTTGAGTATTGTTTTCCAATATTCTGAAAAGCTCGCAGTAATTTCTTTCTTTTCTTGTTTTTGAAAGGCTGCATCAGCGGCATATGGATGTTCCCAGGCTAGGAGTCAGATCAGAGCTGTAGCTGCTAGCTTACGCCCAAAGCCACAGCAGCGTAGGATCCAGCCACGTCTGACCTACACCACAGCTCACGGCAATGCTGGATCCTTAACCCACTGAGCGAGGCCAGGGATTGAACCTGTGTCCTCATGGATGCTAGTCAGATTCATTAACTGCTGAGCCACGATGGGAACTCCCTGCAGTAATTTCAAAGCCAGTTTTTTAAAGCTCTGGAAGTCATAAGAAATCTTTGGATTCTTTTATTTGTAATCCAAAGAATTTGTGTTTAGAAAAAAAAATTGTTAACATACATAAGTTCCCTGGTGGCTCATTGGGTTAATGATCTGGTGTTGTCACTGCTGTGGTTCTGGAGCAGTTTCAGTTTCTGATCTGGAAACTTTCACTTGCTGCAGATGGTGGCCAAAAAAAAAAAAAAGGTATGGCTCAGTGGTAATGAACT
The DNA here is from genome assembly GCF_016906955.1 of Phacochoerus africanus. Taxonomy (NCBI): domain Eukaryota; kingdom Metazoa; phylum Chordata; class Mammalia; order Artiodactyla; family Suidae; genus Phacochoerus; species Phacochoerus africanus. The sequence goes on from NC_062551.1 coordinate 79,623,100, forward strand.
TGAATAGTATCCCTGAGAACCTGGGTTTGATCCCTGGCATCTCTCAGTGGGTTAAAGATCCGGTGTTGCCATGAGCTGTAGTGTAGGTTGTAGATGTGGCTTGGATCTGGCATTGCTGTGGCTATGGTGTAGGCCAGCAGCTCTGATTGACCCCTAGCCTGGGAACCTCCCTATGCCTCAGGTGTGGCCGTAAAAAGACCAAAAAAAAAACCCCCTGAAAAACCTGCTCTCAGTCTCTTTTTAAATATGAAGATGAGATGATTCTTTACAAGTAGTACAACACATGCACAGACACCACGCATTCTCTATCTAAAAAAAGAAACTGAAGATAGAAGCAACTTTTTAAAATATAGCTAATCAATGGCAGAGATTTTTGTGAAGACCTGGATTCTGGTGATAATTCTTTGGCAATTATACAATTCCTTAAGGTCATTATACAGTATTTTAATTGACTTAAATCTGAATGAATTGTTCCAAAATTAGAAGCATGTTTTTGGCTGTGCCTTTGGCATGTGGAAGTTCCCAGGCCAGGGATTTCACCCTCGCCATAGCAGTGACCCAAGCCACTGTAGTGACAATGGTGGATCCTTATCCCACTGAGCTACCAGGGAACTCCCTAGAAGCATGTTTTATTTATTTATTTATTTATTTGTTTTTTTTTGTCTTTTTGCCTTTTCTAGGACCGCTCCCACAGCATATGGAGGTCCCAGGCTAGGGGTCTAATCGGAGCTGTAGCTGCCTGCCTGCGCCAGAGCCACAGCAACTCAGGATCTGAGCTGAGTTTGCGACCTACACCACAGCTCACAGCAACGCCGGATCCTTAACCCACTGAGTGAGGCCAGGGATCGAACCCACAACCCCATGGTTCCTAGTCGAATTTGTTAACCACTGAGCCACAACGGGAACTCCAACATGTTTTAATTATAAAAGGAGTGAGCGTAAGATTGGCTACATTAACTATTTCACTGTTATACAGTTGCAAACACAATGTGATAAATATACTTTGTGGGGATCCTGCTTTTTCTAGGAAAGTGTCTTTTTTTTTTTTTTTTTTGCTAGTTTAAAAGTTGGTAGAATTGTGCATTTCCAGAACAGAATAGAGATGCTTATGATGATCACTGAATATTTATTCTTGGAAATGATACTGGGTGGCTTTTACATATTTGGTGTTAACTACTTTAGCTAGCTCAAGCTGTGGGCTTATACTTTAGGAATAGGATTCTTCTCTTTCAGAGGATATTTTAAAAATACTTTTTTTTTTAAAGTTCTTGACCCAGATTTTAATAGCTGAAGATTTAGGAGCTTAGAGGACCCACCACAGGGTATATTCTGAGTCCAAGGAACAAGGTTGGTTTTTTCATTTGTTTGTTTTGACTTGCTGCATCTCTAACCCATGCTGTCTGATTTTTGAATTCCACAACCCGATGAGTGTGAGTTCTGCAACGGCCACTGTTCTAGGTGTTGGAGATACAGCAGTGAATACAGTAGACCAAAACAAATCTCTCTCCCCATGAAATTGACATACTGATGTGTGAGTTGGAGATAAATATCTGGCTAAAGATGTAGAAGGGTTCAGTTTGGTAGAACTTGGGTTGCGATTTAAAATGAGGTAGTTAGGAGTTCCTGTCGTGGCTCCAGTGGTAACAAATCTGACTAGTATCCATAAGGACATGGGTTCAAATCCCTGGCCTCGCTCAGTGGGTTAAGGATCTGGCGTTGCTGTGAGCTCTGGTGTAGGTTGCAGACGTGGCTGGGATCCCACTTTGCTGTGACTGTGGTGTAGGCCAGCAGCTACAGCTCGGATTTGACCCCGGCCTGGGAATTTACAAATGCCATGGATGTGGCTCTAAACAAACAAACAAACAAACAAAAAAGTATGTAGAGGAGTTCTCTCTCCAGAATGATGTTTGAGTAAAACCCTGTAGGGGATGTGACTGAATCATCGAGGCAAGAGCATTCTAGGTAGAGGGCACAACTGTAGTCACTTCATCAGTGACAGATACGGTTATGCTTTATTTTATATGAAGTCTTTAAAACAGACATTAAACTTCTGTCTTCCATAATGCATCTGGAATATTATGGGAGGATAGCATCCCAAAATATGGTGTATGTTTGTAATTTCCATAGAAACAGTTGTTAGGGTAGAAGTTTGTGCTTTGATGATGTTGCCCTTGGTTTCAAAGTGTGCTTTTAAAAAGCAGATTTGTTGCCAACACATGTTGGTTGTTTTTTGGTCTTTGCAACTCTTATCTTTGGTTGTTTTTGCTTCTTTTGATCTGTTTTAGTGGATAGAACTATGCTGATACTTGATGCTGTGCAGCCAAGCTGAAATATCTGCAGTCATGCCAGCTGTACTGCAATGACATAGAATTTGGTGCAGATGTCATAGCATCTCTTACTATTCTTCATTGAATTATTTCAAGTTGAATGCTTCTGTAGAAGTTCACCTCCTTAATGATAGTTTTTTTTTTTGGTCATTTTAGGGCCACACCTGAGGCATATGGAAATTCCCAGGCTAGAGGTCGAATTGGAGCCGCAGCTGCTGGCCTACACCACAGCCACAGCAACCTGGAATCCAAGCCACATCTGTGACCTATACTACAGGTCACAGCAACGCCATATTCTTAACCCACTGAGCGAGGCCAGGGATTGAACCTGAGTCTTAGTTTGGGTTCTTTACCTCTAATCCACAATGGGAACTCCTAATGATAAGATTTTACATCAAAATTGGTAAACTGCTTTGATTCAGAATCTTGGTAACCTTGTTAAAAAATGGCTTGTGGTTTTTAAAATAGATTGAATGAGGGTCTGAATGTAGGTACCTCTGCTTCATTAGATATAACAAAGTTTAAATGAACATGTTTAGTTTCATAGTTGGCATCTCACCTGATAGCTGTTCAAAGAAAGGTTCTCAGTTTGTCACTCATTTTTGTTTAGGTGATATAGTGACTTTTTGCTGCAAACATCTGCTTGTATGTAGGATTTCTGATACAGGCTGGCACCATGATTTCATCCTTGATAGATTCAGGACCAGATTATTGTGTTCTGATTCTAAAAAGGCTATTCTTTGTGTGTGTGTGTGGTCTTTTGCCTAGAGCTGCACTCGTGGTATATGGAGGTTCCCAGGGTAGGGGTCCAATCAGAGCTACAGCTACCGGCCTATGCCAGAGCCACAGCAATGCCAGATCCGAGCCATGTCTGCAACCTACACCACAGCTCATGGCACCACCGGATCCTTAACCCACTGAGCAAGGCCAGGGATTGAACCCGCAACCTCATGGTTCCTAGTCAGATTTGTTAACCACTTGAGCCACGACAGGAACTCCTGAAAAGGCTATTTTTTTGCATGTTTTCTTATAAGAGTGCTTTAAGAATATAATAGCTTGACCTTAAGATTTCCTCCTTAGACTTCTTCATTTATCTGTGCTACAATCTTATCTTGTAATTTCCCAAACTTAAAAAAAAAAAAACCTTCCTCATAATTTACCATCTCCTTAAACAAACCCACCCTCCACTCCCAAACTCATCAGCTCTTTCTTCTCTGTTGCCGTACAGTGACTACCCTAGTGCAGGGCTTTTATTTAAATCTTGGGTTCTTAAAGTAGTTTCTTACCTGAGTTCCTTTACTTTATCTGGTTACCTTTGACAGTTCACCTTGGAATACAGATACGAGATTGATATTCCTAAAAAAAAAAAGAAAAAAGAAAAAGCAAACTTGTTCATGGATCAGAAAGGAATGCTAGCCTCCTGTTCCCCACCCAGGTTAAATTTAAGTTCCTCTGTTTAGCTCTCAGACCCTGTATGACTTGGACTCTTCCTGTGTGTGTTTCATTTTGCAGGCTGCCCTTCTCCTGGTATTAGGTCTAACTTGAAATTATTTTCATTTCATCTAGACCACTCCTGTATTTTATTATTTTTTTGAAAAATCTGTGGGACTTATAGTTTATAATGTAATTTTGTAGCAGTCAGACTACAATTGTGTTAGTCTCTTCTGCTTATAAAAAGTAAAATATACAATGTGATGCATGTCAGACTATCTAGCATAATGTTTGGCACAAGAGTAGGCATTCAGTAAATTACTGAAATGTTTTGAAGTCAGGGTTTCTGCCTTACTCAGTGTAGTGCTATAATAGGCACTTAAATATCTTGCAAACTTTTATAGTACATAGAGTTGTTTTCTTGGAAGAACAGAAGCCTATTGTAAGATGTTCTAGTCTCTGACTTGTGTCTTGATGTAATGAAGATTGGATAAGATCTGTTAGGCACTTGGTTCTTGTTCTTTAACTCCAGCATAGCTGTTAACTCTTTTTGTATTTGTTTACTCTGAGAATTGTTTACTCTGTTGGTAGTCTTCACAGCTGTTCTTAGGATTTATAACATTTCATCCTCTGGTGTATTGTTATCTATCTGAGATAAATTACTTTTTAAAAAACAAATAAAAATGTTTTAATCTTTGAACTACATGTGTAAGTTAAGTGATTTACTAAGTACTAAATGGTTGTAGTGGAATTAATTGAGACAAATGGTGTGAATATTTTTATAGCTCTTAAAATACAAGTGCAGGACATTAAAAAAAGCCAGGCTCATGAAATAGATCAAGATTTTGCTAAGTGTTGGTTTATTAAGACTTGGTAACTTCCAGACCAGGTTTGTTGATGATGTTTTTCTTAATTGTTGAGTATGTTGTGGACAGCTTCTCATTTTAGTAGATAGTTTTGTTTTTAAAATTAAACTACTAAATGCACATGGTAAGAAAGAACTTCAGTGCAAGAGTCCACAAATAACAAATGTTGGAGGGTGTGTGGAGGAAAGGGAGCCCTCCTGCACTGTTGGTGGGAATATAAATCGGTACAACCACTATGGAAAACAGTATGGAGGTACCTTGGAAAACTATACATAGAACTACCATATGACCCGGCAATCCCACGCTTGGGCATATCTCAGGAGAAAACTTTCCTTGAAAAAGACACATGTACCCGCATGTTCATTGCAGCACTATTCTTAATAGCCAAGACATGGAAGCAACCTAAATGATGATTGGATTAGGAAGATGTGGTATATATGCGCAAAGGAATACTACTCAACCATAAAAAGAGCAAAATAATACCATTTGCAGCAACATGGATGGAACTAGAGACTCTCATACTAAGTGAAGCAAGTCAGAAAAAGAAAGACAAATACAATATGATACATATATATCTGGAATCTAATATATGGCACAAATGAACCTTTCCACGGAAAAGAAAATCATGGACTTGGGGAATAGATTTGTGGTTGCCAAGGGGGAGGAGGAGGGAGCAGGATGGACTGGGAACTTGGAGTTAATAGATGCACACTATTGTCTTTGGAATGGGTAAGCAGTGAGATCCTGCTGTGTAGCACGGGGAACTGTATCTAGTCACTTATGATGGGGCATGATAATGTGAGAAAAAAGAATCTATACTGTATGAGTAATTGGGTCACCATGCTGTACAGTAGAAAATTGACAACACTGTAAACCAGCTATAATGAAAAAGAAATAAAAATCATTATATAGAACTTCAGTACAAAAGAGAATATGTTGAGGAGTTCTTGCTGTGGTGCAGTGGGTTATGAATCTTACAGCAGTGGCTTGAAAGGCCTTGGCTAGATTGCTGAGTTGGTGAAGTGTGTTAGGGCAGTGTTGGTCGCAGCTGTGGCTCAGATTCAGCGCTTGGCCCAGAAACTTCCATATGCTGTGGGTGCAGCCAATAATTAAAAAAAAAAAAATGGTGAAAGATGTCTTCCCATCTCCTGTACACCTGTATCCTCTTTCTGGAAGCAGTCACTGTTGTCTGGCAGATATGTATTTTTGTAGATAGATAGTCTCTGTACCTGTAGGTGTATATGTATATCCTCTCCAGTAAAAAATTCACATAACGTAAATTGGCACGTTGTACACTGTTCTACACTTTGCTTTTTAAAAACTTAATATATCTTGGCGATCTTCCACATTGGCACTGCTTGCTAGGGCTGCCATATCAAAGTACCATAGACTGGGTGATTTAAACAATGGAAATTTATTTCTTTATGATTCTAAAGGATGGAAGTTTAAAATTGAGGTGTAGGCAGTGTCATTTTCTTCTGAGGGTCTCTCTTCTTGGTTTATAGATGGTGGACTTTTAGACAAAGTCTTCCCTAATGGACACTAAGTTTTATTAGATTAGAGCCCACCACTGTGATCTCATTTTACCTTAGTTCTTTGAAAGTTCTGTCTCTAAATACAGTCAGTTATATTCTGAGGTACTGGAAGTTAGGACTTCAACATCAGTTTGGTCGGGGGGGGGGGGGGGCACAGTTTGGTGCATACATAATAGGCTCATTCTTTTTTATAGTTTCATGATATCCTTTTGTATAATTTACCTTTCCCCTGTTGATGTACATGTAAATAGTCTTCTGACCTTTGCTCCTGCAAGCAAGTCTGCAGTAAATATCCTGTGCCTACCTCTGTGCATACTTGGATAAAGTCTAAGAAATGGAATTGCTCAAATAGTGTACATATTAAATTTTGTTAGGTAGTGGTCTAGACATGGAAGCCTTGTTTCTTATTGTTTCTGATATTTTTTGAAAGCAAAAATTTTTGTCTTGTTTATTATATACTAATCTAAAACCACATTTTATTTTCAAGGGTACTTTCAGTTTGCACTTTGATGGAGTATAAACATATCCCCCTATAGAAGACTGCTTAGATAATCAGATTCTGAATTGACTGTCTATCTGGGTCACTTCACAATGATAAAAAGAGCTCATATTTGAGTATTAAGTGCTATACAATAGAGGAATAACTCAGTTAATTCTTATAAATATCTCTGTTTTACAAATGGAGAAACAGAGTCTTGGGAAGAGGTTAAGTAGCTTGCCCAGGTGTTTCTGCTGTGGCTCAGTGGGGTACGGGTCTGGTGTTGCCGAAGCTGTGACATAGGTGGCAGTTGCAGCTTGGATTCCATCCCAGCCCAGGCCATATGCCATGAGTGTGGCTGCAAAGGAAAAAAAGAAAAGAAAAAAACAAAAAACAAAAGAAAAGAAAAAAAAAGAAAAAAAAAATGGGGTGTGAACTTAGGGCTGCTTGACTTGAAAGATTTTGTGCTTTGACTGCTACTCTGTATTGTCTTTCTTGGGGCATATTAGAGACTTAGTAAATTTTTGTTGTATGAGGAGTTCCTGTTGTGGAGCAGTGGTTAACAAATCTGACTAGGAACCATGAGGTTGCAGGTTCGATCTCTGGCCTTGCTTAGTGGGTTAAGGATCCGTCGTTGCCGTGAGCTGTGGTGTGGGTCAAATATGTGGCTTAGATCCTGAGTTGCTGTGGCTCTGGCGAAGGCTGGCAGCTACAGCTCCATTTAGACCCCTAGCCTGGGAACTTCCATATGCTGCGGGAGCGGCCCTAGAAAAGGCAAAAAGACCAAAAAAAAAAATTTGTTGTATGATTAATTAATGTTATTTTGTCTCTTAAAGGTGAATTACAACCCTTTCTGTAACATTCTGAATCCTCTTGCTACAGATATGACAGTGAGTTTCTATGAGATCAGAGTGAGGGGATTTTAAAAAGGCTTGATCATGTTAGCAAATAACCCTGTCAAGTAGAAGTAAGAATTTTTCTCAGTTTTTAGATGCTTTCATTTACAATAGTGGTGTTCTGATCTTTATCATAGGGCCATTTTGGTTTTTGAAAATTTTAATTGGGTGTAAGAATAAGGTGCCATATTAGGTTTTTACTTTGTGCCAGGTGACAGTTAATTGCTCTGTATACACTACCTCATTTCCCTTTATAGTGGTTTTGTGAGTTAGATGTTATTGTTTAGATGAGAAAATTATGATACAGAAGTGACTCTCCAGGGTCATATACATTAAAGTGGAGCTAAAACTGGAACTCATAATTATTTGTCTTTAAAAATCCCATGCATTTTTCATATTACTTTAGCCACCAAAGTTTTAAAAAAATTAAAATGTTTTTGGGAGTTCCTATTGTGGCCCAGCGGGTTAAGAACCTTACTAGTATCCATGAGGATGTGGGTTTGATCCCTGGCCTTGCTCCATGGGTTAGAATCTTGCGTTGCTGTGAGCTGCAGTGTAGGTCACAGACAAAGCTTGGATCTGGTGTTGCTGTAGCTGAGGCTGGCACCTGAAGCTCTGATTTGACCCCCTAGCCTGGGAACTTCTGTATGTTGCAGGTTCGGCCCTAAACAAACAAAAACTAAAATATTTTCTCTTGACCTTAATATATGCTCACTACTGTATTAAGTGCCTAAAGGAGGAGATAAAAAAATTTAAGCCTAGTTTTTCTCTAAGAGAACTTAAAATCTATTAGAATAAATATAAACATGTGAATAAAAATAACATGATTAAGTACTCAGTTGTGTTTTCCATTTGTTCAGTGAGTACCTACTGTGTCCAGTATTGATCTGTGTTCTGGGAATACAGCAGTCCCTGCTTTCACAGAGAGGTTTCTTAATTTTTTATCTGTCTTCCTTTACTGCGGTATAACATAAACAAGATAATTATGCATTGTGATCGTCATACTATAAAGGAAATAAACAGGGTAATATTGATAGAAGTAAGGAGAGAGGGGGCTAGATAGTATTTTGGATAGTGTGCTTAGGGGAGGATTTCTGGGGATGATGTTTTGAGCTGAGATCCAAAGGGTGAGAAGTCAACAGCATTAAGAACAAGGAAAGGAAGAATTCTCTTGTGGTTCAGCAGGCTTGGGTTGGTGCTGTGGCATGGGTTTGATCCCTGTCATGGAACTTCCACATGCTGCTGGCTTGGCCAGGAGGGGAAAAAAAAAAACAACAAGGGAGGGAGTCCTTGGTGAATATAAAAATGTTCTGTGGGCAGGACGGTGTCTGGCATGTGTGAGAAGTATGAGTAGCTAAAACATGGAGGGTGAAGGGGATAAGAGTATGAAATAAGAGATTTAGGACTTAAGAAAGGCCTTGCCATGGGAGTTCAGAGAATTTGAACAGTTTTCAAAAGCTGAGATAGTTAGGGAAGGTGTCTTAGATAAGGTGGAATCTTGGGGTGGAAAGTTTAGGGTAGAAATATGATGAGCTGTTAAGGCCAGACCTCTACGGTTTGGAAAGAATATGTGAATAAAAGCATAGATAGAAATAAGCACCAAACTGTATTGGATAATTTAAATAGTATCAAGCAATTTGCAGTTGATTAGATGGGCTGAGTAAGGTAGTAGGTTGTGTAGACTTCAGAGCTATGGCAAATTCAGATTTGAGATTTGGAATTAGTGAAGTGCTCCAACTGAGGGGAGGTTTGATTGAGTGTTTTAGTATCTCCTTGCCCTTTTTAAATTAAGAGAACAGAATGGGAAAGTTGCATGTAAGGGTGTGGGTATTAGTAAAGTTACGAAGAAAGAATTTGGATGGGGGGAATGATGCTTACTTGCTTATCTTAGGATTGTTGCCCCAAGAGGTCATGAACTTTGTTCCAGGCATAGGGGGATATGGCTGTGTAAAGGACAATGCTTGGCACATATTAGGTGCAATAAAGGTTTGTTTAATAAATCTACAAGTCTTGACTATTTTGAGGGAAAATCTTATTGTAATTTCTTTTCTAATCAGATACTTAGTATTCCTTTACCTTCTTGCATACTCTTCAGTTTTTCCAAATTGTTTTGAAATAATAAATTTAAAAATTATGTAGCTTGTGTAGATATTTACTAACCAGAGTAAATTTTTTTCTTCACAAATAAAATATAAAATGATGACTGGCCAGCATCCCATAGTTTTTGCCAAATTGAGGAAGGAAAAGTCAGCATGGTGGTAAAAATGAGGACTCATATTCTCATTAGATCAGACATTTAGGAATGAAGTCATTCTCAGAAATGAAACTGATGCAACAAGCTTTTAGCACTGCTGAAAACATTTTTTACCGCATTTTATGAGTACTACTGTCAGCATTTTTTCCTCTGACAATTCTTTTTCATCCTCTCAAGGACCCATACAACCTTAATTTGACTTGACACCCACTTCTTTACTCTTATTGTGAAACTCTTATTACTCAGTTTCTTTCACAGGTGGTTGAAAATGGAGGAATTGAATAATTGCTTTAGTGAGGGCCTAGTGTTTGCCATCCAGCACTTTGCATATGTTAATACATTTAATTGCCAGCTGGAGATGGTAGAAATTTTGCAACTCTTGTGGGAGAGAGAATTTGAGATGTTTTTGCCCAAAGATACTTTTGCTTTGTGCAACATCTGGAAAGTACATTTAGGGAAGTGGTGGTGGGGGCAACCCAGTCTTAATCAACAGTCAGAAGCTGTAGTAGTGTTGTTATCACTTACATTCAGCCCGAGTCCACTGCTCTGATTTGACTGTTTTTTTTTGGTGAAATACCAATTTTGCATATATTCCTCAGTCTCACATCAAAAATCAACAACAGAAAAGCAATAACAGGGCTTTGGGCATGTACCGTGGAAGCTTTGTCCTTTAACTTCATATAATGACTTAATCCTAGAGGTGAATGAGTGGAATCTGGGGGGAAAATAAAGATTACTCACAGCTATTTAAGGATAGGAGAGAGCAGGATAAGGTTTGGTTTTTAAAAAGTTAAAACTCTTATTAACTTTATTTAAAGCAACACTAGTTAATATATAATTTCTCTTTTTTATTTTGCCACATTTCTTGATGATATGATTTTGGCTTTCACTTAAAAAATTTAGATAATGAATAAAATATTTGTGACTTGATAATTCTTTTCTTCTTCTTCTTCTTTTTTTTTTTTTTTAAATGGCTGCACCCGAGGCATATGGCAGTTCCCAGTTCAGGGATTGAATATGAGCCTATACTGCAGCTGTGGCAACACTGGATCCTTTAACTCACTGCTTCAGGCTGGGGAGCAAACCTGCACTTCCGAGCCACTAGATATTCTTACCTAGCCTCTATTCTAATAATTTTTCTAATAAAGTAGATAGTTGCTATGTTATTTACATATACAAGTTCACAACAAAATCATTATCTCTCACAAAGCTCACTCAATTAAATAAACAGAGTTGGGGATTTTATTTTACTCTCCTTACAAGCGGGTGTTTTAGGGATCCTCGCAGAAGATATGAGACTCCTGGGTCAGAGACAAAGAATTTAATTAAGGCACAGCTGGTAGCAGGAGATCAGTGTGTTGTGTGTTGCTTCCCCTTACGCTAACACTTCTGTGTGGGAGGTGCAGTGGGTTTTTGCCACAGCTGAGGAACACTAAGCTTGGGGAACCTACTATTTAATGGCACACAGGAGACAAGCCTGCTCTTTGTCCCAGAGGGAGACTTTACCTTATCCTTCAAGGTTGTTTGCTGCAAACACAGCCCAAGGTAGAGTGGTCAGGGCCTTGCATTCTTAGCATACCTAGCAAGATGTGTAGGAGCACAAGAGACCCAAAGAAGCTGTCTCTCCCAACATAGGGTTGTCTACTTTTTACTAATTGAAAGTTATTTTGTAGAATTCCAATGTTAAATTATTTTTCAAATTGGAATGCATACATTTATTATTGAAAACTGGGGCAAACTGCTTGCTCATATCAAGCTTCATTTAGATTTTTATTAGGGAAAATAAATTTGAGAGTAGTTGAATTTCTTTGAGTGCCACAGTTTTCTAAGGTTATTTCCTGCTGACCGAGGACTCTGAAAACAGATTATGAAGTTCAAAAAGAACTGTCTTTATGTGGTTTTTTCTGTATTTGCCTAAGTTCTGAAGAGTTGGGAGAGAATGTCAAGTTACATTGGTGTTAACTGTCTGGCATTGGGGCAAGTCCTTTGCATTTAGATCAGAATATCTGCAGAATGATGGGATTCAGTTATTCATTAAGAGATATTCCAATTCTGAAAAAATTTCTTATTCTTTTTTTTTTTTTTTAAGTAGTATTAGATGAACTCATGATGAAATTCTCTCTCTCTCTTTTTTGTGGCTGCACCCTTGGCATATGGAAGTTCTTGGGGCAGGGATCAGATTCGAGCAACCCTGGCAACCCTGGATCCTTAACCCACTGTGCTGGGTTGGGGATTGAATCCATGCTTCAGGAGCGACATGAGCCACTGCAGAGACAACGCTCTGCCACAGTGGGAACTCCAAGTTCTTTTTAATTTTATTTGAAGCTAAACATTTATTTCAAGGTTTAAAACATCCCTTTTACAATGTATTGCTTGTTTTGGGGGAGAAAGGAAACTATGGAGATGTAATAGGATTTTTCAGAGACAGCAAAAAGTTATATAAACCATATTCTCTAAAGTGATTTGATAGGAGAGACAAATGGTGCAGATTTTATTTGTTCTAATTCTGTAAGCACACCGGCTGTTTCATTGGATAGGTAGGGAAGATTTAAGAAATTCAAGGTTATTCTCTTGATTTCTGTAGTGCCTCTTTTCTGTATCCTAGGTATGAAAACATTACTTCAAGGGGACTTTATTTCAAATGAAAAGAGCATTACTTTTAGTGTATTTTGTGTTAGTGTGAATGCAGTGTCTTTTTCTGAGATCAGTTCTGTCAGTTTCATTCTGATGCTGTCTCCTTGAGTCAGTCCAGACCCCACAGCTTAAGGGCTCAGCCCCACAAGACTGCTTCCATTTCAGGTGCTAGCCTGGGGTACTCAGGCTATCTAGCCTTTTACCTGGCTGACTGCAAATTTGGGGCATAGGACAGAGCTTCCATGCCCTCTCTAGGCAGACATTATCCAGCATGATGTGCTCACCAACTTAGAAGCTCTATAAATCTTGTTCAGCAGTTTTCACAGAGCTCAATCTTCAGTGGCCCCCACATCCCCTCCCCCATTGCCTTCTGAGGTTGGCAGGTAGGACTGACAGTTCCAGCATGCTCATTCCTTGGTCCTTCTGGTGAGTAGTCCCATCTCAAGGCTATCCAGGAGACTCATCCTAAGTCACTGCCAGGAAGGGGCTCATTGTGAATGACAAAAGATACTCCAGTCATTTAGGGGAATTCCAAGGGTTTTAGGAGCTCCATGACAGGAATCCTGAACAAAGACCAAATATTTATTTATTTATTTATTTATTTTTGGTCTTTTTGCTATTTCTTGGGCCGCTCCCACGGCATATGGAGATTCCCAGGCTAGGGGTCCGATCGGAGCTGTAGCCACCGGCCTACGCCAGAGCCACAGCAACGTGGGATCCGAGCCGCGTCTGCAACCTACACCACAGCTCACGGCAACGCCGGATCGTTAACCCACTGAGCAAGGGCAGGGATCGAACCCGCAACCTCATGGTTCCTAGTCGGATTCGTTAACCACTGCGCCACGACGGGAACTCCCAAACATTTATTTTTACCAAAAGTTGGATATGGCTTTTATGTGTACTATTTCCTGTTAATATTTGACTTCCTTTTATAAGGGATATAATAATCTGATTGAGAGTATACATTTTTTTGCAAAACACTCTTGCTTATTCGCAAATAACCTCAAATCTTATGTTCTGTACCTTGTGCCTAGAATAAACCATGGGGTGTAGGAAGAGAGGGTAGTTGGGAGTGTCCCTTTCTCCCAAACAGATCCTTTCCTCAGGGTTGGATTGTCTGGTGGAGTTTATTTGGTGTCCAGCCAATAATAATGATGATGATGATGGTGATACTAAGCGTTCCATAGCCTTTTTAAATGTAGAGCTCAAGAACCCCAGAATACTAAAGGGCTTTAGTTTTGAGATTCTCAAAGGGTAATTTGGGCCCCCAAATCATTTAAAAACCTAGGAGATGAGAATTTTGTTGTGGCTCTCTGGAGGAGTGATAGGTAATGGGAAGGAATGTAGACAGACAATCAACGTTATCTCGTCTTTATCTTCCTTATGAACGGCAGAATCATTTTTAATGCCTTAAGTTGCTCAATACCACTCGTAAGTTCTGGTACAGATGAATTTCGTTATTGAAAAGGGATAGCGTTTAGTTATTGGTGCAAAATGACCTTTCTGGTCACTGGATAGCAGAATGGTAAATAGGTACTACATAGCCTCTTTGCTGTTAAAGTGATTTGACATTGTTTAAATAGAAAGTTAACATAGGATATACAGACATATCTGGCCTAGTTTCCTCCATGTTGTTGAGCTGCATTATATATATTGCAAAAAAAAGTCTCTCCCCTGGTCTCCCACCTCATCCCCATCAGTGGGTCATTTGGTGACATTTTAATTCATGAAATTATTAATACATGTCAGGTGGAGTTCCCTCGTAGCTCAGCGGGTTAAGGATATGATGTCACTGCTGTGGCAAGGGTTCAATCCCTGGCCAGGAACTTCTGCATGTCTTGGTGCAGCCAAAAAAAGGAATAATAAACGTCAAATACTTTGCAAAATAGTCCTAAATAAATTGGAACTTGACTCTGAAATTACCACCTTTTAAAATGGTAGCTCTAAATTTGACTACATTAGTAGTAAAAAGAGTACAGCAAAAGTACCTTTATTATTCAAGAGTAGGTGCTAATATTTACTAAGCATTTCCGGAATGCTAGGCACTATTTTAAGTTCTTTACATATATTATTGTATTCAGTCAACATACCCTATGAGAAAGGTATTACTGTTTTTTTTTTAGATGAGGAAAAACTGAACAGTTAAATAACTTAGCCCAAGGTCACATAGCTAGAGCAGTAGAGCCAGTCTGACTCCTTAATTTATGCTCTTAACTGGGGACCCATGCCCAGTTTCTGATAGATGTCTGAACTGTTAGTTCAGGAAGTCTCAGAAATGGAAGATTTGTAGGAATATAGATAGAAAGAGGAAGAGCAAACTCTATCTTACAGATTCTCTCTTTTCACTTCCCTTCTCCCCAATAAAATTGAGTGGTTGTCTACAGGGTGAAGAAACAGGAAACTCCTGTTTCTTGCTTCCTCCTCTGCCTTCCTCTTCTTGGTGCTGGCAACTGTCGTAGGTATGTACTTGCCACTCCATTTGCAGTGATCTTGTTTGTTTTTATTAATGTCACTTCTCAGGAGAAGGTAGTATAGTATAGAGTTTTAGAGCAGAGCCTTGGCAGAATGCTTGGCTTCAAATTCCAGTTCTGCCATTTTACTGGCTCAGGAGTCTTGGTCTTATTAGTTAAGTTCACTGAGCCCTGCTTTTCTTAAGTGTGAAATGGGGAGGGTAGAGGACTTATTTCATAGAGTTATTGAGAGGATGAAATGTATAAACATGTGTAATATGTTTAGAACAGTATGTGGCACATGGCACATTGTAAGTGCTGTTTGCCACTATCACAGGTTTTTTTTTTTTTTTTTTGACTGTGCCTGTGGAAGTTCCTGGGCCAGGGATTGAACCTGTGCCACAGCAGTGACCTGAGTCACTACAGTGATGGTGCCAGATCCTTAACCTGCTGTGTCACAAGGGAACTCCACTATCACTATTATTTGGGAATACTTAGGTTGAACCAGTGACTGAAGCACCTCTGAGGTATCTTGGTTCATAATCTCTCAATATCCAACGTGAATTTTTCATTACTCATGCCGATATAGATACTTATACAGATACAGGTAATTCACAGTGATAATTTGGATTTTAGTTTCAAGAAACTCACTGCTAGGTGGTCTAAAATGCTGGTAGTATATATCTTAGTCCATTTAAAAAATTTTTTAATTTTTTAAATTTAAAAAATATCTATGGCCATACCCACAGCATATGGAAGTTCGTAAGTCAGGAATTGAACCTCTGCCTCTGACAGCAGCAACCTCTAGCTGCTGTAGTTGGGTTCTTAACCCATTGCATCCCAGTGGGAACTTCTACCTTAGTTTAGATTCTGTGTTACTGGTATATCTTTTCTTGTTATCATATAGGGCAGTGATTCTCAAACTTCACTGTGCATTAGAGAATTACATAGGGAGTGTTTAGTTCTAATTTATTAGATTTGGGGTCAGGGCCCAGGAATCTGAATTGTTAACAGACTGATTTCAGGTAATTCTGACTCCAGTTGTCTGAGGTGATAGCTTTGGAATTGCTGATTTACAGGCTGAATTCAAGCATAACAGGAAAAAGATTACAAAAGGTATTAAAAATGTGAACATTAATAGTAGAAACCTCATTTAAAATGGAGTCAGGCAGCTGGAAGGGGGAGCTCTCACACCCTACCACTAGACTTCAGTTGTAGACTGGAGTTCCTTTGTATTTCCAATAGGAAGAAGGTACAATAACTGGCTGTTTTATTGTTTTAGGTTAACATCTGTCAGATTTTCATTAGTTTTCATGTGGGCACTGATGAATTTGTAAACTAAAAAAGCATTTAATTTGACGTTTAAGATAGTGATAATTTCTATTCTCATACCTAAATTATATTGTTAACATCTTGGTTTTAGGGCCTGCTCTATAAAACAGAAAATAAAAAGGCAGGAAATACAGAAATAAATAATACAGAATCTTTAGGTGAAGAATAAATATTTGGGTGGATTTTTTTTTGTGTCATTAGCTAAATAACAGCAAATATATTCAGTTCATTTTAGCCTATAGTTTTGGTGTGCCTGCTTTGTGCAAAGTGTGAATAGTTTTGATTAGTTAACAAAACTATTGTTTTGATTAGGTAGAAAGTACAGTGCAAATTTTTATCCACTGGATGAAAATAGGTATTGTGGGATTGATTTAATTTGCACACTTGGTAGAGGAATTAATTTATATCAATTATGTGCTAGGAGCCAGGTCCTTTTATATTATTTTAGTCTTCATAACTTTGTACAGTGTTGGTATAAATTGTAATTATTTTTGCTTTACATTTGAGAAAATTGAAGTAAAAAGAGATTAAGAAGGAAACTTGCCCAAAGTTTAGATAGATATGTATAATTAAATCACTTTACTATACACCTGGAACTGTTATAAGTCAGTTTTACTTCAATTAAAAAAAAAACAAAAAAAAAACACCAAACCAGAACAAACAGAACTTGCCCAGATCACTAGTAAGTGCTGAGCAGAGATCAAAACCCAGGGTTTTCCTGACTTCAAGGTTAGGAAAATTACTTTTATGTCTTAAGGTTGTGTAGTTTGGAAATTCTTTCCAGCTTTTTAAGCAGGATATGCAAGAAGGGCATGATTGGCTTAGTTGCTGTTTCTCCTGCTCAGAAGATTCAGACTTCTAAAAGTTCCCAAAGTAGTAATGTTATTTAGTGATCTAGCCAAACTTTTGCAGAGCCCATTTCTCCCACATGCATTCTAGTCACACATTATCTTTCATTGGAAAAGCTGAAAGGTCTTCCTCAGAAAAATTGGCATTTAGTTATAGTGACTTTGTTCTTAAGAATGCAGAGCTATTTTTAAAAATCACTTAAAGGATAAAACTGTATAGCCAATTTGAAATATTGTCACCTCGTTCCTAAGCTTACATTATGTGTAGACTTCTAATACAAATTCTGTTCTATCTCTCTCTATATATATTTTTGGCCTCGCCTGTAGAAGTTCCTGGGCTGGGGATCGAACCCGTGCCACAGCAGCAACCCAAGCCCCTGCAGTGACAATGCTAGATCCTTAACCCACTGTGCCACAGGGGAATTTATGTATCTGTATTTTTTTTTTTTTTTCCCACTGTACATCAAGGGGGTCAGGTTATCCCTACATGTATACATTACAATTACATTTTTCCCCCAAGTATCTGTATGTTTTAACTCAGTAGTTGGGAAGTTTACTGATGGGCAGAATGATCTCATTTTTAACATTTTCTCATACTTACTGGAATCAGAGAGTTACCACATTTAAGGTCTCCACTGTATAAAGAGCTGTATTCTAAAGCTTTTATTTGTGAACAGTCTCCTGAAGACAGTTCATTTTGATAGAATTTCCAAATATATATATATATATACTATAAAAAACAAATTTAGCTTGAATCAGATTTAAATTATTTTCTTTTAATACAGTTCTTAATTATAGGCTTTTCTTTTCTTTGGAATGTTTTAGACCAGCTCTAACCTTTTCCATCACAGCTCGTGGTAGATAGTTTGTAATATAGCCATGTGGCAATCATATTCATGTCTTTTAAAAAATTAAAAAAAAATTCATGTGTTTAATCATGGAACATTTCTGTTTTCAATTTTTTCTTATTTCCTAGAGAATTTTAGTGAAAATGGAAAGAAATAGTAGCTCTTCCTTCACAAGAAGCTTCAAGTTTGTAAATAGTCTGATGATTTTGTATTTGCTTGTTAGTATGAGTTACAAGTGCTAAAAGTGAGTACCAGAGTTCCCTTGTGGCTCAGCAGGTTAAGGATTTGGTGTTGTCATTGCTGGTTCTGGTTACAGTTTTGGCTGAGTCAGGTTTGATCCCTGACTGGGAACTTCTGCATGTTGTGGGTGCAGCCAAAAAAAAAAAAAGGGTGAATACCATATGTAGACTGAAGGTAAGGAGCATCATATTTAGGGATGACAACTTGATTTTAACCACAGTTAAAATTTAACAGTAGCATTTATCTGAGATGTTTTTAAGACAAAGTCTCAAAAATGGTCAAGTTTACTGTAAAATTATTGATTAAATCTAGCTATTACTATAATAGATTCTAAGACTTTTTCTCTTACACTTAACACCTCTAAATTTAGAATGTATTTTAAAATTATTAGAGTCTGTGAAATATGTAATTAAGATTTCAGTTCTGTTGCTGTAACAGAGGAGTCCATTGCATTAGGGGCTTAGTGGAAGAGAAGTATCTTTTTCATGTAAAAGTCCTGGAAGGCAGTACAGGGCTGGCCCCTCTTATTTACTGTGTTATTCGTACTTAGCATATAATTTCTTCTTCTTTTTTTTTTTTTGTCTTTTTAGGGTCGCAATCTTGGCATAAGGAGGTTCCTAGGCTAGGGATTGAATCAGAGCTGTAGCTGCTGGCCTACCCCACAGCCACAGCAATGCCAGATCCGAGCCACATCTGTGACCTACACTACAGCTCACAGCAACACCGGATCCTTAACCCACTGAGCGAGGCCAGGGATTGAATCTTCGTCCTCATGGATACTAGTCAGATTCATTTCTGCTGAGCCACGACAGGAACTCCATTAGCATATAATCTCTGTCTTGCAGTTTGTGTGACTGCTTTGGCTCCCATTTCGGCCCCCATCATTGTGCCTGCATTTCAGCCTAAAGGCCGGGACAGGAGACACTATTCCTCTTGCTTTTTAAGGTTAGTCCTGAAAGTTGCAGCCATCACCTCTGTTTCCATTTGCCAGAACTTAAGTCACAGTGGTCACATATAGCTGCAGAAGAATTTAGGAAGTGTAGTCTTTGCTAGGGGTGATATGCATCTGTAAAATTCTGTTACAAAAGACGAGAAGAAGAATTGGCAGATTACTAGCAGTCCCTACTGCAGTGATCAAACCTTACTTTTTGTCCAGTATTTATGATTAAACACTCTGTAAAAAAAATTGCCCTGTAATAATGATCAGAACACTCTCTGCTTGCTTTTTTCCACTCTGAATTGGAAGGAAATTCTACAGAAGACCTTGTTTTTTTTAGCAGAATGTGTTACACTCTTTTTCAGAGGTGAACTAAGGAGCCTTGGGAAGATAGCCATTCCTATTTCCTCCTTATGCTTTTACTATTAAGTGAAGGAAATTCTTCTGGAACAATTCTTTAGAATTAATTTAGTATACTATTTAGTGTGATTTATTACTATTTTTTTGGCCATTCCCCCTGGCATGTGGAAGTTCTCTGGCCAGGGGTCGAACCCATGCCACAGCTGCAGCTTGAGCTACAGCACTGACAGTGCTGGGTCCTTAACCCTCTGAGCCACCAGGGAATTCCTAGTGTGATTTGACAAGTAATTTGATTTAGGTTAGGGATCAAGATCCTTAACCTAGTATTAGTACATCTCCAGTGCATTACAGAGAAAAGAAGGAAAAAATAAAAGGTTAAGTAAAGAGAAATGTAGTCAGGATGGTTTTGATGAGAACAGGAGAGTATGTATTTCTGTGGTTTACTCACTCTTGATGTGTACATACAGAGATGGTAATAGGCATTTATAGGTGATTAAGAATTGTGAGGTTGGCATTGTGGCCCAGTGGGTTGAGAATCTGACTAGTACCCATGAGGATTCAGGTTTGATCCCTGGCCTTGCTCAGTGAGTTAAAGGATCTGGTGTTGCCATGAGATGTGGTGGAGGTCGCAGATGTGGCTGGGATCAGGCATTGCTGTGGCTGTGGTATAGGCTGGCAGCTGCAGCTCTCTCTCGACCCCTAGCCTAAGAACCTCCATATGCCACAGGTGCGGCCCTAAAAAAACAAAGAACAGACAAAAGAGTTGTGAAGGTTACTATCAGAGCATTATAGGCCTGGCATCCATCCCAGGCTTCGATGGTTTCTTGACATTTTTGTATTTAATAAATGGCAGCTCTGATTAGCAAGGAATTGTAACCCCTTCAGGATTATAATTGAAATAGGACTTTATCATAAAATAGATATACCGGGGGTGGTGTTTCTTCTCTATTCTTCCAGAAAAACTGTTAAAAATTTTCATTGATTCTAAGAAGTCATATAGGCCAATTTTCTTTCTTTTTTTTTTGTCTTTTTGTCTTTTTTGTTGTTGTTGTTGTTGCTGTTGCTATTTCTTGGGCCGCTCCCTCGGCATATGGAGGTTCCCAGGCTAGGGGTCGAATCGGAGCTGTAGCCGCCGGCCTACGCCAGAGCCACAGCAACGTGGGATCCGAGCCGCGTCTGCAACCTACACCACAGCTCACGGCAACGCCAGATCCTTAACCCACTGAGCAAGGGCAGGGACCGAACCCGCAACCTCATGGTTCCTAGTCGGATTCGTTAACCACTGCGCCAGACGGGAACTTCATTTTTTTTTGTCTTTTTGTCTTTTTTGTTGTTGTAGTTGTTGCTGTTGCCATATAGGCCAGTTTTCATAGACCATCAAAATGTAAGGGGAAAAACAGCTGGTAACAAATATAAGGCACTTCCAGTAGAGGTACTTTTTTTTTTTTTTTGGCATGCAGAAGTTCTTGGGCCAGGTATTGAACTCATGCTATAGCAGTGGCAACACTAGATCCTTAAATGCTAGGCTGCCAGGGAACTCCACGATAAGTTTCAATTTTAGAAATGTTTAAATGTAAAAATAGGTATCTCAGAATTGATGAAATGTAATAAATATTGGTGCATTTTTAATTGATAGCTTCTTAGAATGGAGGACTGTAGTAAAAGGAATTAAAGTAATTGTTACCTATTTGTAAGAGTGCTTTAGAGTGATCTCACTTTTTCATTATAAAAATGTAGGTTTTGGCCTCTTCGTGCCATGTATATTGAACTAGTAACTAGGCAGTTTGGTACTGAAGCATCTGCTGAGACCAGGGATCACACTAATCTTTGTCCAGTTCCTTGTGGTGCTCATCTATTATGGGGTGTGTGTGTGTGTAGGGGGGTGTAGTGTTCTGCTGCTTGTTGGTTATACCCTGAGGAACCATAGCTCTAAGATTGGCTAAAAGGACCATTCTTTGGGAGTTCCCGTCGTGGCGCAGTGGTTAACGAATCCGACTAGGAACCATGAGGTTGCGGGTTCGGTCCCTGCCCTTGCTCAGTGGGTTAACGATCCGGCGTTGCCGTGAGCTGTGGTGTAGGTTGCAGACGCGACTCGGATCCCGCCTTGCTGTGGCTCTGGCGTAGGCTGGCGGCCACAGCTCCGATTCAACCCCTAACCCCTAGCCTGGGAACCTCCATATGCCGCAGGAGCGGCCCAAGAAATAGCAAAAAGACAAAAAAAAAAATAAAATAAAATAAAAAAATAAAAGGACCATTCTTTGAAGTAGTGGCTTTTATGTTGCATTTTGGTACGCATATATACAGGTGTGTGGGCATGTTGAAGGAAAAGTTGCACAAAATAACACTTGATACTCTGCGCGAGATTCATTCTAAAACAGCCTCTTCTCTTCTGTTATAAAAGGAAATATGCTTAGAGTTCCCATTGTGATGCAGAGAAAACAAACCTAACTAATATCCATGAGGACGCAGGTTCGAACTCTGGCCTCACTCAGTGGGTCAAGGACCTGGTGTTGGTGTGAGCTGTGATGTAGGTTGCACACATGGCTTGAATCTAGCATTGGTGTGGCTGTGGTAGAGGCTGGCAGCTGTAGCTCTGATTTGACCCCTAGCCTGGGAACTTATATATGCTGTGGATATGGCCCTAAAAAGAAATATGCTTCTCTTGACACTACCCTTTTTTTTTGGCCTTTTTAGGGCCGCACCGACAGCATATGGAAGTTCCCAGGCTAGGGGTCGAATTGGAGCTGCAGCTGCCAGCCTACACCACAGCAACACAGAATCCGAACCTTGCCTTTGACATGCATCACAGCTCATGACAATGCTGGAACTTTAACCCACTGAGGGAGGCCAGGGATAGTTCTTATGGATACTAGTCAGGTTCATTAATGCTGAACCACAGTGGAAACTCTTCTTTACAATACGTTTGACTTCAAACAAACAAAAAAACACTTCTCAAGGATCAGAAACGTAGAAAATTGACTCTTATTTTGCAAGTCACTAATTTCTCTTAGGTTCTTTTAGCTTGAAAGTAGTTGGTGTGCTAGGTTTTTGTTTTTTTCGTTGTTGTCTTTTGACTTTTTAGGGCCGCACCTGCGGCACATGGAGGTTCCCAGGCTAGGGCTCTAATCGGAGCTGTTGCCTCTGGCCTACACCAGAGCCACAGCAACGTCAGATGTGAGCTGCGCGTCTGCAACCTACACCATAGCTCACGGCAGTGCCGGATCCTTGACCCACTGAGCGAGGCCAGGGATTGAACCTGCAATGTCATGGATCCTAGTTCCGATTCGTTTCTGCTGCGCCATGACGGGAGCTCCGTTGTGCTAGTTCTGTTCTTGCTCTAAGTGAACCTGTTGCTAGTTGAAGAAAATAAAATATTTGTAAGTACAAATAATTAAGATGAATATCTTGAATCTTTTTGTAGGTCATCATCTAATTTGAAATATTTAAAGTGGATACAAAACTGTTTCAGCAATGCAGACGATTAAGTGTGTTGTTGTGGGCGATGGTGCCGTTGGTAAAACATGTCTCCTGATATCCTACACGACAAACAAATTTCCATCTGAGTATGTACCGACTGTAAGTATAAACTTCCTTCTGTTAGTGAAATGTATATAATTTGATATCCTTTTGAGAACTTTCTCTTTGTGTACTGAAATTTTTCTGTTGTCTGCCTTTGTTTCCTGTTTTTAAAGATCTTGACTTCTCATGGGTAAATTATATACACTTTAAAATTAAACAGCTGAAAAATCAGTGGAAAGTCAGAAGGGGTGACACAAGGGTTTGCGAGAAGTGCTGGGAGGCAAAACTCCAGTAGACAAGATTCTAAAGAGTGGTGGTCTCAGTTTGGAGAAGTATGCCCAACATCTTGGAATGAGGTGACTTTTTTTTTGATATCTTGGCCAATGATTTATCAGTGCTTAGAGGTTTTCTGGGATGATTTTGGGGGTCTTGTAACTTTAGGAAAAGTAGTGTGTCTCTACTTATTCTCCCAGGGGAATAGAAGAAAAGCTGATGGAGCTGTTTTCCTAGCAGTAATGGAGCTCCAGACTGGTTTTCAGAGGCAGAGAATACATTCTGTTTTTATGAGACCATCAACAGAAGCCTTTGGGGGTTCTCTCCTACGAATGCTCTTTAATCTTACCTGCTCCTTGGAAGAGTAGAGGGAAAATCGGAATAACAAAGATATTGAAGTGAGAGAGAGACAGAGTTATTTAGAGTAACATTCATTTGTGAAAGAATGTGTTTAGGGATCCATTGTTTGTCCCAGGTTGGTTGACCAATCCAGTGGTATAATTATGTTAAACATAGATGTCCATTCTGTAATGAGAGGGGAGCTATGAGTTGGCCTGGTGTGGTAACAGCTACCTCTGTTAAGTGATCTATTTTAGGAGTTTTGAAGCACCTATGTATGATTAATATGGGACTAGTATTGTTTGGAAGTGAAAAGAAAGAAAATGTATGAGTACTTTAGGTCAGTGTTCAGAGATGAGAGCATTTTGAAGAAGGTGACAGGTTAAAGACTTGTTAATTATGTTTAATTATAATTGACAGTCTATAATCTTCCAGGGCTGATAAAGTGATTGAGGTAGGCCCAGGTTATTGGAAGAAAAATTAGGTGTCTTGAAGGGGGAGAATTTGAAGGTAAAATTAAATATGAAATCACATTTTTGGGAGTTCTTGTCATGGCTAAGCAGAAATGAATCTGACTAGCATATATGAGAACGCAGGTTTGATCCCTGGCCTTGCTCAGAGGGTTGAGGATCTGGTGTTGCCGTGAGCTATGGTGTAGATTGCAGACTTGGCTCAGATCTGGGTTGCTCTGACTGTGGCTGTGGCTGTGGTGTAGGCTGGCAGCTTCAGCTCTGATTGAACCCCTAGCTTGGGAACCTTGCAGCCCTAAAATTAAAAAAAAAAGAAAGAAATCACATTTTTGAGTTGGCCCATTTAGGGACATTTGTAAGTGAAAGAAAATATTGAAAGGGACTTTGGGGGACTTTTAGAGATACACTGATCTTGTGGATCTTGAGTGAGGTCAACTATCAGAATATTTGTATTTCAGTCTCCATTAAACTGCTTTCTGAGTCTCTTTCATGACTTTTGTCTTTAGGTGTTCTATTTAAGGTGGGCTTGTGGATTTTTTTGTTTGTTTGTTTTCTGTCTTTTTAGGGCCTCATGCCCGGCATATGGAAGTTTCCAGGCTAGGGGTGGAGGCTATTCCACAGCCACAGCAACACCAGATCCCAGCTGCATCTGCGACCTATACCATGGCTCATGGCAACACCGGATCCTTTACCCACTGAGCGAGGCCAGGGGTCGAACCTGCATCCTCATGGATACTAGTCAGATTCTTAATCAGCTAATTGTAAGCCACAAGGGGAACTCCTGTGGATGTTTTTTACATGTGTGTATATGTGGACCTCTGGAAGAAGATTAGGTATGATTTAAGAAAGTAACTTGAATGTTTTGAGAGCTTAACCACTTTCTTTACATTTCCTTGTTCTTGTTATCAAGAACTGACTTTCCTTTAACCACCACTTCTCCCAAGCCCTTGCTTCTAATCCAGTCTTGTTTACATTTAAACAAGCTCCCAACATCCCATTGAAACATGAATCAGAAAATTAGTGTTAGATAGCTAAAAGGTTAAATGGGGCTAATCTTCAATGTAAGAAATTTCTGGTTGGTTAGAATTGCTTTTCAATTGTAAATTAATTCAGAGGAATCCATGGATTGGTGTTGGGTCTTTTTAAATTTAGCACCATTACCTCCCATTTTCACTAATAACTTAGTATAACCAGTATTAGTAAATACCGAGTTTGTTATGGGTTTTACAGTCTGTCTACAAATAGTATATACCCTATACACTACTTAAGTACACACACACACACACACACACACACACACACACACACACACAAACCTATGAACTATACTTAAGTATACCCAATTCAAAGAAGGTATCTTTAGGTCATGAGTTTTATTCATGAAGTTTTATTCATGAAGTTCCAACAAGTAATCGACCAGCCTTTTCTTGGACACTTCCCTTGGGTACCTTGAGGGAACTTTTATTTCTTTTTAATGGACATGTTGCAACATGGCTACTCTTGTCTTGAACCCCTGAAAGGAAAAAAGATTATCATGGATCTAGGAGATTGTAATTATAGAGCTATGAAAAAATAATTTCTTAATAGTCAGATTGAAAATTGAGGTAGACTTTTACTGTTTCAAAAGTTTCAAACTTGAGTAGGATCATTTTATATGGCCCAAGGACTCTGCTCCTGTGACACCTCTAACTCTTCTGTAGCTTTTTATCCAGGCTGCTGGGGTAGAGTAGACATCACAGAATATATCTCCTGTCACTTTTTCCAAAAACCATTAGGTCATGCAAGGATTTATAGTTGGCAAGTTTGATCATACAAGAAAGATGGACCAAGAGAAGATTGAATCTTAGGAAGGGGCACATTGTCTTAGTTTGAGTTGCCCATACTCTTTGCACACTAACGATGTCATATTTTTGTGTTTTAGGTTTTTGACAACTATGCAGTCACAGTTATGATTGGTGGAGAGCCATATACTCTTGGACTTTTTGATACTGCAGGTGAAAACTCGATGCCTTTTATAATGTTTTGGTCTGTAACTGTAACTTGCTGGCTGGCGTCTTTTTTTGGATATTTTGGAAAACAAGGATATTAGCAGATCACTTGCCTTTTGTT
This sequence comes from Phacochoerus africanus, assembly GCF_016906955.1. Classification (NCBI taxonomy): domain Eukaryota; kingdom Metazoa; phylum Chordata; class Mammalia; order Artiodactyla; family Suidae; genus Phacochoerus; species Phacochoerus africanus. The sequence continues at coordinate 79,649,246 of NC_062551.1, forward strand.
CATAGTTGGTAGATTGAATATTATGATGGCCGATGCTTGACCAAGACGTAGTCCCAAACGTGGAAGGGCAAATAGGTATTTGGAGTACCCTGGCTGGATGGTGTGGAAGAAGATAGAGTAGAGTGAGGGCAGAGTACATTAGGCAGGCTGTACTATCACTCTGATATTTGAAGACTTAATTTCGTATGTGGTCTGTATCTTATATGTACATATAGCTGCTTATTTTATCGTACTATAGCTTGTTATTTTCTACTACATTTGAAAATATTTTGAGGGCAAACCAGTATCTAGCTCAAAGTATTGACATTTGTGGTCAACTTTTCAAATGTGAGGACCAAATTACATTCTTCCGTAAGTATTCCCAATTTCTCAGTGTTATTTCTTCCTTTTTTTGCTTTTGCTTTTTAGGGCCACTCCTGTGGGATATGGAAGTTCCCAGGCTAGGAGTTGAATAGGAGCTGCCACTGCCGGCCTGTTCCACAGTCACAGCAATGTAGGATCCGAGCTACATCTGCGACCTATACCACAGCTTTACAGCAACGCTGGATCCCCAGTCCACTGAGTTGAGGCCAGGGATTGAACCTGGATCCTCATGGATACTAGTCGGATTTGTTTCCGCTGCGCCACCAGGGGAACTTCCATGTCCTCCTTGTTTTAACAGTAGCTGCATATCTTCATTTTCTCTGTTGTTTCTGTTATTATCACCTTAGTCATAGGAAACATTCGGAGAGGTATCCTTTTGGTATTTAGGAATTCTAATCTTTTTGATTTTCATGAGTTACCCTCCCACTGTCTACCAGATGACATTTTGCTATTAGGGAGTGCATTATACTGCTCACTTCGATGAACTGTCTAGACTTAATAAAAAAAGAAAATGGAGAGACAACAGTAAACAGTTGAGACCAGTGGCTTTCTAATGGTGTTTTAAGCATTTAAAATTTTTATGAATTAAAAATTATAAGAGTAAAAGTATATTACTTGAAAAATAGTATAAACAGTATAAACTTGGAAAATAGACAAAAGAAAATAATGACCTACATCTCTTGGTAGGTGAGGGATTTTTCTTTGTGCCTTTTTTTTTTTTTTGTCTTTTTGCCATTTCTTGGGCCGCTCCTGCGGCATATGGAGGTTCCCAGGCTAGGGGTTGAATCGGAGCTGTAGCTGCCGGCCTATGCCAGAGCCACAGCAATGCAGGATCCGAGCCACGTCTGCAACGCCGGATCGTTAACCCACTGAGCAAGGGCAGGGATCGAACCTGCAACCTCATGGTTCCTAGTCAGATTCGTTAACCACTGCGCCACGACAGGAACTCCTCTTTGTGCCTTTGAAGGCAGTCTACATAACAGAGAGAAGACAATTTATGGCTACTTGGGGTTGAAAAGTAGTTTAAAATTTTCTTTTCAAATTTCAAAGCATATTTTTATGAGCCTTTAAGTTTTAATCAGTATTCCTTATTGAAGTATAATAAAATAGAATTCATTTATTTTAAGTGTTCATTTTGATTATTTTTGTCAACTATATAGTTGTGTAACCTGGCATTAATAAGATACATCACCTTAAGGAATTGTCTTGTGGTTTAGCGGGTTAAGGAGTTGGTGTTGTTACTGTAGTGGCTTGGGTTGCTGCTGTGGCATGGGTTTGAACCTTGGCCTGGTAACTTCCACATGCCAAAAAAATACGAAAAGTTTCTTTGTGCCCTTTATAGTCAGTCTCTTCCCTTGACCTGGCCCTAGGCAGCCACAGATCTGTTTTCTGTCACTAAGGTTTTGCTTTTCTGGAATTTCATATTAATGGAACCATAAAATCTATAGCCTTTTGTTTTTGACTTCTTTAACTTAGCATACTGTTTTTAAGATTAATCTATGATGTTGTGTATTAATAGTTTGTCTTTTTATTGCTGAGTAGTACCCCATTCTGTGAATATAGCACAGTTTATCCATTTACAAGTTGAGGGTTATTTGGGTTTCAGATGGATAATGGTGCTCAGAACATTTGTATACCAGTTTTTGTATAGCCATATTTTATTTCTCTTCAGTAATAGTTTGGGAGTGGGTAAGCCTTTAAATTTAGTTGTAAAACTTATTAAAATTTTCATTAAAACAATTAGTTTTAACAAATTGTTCTCAAGTTGGCCAAGGGTTCTTTGAATTAATATTGGTTTGTTTAATCTTAGCCTCATTTACAACTGTTAAATTTCTTCAGACTGCATTCATAAAGTATTCAGTTTTCTATTTTAAGTAGTTCATTTTGCTGACCTAACAAATGAAACATTCCTAAGTTTTTATATACGTAACTTTTAATAAACCTGATAATTTAGGATTTTCTGTATTTTAATATATCTTTTTTTTTTGCTTTTTTTTAGGGCTGCACCCATGGCATATGGAGGTTCCCAGCCTAGGGGTTGAATTGGAGCTATAGCTGCTGGCCTACGCCACAGCTACAGCAACGCCAGATCTGAGCCACATCTGTGACCTACACCACAGCTCAGAGCATGCCAAATCCACTGAGCAAGGCCAGGGATTGAACCTGCAACCTCATGGTTCCTAGTCCGATTTGTTTCTGCTGAGCCACTACGAAAACTCCTGTTTTAATACATCTTAAATGGTATTATTTATAACCTTCATAAAGTTCTTAACATCTCCAACCAAAAAAACCTCAAGATCAGTTATTCAGTTACATGTTTTATTTTGTTTCATTTTTATTATTTTTTTGGGCCACATCCATGGTATGTGGAAGTTCCTGGGCCAGGGATAGAACCCATGCTGATCTTTAACCCGCTGTGCCACAAGGGGATTCCCACATTTTATTTATTTTAATTTTTTCAATTGTACATTTTAGATTGGAATCAGAAGACGAATCTATCATGTTCTTTAATATGGCAAATGTTTTTAAATATAGACACTAAGACAATAGTGTCTTTTAAATAAATAATAACTTATTTAAGAATAAGTTATTCCTAAATGTAATGGAAAATTAACAGTAATAATATTTAATTTAATAATACTTGATTTATTTGATCTCTATTAGATTCTAAATCTTTCTGGGGGATAAAAGACATTAATTATTTTACTATTGAGGCAGGTTGGAGGGTTTCCATCTCAACTGGTTAAGTTCACTATAAGGGAGAGGTTTTTTTGTTTTTTGTTTTTTTTGTTTTTGTCCTTTAAGGGCTGCACCAGCGGCATGTGGAGGTTCCCAGGCTAGGGGTCCAATTGGAGCTGTAGCTGCTGGCCTACTCCACAGCCACAGCAACGGCAGATCTGAGCTGCCTCTGTGACCTACACCACTGCTCATGGCAACACCAGATCCTTAACCCACTGAGTGAGGCCAGGGACCAAACCTGTGTCTTCATGGATGCTAATCAGATTTGTTTCTGTTGAGCCACGTCAGGAACTCTGAGAGACCTTTCTTGACAGGCACTGGAGACCTGGGGTTGTAGGCATCCAGACTGAATCTCCTGTCTTTGATACACTCAAGGGAGACTCCATACCCTTCTCCAAAGGCCTTAATCTTAAGAATCCTGGTCTAAGTCATGCCATTACTCAGTTTTCTTTCCGCTAAAGCTTCCATCTCCACTGAGATGGCCTCTGAAGTCCTTTGATTATTTGGTTGCTTTTAACCTATTGACTGTGTTACTTTGTTTTGAATTCTTTTTGTAGTAAGTGTTCCTGTCTTTAACTGTAACTTTTATAGATGTATTTAAATAATATCAATTAATACCAGGATTAGGACTCCCTTTGTCTCAAAACTTTATTTTTGCTTCTGTGGTCACAAAACTAAGTTCTTGCTAATGGGTTTCCACAATTACTTTGTTCTTCTGCATATGTTTTACTTTTGTGTATATAGGTCTATATTTAGCTTTTTTCACTTAAGGTGGTTATGATAGGCTCTTTTTCATATGGAATAATTCTACCACCAATTCCTTTTTATATCAAAATTTTAAATGTTATTCTTTATTACGGAGATACAGGTTTTGCTTATTATAGAAAAATCAAAATGTAGATAATCAAAAGGAGAAAATGAAAAAGCATCTCTATCCAGAGACAGTCACATCTTAGTGTATGTCCTAAAGAGAGCTGTTCCTAAATATTCATTGTATTTATACATGGGAAAAAAAGATGTTATTTCCCCCTGCCCTGTATGTGCTTTTACCTCTTAAAAGAAAAACATGGTGATATCTCAGTGTTGTACTTATGTGTCATAGTCTTATTCGTGGTTATACAGTAGTCTGTTGTGTGGAGATCACAGCACAGTTTGTTTAACTTTTGTTAATATGGGGTCCATTTGTGGTTTTCCTTCATATCGTGATTTCTCTGTGGAAACGTCTTTTTTTTTTTTTTTTGGTCTTTTCTAGGGCTGAACCCGCGGCATATGGAGGTTCCCAGGCTAGGGGTCTAATCAGAGCTGTAGCCGCTGGTCTACGCCACAGCATCAGCAGCGTGGGATCCTAGCTGCATCTGTGACCTACACCACAGCTCACGGCAATGCTGGATCCTTAACCCACTGAGCAAGGCCAGGGATCGAACCCGCAACCTTATGGTTCCTAGTTGGATTCGTTAACCACTGAGTCACAATGGTAACTTCCAGAAACATTTTAATATTTTGACACATATTCTTTTTTTGTCACTTTTAATCTTGATTTAATTTCAGACTTACAGAGAAGTTGCTAGTACAAAGAATTGCTTACCAAATTCACCGGTTCTAAACTTTTTGTGACGTTCTCTGGCTCTATGTGCATATTATTCTTCTTTCTTTCTTTTTTTTTTTTTTTTTTTTGCTATTTCTTGGGCCGCTCCCGAGGCATATGGAGGTTCCCAGGCTAGGGGTCGAATCGGAGCTGTAGCCGCCGGCCTACGCCAGAGCCACAGCAACGCAGGATCTGAGCCGCGTCTGCAACCTACACCACAGCCCACGGCAACGCCGGATCGTTAACCCACTGAGCAAGGGCAGGGACCGAACCCGCAACCTCATGGTTCCTAGTCGGATTCGTTAACCACTGGGCCACGGTGGGAACTCCTATTATTCTTATTTCTAAGCAATTTGAGAGTAGGTTGCATGCACCATGCCCTTTTGTTTTTTTACTGTTTCAATGTATATTTCTTTTTTTTCTTTGTTTTCATGGTTGCCCCTGCAGCGTATGGAAGTTCCCAGGCCAGAGATTAAATTTGAGCGACAGCTATGGCAATGCCAGATCTTTTAACCTGCTGCACCAGGCTAGGGATTGAACTCTCGCCTCTGCAGTGACCCATGCCACTGCAGTCATATTCTTAACCCACTGCACTGTGGTGGGAACACCTAGTATCTGTTTTTTAAGAGCAAGGATATTCTCTTATAGTGCTCTTATCAAATTTAGGAAATTTAACATTACATATAACATTTTAATTTTTTGCTTTTTATTTAAAAAAAATTTTTTTTTCAGCTGCACCTGCAGCATTCAGAAGTTCTCAGACCTGAGCTACAGCAGTGGCAACACCAGATCCTTAACTGCTAGGCCACCAGGGGATTCCAGCATTTAAAATTTTAACCTATAATCAACTTCCTAATTTGTCAGTTGTCTTGATATTGTCCCTTTTAGCAATTTTTCTTGTATAGGTTCTGAGCTATGATCACACATTGCATGTGGTTGTCACTCTCTTTGGTTAGTGTCCATTACTTAGCCCTTCATGTCATTGGCATTTTTATTTTATTTATTTATTTTTTTGTCTTTTTAGGGCCGCACCTGAGGCATGTAGAGGTTCCCAGCTAGGGGTCGAAGCAGAGCTATAGCTGCTGACTTACACCATAGCCACAGCAACACTGAATCTGAACCGTGTCTGTGACCTACACCACAGCTCACGACAATGCTGGACCCTTAACCCACTGAGCAAGACCAGGAATCGAACCCTCGTGGATGCTAGTCATATTCCTTTCTGCTGAGCCACGGTGGGAACGCCCACACTGGCATTTTTAAAGGGAAACAGACCACTTATTTTATAAAATATGTGTCAGTTTGAGTTTGTCCATTTCCTCATGAGTAGATTTAGGATTTGCATATTTTACTTGCCAGCTATCTAGCTAACTGGTCTATCTAGCATTAAAGTCCAGCCTTTCTCTTGACTGATTACAGTGATTAAATAGCTGGCAAGTCACTTAACTGTGTGGAGCTTAATTACCTAGGTGTGTAAAGTGTTTAAAATACTATCCTCTCCAAAAAACCCAAAAAACAAAAAACCTGTCCTCTTAGAGGTGCTGTGAAGATTCAGTGATAGTTTAACAAAGTGTTCACATATGTAAAAACTCAGGAGCTGTGTAATACACTTTATTGTCTTTTTAAAAAAACCAGCACAGTGACTGGGAAGTGTTCTGTGCACAGCTAATATTCTCTTCCTTAGCAGATGAGTAATATGCAGAACAAGTCATAGTGGTGCACTATGACCCAGTTTAGCTTATTCTGTTTTGTTTTTAAAAAACTCCTTTCATTGAGGTGTTTTCTCATATCTGGCAGTCTTTTACAGTTATCGATTGATTACATTAACAGGAATGAATGACACTGCTATCCATACAGATATTTGTAGTCGCCTTGGTCCAAAGGCATTTTGACCAAGATTTGAGTCTTCAGTAAATTCTGCATTAACATGCAATAGTCTAGATTTTTACAGATGTTAACGCATAAAATAATAGGAATCTCAGGTTCCAGAGTGTCCCCCATTTACTTTCAGCTTTTTTCCTTTTTTCTTTTCATGATATAAAAGATATTATGAAATTATTTAGGAGTAAGCTTCATGGCACAAATGAAGCAGAGATCACTAAGTGCCCTTAAATTTTGAGTACTTGGTTATTGAAAAAAATGTTTAGGTTTTAATTTGTAATGGTAAATTCTATGAAATGTTTAATTTGTTTTCTTCTTGTTTATGATGTCCTACTTTAATTCTCTAAGAATGTTGCTTTTGGAGTTCCTGTCGTGGCGCAGTGGTTAACGAATCCAACTAGGAACCATGAAGTTGCGGGTTCGATCCCTGGCCTTGCTCAGTGGGTTAAGGATCTGGCGTTGCTGTGAGCTGTGGTGTAGGTCACAGATGCGGCTCAGGTCCCACGCTGCTGTGGCTCTGGTGTAGGCCGGTGGACCCCTAGCCTGAGAACTTCCATATGCTGCAGGAGCGGCCCTAGAAAAGGCAAAAAGACTAAAAAAAAAAAAGGATGTTGCTTTTTGGCAATGTCCTTATTTTTCATACCACGATATTGTTTCATATTTTTCATGTGGACCAGAGTCCTCAGTTCTAGCTTGAGTTTGAGCTCTTTCATTTGAGGTCATTATCAAGGACAAGAACCAGCAACCCATGAGATACAACCTTGTTTTTTGGCAGGTTAAGTGGTGCTCTGGTGTACTCTTAGAGTAGATATAGTTTAAGACTTATCAAAACCTGTCTTACACATATAGAGTGAAGTTTTTTTGATCCTGTTGTGTACCCTAAACGGTGCTAAGTGATAGTGCTGCCTCTGTCTTGAGTGAATAATGACTATCTGTGACATACTTGGAGCTTAAATTTTACCTGAATATATTATGCTTGGATTTTGAAGGACCTTGCTCATCTAAGGTATCATACTCATTCTCTTTCCTTTAAATGTAGCACTTGTAACAGATGGAGATGTGAGGTAGCCTACTTTTTATTTATTGAACAATTTTACTTCTTTTTTTTTTTAAATCTCCCTGTGAAAGGGAAAGAAAGATTTTATAGCTTTGAGGGCTTGTTCATTCCAAGTAAATGGACAGACCAATACTGCTTTAGATCTAGCATTAAAAAAGAGTAGCTATATTTGTTTTCTGTAACAATTGATATAAATAGAAAGAAGGCTGTTTGCATTTAAAACATTGGGCCTCCATTTAGATGCCCCTTGTGGTGCTCAGGAATACATACATACTTGGATCTGTTTTTGATGCAGGGCCTGAATGACTAAAAATGAAGCCTTTTCTAGTCTATGCCAGGGTTAATTTTAGTGAAATATATTCCATTTGAATAGGGACTAGGGCTAAGAAGAGGTATGTGAAGGGTCTTTGCTTTTTACATGGCTTGGTTAACTGTTTTGTTGTCTTATTTTTTTAATTTATTTTTTGTTTTGTTATTTTATTGGAATTTTGACTCTGATGCTTCAAAGCTCAAGCTGGTGTTAGAGCTCAGGCAGTATGGATTGAGAGAATTGTTAGGGTTTGGCTGATTTTGTTTTCCTTTAGCCCATTATTTCTTTTTTAAATCACTTCTATGTCTATATTGTACATTCATTATAATTTAAAAGTGAAAGTTATGTATCTTAGTGCATACCTTTGAATTTCTTTGATTCTAACCCTAGCATATTGCTAAAGTATTCAATAAATGCTAGTGGTGTGATAGCGGTTTTATTGTTTTGTTAACGTCCTTTGTTTTAACTTGTCTTTTAATCTCTTCATTTTTTGTAGAGTATTATCCTGACAGTACCCTTATTTCTACTTACAGTGTATTATTTAAGTGGCAGTAATGGCAACATATAAATAATGGTAACATCTTTAATTATCATGTTTCTATAGCTAGCCTAAATTCTTGTATTCTTTCTCAACATTGGCAGAAAAATTTACTGGCATACAAAATACTCAATTTTCCTCCCCCCCTTCAAATTTTTTCTTATCGTAGTAAAAAATATATAGCATAAAATGTACCATTTTAGGAGTTCCATTCGTAGCTCAGCGGAAACAAATCTGACTAGCATCCACGAGGATGCATGTTCGATCCCTGGCCTCGCTCAGTGCGTTAAAGATCCAGCATTGCCGTGAGCTGTGGTGTAGGTCACAGATGAGGCTCGGGTCCTGTGTTGCTGTGGCTGTGGTATAGGCTGGCGGCTACATCTCCGATTCAACCCCTAGCCTAGGAACCTCTATATGCTGCTGGTGTGGCCCTAAAAAGACAAAAAAAAAGTACCATTTTAACCATTTTTAAGTGTACAGTTCAGTGTCATTAAGTATGTAATTATTCTCTTAATACATAGCTCAGTTTTGAAATTGGATTAAATCTTTCCTCTGTGACTCCTGACTTCCCTTCACAGTTTTGGAAATGTGTATGGATATTTTTAAACATATCTGGAAATAATTTCGAGTCTGCAGAATAGTTGCAAAAGTACTACTAGGAGCCCATATGCACCCTTTAACCAGATTTACCAGTTGTTAACATTATACCTTATTTGCTGTGTGTGTGTGTGTGTGTGTGTGTGTGTGTGTGTGTATATATATATATATTTGTTTGGTTTTTGTTTTTTTTAGGGCCATATCCACGGCATATGGAGATTCCCAGGCTAGGGAACGAATCTGAGTTGTAACCTCCATATGTCAGGAGTGTGGCCCTAAAAAGCAAAAAAAAGCACACACACACAAAAAAGAGATGACAATTAAATCCAATACATGGTCCCATATTTAAAAGCAGAAAAAACTGTACTTGAATCAGTCAACAAAACTGGAATGCAGATGTTGGTGTATGATATCAATGCTAAATTTCCTGAAGTTGATTACCATTTTATAATAAGAATGTCTGTGTTCGGATTTGATTTTTAATCATTTCTGTAGTAACAGCTTATTGTTTTGGTTACGTTATTGTTGTGTTGCTAATGGACACAAAGATTGAAAACTACAAATTGGTGATAAGGCAGAGTTCCTGTTGTGGCTCAGAGGAGTAAGAACCTGACTAGTATCCTTGAGGATACAGGTTTGATCCCTAGCCTCGCTCAGTGGGTTAGGCATCTGGCATTGCCACAAACTGCATTGTAGGTTGCAGATGTGGCTTGGATCTGGTGTCGCTGTGGCCTAGGCTGGCAGCTGCAGCTTCAATTGACCCTTAGCCCAGGGGCCCTAAAAAACAAAAGAAACTGGTAATGAGGCAAGTAATGAATATATAATAAATTCATTGCTGTTCTAAGGGCCTGAAATATTAAAGTTAGCTGAGTGAAAGTATTGTTCACATATTCTGTTACAAAACCAAATATTTTATTAGATAAGTTGCTTTCTCATTAATGATAAGTGTGCTATTAGCTGCATGCTTAATCTGTTGACTGACTTGTGAGTTTAATGCTGTGAGGGCACCAAAATTCAGTTACTGATTTCTTCAATTTTTCACTCCTTAGGGCAAGAGGATTATGACAGATTACGACCGCTGAGTTATCCACAAACAGATGTATTTCTAGTCTGTTTTTCAGTGGTCTCTCCATCCTCGTTTGAAAATGTGAAAGAAAAGGTGAGTTGGTCAAATCTTCTTGCCCTGAAAAAAAGGATTGTCATAGAACTTCTGTTAACTTGTTGTTAAATAGCTTTGGGGGCTTGTGGATTAATGCAAGTGTGTTTTAAAAAATGTGTTTTCTCTAGTGGGTGCCTGAGATAACTCACCACTGTCCAAAGACTCCTTTCTTGCTTGTTGGGACCCAAATTGATCTCAGAGATGACCCCTCTACTATTGAGAAACTTGCCAAGAATAAACAGAAGCCTATCACTCCAGAGACTGCTGAAAAGCTGGCCCGTGACCTGAAGGCTGTCAAGTATGTGGAGTGTTCTGCACTCACACAGGTGAGGACTGTGTGGAGCTCCATGTTTATTTATAGTTGAGTGTTTCTTAGCATTAGGATTCAAGTGTTTCTCACAGTGGTCTGCAGTACTCAAGAAAGCTGAGATTATAACCAGTTTCATAGTGTATATTCCTTTGTTAGAGGTCTCTGTGTTTATGGAGAAAAGTAATAGTTTCTAAGTAAAGCTTTCGTGTTGGCCAGCTCCCACGTTGTACTGAATCATTTGTGGTGGTTAGAGGTGGTTTAAAAAAAAATTTCAGGTGTACAGCTAAATCAGTCAGTTATACATATAAGTATATCCATTCTTTTTTTCCCATGTTAGCACAAATTTACGAGAGTATGTGAATGATTCCCCTCCTTCCCTCAGACTGAAATGGTCATCTAAATATATCTAATCTTTTCTTATCAGTAAGGACAATTGATGCTGTATTGTTTCTGGGGTAATTCACCTGGGATAGAGAATTAGTCACAATAATTGAGACTTTCATGTCAGAGAAAGCTGCCTTGGCCATTTCTCAAGCATGACTTTTTATATAGGGTTTCTATTATGTTTTTGGAGGCATTCTTTCCTTATGTGGTCCTCTCTTCTGTCCCTTTCTGAAGGATTTAATTTGAACTCTTCTTATAGTTTGACGGGAAACCTCAGATCCCGAGGATAGGGATCAGTGTTATAGTGTTTAGAGTGAGAGTTGTTATGTCCTTGTTAATGTGGTTTCATCTTTTCTTCCTTCATGGTGTCACTAACTAGTTCTCCCCTCTGAGCACAGTTCTGGGGGGAAAGAGTTATGGAAATAATTAGCAGCGAACTCTTTTATTCTACTGGCATTGATGCCTTGACATTTGAACAGTGAGCAACTGAGCTGAATTAAAATAAGGCAGGGCTTGGTAGCTCAGTGGATAAGGTTCTGGCGTTGTCACTGCTGTGGCTTGGGTCGCTGCCGTGATGCAGATTCAATCCCTGGCCCTGGAACTTCTGCGTGCTGCGGGTTGGGCCAAAAATAAATAAATCAATAAAATAAGCAGGGTTGAAAAGTAGAAATTTCTTGTAATTACATCAAATCTATTTATATTTCTCATGCTACTTTTTTTTGTCTTTTTTTTGCTATTTCTTTGGGCCGCTCCCATGGCTCATGCTACTTTTTTAGGTAACTTTTATTTTTTATTAAGTTAAGAAAAGCCACTATTGGATTCTTGGCTTTATATATATTAAACTAAATGGCATATATAGTTACGTATTATACATGTACTAGATATTTAGTATGTAGGGCCTACACATAATTTAGTAATCTCCAATTTAGCCCTGGGTTGGGATATGTAAAAATAAAACTTTTATTCTTAGCTGGCTATTTCACAGGATGACTTTAAAGCTAATTTCGTTTTCCCAAACTAGCAGTTTAGTTCCCTAGCAGTTTAGTTCTGTTGTAAAAGCAGATATTTAAAAGTTGAGAAGATTTTACATCTTTTCACATAGCACTGAAATTTTTTTTAAATGCCTGATGCTTCTGTGTTTTGATACCATACCCAGGAGAGAGAGAGTGTGTGTGTGTGTGTGTGTGTGTGTGTGTGTGTGTGTGTATTGAAGAAGATATATGTGGAACACTTTGGTCGGATAATTGTTGAATATCCCTGTCCTCTAAATACAGGTTGCTTTGGGGGGAAATGGAGGCAAGTAGGCCATGTGGACCCAATTGTAGGTCACTAGTGAAGCTTATTTTAGAGAATTGGATGTTTTCATATAAAGTTTTTTACAGTATGAACAGGTTTATATATAGTACAGCACTTTGCCAGAGAATAGAAATTTGAGAAGATCTTAGCAACTGCATTTTTCTTACCAGATTTTGAATTTGGAGAAATTAAAAGAGAAGATAGCAAATGGGGTCTCTGGTGCTGTTTGAGAGCTAGAACTTTTTAGGACTCCAGATTCTGTTTGTTGGTTCCTCTAAAACTGAATTCTTTATATAATCAGATAGTGTGATTAAAGCAAAGATTAGTTTTGTCTTGTAGGCAATTAGTTGATCTTTTGTCAATAAGCAAGAAAGGATTTTCTATTTATTAGGGATACCCTAGTTTCCAGTTGTTGTCCTTGTCTTTTTTCCCTGCATATAATTTATGTCTTTCCATCTTCCCTCCTTCCTTTTATGTTTGACAACCAGAGTTTGCTCCTAGATATGTAGAGAGAATTTGGGGGGAATTTTAACTTTTATTTAGCATTTCTACTTTGTAAAATAGACACAGAAAGAAGAAAACTTTTTAACTTCTTTGCTTCTTTTTAAGTGCTTATTGTTATTTCTCATTTGTTTTGTACCTAATGGAATGTGTGGGTACCAGTCCTCCAAGGTACTGTGGTGGGGATGGACAGGGTGGGGACACCTGGGGTAGTCTGGGGCTGGCACTTGTTATTAGAACTGTGTTCTGGGACTTTGGGGGAAATTTTTACTTGGGATCCAACTGACCTAAAGAACATGCAAAATTTCTTTGGGTGGTAAATCTATGGCTTCAGATTTAGGTGAGTTTAGGTGAGGCTATAGACCTGGTACCAGTACTGAGTCACCCTGTCCTGCTGGAGTTCTGGCTGAGGTGTAAGTGTATTTCTGCATCTTAATCCCTATAGGTCTGATAATATTCTTTGTTTTCACTCCATGCTTTACGCTCTGATACCCATGCAGACATCTAAAAGCATTGGATTGCTTGCTAAAACTCATTCTAGGATCCCATTCTTTGTTTTCCTATTGGGTGGTGGTTACTTGCTCTAATAACATTACTGAATAACTGAAGTGTATGCTGTTTCTAGAATCTGTTCTTTAAACTTCTTCCAGTTGGTACTGCTGAACAATTAACACTTTTTCCTAAATGTCTGAACCTTTTGTTCTGGGAACCTGGTTTACTCTGAAGTCCTGATTAATCTCCCATTCAGATATGTCATTGAATCTAGAAACATGTAGCATGCCTGTTAGTCTCTGCTATTTGTGTCCTTCAGTTATTCAGGGGGTGAATTCACAGAAGCCTGAAATAGTAATGAATTTACTTCTAAAATATACATGCCATTCTTTTCATTAGAAATACTAGGGAATTCTACAAGGGCTAATTATTCAATGCATGTATCTCGTATTTACATGTCCATTTTTCTGTCCTGGCATTATTTTCATTAAAATGTTGTAATATTAGATTTCAAAGTGTGATTGTTATAGAAGTCAACATATGGCCCTTTCATAAACATTGCTTTCTTGCTTGGTTAACCTTTTTTAAGGTAAGAAGTTTGTTTACTCTCCTGATAATGAGCTTAAAATCTACCTTTCTGGCAGTTATTTTTCTTAAGGCGCATTGCTTCTGTGAATTCAGCCCATTTAATCCGGACTGCTGTTGTATCTGCTGGTCTTTCTAACCCTCTAACCTGGCTGCTATTCTCTCTCCTCCCCTCTGTCTTGTAGAGAGGTCTGAAGAATGTGTTTGATGAGGCTATCCTAGCTGCCCTCGAGCCTCCGGAAACTCAACCCAAAAGGAAGTGCTGTATATTCTAAACTGTTTTCTCCTTCCCCTCTTTGCTGCTGCTTCCTGTCCCACTACTGTAGAAAGATCGTTTAAAAACAAAGGAATAAAACCATCCTGTTTGAAAGCCTCTGCGTCTTTTTACTCACCTTAGAGCAACGTCTGTATTAGTTTTTGATCAAGAATGCTATATCTTATAGAATATTTTTTGTGATCAGTAGTCAAGTTGGACTTGTTTAATTTTCTGCTGCTTGAGTTGCCTGATGCTCAGAGCTTTTTGGTTTGGATTACTGTTGCAAAAGGGAACTTGGTCTGGCATTAAGAATGTCCTCTTGGAGAAAATAAGAGTTTTAACACTTCTAGATCATAGTTCTAGATGGCGAAAATAACACAAACAACCTTTTACTCTTATGATCAATTGTTAATTGTAATTGCATGACAAAATTTATGGAAAAGGGGTGACCTACTAGTAGAGTGTAATGGGGAAGGGAGGATTCTTTTCTGGTTTTCCTTTGTGCAGTGAAACTTTGTGTTGCTATTGCTTTGGCTGTCTGTGCTGTAGTGGAGTATTTGTCAGTCTGGGGTGGGAAAGATATTGATGTACCTGCTACTGCTTTTTGAGATCATTTGTTACATTATCTTTTAAGAATAGCATCCATTTTAACGGTTGACTTAAGGTTTGTTAATGTTGAGATGTAAAGCTGCCATCTTTATATTTTCCTGCTTCTGATTTATTGTTGTGAGGGAAACATACAATTGTGGTTACCTTCAAATTTTGAAATTAAAAATATACAATTGTTTGTATAAATGCCTGATGAAGCTTTATTCCTGTTGCACTGACTGGCTCTGGTTTTATGTATGTATCAGGTGCCCTCATTTCTGCTTCCTTGAATCCCCTTGGCTCTAATTGGTGGGATAAAAGGAGTTCAGAGTGAATATTTTTCATGCAGCCACTGTAATTGCTCTCTCCATCTTTGCCTGCGCCTTCTGTATAATAAGGATGCCACTGCCCGGTGTCTGACCTCTTGGTCCTGTTCCATATCCAGCTGTTTCATTTGAATGCAGAGCTGCTTATTTGTTTTTATGTAAAGTGTTTCAGCAGCACATTACAAAACTCATGTTGAATGAGCAAATGATACATGTGCTTGTTTGCTTCTTGTGACATACATTGGTCTGCAAAAAGCTTTCTCAAAGGACCACTGTCTCACTCATGAACATCTGCTCCTCTGCTCCTGAATTGTTGGATCCTTCCAGTGCCCTTCCTGGACAAAACTTGGGGAAGTGAGATGATTGTGTTGAGATTCAGGGTTGTTTTTAATGTTTCATTCTTTGCCAACTCCTGGGGGTTTGAATGGTTTAAATTTGATCTTCAACTTTATTATACAGAATATCAGACTGGCCATTTTTTTCTTTCTACCCCTTTTCAGAAAGGCCTAAAGAATGTATTTGACGAAGCAATATTGGCTGCCCTGGAGCCTCCAGAACCGAAGAAGAGCCGCAGGTGTGTGCTGCTATGAACGTCTCTCCAGAGCCCTTTCTGCACAGCTGGTGTCGGCATCATACTAAAAGCAATGTTTAAATCAAACTAAAGATTAAAAATTAAAATTCGTTTTTGCAATAATGACAAATGCCCTGCACCTACCCACATGCACTCGTGTGAGACAAAGCCCATAGGTATGGCCCCCTTCCCCCCTCAGTACTAGTTAATTTCAAGTAATTGTGTATTGTCAGAAAAGTGATCAGTACTAGTTTTTGTTTTGTCGTTTCAAAAAAATTATTTTGTTTTGTTTAAAAGCAAGGCATGCTTGTGATGACTCTGTAACAGACTAATTGGGGTGGTTGAAGCTGTTCCCGGGTTCCACTCTGGAGAGTAATCTGGGATATCTAGGTTTTTTTTTCCCCCCTCTCCCCTTTTTTGTTTGTTTTTTTGGGCGGGGCAGTGTGTGTGTGGGGGTTTGTTTTTATTTAGTCATGTTTTTTTTAATTCATTAACCATTGGACAGCCCTTGAGGAGGACAGGTTGATTCCACATTCCACTTCCTAGATCTAGTTTAGAAAACATGTTCCCCATCTGGTGCTCTTAGGAAGGAGTATAGTAAACGCCTCATTTAATAATATACTCCTTTTTGAAAGTTGCCTTTTCTCTCCACCCTTGAGTAGGTCCAGTATTTGATGAAACTCATGAAAGTGGGTGGAACCTGTCTTGCCCCTCCTCTTTTCTAGGATGCACTATATATGTGACTGTGACTTTCAAGGAAATTTGTTTGCCATTTGCTAATTTTTTTTGAAGTTAATTTCTAACTTCTTTCACTGATAAATGAAGAAAAGTATTGCACCTTTTGAAATACACCAAATGGATTGAGTACGTAATTAAAAAACATTTTTTTTTTCCCTGTCAGTCATTGTCTTAATATGCTTAGCATAGACGTGCAGCTTAATGGTGTGAGATCTGGTGTTCCTAGAACACAGCTGAAGACCTGGTATATAGAGGAAATCCGAGGGGTGGTGCTAGAAGACAGATGTCTACGGATGATTCACATCCTCTTCCAAGTTATGAGGATGGAGACCTGCTTCATTAAGAAGCTGGGGGTGGGGTGGGGGTGGGGAGAACATTTAACAACATGGGGACCAGTCAGGGGAATCCCCTTATTTCTGTTTTGCATATGAGGAACCCTAGAGCAGCCAGTTGAGGCTCTCTAGTTTAATAAAACTCCTGGGGAGAGTCTTATGCAGACTCTTCGTAAGTGTTAATAGGGATTTTATCAGCTTATTTTGGTTGCAGTTTCCAATTTTTAAAAATGTTAGGTTATCTTCCCCACCTTCCCCAAATCCTAATTCTTGTAGATTTCATTAGTGTTGAACCAATGCTTTTCTCATGTCTGAATTCTTTGTATATGCATTCTTTTCAGATGTATTAAACAAACAAAAAACCCTTCACAAGCCAGCCTGGGGGTTGTTATTTTTCCCTCCGCCTCTTACTTTTTAGATATTTAGGAATGGGAACTTGGCTTTTATTCACATCAGTTTCTAACAAATTTTGGGATAAAGATATAATGTACTTTATTACTTTTCTGGAATTCAGTTTGAGATGATTTTTTCCCCTCTTTACATTCAGGTTTGTGCCTTCTCCCCTAAGTTTGGCAGGTAGCTTACAAACTCTTTTAATATCAGGTTGGTCCTTAGTGTTCTGGAAGCTCACCTATCATGTTGTTGGAATGGCAGCATACCTCCAATCCATCAATTATTTGGAAAGCAGCTGGTTTTTCTCCATGTTTTCTGTATCAGTGGTTTTCATACTTAGCTGCTTGGTAGAGTGCAGCTTGAACGATGGGGTGTTTTAAACTTTCCAGGTATTTCCAAAATACAGCCAAGTCTGAGAACCCCTGCTCCTGGGTTGTTAACCTCAAACTGCTTATCTCAGATTCCAGATTCTGTGCTGTGAATCTGAATATGGGGCGCATTTTCTTTAGTTGAATGATTCATTTACCTTAAGTGTTTACTGAGCTGTATGGCAATCTTAGAAACTAAGAGCTGTTAATCCAGTTGATAAGGTTGATGCAGTGTGGCCTCATTTTGGTAGTTTACTACATGGAGTCATGTTGGCTTGTTTCCATTACTACGCTAGAACTAAGCTGGGCTCCTTGGGAAGGGGTTAGGAAGAAAAGCAAGTCTAATTAGCTTTACTGTTTTAACCAGTGTGTCTTTCTCATTTCTTGTTGATCATACTAGGGAGAGAAACTTGGGTCATGCTGTGAGACTTTGGGCACCAGGGACCGTATATCCCTGTATATCTTAGTACAGTGGCATATAGGTCCATCTTGATCACTGCTGTATCACTGGCCTAGAGCAGTGTTTGACACATTATGAGATGGCTCAGAAAATAGTTGTTGGATGGGTACATGGTTCCAAGGATGAATGAATGAAATAAAGCAGGTCACATAGTTGTGTTGATGAATCATCCACACATCAGAAGAACAGTGGTGACAAGAGGATTGATTGAAGCTAGCATTGTTTTCTAGTTAAGTATTTTTAATTTGACCTCTACATATCAGAAGAACATAGGTGGCAGATGGATGAAGCTAATTGTTTTCTATTTAAATATTGTTTTCTGTTTGACCTAACAAATGCATCGGTCATCTGGCTTAGTGAGTGATACTGCCCAGGGAATGTGATCTAGAGGTTGGAAAGGGTTATTTAAAACAGTCATTAGCAGACTTAGCTTGTGGCAAAATTTATAGTATATGGGCTAATACGATACTAGTACATCACTGGTTTTCTAAAATACTAGTGCATTAAAAATAAAATACCGCTGTTTTACTGAAGGCCTTAGAAATAGGTTTTGTGCTTTGTAGAGCTGGATTTTATGCCAGTGGCAGGGGAGGAGGAGAGTATATTCTAAGGGGAAGAGAGGATTGTGGAATCTAAGGAATGGTTGCAATATTTTACTTGTTGTAAAGTGTATTTTTCCTTACGTTTTCATAATCAGAATACCTCTTAAAATTTGTGTATACATTTAATGTAGCAGTGCTTTTTGCTCTTGTTCTGAAGAGCTGTCCTTACGTTAGTGGTGTCTTATAATTGTTGTCTTTATAATATTTTCTTAGAATGGATAAAATACTGTTTTTTCATTGTTAGGTTTGGACTGTTTTTTTTTTCTTCTTGAATTTTTGATATTATTAGTGGTTATGTGGGTACCGAGTGATAAGAAACTGGTATACAAGGACCCTGCTTCTTGAGGATTGGAACTTAGTTCCTGCTGAGTATAGCTAACATACCTTGAAAATATGGTATATAACAATGTGGGCAAGGAACAGACAGTATTTCACCAAGAAGTAGCAACTCCATTAGCTTCAGAAAGGCCTGAGCTCTTCATGGGCTAGGGTATTTGAATGATATGGGAGGAGAGTAGCTTTATTTTTTTTTTATTTTTATTTTTTGTCTTTTTGTCTTTTTTTTGTTGTTGTTGTTGTTGCTATTTCTTGGGCCGCTCCTGCGGCATATGGAGGTTCCCAGGCTAGGGGTTGAATCGGAGCTGTAGCCACCGGTCTACGCCAGAGCCACAGCAACTCGGGATCCGAGCTGCGTCTGCAACCTACACCACAGCTCACGGCAACGCCGGATCGTTAACCCACTGAGCAAGGGCAGGGGCCGAACCCGCAACCTCATGGTTCCTAGTCTGGATTCGTTAACCACTGCGCCACGACGGTAACTCCTTCTCTGTCTTTCTAATAGCACTAAGGCTCTGAGGATATAGCAGGGAATAAAATACATGTGAATTGTTGACTTCTAGTTGGAATTTATTTTCCTTTACAGTTTTCATAGCTGCCTCTTCTTGAATAACCAGGTGGTTTGATCCCACTTTGATTGGCTCTCAAGAGAGTAAAAATCTTATCTGTGTGCCCATGATACATAATCATTTGTCAGAGCACTTGTTTCCGTACCGGACTCTGGAGACATTGGAGAATGACAGTCCTAACTTGGTGTGTAAGCAGCTTCCTCTGTTCTAGCCTCTTTGTAGGTAAAATGATTATGTTCTTAGTTATCACTGAGATTTCAAGTGCAAGTGTGTATAGGTATCGGTTGGGCCTGGGAATTAATCTAGTTTTTAAATGTTCCTCAGGTAGAACTTGGATTATGTGTGTTTGGGCACCAGTGCATACCTCAGTGATTCTTAACTCTGGCTGTATGAATGACACCCAGGGAGCTCTGTTAAAAAAGGAAAGTAATGCCTGGGGCAGTTTTAGGCAGTCCCTGGAGATAGGGTCTGGGCATCATAGTTTTTTTTCAAATTATTTTTCGAGGCGTATCGCTTCTTTAAAAGTTCACCAGATTATTTTAACATGCCACCTGATTTGAGAATTATGACACTAGATGATCTCTTATGGTTTCATTTGTATTGGACATGAATTTTAGAGTAATTTTGGACTGCAGGTCTTCACAGCTTTATCTCCTTTGAGGAAGAGGTTTTCCAAACTTGTGGTCTCAAAGCAGCATTCAGTTCTCACTCCTTAATCAGAAAGAGGGTTTGTTTACAAAGTTCACAGTCATAAAAGTCTTACTGGTGGATTGGCACTGAGATGGTTTGGTCAGTCTCCTAAGAAACTAAATTACTTGTGCAGCATTTTGAGAAGAGGGCAGGTGTTTGAGTTGTAGAGTTCAGCTGAGGTTTTCTAAGTCAAAGCTAGAAAGGAATAGGAAGGTAGAGGAAGGCTGTTCTTCCCTGATAATTTCAAGGCAGGTGTACCATAGAGATGTCACTGGAGATGGATATCCCTTCTACTCTTCTCAGGAATATTCTAATTCATCTGCAGAGCACACAGGTCCAGGTTCCAAAGTATAATAAGTTAGTGCTAAAAATGGGTGTGAAATTGAAGTTACTCCAGCAGATATGGCCTTCTAGGAGATGAAATCTCTTGCTAACTTAAAAACAAGGTGACTTTGTTTCCCTGCTGTAGATCCTCCCCCTCCCCATACCCCCTGGTTATTTGTCAGATCTTTGGGCAGTGTGTGGGCCAGTGTTAGGTGTCTTTATTTCCTCCTCTCATCAGTGAATGGTTCCAGGTGGATTGATTTTTTTTGTTTTGTTGTGTTTTGGATGGCCATGCCTGTGGCATGAGGAAGTTCCTGGGCCAGGGATCAAGTCTGGGCCACAGCTGTAAACCAGAGCCACAGCAATGACAATACTGGATCCTTAACCTGCTGAACCAACAGGGAACTCCTTTTTTTTTTTTTTTTTTTTAAGTCCGAGTGATTAAACAGGTAGTTTCCTTTGTATTGGCCACATATTGATGCATTAATATTTGATTGGATAGGGTCTTAGTTTCTGTCTTGGTTTGTGGTTTAGCTGTAAACTGACACAAGGTCTTATGGTTAGTCTTCTTAGGGGCAGGAACTGGAGCTGGGTACCTGGAGTGGATTTGCAAATGTTGAGTGCTTTTGAGCCATAAGCCCTGAACTGAAATTTTTTTTTTTTTCTTTTTTTCTTTTTAGGCCTCACCCGTGACATATGGAGGTTCCCAGGCTAGGGGTCGAATCAGAGCTGTAGCTGCCGGCCTATAGCATAGCTCACAGCAGCGCCAGATCCCTGACCCACTGAATGAAGCCAGGGATTGAAGCCAGGGATTGAACCTGCATTCTCATGGATACTAGTTGGATTCGTTACCACTGCGCCACAATGAGAATTTTTCTTAACTTCCTGATGATTGGCTTTTGGGTATTAGGGCAAAGTCTCACAAAGGTGGGGAAGCTTGTACCAGTACCATGCTATCTCTTCCTTCTTTTAAACAATTTATGAAGCTACCTTTAACTCTGGCCCCTCAGTGCTCTCTTTCCCATGAGCTTCTTGGATTGTTGATATTAGGTCCACCCAGGGTGAATTTAAGCTAAAACTGGCAGTAGATTCCAGGATGCCTTCTACCTAATATCTACTAATCTTTGTGGGGGTCTTGATGGCAGAGGGATGGGAGAAGGTGATGAGGCAGAAAGGAATAGTGGTTGAGCCATTATCCTGGTGGACTGGGGAGATGGCTGAATTATCTAGGAGAGGTTGTTAAGAGTCAGAGAATTCTTAGTCAATCAAAATATAAAAATCTAAGACGGTATGTGCTGTAGGCATGTCCGGGGAGAAGCATGGAGCCCTGTTTAGGGCTGTAGTGTGAAGCAGGGTAGCTCTTAAGGGCCCCCATAAACAAATGAGTGAGTTAGGAAACATCAGTCACACCCGAGGAAGGCTCTGCTCCTGTTATTGAGGATTGTTGAAGAAATGAATCATATTCTTGGTGAAAGAATAGCTGTGTTTATTCGTTGTGTTTTACACTGTATTGAAGCCACAGCCCTGGAGATTTATGCTACCAGTAACTTTGTTTTATAGATAAGGACTCCGAGACTCCATAATTGCTTAATATCTCCAGCCAGAGTTGAAACTCAGGTCTGTCTGATTCTGAAACCTGTGTGCTTAACCATATGTATCTTGTTATAAAAATAACTGAGTTCCCAATGTGGCTCAGTGGAAACGAACCTGACTAGCATCCATAAGGCCTTGCTCAGTGGGTTAAGGATCTGGCATTGCTGTGAGCTGTGGCATAGGTAACAGACTAGATTTGGATCCCTGTGTGGCTGTGGCGTAGGCCAGCAGCCACAGCTCTGACTCGACCCCTTGCCTTGGAACCTTCGTATGACATGGGTGCAGCCCTAAAAATACAAATACAAATACTACTACTACTACTAATAACTGTATGTGACTAATTTATAAAGCTGAAAATTGTAGTTCAGTTTATGATGCCGAGAGCAAGCAAAACACTGTAAAAGGCTTTGGCAGGTTAATTGGGTAGTACTTACTTGGGGAAGATGACTTTAGGAACAGTTGTAGCATGAGAGAATGATACATAGCTTTTTCCTTTGCATAGATTTAGAGGATCTTGAGATGCCTTTGAATTTGGGTAGTCTGCCCATAGAGTCTCTGCTCAGCTGCAGCCCTGTGGATTGGCAGAGCAGGGTTTTTTGATGAGAAGGCTGCACCTTAGTATTCAAGGCCAGGAGATGATAGTGCCAGTTCTGAAACCTGGCACCCTTCTCTTTTCTCTTGACCAGCTCACAGAATGGCTTTTAGAATAGCATTATTGTTTTCCATATATCTAATAGGGACCTGGTCAGGAGAAAGGAACCCTGTCATTAGGTAACAAAGTCTCATTAGCTTGATCCAAATAAAGGGAAGTGATTGGGATTCTGGAGCTACATCTTCTCCCCAAAGGTCAGGGGTCTTCACACTGTTTTGAGTATAGGTAGTAAACTCATTAACTTCAATTCATGTTTGCATTAGTGATTTCACTTGATCTTCAATACAACCCTGTAAGCGAGGCAGGATAGTATCATTTGTCAGATGGCGGGACTGAGGTTAAGCAACTTGGGCTTTGTCCCTCTCTTGATCTTTGACCTTAAGCAAGTAATTTAAACCCAAGCTTTGCTTTCTCCTCTGTAAAATGAAAATAACTATACTTTCTTTGCCTGAGAGTCTTGAGAGAATGAAATGCTGTATATAAAACACTTAGCACAGTGCTTGGCAAGTAGTAGATGCTCAGCAGTACGTGGAATGGATTGAAGCTATCTGTCATCACCATCACCACTGGCTCACTTTATTTAAACTGGGGCCAGAGACCCCTGTTGGCTTCTGGGTCTTAGGCTGCTAAATGAGTGAGGAGCCCTCAGCCCCATTGCCAGGAGAAGGAAAGACTGAGGAAGCCTGAGTATATCATATTATATATTATCCTTCACATCTCATCTTTAACCAACTCTGGATAGGTTGGATATTTATTTGGAGTACCAGACCCACAGTGGAGCCTTGGTGTCAGCTTCCTGGACTGCCTTTGTAAAGCTTTTAAGATAAGATCTGCACTGGTCTCGTGGGAGAGGGATATTCGGATTGATTCTGAATCTCTTACTCCCCTAAGAACTGTGCCCTTTTCTCTGTAACTTAAGGACTTCACAGTTGTGTTGGTGTTAGGGAGTTTGGTGCTTCTCTTGACAGCTTGTGAAGGGTGGACAGGCACCTGTGAATTCTTCACTTGCCTTGTGAGAATGACTTCACCCCAGGATGTTGAGGTCCCAGTTATCTCATCTGCTACTACAAAATTCCTGTCTTAGAGACTAGTTTCTTTTAAGATCAGTCTTTCCTTAACCCCTAGGGATCTTGAACCCTGCTAAATGTCGAGTGACTGAATGGAGTCCTCTATTTGCTTTTAGCTTGCATTATAGTGTTTGGTCTTATCTCTCTGTTTCTTCCATGGCAGTAATAGCACTACTGGAAAAAGCTCTGGATTGGGAGTTGGAGATGCAGGTTCTAGTTGGGGCACCAGAATTTTCTTGGACAAGTTGCTATACGTTTTTGAGCCTCAGTTTCCCCATATGAAGATAAAATGGTTCTCTGTTCCTTTTTGGTTTGTGTCTTTTTAGGAGTAGACCTCTTTTTTTTTTTTTCCCCCAAATAAAATCTTGCCTAGAGCCCTATTATAGAGACAGAACACAGTTTATTTTGTTCTGGAACAGAGTTGCTGTGATTGAAGCAAGTCCAGCAGTTTTGCTGCTCCCACTGATTCCTTGTCCCAAACATAGATGTGCATTTTGTACTTGTCTGGGGGGCCTCTAGGACTCTGTCAAGAGACTTTGGACATTGCTGGTGCAGGATCATCTCTACAACGCTAAGAATTTTTTTGCTATTGCCAGGTAGGTAGTAAAAATCTGTAAAACCTGTATGTTAAATGTGTAAGTAGACCATGGAGTCTTCAAGAAGAATTAGATTTTCACTGATGTATTTGAAAGGTTCTAAAGTTTGGCTCAGTCTGTAGTGTTTTGTATATTGTAGTGTCCAGTAAAGACTGACTTAATTTTTGCTTGCAGGATAAATATAGTTTTTTAACAGTGGCAAACACTTTATTTCCCTATCTTATGGACCAGTTCCTTCTGGGAATACCCGTAGGATCCAACCATTAATATAATTCAGTAGTGGAACTAGATTCCTTTACAGATCTTTCTCTTGTAGGTATTTTGGTATTCTCCATTACAATGTATATAATATAAGTAGAACATTTGCTATTGTTAACTTATGTTTCAGGAATCATTCTAGTGCCAGTTCCATATAGAACTTTCTAATTTTAAAGAGGAAGAGTGTGGAACAGAAAGAAAAGCATATGTACTTTCGAATAGAGGGATCTAAGTTTGAATAAGACTCTGTCAGTAACTAGCTATGTTTGAGCAAACTATTACTCTAGTTTTTCAATCATGATTTACACATTTGTAAATTGAGCCAATAATACTTGCTAACCTTTTGCAGAATTGTTGTAAGGATTAGGGATAATGGGTCTTCCTCCCCCCAGCGAATGTTAAGTCAGACAAAAGGACAAAGATTAGTCTGTTAGGGAATTCTCATAGAAGAGCATCCAATTTTGTTATATATATTGTTTTATATGAATATACATTATATATTGTTAGTGGGGTCAAATGGTAGATCACCCAGTGTGATTTATTCTTGCTTAGGCATTTATTCACTTCAGGAAACACTTGTTTATATATTACCCATTTTGTAAGACGTATTATAGAGGAATAATTAAGAACATGGACTCTAGAGCCAGCCTGCCTGGGTTTGAATCTTGGCTCCACCATTTACCTGCTGTATGATCTCGGGCAAGTTATTTAACTGTTATTTTTCTTGTGGGGATAATACCTACCTCCTCAGGATTTTTTTTTTTTTTTTTTTTAAACTAGGGGACAAATCCCTGTTGAGTCTTATAGGAAGAGAAAAGTTAGCGCACAGGCTGGAGAAAGGGTCTGGTAGCGTAGCACCAGTGATATAGCTGAAAATTTAGCAAGTGGCTGGTGTGACCCCAATAGCGTATTTCTACTACATTCTGGTTATGGACATCTTTTCTGCCTCATTCAAGTATGCTGTTTAAGTTGTTTTTTTGTTTGTTTGTTTTTTTTTTTTTAAAACAAATACTAGCAATCATAGATTTGAGGAGAGGGGCTTGTACACCTGGAAGACATCTGGGGTTATCTTTAGCCCCTCTTTTACATATGGAGAAGGGTGAGAGTATAAGCCTCATTAAACAAACCACAGCATGTTTAGTGGCAGAACCAACTGGGTTCTTATACACACTCCAGGACTTTGTGCCTCTTACACAACAGGGAATACTCACTTTTTAATTTTTATTTTTTAATTTTCGCAAGATTTTTGTTGTTTTTTGCTGTGCCCATGGCATGTGGAAGTTCCTGGGCCAGGAATTAAACCTGCACTATGGCAGCAGCCCTGGCTTCTAAGTGACAGCTCTGGATCCTTAACCCACTGCACCATAAAGGAACTCTGATACTCACTTTTAAAAAAGACTGGATAAGCAGTTCTTGCTGGTGAAGAGTAGCAAAACTTAGCTTTTAATAAATTATAGGAAAAGAAGAAATAAGCCTACCCTAGGGAGTTAGTTTTTCCTCAGAGGTTGTGGACCATCAGGTTCTCTGAGTGCTTGGAAGGCTGAAAGGGGAATAACCAGTGAGGTGGGGCTGTCAGATAGGATTTCTCAGATAATAGAGTTTTTGAGCCAGGCAGGGCTCACAGGAGAGGGTGTTCCTGATAGCTAATGGAATGCTGTCCTCAAGTGATGCAACATGCTGCTTCCATAACAGTAATGGGGGCTCATTCATAACCATCTCACAGGAAATGAAGGCTTAGAGTAGCCAAGAAAGTTGCCCAAGATGAAGCTTCAAAGTGATGAAACGATAGTTCAGCTCCAGATCTATCTGATTTCCAAGCTAATGTGTTTCCTACAAAACGTGCTGCCCCCTCCAAGTGTGAATGAACATTCTCAGAAGGATTGAGCTCAAACTGGAGCCACGCTTTCAGAGGACCTCTGTAAAAAGAGAAAGGGCCAGGAGTTGCTGTCATGGCTCAGCCGAAACGAATCTGACTAGCCTCCATCAGGATGCAGGCTTGATCCCTGGCCATGTTCAGTGGGGTAAGGATCCAGCATTGCCATGAGCTGTGCTGTAGGCCAGCTGTTGTGTAGATCCAAGCAGATGCGGCTCAGATCTGGTGTTGCTGTGGCTGTGGTATAGGCCAGCGGCTACAGCTCTGGTTCGACCTCTAGCCTGAGAACTTCCATATACCCAGAGTGCGGCCCTAAAAAAAAAAAGGACCAGAGCTTGAGGTGGGCTGCATCTGCCCTGTTTTTCTTTCCTACAGTCATTGGGTGTATAGATATCTGTAGTTTGGGTTCCTTAAAGTAGGACGAGAAGGCAGTCTAGGTTTTGGAGGCAGAGGCTGTTCAGGGGTTGGGGAGAGGGCATGGAGCAGAGTTATTAGGTTCCTTTGATGGGATTGGCTTTAATACCATGGTGGAGTCCATTCAGGCCAAGTTATCAGGGCTGGGACTGACGCCGATAGATGACTCTGTCCCCCAAATGGCAGCAGGAAAGGCCTTTAGAGGTTATTTAGATTGAGCCCACTTGCTTTAAAGGGGCTGTGTGTGTGTGTAACAATTGAGATATAATCACATACTGTACAGTTTACTTACTTAAGATGTACAAGACGGTATGTGCTGTAGGCATGTCTGGGGAGAAGCACGGAGCCCTGTTTAGGGCTAGGTGTAGTGTGAAGCAAGGTAGCTCCTAGGGGCCCCATAAATGTATGAGTTAGGGAACATTAATCACACTCAGGGAAGGCTCTTGCTCTAATTATTGAGGATCATAAAAGAAATGGAACGTATTTTACTCTTCCAGTTCTTCCCCTTGTCCCTCCATCCCTAAGCAAGCAGTAATTCTACTTTTTATTGCTATAGATTTGCTTATCTGGACATTTTCATATAAATGGAGTTGTGTAATGTGTGGTTTTATCATTGGTGTTTTCTACTTACATAATGTTTTCAGGGTTCATCCATATACCAGAAATTCATTCCTTTTTATGGCTAATATTCTATTGTATGGGAAACATTTTGTTCAGTCCATCACTTGATGGACTTTGGAGTTGTTTCCTCTTTTTGGCTATTATGCATAATGATCCTGTGAACGTTCGTGTAGATGTTTTTGTGTGGCCTCTTAATTTCCAAATGGAGAAATTGAATGGGGTGATTTTCCCAGTTTGCAGTGTTGTGCCCAGTGTATCCTGGGGCTGGAGGAGGCCATGGTCCCATCTTCTTGACCAGGATGGTAACTTAACTTTGAGGAACTTGGAACATGTAAGGATTTATGGAAGAATTGAGATTTCCTTTAGTTTTGGGGCCTTCTCTTCCTCCACGTGGAGTGATAGAAAGGCATGAGGATGGACTTCATAGATGTCACATTTTCCACTGACCTTCAGTGTAACCCTGGATAAGTGACTTGACTTCTATGATCCTGGGTTTCCCAGTTTAAAAAATAGAATCAGTATCCACCCAGAAGTGTTATGAAGACCTGCAAAAATGTATGTAGATAAAGCACCAACATAATGCCTGGCTTTCCAAGTGGTACCATTATTTAGGAAGGTATTGGGAGGGGCTGAGGAAAGTGGCCGCGAGGTAGACATGTAATACTCCAGAGGAGCCGCTAGATGGCAGAGGAACAGCAAGAAAAGTCTGGTTGGTTGTGCACCTTTGAATTTCTGCCTTTCTCATTGATTCTGGGAAGAGAGTACAAATTCTCAGACTGCTGGGAAATGAGCCCACTGGCCACAGTGTCTGTCACCTATACCTGCAGTCTGTACTTCAATTCTGAGAACTGTCACTATCCTCTAGAGCCAGTGATCTTGCTTCTCATTTCTCAGATAACTATATCTTTCAATTAACCTTCAGCCAAGCATTAGTCTTAATTCTCTCTAATTTTTTTCTCCTTTAGTTTGGATCATGAACCAAGCCTTTGTGTAGGCTCTGTTTTGGGGGACCTTGCAGACATCTATAGACATATTTGTTCTGTCCCTACAAATAGCAGCATCAAATTTGGGTTGCCAGGGAAGAGTGAAATGTCCATGTGTGGGATGGGAGTTGGAGGGAATTGGTTCACTTCAGGGCTGTTGGGATAGGTTGGATTATGAGTAAGCAGAGAGCTCCTTAAGAGTTACACTCAGGCCACTAGACTGGATGACCTCCATATCCTTTTAGGGTTCTAAGCCTGGATAGCCACAATGGGTGGGTAAGGGGAGCTTTCAGCCTTTCCCTGGGTCACTCAGAAGGATTTCCTACTGCTTGGTTTCTCCTGGTTCCTTTTGCTCCCAAGGAGGGAAGTTTATGTCTACTAGAGTTGAGGCTCCCTAAGACCCATGCACAGAGGATGGAAAAACCAAGGAATTAGGGGCAGATTGGTAGGATCCAGGGGCTGGAAGTAGCCTTGAAACAAGATCATGTGGTCCATATCCTTGCCTGTGGGTTGATGAATGTCTGAATTAGGGGGAAGCTAAACTTGTAGTCCTAGGGCCACAGTCAGGCTGAGAGGCTGGGCAGGCCTAAGGCTTAACCAGACTCAGACCATTTTTCAGTGGGCCTGACTCTTTAGTTCTTTGGGAGCCAATTGGCTCTGGTCTCACACTGTCTGATCTTATGTCTTTGTAAGCTTTTTGTAACCTGTGTGTGAGCCTTTTCTTGTATCCAGCATGATGTTGAGCACATAGCAAGTTCAGATGTTTGAACAGAAGAAAGGGAGAAGAGGGGGGAGCCAGGAATGCAAAAGAAACCAACAGAGGGAGAAACTTGCATGGGTCCTAATACCATCTATTTGTAAAGCTGTTGATAAAATGCTTTCATGTTCGTCTTCAGAAAAGCCTGTGAGGCAAGAAGAACAGGTGTTTATTTTACAAATGAGAAAACTGGCTTAGGCTTGAGCTTCTGTAAGATTTCACAGATTGAATCGGAGTCCTCTGGTTCTGAGTCCAGTTCTCCCTCTACTCTTAGCACATACTTCCATGTGGGTGACATCCCTTTTTCTACTCAGGTGGTCCAGTGGTCAGGAGAGCTAGGACTGGCGTTCCACTAAGTCTCAGAATGGGCAGCCATCCTCAGCACCTCTCATTTCCATTTTCCCTCATGAAGTCACCCTCCCTTGGGATGTCAGTTGCTCAGATTGAGGTAGAAATGACTCGGGGAGTTTCTGTCGTGTCGCAGTGGTTAACAAATCCGACTAGGAACCATGAGGTTGCGGGTTCGGTCCCTGCCCTTGCTCAGTGGGTTAACGATCCGGCGTTGCTGTGAGCTGTGGTGTAGGTTGCAGACGCGGCTCGGATCCACCATTGCTGTGGCTGTGGCGTAGGCTGGCGGCTACAGCTCCGATTCAACCCCTGGCCTGGGAACCTCCATATGCCGCGGGAGCGGCCCAAGAAATAGCAAAAGAAAAAAAAAAAAAAGAAATGACTTGGGAAAGTAGGCTGGCAACTGCTGTTTTGGCTTTCAGACTCAGGGGTCTGGTTTTTGCTTCCTTCGTGGGTCTTTCCCTTCAGGTATTAAAGGCTAAGCCTCTTGCTTTGGGATTGGGAAGCTAGACATTAGGGAAGAAGGTGCATTTAGAAAAGCCCTAGGGTTGTGAGGGAGTTTTAGCGTTAACAGGGAGGTTGCAGGCTTTGGAGAAAAACAGACCTAGGTTTCAAAACCATTTGCTGTTGAATACCTGCGACCTTGGACAAGCCCATTAACCCCTCTGAGTTTCAGTTTCTTCATCCCTAAAATAGAGCAGCTCCTCTGTTGCAGGGTTGGTGAGGATTGGAGATGTGTGCACAGAAGCTGGCCTCTTCCCTGAGTGAGTGCTCTGCACCCCACTTGTTTGTGTGCTGCCGAGGGATGGACCCTGGACTGCCTTCTGCTCTGGTGAGGTGAGAGCAGGAATTCCAGGCCTGGTTCTTGGGAAGCTCACCCCAGGGGCAATAGGATCTGATGCATTTGTACTTTCCCAGGAGAAGGGGGAGGATGTCTTTAAACTTCTTGCTGGCTGCTGGGCCCTGGGACAAAGGGGAGACAAGCCCCAGGGCTGAGACAATCATGTCTTTATTATCTCAGATGTCTCAGGCCTGTCCCCCGCCTGGAGATATATGGCCGGGAAGGCTAGCTCCATGGCCTCGGCGTGATTCCAGGTCCTAGGAATGTCTGGCTGTTTTATAGCAAACAGGATCACGCACAACAGCCCAGCATCCAGGCATCTCCGCCCCAGCAAGTTCTTTCTCTCCGCCAGCTTGTAAAACAGTGGGACCTACAGCAGTGTGACTTAGGCCCCATGCCTCTCGGGGTCCCAGGAGCCTGGCACAGGGCAGCAGTCCTGGTCAATGGTGAACCCATCCGAGGCTCTGGCACAGGGCCAGCAGCACAGGCCTGCCTCTACCCAGGAACCACTGTTCAGACCAGGCCCCTCCTGGCTCAGTTCTCACTTATAAGCCCTGGGCTGCCCCTGATTCTATCCTGCTTCTCTCCCTTTTGACCCCTGGGGAGCAGCTGCAGGGAGCCACTGGGAAGGCTTGTTTACAGATGCATTTGGCACGGGATGGGGAGACCAGCAGCGATGAGTCCTTGAGTTCCAACTTCCAGCTGCTCCCAGGTGCTGGGGAGTCTTCCATTCTGGGCCCTGAAGAGTCTTCACTGTTGTCTTTGGCTAAGGCTTTGGGAACTTGGAGATGAGGAGACCAGGAGACAGTGGGTCAGATGGCTGTCAGGGCATCATTTATAACAAAGACATGTGGGATGACCCCCAGGGGGGCCTTATGCAGGGACCCGGGGTTGTGGGCCCAGGCTGGTCTTTTCCCTGGGGCCTTGGAAGTTGGGGAGGGGGGTGATCCTGCAATCTAAAGGTAGTAGTGGATGAAGATAGTTTAATCTATTCCCCTGGCTCCTTTGTTCTGGAGGAGGGATCCGCAGCCCACCTCGTCCCTGTCTAGTGCTTGGCAGGGGGCTGCATTGCATCTTCTTCTGTAGTGTGTGCCTCGTGTCATATGACATTTATTCAGTGCTACCAGACACCCTTGCCCACAGCCATGTAAAGTAGAAGCTCCAGATCCCACCCTGAAGGAGCTCACAGTCTGAGGTGGGGGGATATGAACATGTAAGCAACAGTGTGTGAGGCATAGGTCTGTCAAAGCCCCCCCATTATTCTGTGAAGTGTGTCCCCTGCCAGCTGAAGTCCAGGTGCGCACCCTGACATCTGGCTCAGCAAATCTCAGGTCAGGAGCTTTCTCTGACGTTAGCAGTGGTAATGGCTAGTGGCTAAGTGCTAGCTGTGTGACGGGCAGCATGCTGCTGAGTAAGTGCTTTATGTGCTCTGTCTTCCCAGTAGCTCAATTCAGAACTGAGGAAACAGGTTAAATGACTTACCAAGCCCCACAGCTAGGACGTAGCAGAGTTGGGTTATTTGACTCCAGAGCTTTTAACCACTAGACTCTCCTTGGGGTGGAGTATTAGAACACTCAGGGGAGCAAATGGTGTATGTAATTTGAAATGCTTATTTTAGTCCCAAGATTTATTTTGAAATGTCAGATAGGACTAACAAAGCAAGGGTTTTGTCTCTCAAAGGCAGGGGGCAGAGGTTAAAGGCTGAGAACCTCTTTCTTGCTGACGAGCTGATGCCCCTGCTGGGTGACCTGGACAGAGCTCTTACCCTCGAGGGCAAGTTGGAGGGGAGTAGCCAGCCTTTCCCCTCACCACTGGGGTCCTGTCAGTCTGAAGCCTGCTGTCGTTGCAGGTGGGCATCTGAGCAGCTGGGGCCCAGGAATCGGGTCCTGAGAGGAGATGGCGAGGAGCAGGGGGTGCTGTCATCAGATGTGTCGCTTTAGTACCTGACCAGGTGGGAAGGGGAGAACATGTGTTCCAGGCCGGAACTGAAGGGAGTGGGACAAGGAACTTCACAGGGCCACTGCCTGCATTATGGTCCAGTTCCCACAGCAGCCTCTGAGCCAGGGAAGCCGAGGCTCACAGGGGTTCACATATCTGAGGTCACCCAGCTAACGAAAGGCCTAGAAGAGGTTCAGTCCCAGGTCTGTGTGACTTCAGCTCTCAGGCTTCTTCCACCATGCCATGCCTATTCTTTTTAACGTCCCCTTTCTTTATCCCCTTCTGTTTTGAATGAACTGCCCTCTCTCAGCCTCCTCCTTTCTGGACTGAAGCAGTCTGAATTCATAGCAGCAGCCCTGCATCCTCTTGGTCACTTCTCTGGATCCATTCCAGCTCTGTGATGAATCAGAGGGGCAGCAACTCGCCCTGTCCTGGCCGTGGTAACCATCAGCTCTTCCTGAAGCTTCCCAGGTGGCTCCAGCCTCAGTCCAAGAAGGGGATGAGGAGGAGGCCCAGGCTGCAGGAGGTTCTGAGAAGAGGGAAGAGGAGGGATGGGAGTAGTCCCAGGAGAAGAGAGACGGCAAATTCTCCTTTCACCTGACCCTGGTGGGACTAGGAGCCTACCATGCCATCCCCACACCCGCAGTGAACATGTTCCCTGATTCTCTCTCTCTCTCTCTCTTTTTTTTTTTGGTGAGGAGGGGTAACACTCATGGCATGTGGAAGTTCTGGGGCCAAAGATTGAACCTGTGACTTGGGCCACTGCAGTGATGGTTACTTAACCTGCTGTACCACAAGGGAACGCCACATCCCCTCATTCTTAAAGGAAGAGCCAGAGTGCTGGCTGATTTTGACCATCAGTGTCCTTTACAGCCCTTCCCAGTCCACAGAGCACTTTCCCACTCAGTGTTCATGTAATTTTCTGAAAGCCGTGATGGGGTGCAGGCAGGGAGGGGAGGCTGTATAGAATAGAGGCTCTGGAGTTACTTCAGTCCTGTTCTGCCATTATCCTCATCTCTCTTACAGATGAGGTTTAGAGGTTACTAGCTTGCTTCAGATCGCACAGGTTGCCAGCAGTTGAGCTAGAAGGGGACTCAGTGTTCTGGGGTCTAGAAGGAGGCTTTTCTGGGGAGAGGGAAGAAGCGGCCTCCAGGGGTTCTGGTCAGGCTCCAGGTGAAGTCCTGTTTAGGAAGCTGCTGGTCTCTGTGTGCCTATACTATCTTTTCCTTCAGTTTCCTAGTAAAAGATCTTTTTGAAATATACCTCCATTTTGGCTGAACTAAAGGGGAAAAGGGCTGTTCAACTCATATGTGGGCCTTGGTATCATTATTTTTAAAGTGAGGATAAATCCTGCACCTGCCTCTCAGCTAGTTTATCCAATAGGAAGTATTCCTGTTTTGTTAACTTGTTTGCCTGATGATGACATGGGATAGTGCTGGAGGCAGTGTTAGTGTGGATCTGACCCCACAGCCAGTAGGTGCTCAGTAAACGGTGATGGTGTTGGATATTCGTTTTTTTTTTTTTTTTTTTTTTTTTTTTTGCTTTTTAGGACTGCACTCATGGCATATGGAGGTTCCCAGGCTAGGGGTCTAATCGGAGCCACAGCTGCTGGCCTACACTAGAGCCACAGCAACACCCAATCCGTGCTGTGTCTGCAAGCTATGCCACAGCTCACGGCAATGCTGGGTCCTTAACCCACTGAGCAAGGCCAGGGATTGAACCCGCAACCTCATGGTTCCTAGTCGGATTAATTTCCGCTGTGCCACGATGGGAACTTTCGTTGTTGGATATTGATGATCAGCATAGCGTTCCAAGGGGCCTGGCCTTGCAGGAGTCCGTGTCATTCACCCAAGTAGAAGCTCCAGGGATGCTTGGTTCCTGACGTTGCTGCAAAGTCCATGGGTTCCTTGGTGGGTGAGGAACCAAACTGCAGGTAGAGGATTTGGCTTGGAAAGGCCGGGGCTCATGAGGATGTGATGAGGCTGGAATCAAGAAGCCAGCCTAGTGCCTGGTCTCTGGGCTCTCCCAGTGGTTGTTGGCTTGAAGCAAGACTAGTCTGTGCTGAAGTTTGTTCTGGATGCCTCCTGCCTCCCTTGGCGCCATCTCCCCATTTATCAATCTCTGGGC
This sequence comes from Phacochoerus africanus, assembly GCF_016906955.1. Lineage (NCBI taxonomy): Eukaryota > Metazoa > Chordata > Mammalia > Artiodactyla > Suidae > Phacochoerus > Phacochoerus africanus. The sequence continues at coordinate 79,683,664 of NC_062551.1, forward strand.
CCCAGGTTGTTTTTTCTCCTGGGTCCCTCTTTGCCTTCTCAGTTGTGGGGATTCTGCTATGGCCTTTCCAAGTTGTGGGGGGTTGCGGATGTGGCTAGAGACTGACTCTGCTCCAAGGTCGTATGCAATCTGTTCTCTCCATAGACCCTGAGCCCCTCGAGGGCAGGGTCCAGGTCTGAATTGCCTCTGAGCTCCCATGTCCAATGTGGAGCCTGTGATCCTCGAGTCCTGACCAGAGGGTGCAGCCTCTCCTGGCCTCAGTTGTTGGGCTGGCCGAGGTGGCATAAGCCTGAGTTGGCCCTTCTCCCTCACAGGTGGCATGGGTGGGGGTGGGTGCTGAATCAGAGTATATGACTCCCTGTGTCCAGCTTCCTCTTCCTGGCTGGCCAAAGGCTTGGGAACAGTGGCTGCCTTTTTGGGGCAGCCAGGGCACCTGGCCAGAGAATGCTCTGTCGGGCACTGTCAGCTCTTCAGTAAGCCCCGGTCCTCCTCTTAACCTAGAGAAGGCCCCGGGTTATTGGTGTTGTTCTTGGCGGACCACTGGGCCCCTCAGCAAACAGGGCGGCGAGTGTGCACCCGGCCTGGGCCTGTTTGTGTTGGCCTCGCCAGGCGGGGGATTAGCTCAGCTGGGCTGCTAATTGCCTCCGAAGTGCCGGCCGGGATGCTGACAAGGACTGGGCCTCTAGGCCCCTCCTCCCCAGCAGGCACTATGCCAGCCTTGGGGGCCTGGCCCAGAAGGGCCCCTTCTCTCCCCTGTCAGCGCCTGCTTGGCCTAGACCCTTGAGATGCGGGCAGGGGGTCAGCAGGGCTGGCGGCTCAGGAAGGAATGGGGGGAGATGCCTATGAAGTCATCCCTTGGGCCAGGCCAGGCCACACTCTACCCCCTCCCCCACATCCCTTAGATCTTGAGTCAGACGCCTTCTCCTGAAGCTCAGCACTTTCTCTGCTTATGGGGAAGCTGCTGGGCTCCTCTGTCCAGATGACTTCTGGTCCCTCAGCATCTTCTTCTCCTGGTGTCTTTCTGCTTTTCTGTTTCCTTGTTTGTTCTCCCACCCACTGCCTTCTCCTCTACTTCCCAGCCTTTCTTAGCCCCTCTCAGTTGCCCAGAACCCTATACTTCCTTCCACCCTCCATTTTCCTGTGTTTTCTTGCCCTTTCTTGGCCCAGGATCTGCTTTAAACCCTGCCTCTAGTCTCCCCAGACTTCCTTGGACCACTGGCTGTCAAGAAGGAGCTGAGGAGGTCCACTTTATCACGTGGTTTCACAGCCTTCCCAGAGACCCTCAGGCTTGAGTCTGAGGGCCCTGTCAAGGATGGATCTGGACACAGCCTCTGGGTGAGCTGGCCTGTCCTGGGAGTCCTGAAAACCTTCCATCCCCACAGGTGGAGCCCCTGGGCCCAACTACATAAGCTTCCCACAGCTTTGACACACCTACCTCTGCTTCCTCACGCCTGCTCCCTGTCCCAGCCTTGCATCTCACCCACATTGGGACCTTGGTTCAGTCTCTCCTACTGGTGCCCAGGGGCAGCTTTGCCATGGCCTTGCTGTTCCCTGGATATCTTGACTCCTGGGGATCTCTGCCTGCTTCTGATCTCTGGAATGGGGCCAAAGTAGGACTGCAGTCTTGGGGTGCCTGCCTTCAGCCCCTAGCTTATCCCACATCATCTTTGGTTTTCTCCTTTGCTCACTCCCCTCTGACGACCTCAATCTTAGAGCTACCTTAACCGCCTTAACATTCTTGAAATGGAAATAAGAATATTTTTAATAATAGCTGCCATTTGTTGAGCTTTACGTATTTTAACATTCTCAATAAATAGGTTCTATTATTTTTAGCCCTGTTTTGTGAATAAAGTTGGGGCAGGGAGAGCTTCCCCTTATTATAAATGAAGAAAATGAGTCCCAGAGAAGGATGGTGAGTTGTCCAAGGTCCCATACAGTGAAGAAGTGGCAGACCTGGTAATTCCAACTCAGGTCTGTTTGATGGCAAAGGCTGGACCCTTTCCCCTGTTCTAGAAAGTGGTTGGGCATGGACATCTTCACCTCTTTGTTTTGCTGTCTTGGACCCTCTATGTCACCATTTCCCCTTCTCTCTGCCTTTGACCTTGATGTGAGGATGTGTCCTTTTTCATCTAGATCCCCTCCCCTCCCTAGCCCGTCACAAATTTGTATGAACCTTGCTGTCTTGAAAGGACTTTGCTTGGCCCTTTTATACCCCACTGAACTTTTGGAAAGCCGAGCACATAGCAGCCTAACTGTTCTTAGGCTGGTGTGGATTTGCTGCAATGGGGGTGAGGGTTGGGGTGGGGGACCATGGCCCCCCTTGGTAAGGATGAGGAGTTCACTGGACTTGAGTTTCCTGAGAAGCCACCTCTGGTCTCCCCAGCAACTGTGATTTGAGTTACATGGAGTTTTTCATCCAGACTCATCCTGACGGGACTCTAATCCTGGAGTTTACTTTTAGCCACAGGCCTTGAATGCTTGTATCCTTGGGCAGGAACTCAGTTCTCTTCCATTTGTCCCCCACCTCCTCAATTGACCAGTTTAAATCCAGTTTACCAGACCCTCCTCTGTCCTTGTGTTTGTACATCAAATCTCAAGAAGGGTCCTGAGACCTTGAATCAGGCAAAGATTGAATAGCTGATCATGGCTCAGTGAAATGCAGATGCAGCCTCAGGGTACTGAAGGTAAATTCCAGAGAGCCTGCAGATAGGTCCTTTCTTTGTGGCCATCAAAACAGTTATTCAGGAGAAAGGGCAAAGAGGGCCCCCATATCTAGTATTTGGTGCTGTTTATCTGCTTTTCCCATGTGTTTCCCCAAGTCTGTCTTCTCCCTCTTCTACAAAAAAAAGTCACTGCCACAATTGCAAGATAAAGAAATAATCATTTTATCGTGCATCAGACTATTTTCATGGGGATGTCACAAAGGCAAGAAGCCTAGTATAAAAATTGGGGCGGGGGGGCAGCAGAGGGGGTAGCAGCATCCAGAGCCGGGGTTTGTCCAGCCCTAGGCCTCAGAGGACACCCTTGCCTTTTGGTAAGACTGGTGGAGAGAATTTGGGGTCGGGCTTGGACCCTCTGGCCAGCTTCAGAGTGGGTGGGCTATGTCAGGCCTTTGCTGATTCTTCCTCTTTATTTGGGACAATTTGGAGCTGGTGTGTCCAAGGAAACTCCATTTTCCTGCAGCCTTGGATCCCTTTGGCCTAGGCAGAGCTTCCTAGAATCTAGTCTGTTTCACTGCAGCTACACCCTTCAGAACCCCAGGAAGATCGGCTTTGAGGAGCCCCCTTTTAGGTAGAAAGTCACAGATCCTCTTGCTTCTTCCTGGGGTAGTGCCCATCATACCAGCATCCAGCCTGAATCTGGGGCTCTGGGGGCTGGCCTTGGGGATGGGGAGGGGCCTCTACTGCTTCCTTTGTGCGAGTCTGGCCTCTGCCAGGCAGGGACAGTATTTTCGCTGGCACTGAGCAGATAGCTGAACAGAGCCCGTCAGAGGAGCAGTGAACCCAACTGGGCAGCTGTGAGGACACTTAGCTTTGGGCCACACCAGAGCCTGCCTGTCCCAAGATTATCCCATTTGAATGTGGGTCCAGCATCTCACTTGGTTTTGGCCTTCTTCTTGGATGGGCATTGAGCAGAGAGCTTGGCTGGGGCCCAGGGTGTTGCCCCTCTCTTTGTGAGGAAGCCGGCACCAGGAGGCACAGACCACCAGGCCTGGAGGAGAGTGTCTATGGGCTGGAGCCTGTATTTCGGATCAGGGGCTTTGAATTCAAACACTGAACCCAGGTGCTGGGAACTTCTATCTGGGATCCTGGAGCTTAAGGCCTCCAGCAGGAGCCTAAAGCCCTGGTGTTGGGGCAGCTTGGAGACTGCGCCGAGAGTGAGGTCCTCTGGTGGTTGGGAGCCCAAGTGAGAAGCAGTTGTGTCGGGCCAGGGCTTCCTGGGGGCTGGGCTCCTGATGGGTGGGCTGGTGTTATGTCTCCGGGCGGCTCAGCCTCAGCACCCACAGTGCCTGGGCATGGCTGCCTCCACTGCTGAGACCTCACCTGGCCAGCCTTCCCGCCGACCGCCTCTTCCCTCAGAGCCTGCTCGGCCCTCAGGAGCCATGTGGGCGCTAGCTCAGCCTGGGGTTGTCAGTTCCTGCTGCTTCCCAGCCAGCGCCCTGTCCCCAGGGTTCCGACCCAAGGGGACCTGCAGTTTCTGGCCCTTTGGGTACAAGAGCCTGGGAGGAGCCTTGGCTGGAGGGCTCTTCTGGCTCTGCCTCTGCATCTCCTAACTCTGGAAGCCAGCTGAACCTTGCCCTTCCTCCTATAGGATGAGCACAGCGTGCCTCCCTGCCTCGTCAGCCTCCCAGGACTGTTGTCCAGACTGGGAGAGGGCTCTTCCCATGGCCAATTCCTCTGTGTGTGTGTGTGTGTGTGTGTGACATTTCTATTCTTAGTTCACGGAGGAGCAGCACCGTGAAGAGACACACACAGAGGCGTCACCGTGAAGGCCCAGCTGGGGTCTCTGATGCAGGACGCAGCCGTATTTTTGCCCGGGAGGGACCAGGGACTGGGTGGTCTCCCTCTCTGAGGGGAGGCCTGGCGGCTGGGCTGGGAGTGGGGGTGCCGCAGCCTTGGCTTGCCCTCCCCTCACCTGCTCTTCTTGCCTGGAGGGTTCCCACAGAGATTGAACCTCGGGTTGCTCGTGGAGGCCTAAAATTACCCCTTTGCCCTGGACCTGGTATCTGCCTATTCCCTTTCCAGGGGATTTGAGAGACAAGGCTACCAGGCTGAAGCTGCCAGGGGTCCATGTGTCTGTGTGGGGGTGCAACTGCCAGCAAATGGCACCATTCCCCTGCCAGAGGGCTGTGTCTCTCCCTAGCTGGCAGGGCCAGTAGGCATGTGGCTGTAACACTCTTCGTTACCCACCTTAAGTCTGCAAGTGGAAAAACGGTTACAGATAGCAACTGAGTGGTCAGCAGCGTCCACATGTGGACAGCCAGAGGCATGAGCAAGGTCCCTTTGGTCAGTGGCAGCCACAAAGACCCAGGCTTTAGGGAGGCCCCAGTCGGTGCCGCTGGGGTCCCCTGCCTGGTTTTGGCAATAAATAACATGAGGACCCAAAAACCAAACCAAAACAAAAAATACAACCAGTATCTTTTGGGGTGGGTGGTGGGGACTGTTTAAATTATCGGCCTTCCCCGGGCCACTAGGTGGTTGTGGGTGTAGGCCCAGGCGGCGGTCACCGGCACGTGTGCAGCTCCACCAGCCGCTGGCACTGCCGGCACTTGACGAAGCAGCACCAGTGGAATTTACAGCTGCAGCGCTCGGCCAGCTCCACCTGTGCTGTGTGGAAGCCGCGGCCACAGCACAGCAGCTCACAGCCGTCAATGGCCTTGGACGTCTTGTTGCACGTGCGGCCCCTCGTGCCCAGCACGCCGCTGCGCATGTCCTGCTCGCAGAAGTCCGGGCTGGGCTCCAAGTACACCAGGTCCTCATCTGTATGCGGCTTGAACTGCGCGTTACGCGGCACCAGCGCCCTGGAGGAGCCCACACGGCGTGGCTCCACCTCCGTGGCACCGTCAAACTTCTCCTTGAGTGCATGGCCCACCTGGCGGAAGGGCGGCACGGCTCGCCAGCACGTCTTTACCTCGCAGGAGCCCGACACCCCATGGCACTTGCACTCCACCCGCATGTGTGTCAGGATAGCCTGTGGGGGACGGGGAGGGGAGAGGGGCTATCAGGAAAGTTGGGGAGGCCAGAGAGGGGGCTGCTGGGGGCCGACAGGCAAGGACAGAGACGTGTCACAGAGTAGGGGAAAGATGTACTGTCCCGCTTCCTCTGGATGTCTTGGTAGGCTCGGTAGCTGTTGAAGTTACTGCCCCTGCCTTGGCGCACTTGCAGTTGATGGAGGAGAGATACTTTTAAGGGGCTGTGTCAGTTCCCATCATGGTGCAGTGGAAACAAATGCGACTGGGAACCATGAGGTTGTGGGTTTGATCCCTGGCCTTGCTCAGTGGGTTCAGGATCTGGCATTGCTGTGGCTGCGGTATAGGCCGGCAGCTACAGCTCCCATTTGACCTCTAGCCTGGGAACCTCCATATGCCACAGGTGCAGCCCTGGGGCAGTGTCATATGAAACAGTGTCAAGTGGCGTGATAGGGAAGAATACAGCTGCACTGAATCTGCAGGAACCTGGAAGAGTGAGTAGGAACTGAGATGGCAGATGGTGTCATTGTTAAGCACATGGTCTTTGCAGGGATATAGAAAAGTTTAAATCCTAGCTCTGCTACTTATGAGGTGTGTGTGTGTGTGTGTGTGTGTGTGAGGGGGCGTGTTGGGGGATGTGTGTGCTGCACTGGAGGCCACTCTTCTGTGACACCTGCCAGCCTGTCTGCTTCCCCCCGCCGCCCCACGGGAGGTGCCTGATGCTGGTGCAGGTGAGCGCCTGAACAGATGTCTTCCGAGGGGCATGTGGACGGGAGAGTGGGGACCTTGCCGAGCCCGCCCTTCCCCGGCGGTGAGGGTGGCGGGGCCGCACACACTACCTTCCTGCCGGCCTCATTGTTGTGGAGGTTCATGAGGGCCCGGCTGGACGAGGCCCCCTTGCTTCTCTCCCGCACGTCCACAAACGACTGTGAGAAGGCCACACCGTACGCGATGTTGTCCGAGCATCCTGACCACTGGAAGCCTGGGTGGGTGGGTGTTGGGGGGCCGCGGGTGAGTGAGGGCCAGGCCCCTGTCCTCCCACTCACGCCCTCCCCACCGTCCGCACTCACCCTGTGGGCTGACCCCGTGGACCGTCCGGTCACAGCCGCACTTCTCCAGCTCCCCGCTGCTGCACGCCCGTGTCACCGCAAAGGCCACACCTGCTGAAGAGATGGCGTACACGAAGGCCGCCTCCCGGGTCCCTGTGGGAGGCAGAGGGAGGGCAGGGCTGGGTCCCGGTGCTCCCCCCTCACACTTCTTTTTAGGGGGTAGAGGAGTAGGTGGGGCCTTCTGAACGAGGGAGGCCCTGGGAAGAAGGAGGCAGGCTGACTTCCGTGGGCCAGGAGTCACGCATGAGTCACGCATGCTGGCCCTGATGCTTACAAGGCCGACGGCCACACACACACACACGGCTGGCACTGCTCTGTGGTCTTCACGTGTGCTGGTCACGCACCCTCCCGAACCCGTCAGGTAAGTACAGTCATCACCCCCGTTTTCAGAGAGGTTAGCCATCTCGCCCCAGGTCACACAGCACGGGGTTGAGCAGTCATGGTCTGGCTTCAGTGCTCTCAGCTATCCTCAGATGCTGTTCTCACAACCTCTCCAGAAGATGAGTGATGTTAACGTCATTTTACAAGAGACAAGACAGGCTCGGAGAGGTGAGTTAACTCACCAAACTACAGGGCAGCAGAGCTGGCCTGTCAAGCAGCTCTGTTGGTGCCCGTTTCCCGGCTGGCCCCTCCGGGCTCCAAAGGAGTCCGCACCCTGTGGGTCTGCCCAGCCCTTCCTGCCCAGGCGGGCCCACTTCTCAGATCATCTTGCTTCTTTTTCCCTTTAAGAATAAATCATAATAATGGTGGTCCCACTGCTTACGGGGACCTGATAAGGGGATTGCTTTCTGCCACTGGGAACTTTATCATGCCCATTTCACAGATGGCACCATGCAGGTTTGTGGTGGGGCAAGCGGGTCCCAGTCACCCAGTTAGGAAGTGAAAGAACCAGGACTCACTCTCCAGCCTGTCCGCCTCTGCTGCCTGTCTTTTCCCTTCCGCCGCATGACTCCTTGGTGCTTCTATTTTGGTGCCTGCCTTGTCTCCTGCCTGAATGGGTGTTTTTGTCCTCCTAGGAACTGTGCCTCAGGGGGTGTAGCTGCTGTGTAGCCTCTTTCTGGGGTTGGGGGTGGTGGGTGGGAGTGTGTTTGTGTGTGTGTGTGTGAGCGCGCACATGTGTGTGTGGTGTGCGTGTGCACACTGCTGGCTGGGTGTGTGACCAGATGGGCCCTGCTCCTCTCCTGGGCCCTGTGAGGGCCTCTGTGTGCCCGTGACTGTCCTTCTGTCTCTTGCTGGAGTGTGTGTGTCCACAGGAGTGGAGGGGGCAGGCTTTGGCCTCGTGGTTGGCAATTACCTCTGCGACACCCAGGCCCATGCTCTCAGCTGCCCTGGGGAGCAGTTGCCGTGGTCAGGTGGGAACAATCACCTCCTCTGTGCCCGGGGCTGTGGACCAGCAGTGGGGGCCGAGCGCGGGGGTTGGGGGCGGCTCCGGCCCCTGTGGCTCGGGACGCCCTGTTCTCGGTCCGGCCCTTGAGCCGGGGCTGCTGTCCACCATCCACTCTCCATGGCCCACCCTCTGCCCAGGCCTGGCCGTTTGGGGCCGGCATGAGGGGGCTTGGCTGGAGCCACGGGGGCCTTGACAGCCCGGGATGGAATCCTCTCCAAGTTAATCGAGGTTAATAGCAGGATCATGTTGGTTGGGTTTGTGCTGTGGCCGCCCAAAGAGAGACGACTTTAGTTTCTGGTATTTCTGGTATTTCCAGGCCTGAACCAGCACAAATCTTTGCCCCAAAGACCAAGGGGGAAGGGAAGGCAGGGGATAGGGTGGACAGGACTGGCAGGGTGGCCTCGTTTCTTGGCCTGGCATGGTCCTTTCTCCTTGGCTTCCCTGGGCTCTCAGGCAGCCCCCAGCCCGCCCCCCTGCTCTGCCCACCTCCTCCACTGGGTGCTAGCGGCCCTGGGTGCAGGGCTCCCAACCCCAGCCCCCCTTGTTCTCTCAGGAGCAAGGGCGCTAGTGTTCTCTCTACTTGGTTCCCAAGGAGGAGGTTCTAGAAGGAAGATAATGACAAAAGCTGAAGCTTAGAGCAAACTCTGTGATGGACACTGAGCACTTGACAGAATTGATATACTCTTCACAATAACCCTGTGAAATAAAGACTTTTCCTCCTCATTTTATAGATGAAGAAACTGAGGCACTGAGTGGTGAGGAAACTGGTCCAGGAGCATCTCACCAGAAAGTGCTGGAACCAGAATTTGGACTTAGGCAGCCTGGCTCCAAAGTTTCAACCTTGGCCTGATTCTGCCTCCTGGAGCCTGGCGCCCCCCAGATACACAAGCAGTCCGTGTCTCCCCACCTCCCACGTGTGAGGCCATGAGCTGTGGGACATGTCCACTTCCATTCTTTACTGGGGGACAGTGAGCAGGTGGCCTGTGCTCAGCACAGGAGGCCCCAGAAGGCCTGGAGAATGTGGCCAAGCCACTGTGACCTGAAAGCTGATGGCAGAGGCTCCTCCAGCCTTTTCTGATGGGCCCTGGGTCCCACCCCTTGACTCCAGTGCTGTGGCCCCTCCTGGCTTGTCCCCTCTGCCCAACTGGAGCCTTGCTCACCAGTGTGGCACTTGGCAGAGCCCGCTGAGACAAAGAAAAAGGATGGTGGTGTGCCTGCAAGGGTAGCAGAGGAGAGTTCCTGAGCAGCCTGGTAGATGACTGCTCCTTGGTCCAGGGGGTTGCCTGTTCCAGCGGGTCCTGCCTCACTGCCATCTTTTCAAGGTGCTAGGGCTGCCTGGGGCTGGGAATTCAGAGTTGTCCTGGGGATCCAGTGATAACTACTCTTTCTGAGGACCCAGATGTGCCAGGGCCTTTCCATGGGCTAACATAGGCTCATGGCATCCTTAGCAACCGGCTCTCTCCAGCTGTGCTCAGTGGAAGAAGTGAGGCTTGGTGGCTTGTCTGGGATCCCTCTGCCAGGCAGTGGCCAAGTGGGAACTGGAGCTCAGGCCTGTGGTCTTCTGAGCGCATCACATGCCTTTCTCCCCAGATCTGGAAGGAAGGACATTTGAGCAGGAAGGAGTGTTTGGAGGAGAAACAGATGAGGCTGAGTTGGGCTGGAATGGAAGCCACAAGCATGGTGTTCCCTGGGGCAGCAGGCAGGTGTCCTGGTGGCAGTGTCATTCCGGGCATAACTCACATGTTTCCAAAGCAGATGCAATGGGAGTCCTGGGGAGGTGGGGCAGGCCAGGCCCTGGTCTCTGAGGAAGTCCCTGTCCTCATCCTCCCCCCATCCCTGCCCCCAGCCTGTCTTTCCAGTTTCCTTGCCTCTCTTGTCTACAAAAGCTCATCTCTTCTTGAAACCGCCTCCAGGAAGCCTCTTTGGATTTAAGAGACAATGTAGGACAACAGGCCATGTTAAACCTCTCCCCCAGTTCCAGCAAGGGGAAAATAATGCTGTCCCAGCAGGCCAGGCACTGGCCCTTCCACACACCCCTCCCCTCACTATGAATTCCCGGATGCCAGGGCAAGCTCACTGGCCTGCCCGCCGCTGCCCACAGTCAGGCTCGGACTCAGACTGTTTCATCTTCTAAGTGTCTTGTGTGCTTGCCTGGCCTCTGCAGCCCGACAGGAAGCTCCAGGGGCCAGGCTGTCCCTTAACTTCTCCTCTGCCCTCTTGAACCCAGCACAGGCCCTTTGCAGCTCCCTGGAGACAGAGGTGGGTATCAGGGAGGAGCCTGGACGCTCAGCCAGGCAGACCTGAGATCTAGGAGGCACTTGGGTCATAGTAGCTGTTGTGAATGTTATTTTGGGGTGATTCATGACATTTTATTCCTTTGCTGACAAATACCAGCACGGCCACTTGTCCACATATTTGCTGTTGACCTAAAAGCTTCCTTATGGCAAAGACACTTACTCCCCAGACATTTATTAGCCACCTGCTGCGAGCTAGGCCCTATGCCAGCACTGGGGACACCAAGGTGACTCTGTCCTCAAGGAACCCCCAGTGCACAGTGATCCTGGGGTACCCTCTCCCTAGACCAAAGGCTGGCCCAAGAGGTCCCCAGAAGGAAGGCATGTTCTCACCCTCACTGGGTCCAACATGATGCTAATATTGAGGACAAGGCTGAGTCACAGCCCAGGACTGAAAGGTATCTACTTCCAGATCCAGCCTGATGCTAGACATGCAGGACCTGGAAAGATGACCTGGGCCGAATCCTCACTTTGCTACGACCGCTGCACCATGTCACCTCCCATCGTGGCAGTCAGGGCCTGAAGGGACCTCAGGGCTCATGGAGTCCCCTCTCTCGGGACAGGGACGTGATCAAGGTCACAGAGCGAGATGTGAAGATGCAGGGAGAGGCCCAATGCCGTCCCCAGGTGGGGAGAAGGGGAGTTTGCATCGCCTTCCCCTGCCCGGCCCCGTCCTGCTCTGAGATCCCAGCACACATCCTCATGGCAACACTGAACCTTTGCCAGACTCCATGGCCTCTTCCTCTCATCCTCAAACCCTTGTCACTCATTCCACAAATACTCGTCAATTCCCTACCGTGTGCGGGTGCTGCTCCAGGCACTGGGAGCCGCATCTGGCCTTGAAGGCTGCACCACCAAGAACCACCACCTGCCCCATTCCCGATTGCCCTCAATGCCACCCTCACCAAATTCCTGGCAGACTCTTAGCCTCGAGCACACAGTTGGGCCCTAACTTCACACTGTCCCCATCAGTCTGGATTATGTCACTGACTGTCTTGCCTCTGTGGGCCAGGAGCGGGGGGGTCTCCACAGCCCAGGGGTGGAGGGAGCATGGGGTTGGAGCCTGTGTGACCCCAGGCAGCACAGGTGGTAAGAGAGCTGCCCATGCCTCCCCGGGGCGCCCTGTGGAGACAGTCAGTCCTTTGAAGATGCCGTCTCTGAATCTGATGGAAGCTGAGGAGCAGGGTCCTGGGATCGCCCCCTCCTTTCCAGGGAGGAGGGCGCTAAGGCTAGGACAGGGGATGGACCTTGCCCGGGGTCTCCTGCCAAGAGCTGGCAGGTCTGGATCTCTCAGCTGGGACATGGGAACATTACAGGCTCCAAGCTGTCGTGGGCAGGGGTTGGATGCATGAACCACCCAGGAGGCCCTCGACAAAGGGGGCTCCTTTTCATCTCCAAGGACAGCCTGGCTCCTGGCGGGATCTGCAAGCTATTACCTTTCCAGGACTGAGGTCCTGACCCCAGCCAGGCAGCTCATAAATTCAGGCACCGGCCAAGCCCGCTGGACCCCAAAACCTGGGGGCTGTGAGCGAGGTCTGCCCAGACCGGCCGCTGCCCAAGATCACAGCAGCTAGTGGTGACAGATGGCTCTTCTGGGGTCAGGGCCCACGTTCAGTGCTGCTGGGCATTATGTCAGAGTCTGGGTGATGACCCTGGGAGGGAAGGACACGTGCAGGGTCACTGACAGGAGAGGACACCGAGGCTCCTGGGAATGAAGTCCCTGCCCAAGGTGGAGCGGCCAGGGCACGTCCTCCTCTGCCTTGTCAAGCCTGCACCTTCCAAGAGCAACCCTGTGGCCTCAGGAGGGACAAGTCCCTTCACTTCTTCAGTGGAGATTAATGAAGATGTTCCCAGAAGGAATTTTACTAGCAAAGGAAATGGAAGCTACAAAAGTGAAGACAGAGACAAATGGAAAGAGCTCAGACACCTCCAAACATGACTGCCCTTGGAGTTCCCATCATGGCTCAGTGGAACCAAATCTGACGAGCATCCATGAGGATGCAGGTTCGATCCCTGGCATTGCTCAGTGGTTAAGGATCCAGCGTTGTCATGAGCTGTGGTTGAGGTCACAGACGTGGCTCGGATCTGGCCTTGCTGTGGCTGTGGCGTAGGCCAGCGGCTACAGTGCCGATTCAAACCCTAGCCTGGGAACCTCCATATGTGTGGGTGCAGCCCTAAAAAGACAAAAAAAAAAAAAAAAAAGGCAACCCATGACTGCTCTTGCCTGGTGTGGCTGGCCTGGCATGTGCGCACCCTGACTCAGCTCCCGGGGAAATGGACTCTTGGCCGGGTCACTTGGACTTTAGTCCAGTGCAGGTTCCAGCCAAGCCTGGTAGGATTCTCAGTGTCTCCCTGAACTTGATGAGCCAGGGCTGGGCCCACTCCCTAGTTCCTGGCACAGACACAGGTGAGGAAAGCCCACCTCTAGACAGGGTCCCTCACTGGCTTCAGGCTGAACCATGCATTCACTTCTCTGCCCCTTGTGGCCTTGCCCCGACTAGCTCCCTGCCATTGGATGATATCCACTGATCGTCTCCTCCATGCCAGGCTCTGCCACGTGCTGGGAAACAGGTAAATGAGACATCACCCTCGTCTTGGAAGAGTTCAAGGTTTGGGGCTGGAGGAGTGGAGTCGGGGGAGACAGGCACCATGCTTCAGTCCGAAGGGTGTAATCAAAGCCGTGTGGACACAAGTGGTGTAGACAAAAGTGTGTGTCTCTCTGTGAGTGTATTAAGGGAGATAGAGAGATGGAAATTGATAAGTCAAATGGGTTGAAATGTAAATGGTTGGTGAATCAAATGGACGGAACATTGTAAATCAACAGTAATAAAAAATAAAAAAAGTTGGCGAACCAAGGTAAAAAGTATATGGCAATTCCTCATAGAAAAGACGAAACCCTTATATTCAGAGACCAGATCGGTGGTACCAGAGGCGAGGGTGGGTGGTGGGTGAAATGGGGCCAAAAAATACAAACTTCCAGTCATAAAATAAATAAGTCATGAGGCTGTGCTATACAGCACAGCGACTGTAGTTAATAACGCTCTATTGCAGAGCTGGAAGTTGCTAAGAAAGATTTGAACACGTCTCACCACAAGAAAACTTTCTTGTAACGGTGTGTGGTGATGGATGTTATGGCTTATTGTGGTGATCCTTTTGTAATATAGACATATTATTGAATAATTATATTGCACACCTGAACCTAGGATAACATGTCAGTTTTACCTCAACTTAAAAAGGAAGAAAATGAAAATAATGGAATAAACCTATCACAGAGAGAGAGACGAACCAAAAAACAGTATGTGGGAATTCCTTGTACTCTTTTTGCAACTTCTCTGCACATTCGAAGTTATAACAAAATAATCACCAAAAAAAGGAGAGGAACCTCAACCTGAATAAAGAGCTTTGGAGCCCAGAGGAAAAAGCAAAACCACCTGCTTGCTGGAGCTGGGAGCACAGGAGGAGGGAGCTGCTGAGCTGTGCAGAGAGGGCTGGGGGTACAGGAAATAGCAGGTGCAAAGGCACCAGGGTATGAAAGGGCCTGACACGTGAAACCCCACCAATCTATCCAGCAATCCACCTAAAACATGGAACACCTACTATGGTCCAGGGGCTTACAGTGCCCAGGGTCTGCTGTGTGAGTCTAGTATCTGGGCCTCATCAGACAGGCAGCCCTGGGCCCTCAGCAGGGACACTGTTGTCGTGGGAGGCCCTCTGCTACCAGGCTCCTCACCGGCTCTCTGTTTCTTCTCCGGAGCAGCAACGTTCAGCCATGCCAAGCATGATCGCGCCTTTTTGGCTCCTGCCAGCTCCCAGGAGAATGGCTTCCAAATTTCTATCACAGTTGGTTTCCAACAACATCCAAATGGTTTGCCACAAGCCTAGCAGCCCTTGCCATCCAGGACCACAGGTGCCAAGACAAAGGTTGGCCTTCCTGCTGCCTAAGCAAGTCAAGGAACCTGTTGAATGTTCGTGGCTCGGAGTGTCAGCTTCATGCTCGGGAAGTAGAAGAAGAGGCAGCTGGTTTGAATGCTCCCTCGAGGGCAGTGGCTTAACCCAGTGACCTCCTATGGAGGCTTTCAGCTGCATGTGGAATGCTCTCTATGCCCTGGCCCACCTTCCTCTAGCTTAATATTTGTGGTGTCAGCCGAGGGCTCACCTCCTGGGGAACGCTTTCCCTAAGCACCCTGTCCCGGCCAGAGGAGGGGTCCACCCTCGTGGTCCCGTGTCCCTCCGTCACAGTGTTCTTTCATTGTGGGTAAGCACATGACCCTGTAGTTGGACCGCATGAGCTCAATTCCTGGACTCAGCCACTTTTTGGTTCTGTGACCTTGGGCGAGTTTATTAACTTCTGTGTGCCTCAGTTTCTTCATCTGCAACACAGAAGCCAATCTCAAAGGGCCAGATGAATTACCTGTCACTGAAAACACTTTAAACAGTGTCTGGTCCCTAGCTGGTGCTGTGGATATGGAAGCCACTGCCTCCAAGAGCTGAAGTCATTGCCTTGACTGTGAGCCCAGGAGGGGAGGGTCTGGGTGCTGCTCCTCCCGGGGTTCCAGGGCTGGGCAAGGTGAGGCTCTCAGCACGGTTCATCAAAGGTCCAGATGAATGAGATGAACTTGCCTACGGAAGGCCAAGAGCTAAGGGAAAAGCAGCTCAGGGTGGAAGGTCTGTCCAAGGTCTGAATTCTGAGTCTGCGGGTCACCCTCTGAGAAGCCCGGGTCACCTCTGTCCTCCCCCATGCCTGAGCCTCGGTTTCGGACTCTGTGAAATGGGATGGTGGCTCCAGGACTGAAGACGCTGCACACGTGTATTGTGCCGCACCGCAAGGAGCAGCATCCTCCTCCCCGCCCCCCGCATCTTGCCCGCTCCCGCATCTCCATCTGCAGCCTATGCCATTTGACTCGATAAATGATGGAAAGTCTGGCCACTTACGAGCACAGTCCCACCCACGGAAACAGTGGGCCCTTCCGGGGTCCCCAGCACCCCCGTGAGCCCTTCCCTCACCTTGTGTCACCACCTTGCCGAAGACAGGCAGCGAGTCGAGGGTGGAGCAGTTCCAGCGCCGGTTCCGGAACTGGTACTGGCACTCCTCAATGGCGAGCTGGGCGCCGCGGCGCACCGAGTCCATCACCTCCAGGTTCCGCTTGCACATCTGCACCTGTCTCTGGATCAGGCCTTTGAGCTTCTCGCACGTCTCCTCCTCGGAGATGCTCCCCACCGACGACAGCTTGGCCAGGTACCTGGGGAGAAGGGGGTGGGGGTGGGACGCGATGCTGAGCCCCTCCCCTCCTCCTTCCCACGCCCAGGCTGAGGCCCCGCCCTGTCAAGGTCTTTGGAAGCCAATGAGTGCCAGCCGTGGGTCCTGGAAGTGGACTTCTCTCTGGATCCAGTGACAGCCCTCCCGCCCAGCGGCTGCCAGGTGGAAGGGGAAAGTGCTCTCTTGCACAAGACCTCAGCCCTGAGGGAGCTAAAGCAGGGGGAACCCCTGTGGGATGCCTCCCTGCCTGGGTGGCCCCTGCAATGGCACGGTTGCCCTGATATTACTCCAGACCTGGTCCATGTGGTCCAACTCCTTCCTGTTGAGATACCCTCTAGCTGGGAGGCAGGAACCACTGTCTGCCCTGGCATCCCTTTCCCCACCCCAGGCAGGGGTCCCAGTGACCTAAGCCCGTCTCTGGCTACAAGGCCATGATGCTCACTGCCAGCCATATCCCAAGGCCACCAGGTAGAGACCAGTGTCAGTGCTGTAGCACTTGGGGCAGAGGCAGTGAGAGCCGGGGGACCGGGGATGGTGTTGCGGAAGGGGGGTTGAAGACAAAGTGGCCATGCTAGGGTTTTTTTTCAGCCTGAGGATGGGGCACAAATGCTCACTCCACCTTGCAGGGTTATAACGAGGATCGCAATCTGGATGCAATAGTTTACATCAAGGCACTCTGGGGCAGGCACGGGTGGGAGGGGGTTTTGCTGATTCGTTTCAGCAGGGGACAGAGAGAGGACTACTACTGATTGAATACCTACTACGTGCTGTGCACGGCGGCTGGCGCATATTCTTGTGGTCACCTCACCCCAAACTTAGGCGCTGATAATTATTATGCTCTTTTCATGGATTCCAAAATAAAGGCTAAGAGGTTGACACGCCCACGAAGGATGACCCCGGTAGCAAGTGCCAGAGCCAAGCTTCAACCCCCACCCCCACTACCCCATAGGCCTTTCCCCTGCCTTGTCCTCCTCTGTGAGGGCCCTGGAAGGCCCTGCCCTGCCTAATGACAGCCACTTTGCCATCCGAGCCAGGAGGCGCGGGGGTTGTGAGCAAGACACAAAAATGCTCACTGGGAGGGGGCAGAGCTGGGGAAAGCCCCTGTGAGGAAGAAAGTGGTTTCTCTCTCAAGGGAAGGGCATGCATTACTGAAGTCCTACTAAGTGCCAGGTATGATTCAGAGCCCTGAAGTGACTGTCAAAGTCACCTACCTTGTGAGTTCAGACTTGGATTGGAGCCCAGGTCCAGAAGACCCGAGGCTTGTGCTCCAGCCGCTGTCACTTAGCCTGTCCCCTCCCCCACCCCAGCACCCCTGGCCAGGGCCTAGTGCACATAGTAGGTGCACAAGTGGCAGCCTAATGATGGGAGGAGACCTGAGTGATGACTCTGAAGCCCTCCTCTCCTTCCTCTGCCTGCCTTTCCCACCTCTTCGGTGGGAGCCACACCTGCCACCTCCCAGCACAGAGCTGCCTGGCGCTGCCTTCCAGATTCTCGAAGGAGCCGCAGAGCCACAGAATCAGACTCAGGCAAAGTTCCCTGACAGGTGGTCTGGTCCACACTCCTTATTTTGCAGGTAAGCTCAGGGAACGCAAGGGCCCTGCTCGCCACCTCCCAGGAGCAACCTCAGCCTCCTGGCTTTGCCCTCAGCCTCAGCCCCACAGATCGGGGGCTCTGAACAAAAGAGAACAAGTAATTCCACTGCCTCCGACTCCATGGTGAACCAGCCCAGCGACCCCGGCCTCCTGGGGGTGGGGGCAGAGATGCCAGTGCCTCATTCAAGAGAAGCTGCCCAGGTTTTTGGTCCAAACGAGGATCAAGGGGGAAGGTCATCCCTCCCTGGGACTCAGTTTTTCCATCTGTGATGTGGAGGAGAGACCACCGGTTGTGGCTGAGTCAGGGAACTACTGCCAGGAGCGAAAGGGGTCCTGTGTGTGAGAGACAGTCTGACGCGGGGCCTGAGGTAGTGAAGGAATGAGTAAGTGAACATCCCCCAGAAAAGCACAGAAAGTTCTAGTAAGGTATGCCAGCTTTTTATGACAATGACAATAAGAATAGCTGACTTTTACAGTCCTTACGAAGTAAAGCCTAAATACCTGCGTTATTCTGTTTAATCCTCTCAGCAAGCTGATGACCCATTTTCCAGAGGAGGAAACTGAGGCACAGACAAGTTAAGTACTTGGCCTTGTGTGTGCAAGGTCCCACAGCTAGTAAGAGGCAGAGCCAGGACATGAACCTGGTTTTGCCTGAATTCAAAGCCTTTGGTAGAGACAGTTTTCTTTTCTGGGGCTCAAGGACTTGAGCGACACCCATGGGCAGGGGCTGTTGGGAGCTGGGTTCCTTCAACCTAAGGGTTGCGGCCAAGGTGCAGTCGGTGGGCTGCTGCGGGCTGCTGAGCGCTCCACCCCTGGGGATGTACAATCAGCAGCTGGATTCTATTTGTCAGGCACGTGGGCTGGACCAGAGAGGCGCTTCTCAATTCTGGCCGTGCGTCGAAACATTTGTGGGGTTTGCTGAAAGCGCAGGTGTCTGGGCCTCACTCCAGGCGGGGCTGGGTGGGCATCTGGGCTTTAAACAAGGTCACGGCAGCAGCTGTGAAGCCAGGCGGGCAGTGGCCTGGAGGGCACTGGAGGGTAAGCCTGTGGGTCACCACTGGCAGTGCTTCCTTCTAAGCCTGGGGGAATCTGATTCTGGGACCTGCTCTCCTTGATGCTGCAGCTGCCCCTGGCTGTGGGGCTGCTCCGAGTCTGGCTTTATCTGGAAATGGAGGTAACGGTTCCTATCCCAGGCTGCTGAGAGAAATTAGAGGGATTTCATGTGGCTGTGGCTGGTGCCTCTGGCGCTCAGCCGGCCCCTGTGAGGGTCTCTCTCTTCCCTGGTAGCTCAGGACAGTGGGAGGTGGGTGGTCTCGGGCTGAGGCTGTACCAGCATCCCTCGTTTTCCCTGCATCCCTTGCCTCCCGGGAGGCTCCTCATCTTCTCTACTTGCCCAGGGGCTGCTAGTGTCCCGATGAGGCCTGGACTGAAGCCTGAGCTTCTCAGAGCGGGAGACAAGGGTGGAAAGATGGCTGAGGGTACTGAGAGGGTGCAGGTGCAAGTGGAGGGGGCCTACCTGGCTCCTCAGCCCTGGCCGGGTGCACCCCCTGCCTGTGCCAGCTGAGGGAAGGGGTACCCTGTGGAACCAGTCCCATCTGGCATCCTTGGCCTGCAGGGGGCGCCAAGAGCCAGGCTACTGGCCATGGGCCAGGTCCACGTTTGGGAGGCCACCGGTGAGGGGACAAGGAGTTGGGCCTAAAGTTGGATCCTTTCCAGCTCAGAGGCCATGGCTAGCTTCTAGAAGAAGGGCGGAGACCCCTATTCCCTCTGTGACATGGGGGCACAGAGCTGGCCTGTCTTCATCTCAGCCTCTGCTCCCTCTGCATCCAGCCAAGAGGCAGGTGGGGGGCCCCAGCTTCTGTGTTCGAGGCAGTGGGTCTCTGGGCAGGGGGATCAGGCTGGGGAGACCTGGCTGAGCCACTAACATGCGGTGCGACCTTGGGCAAGTCCCCCCCAACCCCCCGCCCCATTGTACCATAAACGAGTGAGTCTGTGTCAGAGTTGGCTGGGATGGGGTGGGGGTTCAAGCCTCCAAGGCCTCCTGGCCCCATGCCAGGCTAATAGATGGAGCCTCTGCCAAAGAACTAGGAGTAAGATGGACAGGAGGAGCCACCCATCCCCTCCCCGGCCAGGCTTGGGACTCAAGGAGGGGAGACGGGCTGAAATAACAGTAGAAGGGCCTTAGGGGTGAGCTGCTGGCCTGCCATGGCCATGAGTCACTGGGACAGCTTCCAGGAAGAAGCTGAGAAACCTCTTCCGCTGAGGAGTGTCCCTGCCCCCAAGGCTGGCACTGGTGCCCCCCACCCCCAGCCCCTGCCTCCTCTGGCCCTTCAGCTGTCCCCTTCCATGCCACAGGAGACATAGCTCCAACGCACCCCAGTTGTCTCAGATCCCAGGGTCTTGCCTGGGAAGGGCTGGGTGTCAGAGCTGGAGATGGAACTGGGAATGGGGTGGGGAGAGTTCGAACCCCAGACATCACAGGCCCCTGCCTCTACTGCTTGCTTGTTCTGGTAGCCCATTAGGGTGCCCAGCCTCTCTTTACAGATGAGCAAACTGAGGCCCAGAGAGGTGGAGAGATTTGCCCAAAGTCACACAGCTAGTGAATGGCAAAGCTGCAATGCAAACCCAGCTCAAGTGAGGAACTCTCTTCCCTCTGTCCCCTCGTCTGACAACAGCTGCGGGGCACTGGGGGGCTATGCCACCCTCAGTCTCACATCCAATCTGGGGCCTCCTCGACACCTAGCACAGGGCGCAGCAGATAGAAGGTGTTCACTAAGTGCTTGCAGTGTAAACAGAGGGCCCTGTCTGACTGGGTCCCTGCTGCTCCCCTCCTGGCAGAGCACTCAGGGTGGGGGGTGCTGAGGGGGAAGGTGCAATTCTGCTTTTCAGTCTGCTGAAGGCTTGGAGACGCTTGAGGGGAGGCTCAGTTGATCCCAGGGGCCTCTGGAATCCCTTCCCTGCACCCTAAGGTAGCTCAACCTTTCCCCAGGGACACGCGTGCCACTCGCTGACCCAGAGCTGGGCCGGGCTCAGATGTCAACTGCACAAGCCATTCCTGGGGGAGAAGGAGAGCCTGGGCGGGACCAGGGTCGCCTGCTGCTGGGCTGGGCTGGCCTGTGGAGGGCCTTGGCCATCGCTGCTTCGTCACTCCTGGTTGCACAGCCTCAGGCTTCTTCTTGCCATTGCCGAGCACAGGCTGAGCAACTGGCCACCCGCTGCCCCGGCCACCCAGGACTCCAGCCGTGGCCGTGCCATCAATCAGGTTCCTCCCCCAACTCCAGCCCAGGCTGCCCCTGCAGCCGCTGCCAGCCAGCTCGTGCCCCATCTTCCCCAACGGGGGCTCCGGTCCTTCAGGCTCCTCCCAGGAGGCCCTCCCCACGCCCGGCCCGTGCCTGCAGCCTGCGAGGCTGGAGGGCCCTGGCCCTGCCAGGGAGATCAGATCCTCTCAGCCACCTGCTGTTTTCATTAGAAACTAAAATTAGCTGGGCTTGTCCCAAGCTTTTCCAGGTTTGCTTGCTTTTTTAAAAAAATATACAAATTCCTAGAGGAAAACCCGCACCTCTCCGACTCCTCCCCAGCTCCTGCTCTGCTCGGCGAGAGGACAGGGAATGGGAACTAGCCGGAGCGCTTGGGAGGCCAGGCGGATCCGTGTCATGGGTCCTGGCCCCACGGGTGTCCAGGTGGGGGCTGGGACGCCGGCCCAGGCCTCTCTGCCCCCCCCCCCCCGCCCCAGCCTCCCCGCCTGCCCGGGCCACATTTAGAGCCTCCTCAGGAGTGGCTGTGCCTGTGACACCCGGGAGGAAGGAGGCCAAGTAGACCGGAGGAGGAGCCGGAAGGAAACGGTGCCTGCTGGACACGGAGGAGGCCGGTGGGGAGGGGGCCGGGGGAGGAGAGAGGGGCCGGGACCCCATCCAGGACCGTGTTCCCCTGGCGGGGGGTGGGTGGGGAGCATCCGGCTCCCCAAGAGTCTTCCACGCTCCCAGTTGTTTTCAGACCTTTCAAGCTTTCTGTCCCCGTGGTCTTAGTTTCCTGCTGTCCTCTCCCCTACAGGCTCCCTGGCCCTCAGCACAGAGGCAGCGCGGTTCACTGTGCAAGAGAGATGGACAGACCGGGTCAGCGTCAAGGGAGGGAGCATCTTTAAGCCTCCGTGTCTTCCCCTCGAGAATGGGGAGAAGAATAATCCTGGTCGCAGGCAGCTTAAATGAATTAAATATTCACGCAGAAGGCACCCTTCCTCTGCTGGCGACATCATGCCACTATCGTCATTAAGATGTTTGTCATTATCACAATTATCATCCCCCCTGTCACAAAACCTCTTCAGAGTCCCTGGGCTGGACCCTCCTTTGGACCCCAGACTGGTTCTGCGCATTGGTCCTCTTTGGCTTGGCTCCATCAGCTCTCATAGACCTGAGATCCCAGCCTTTTTTTTTTTTTGAGCTGCGCTCCCCTGAGGGAGGACACACGCCCATTGGGAATAGCCAATCACTCCAGCCTCAATCCTGACTGTAGATTTTCCTTGGAATCTCCAGGTGGAGTAGACAGAGTTAGAGAACCATGTGTTTTCAGTGATTCTGGCCCATCTAGTGGATTCTCCCAGGATGGGGGAGTATGTGGCTTGGGATGGAGGCAGTGGATGGTGCTGGTAGGAGACAAGGAGCTGGTGGGGGGGACATTGGGGTCCAGGATAAGCTCAGGTGCTTCTAGGGAACTTGGAAGCCAGGGGACAAGGAACTGGTGGGACTAGATGACTGGGAGAGAGGGATCTTATGTCCCACTTGTGATCTTCAAACGGGTCACATGTTTATTCTATCCCTGTTGCAACCAGGTAGGGTTGTCCAGGTGGGTACCACACACCCCCCATTTTGCAGATGGGGAAACTGAGGCTTGGAGAAGTAAGTGTTCACATCCATGCAGCCAGTCAGGGGTAGCCAGAATTTGAAAGCAGAACATCCTGGCTCCAGAGCCTTGGCTGCTGTTCAGGCTCCAGAGATGGTGCGGGGTACTAAGCACACAACGGTTTGGCATCATTGGACAATGCTTTGAGGAAGGTGGTCTCATTCTTCCCTTGATGAATCTTTCTACAGCCCCGTACATTTTCTGAGCTATGGCAAAGCCATCTTTCAGGGCTGCTTTCCGGAGTGAGGGGTCCTGGGGAGGGCTATACCTCAATGGTTATGTGGCTGCTGGACAGTGCCTGGGCCTGAGGTCTCTGCAGCTTCTTGGGCCATGGAAGGAATGCTGCCACTGGCTTGAAATGCCTGGAGGGGCTGGCCTTGGAGATGCTCACAGTGGTTGTGGGGTGGTGGGTGCTGCCTCCATAGCCCCTTCTTCCCAGACCTGGCATAACTCTAGAGTTCTCAATGCCCAGGCCAAGTGCATTCCTCAGCTGGGGGAAAATGATGGCCCATGCCTGCACCTTAGGGTGCTGTTCCCCTTCTACCTGGGATCCCTCACTCCCTTTAATCCGCATCCTCAGAAGCCTCAGCACTCCCATTTTCTATCTCTTGACAGCTCAGTTTCCATTACTTTCAGAACCCTGGTGCCCCAGTCTCTACACTTCATTCCTGTCCCCCACTTCCTATTCAGGAGCTCCCCCCCTCCCATCTCCCAGTATTTGTTCCCAGGGAAGCTGGTGGCTGACTCAGGGCCAAGAAGTAGCCACTCTGACCCAGACCTGGATGGGTCCAGAGCTCTGCCAGAGGTGAGAATTTTTTTTCTTTCTCCGGGGCAGGTATGGCTGAATTCAAGGTGCTTAGTGACCTTGCCTTGCCCACTGATTTGCCAGCAGAGAGCATCTCCCTTGCAAAGACCCATCTAACCCTTGTTCCCAGAGTGCCTTTCTTGCCCTTGGAGCCACAAACCTCTCCAGCTCGGCCGAGGGGGCCCTGGGGATGGGGAGCAGGGAGGGGTGGGGACACCACAAGAGCTGTTTCCTGGAGTGAGGCTCAGGCTCCGGTGGCTCCAGGTTTCCAGCAAGTTCCTTGGCCTTGGTGCACCCCTTCTAAAGGCCCAATCCTAGGAGAGCATGGGACTGAGCCCACACCCCCACCTCCCCAGGGCGGATGGAAAAACCTTGGTTCCTTCCTCGTGGTTTATCACCTCCAGCAGAGATGCCTGGCTAGGGGTCTGGGCTGCAGGTTGGCTTTCATCTGCTGCAGGGAAAGTTCTGGGAAGACAGGAGACCTGGGGTGGAGTTCCAGCTCTACCACTAGTATGCTCTATGATCCCAAGTGTCTGGTGGAGAGTAGATCCTGATAAGTAAGTGCATGACCTGACTGAATGGGGCTTACCAGACACTGGCTCTCCTGCCTGGGGGCTCTGTGTCCCTGGAGGGGGCTGAACTGATCACCTCTGAGAACCCCTTTGACTCTGATGGCTGTGATTCAGTCCTGGGTACCAGGACAGCTGGGCATCCTTTTTTTGGGGGGGAGGGTGCACACCTGGGGCATATGGAAGTTTCCAGGCGAGGGGTCCAATGGGAGCTGTAGCTGCCAGCCACAGCCACAGCCACAGCCACAGCAATGCCAGATCTGAGCCGGGTCTGTGACCTACACCATAGCCCATGGCAACACCAGATCCTTAACTCACTGAGTGGGGCCAGGGTTTGAACATGCAACCTCATGGATACTAGTCTGATTCAGAGATTCAGATTCATTACTGATGAGCCACAAGGAGAACTCCCAGCTGGGCATCCTTCACTCATAAGGACCACTCTGCTGTCTCTAGCCATTGGGAGAGAGTTCCTGGGGCCCAATCCTGCAATGATACGACTGGGGTGTAAACGGAGTGATAAATAGGCCTGAAAGGACCATTCAGGGTCACAGCAGCAAAGAGGCCCCTCTAGTCTCATCAGCAATTTCATGCTGCTTCTCTTAGGCCTCTTCAAAGTTCTCTCTGCTGGGAGGTTCCTTTCCTCCCAGGACAGCGCCCACTCCCCCCTTTCTCAGACCTGGTCCCCTCCGCTGCAGGGGTTCTGACTTGGCCAGGGAGCTTTTAAAACAGAGTTTGGTTTCAAGTTGGCCAGGACAGGGGGGAGGTGGAGAGGGGTTTGGAGAGGGAAAAGGAGGAGCCGGGGGGTGGGGTGGGGGTCACGGCAGGGAGTGAGCCTTCTCCCCGGTTTGGCGGCATCACAGAAGATGCAGTTCAGGACTCAGAGATAAAACCTGGCAACTCCTGTGGAAATCTGGACAGCGACCCTGGGGTCGCAGCTTGGCCCCCCAGCTGAGTTTGCCGAGCTGCTCTTGCAAGCTCGTTTGCAGTGGGGTGACGGGGGGTGGGCAGTTGTCACTCCCCCCCCCCGACCCCTCGCCTCAGTGACTCCCTGGCCCACTCCATGCCCAGTTGGCTCACGCCAAGCCCTTCTCCCCAGAGGGAGGAGCGAGAGGAGGAGGCTCAGTGCAAATGCTCAGCTTTCCGAATGCACCCACAGGGCCCGAACTGGGCGAGTTTCAACAGGTTTGGGGAGCACTGTCTTGTCAGATGCTTGCTGAGTTGCTCAATTGCTAATCCAGGGTTGAGGGAAGAAAGTCGAGCCATAGCAGACAGCTGGGTCGTGACTGCTACCTGAGCAAACCCCTCAGGCAGAGCCTGGTGCCGGGGGCCCTGCAAGGAGGGTGAGGGGAGAAAGCGCTAAGCCTGGCTCTGAGGGGGTGCCCCCAGTCGGGAGCTGCGGGCCAGAGCGATGCATCAGCCGGGCGACAGCCATGCTTCCTGACACCCATTTTGGCACATCTTAGCATCACCTGGGACTCAGGGCGGTAGAGCAGAGCCTCCCTCCTCCTCGCGGTCTCTGAAGGTGGGGTACGACGTGACAGCAACTTAAAACCCTCCGGAGTGAACAGAGCCTTCCTTTCTTTGTTCCTCAAATGTTGACTGAGCGCCTACTACATGCCAGCCGTGTGCCAGGGCTGCTGAGAAGTGTTTATGCCACAGTCTTGGCCTCCAGAGGTTTAGAACGAAGAAGCCACATTATTAGACCATTGTTACATATAAAACGAAACAGTTCCAAAGGTGGGGATAAACACTGTAAGATCTGGGCTGTGAGAGCAAGTCAAGTTCAAGTCCTGCTTCTGATGTGCTGCATGACCTTGGGGAAGTCATTGCACCTCTGGATCTGTGAATCGGAGCTGAAAAGAATACAGACTCCCTCCTCCAAAGGGGGCGGGGGAGAGGTTATGCAGTTCTAATAGATTATGGGTGTGAAAGGACTTTGTAAGCCACTGATTCTTTTTTTTTTTTTTTTGTCTTTTTGCCTTTTCTAGGGCTGCTTCCCGCGGCATATAGAGGTTCCCACGCCAGGGGTCGAATCGGAGCTGTAGCCACCAGCCTACGCCAGAGCCACGGCAACGCGGGATCCGAGCCGCGTCTGCAACCTACACCACAGCTCATGGCAACGCCGGATCCTTAACCCACTGAGCAGGGCCAGGGATCCAACCCGCAACCTAATGGTTCCTAGTCGGATTCGTTAACCACTGAGCCACAACGGGAATTCCGTAAGCCCCTGATTCTTAACCAGGGATGATTTTGCCCTCTAGGGGACATTTGGCCATGTCATGTCTAGGGACATTTATGGTGGTCACCTGGTTGGAGGGGGGGTTGCTCCTGGCATCTAGTGCATAGAGGCCAGCGATGCTGCTAAATACCCAACCATGCAAGGACAGCCCCCTAGTAACAGTGATGGC
Organism: Phacochoerus africanus; assembly: GCF_016906955.1. Lineage (NCBI taxonomy): Eukaryota > Metazoa > Chordata > Mammalia > Artiodactyla > Suidae > Phacochoerus > Phacochoerus africanus. Next base: position 79,709,673 of record NC_062551.1, read on the forward strand.
TTCTGAGAAATCCCTGTGTAAATGCTAAAGGGCTGTGAGTGTTAGCAATCGTAATTCAATGCCCAGAGCCATGCGAGGTGATTTAAGCTTATTATTATTATTATTATTTTGTCTTTTTGGGCCGCACCCGCAGCATATGGAGGTTCCCAGGCTAGGGGTCAAATCAGAGCTGTAGCTGCCCGCCTCCACCATAGTCACAGCAACGCTGGATCCGAGCTGCATCTGCGACCTACACCACAGCTCACAGCAATGCCGGGTCTTCAACCCACTGAGCGAGGCCAGGGATCAAACCTGCGTCCTCATGGATACTAGTCAGATTCGTTTCCACTGCGCCACGATGGGAACTCCTGCTTCAAACTTATTTAAAAGGGAGGGAGGGATCCTTTTTAGCTGGAGACTAGGGGGATACTTCTTGCCAGAGACAGACCACACCTTTTCTTATGCATCTGGCACTGCACATCTGGACTGGCTCTGCCCACACCTGGTCCAGTGAGCTGCATCCAGAGTGCCAGGCCTCCCTGTCCTCATGGGCAGGGGAGTGACACACCCCGATGGGTGAGCAGGCACACAGGAGCTTGGCCTGGAGATGGAGAGGCACACATGGGGTGTGTGTGTGTGGGGGGCAGTCAGATGCCCCCTGGGGCGCTGAAGGGTGCTCCTAGCAGCCACTCCTCAGGCCAGCAGGATTCTTCAGGAGCCGGGCTGGCTTCACTGGCTCTGTGAGGCTCTTGCAGGGGTCTTGGTTGAAGGGTAGGGAGGCAGCAGCCTAGAATCCCAGCCATGTGGGGAGGAGCAAGAGTACCGCGTTGGTTTTGTGCCGTGTGGGTACCAGCACGGTTTGGGGTAAACAGGGCTTGGGAGCAGGGCCATTCTCTCCATCATCTCTGTAAACAGGGGCACGGCGGCTTCCTCAGCTCAGCGACAGCTGCCCTCAGCCACCTGGGGCAGCCGTGGCTGCTGTTTCCATCGCTGCGCCTGCCACCACGCTCAGCATGGTATGTTGCAAGGGCTCTCTCTGGCCTCATCACCCCAAAGCCTGGGTACCATTTCATATATGAGGAACCCAAGGTTCAGAGAGGTTGCCTAACTTGGGCAAGGTCAGTCCTCCGGTCAGTGGCAGACCTGGGATCTGCCCGGAGACACAGCGCCTAGCCACTCTGCTGGCCTACCTTCGAGTGTGGCATAGGCTTCTGGCCCTCGCCTCATGGGCCTCTGCTGGAGTCCCAGCTCAGTGCACACTGCCTTTCTTCAGGAAACCCACAATGATGAAACTTTATCTATTCTCTAACTCTTCCATTTGGGGCTTAGAACAATCTGTGGAGGAAAAAAGAAGCCCATCCAAGACCACCCAGCACTGGAGGCCAAGCTTCGACTGGAATCCGGGTCTCCCAACTTCCAGCACAGCCCCAGTGCTGGGGGGACCATTCCGAGACATTTCTGAGCCCAGGTCTGTGGCAGAGTCCAGGCCTTCCACTGATGGACTGTTTTCATCCATTCATGCCTCCCTTGGTGGTGGGAGCTGCCACAAGCTGTCAACTCACTCCTGGTGCCAGACACAAGCCTAATCAACAGCTTCCAGCTCCTTTGGGCTTGCCCAGGCCTCGGGCTGCAGAGCCCTCCCAGCTCCAAGCTCCATCCTGCCCAACAGCTGCACGCAGTGGGACACCTGGTCTCCCCGGCAGGCCACCCGCCCTTCTGAAACAACAGACAGCACCAGCTCTTGCAACCAGCCAGCGCACTGACCCTGGATAGAAGCCCGACTCCAGGTACTGGAAGGAGAGTGGACACCCAGGCTTTGCCCCACTGAGAGCACGCCCAGCCACCCTCTTGGGGCCAGACCTCCAGCGTGGCTCCTATTTGTAAAGACACAGTGCCAGCTGCCATGCCCGGATGGACATCTGCCTGCCAGGAGCTCTTCCTTCTAGAGGCAGCTTTTGGGTCAGATGCCTGGTCCATTTACTGGCTGGTGACTTGGGGCTATTACCTCTGAGATTCCCAATTTTCTCACCTGTAAGATGGGGTTCAGATGTTGTCAGGATTTAGACGTCCCCGGGGGAGCTATTATAATTATTACCGTCATGATTCTACAAGCTCCAGGCCAAGCTCCTCCGTGACCGCTCCAGCCCACACTCAGCTCTTTGCTCTGATAGCATGTGTGCTCTTCCATGCATTCGTGGCTTGCTTCTATCCTGTCTCCCTCCAAGCTCCCTGGAGGCTGGGCTGGGACATTTATTTACCCCCGAGCTGGCCCAGTCCCTGGCCTGGGGATGGACCGTGCCTTCTTGGAATGAGTGCAGAGTTCTTGTCTCCATCACAGCCTTTGGCAGGGTCCTGGGAAGCCCCTTGTTCCTCCTGTCTCAGGCTGAGCAGTGAGACCGTTGGCTCAATGCCCGAGGCGGAGCAGGAGTGAGCCGGGTCATCCAGAGACCTGCTAGGTGGCAACCTGAACCATCACTGCTGCAGAGAACAGGTTTGCCAACCTCGGTCCTCCCCTAGGCCGCCCCCCCCCGCCCCCCCAACGGCAAAAAGCACGAGAACGGAGCTGTTGGAATTCCCCACGGTTTGTGTGACCCAAAACCGGGGCTGCCTCCCTGGCTAGGATTTTGAGCTTGGATGTGGCGGAGGGTGGGCAGTGACACCACCTGGGCCACACTGGCTCAGCAGCTTCAGGGAAGGGGGAATGTCACTGCCTGGGAGTCAGAGCACCTGGCTCCAGGTCTCAGCTCTGAGTCTGTACAAGTAGCTTCCCCTCCTGGGCCTCAGTTTCCTCATCTGTAAAATGAACTCAAACACTAGATGCTCTGGACGGACTTGCCACTGTGGATGTCGCTCTCCCTTCGAAAGGCCTGGGTCAGACCCCTGAATTGTCACTTCTTCCTCTGCCTTTTTGCAGCCTCCAGCCCTGGGCTGCTCAGAACCAGTTCTCGCTCTTCCTGATGCTCACGCTCGCTTTGGAGGCCCTGGCTGTGAACCCCTGCTTTCCAGAGTCAGATCCAGTGACCCCAGGCTCCCCCAAGTTCAAATCAGCTCCCCTCCTCAGCACTGCGACCCAGGCCCCACTCCGGGGGCTGCGCTGCCCAGGCGGTGGAGGGGGGTAGTGGGAGGAGGTGGTGGTACCCTGGTTTCTGTACACTTTGCCACTGCCCCTGAAGTGTTAATCAAATTAAGTCTCCAAGAAAAACAAAAGCTCCGCAGCCACTTCAGGCTGCCTTGGAGTCACTCACTCTCGCTCTCGGAACAGCTGGGAGAATTCCACATCACCTCTGTCCCTCAAGCCCTGGGTGGCTCTGACCCCATCCAACACACTCCTTCTAGCCTGCAGGGCCCTCGTGGCCGCAATGACCTCATAGCAACAGCCATTGGACACTCGGGGCAATTTCATGGGAGATATTTGTTCTTTGGTCTTGATGCAGAGAGAATTTTTTCCTCTCCCGCGGTCTCCATGGAAACCCCAGCTGCACTGTTGGCTATCCCCCTTCCCACCTCATGCTTTTCAGATCAATATTGGAGCCTGGCTCCCCACTGGCTGCCCACAGTGGATGGGGGGTGGTACTCCGGGCAGAAGGAATTAGGACCAGGGTTAAGCCTGGCACCCGGGGAATGGTCCCCAGATGGAGCTGAAGAAGTCCAGGGTCCTCTTGCTTCCTTGTTCATCCAGTCAGGGAAGCTCATCCTTTTAGGACCCCTGGGCCCGCGTCAACCTCTGTCCCTTTCCAGGGAGTTACCTGAGGCAGGCCCAGTCAAGGAGAAAGAGACAGGTCGCCAACAGTTACCACCCCTCCCTCCTTAGGCGAGACACAGGGAGGTGGGGGCTGTTGTCCTCTTTAAGGTCTGGACGGAGTTTCTTTCTGCCTCAGGGAGAACCAAGGCCGGGCAGAGCCAAGCCCGAACCAAGCTCTCAGAGGCCGGCCGGCCGGCCGGGTCCCTTCCCTCCCATCCCAGCTCCACCCCGCCAAGCAGAAACAGGTCCCTGCACGCCTCCAGCCCAGCCCGCAGCGCAGCAGCGCGGGGCAGCTCTGCGCGGGAACCTCGCTCCCAGACTTGCCGGGATTAACCTGCTCTTAGGAGCCAAGGTCCTTCCCCATAATGGGCTTCTTTGGCGACCTGTCAGCCCAGCCCCGGCTGCGTCCTGCGCCCTGTGACGGGCACCCCCGCCCCGCGCTCGCACCCCTTGCGTTCTCCGGATCCCCAGGCCGCCTATGGGTGCGGACGCGGCCGCCACCCCTGCCGCCTCTGGGCTGGGAGCCCGACGCGGGCAGAGGGGTGTGCGGAGGGAGGCCCGGGCGGTGGCGGCCGCAGCGCAGAGGGCGAAGGAGCCTCGCGCCCCACGGCCAAGACACCTGCCGGGCGCCCCCGCGCCCGCTGCCCCGCGCCGCCTGGCACCGGCTGCTGCCCCCGGGGCCTGCCCCGCCCCGCCCCGCCCGGCCCCCGCCCGGCCCAGCCGGGTCCCGGCCCGACTTACAGCCAGTTGCTCGCGGCGGCCGAGAAGACGGCGAAGACCAGGAGGCGCAGAGAACGCAGGCACGAGCGGGGACTCATGGTGCCGCCGCGGGCGCCCGGCCCCGGGGCAGCGGTTGCGGCCGCGGGGGACCTCCCGTCTGGGTGGCAGGTGGGCACCCTGCGGGCGGGCAGGGGCGCGGCGCCGGGCGCGGGCCGGGGCGCGCGCGGCGGGGCTCTGCCTCCGTGCCTGCCGGCAGCCCTGCCCGCTGCTGCGCCCGCTGCCCGGCGCGGACCAGACTGTCAGCGCCGCCCCAGAGCCGGGATGCGGCGGCGGCGGCGGCGGCGGCGGAGGCGGGCGAGCGGGCGGCCGGGGGGGCGGGCCGGGGGCGGGCCGAGGATGGGGTTACCTGGGCGGGCCCAGCGGCCCGGGACACCCCCCGGGGGCGGGCCGGAGCGGCGGCAGCCGCAGCCGCCCTGGCCCGCGGGACTGGCTTCTCCCGGGGCCTCCCCGGCCGGGCGCCCGGGAGGACTTGGGGCCCGAGCCCACTCCAGGCACGCCTGGCTGCGCGTCGCCTAGCTTGGCCCGGCTAGAGGCGCGGCGACCCAGCTGCCGGGCCCCCGCCTGAGCCTGGGGGACAGGCGGGCACAGCTCCCCCAGCCCGCCGCTGCGGGCACTGCAGCGCCGCCCTCGCCGCCCCGCCTCGCCCCCCGCCGGCGCCTCGGAGCCCGACCCCGGCCCGACCGCGGCGGGCCGGCCTGTGCGCGGCAGCCGCTCACGCGCACCCAAGCCACTTGCGCTCCGGGCGCCCGGGGCTGCGCACCCGGGAGTTTGGGGCCGCCCGACCGCCCCCCGCCAGGCCCCTCCCTGCCTCCCGGCCGGCGCGTCCTCTGGCCCAGCCCCTCCCTGGCGCTCACCTCCCTCCAGCCTTCCGGGAGCTGGACGGGGCCTCCCCAGCTTCAGGCAGTTTGGGACAGTGGCCGGAGACTGCCGGAATCCGAAACCTCGCTCCTGGCTGGCCACAAGATCTGGGCGCGCCCTAAGCGGCAGGGTCTTGATCAAGCCCCTTACCTCTCCGGTCCTCCGTTTTCTCATCCGAGAAATGGACAGAGGACCTGAGGGCTGTGAGGACAGAAGGAAATTCGGGAAGGTCTCTTTTTTCGCACACGCTCCAAGTCTTGCTTTGCGTTTTGGTTTTCTGTGTGCTTGTTTTATTTATCCTCCCAGATGCGGCAAATCAGCCGCTAGCTGGTTCAGCGTGGGTGGCTGCAATGTTTGCAGAATGAATGAATGCAACGAAATGGGCTGCAGGCTGTGCCACGCTGGTGCGGAGTGCTCCGTTGCACACCTTACTGACTGGTGGGGAGAGTGATTTGCCCTGGCCCATGCCAGGTCGCGTCCTCTCCAGGTCCCTGACTGACTTGTGTCCTTCCTCACCCTGCCTCAGCCTGCCTGCCTAGCCTCTCAGGGCCGGAGGGATCTCTTGTCTAAATGGGGAAACTGAGGCCCAGACAGGGGCAGGGAGCTGCCCACCTCCCGACGGTTGGGGACAGAGCCAGAGACCAGGTTTACACCCTCAGCCCTGACCCCGTGCCCTTCCCCATCTTAGGAACGTGAGGTTCGCTCCCATGGAGATGGTCATAAGAGGGTACTGGAAGGGTGCCCTTCGCTCCACGAAGTCCTCAGGGCTCAGCGCAGAAGAGGTGCTCGGTAAACATTTGGTGTTGAGAGTGGGCAGGAGGTGGCAGGGATTTGTGGGGCCGAGCAAGCATACAGATGGAAGCTCACATACCATATGTCTAAATATTTGCAAGTTATAAATCAAGCTAACAAAATGTGAAATAAAATATGTTCTATTCTCCTACCTTGACAAGCATGCTTTCATAACAACCTGGAGGGCCAGCTTTGAATGTAGAATTCTCAGACCCCTCAGAGCCCGCCCCAGAGCATGGTGGCGTGGGGCGGGGAGGCCCCCTCCTTTCCTACCTCTGCTTCTGGCTTGCCCTGCCAGGGGCCTCGTGCACGCACGCGTGAACATCTCAGCCTGCACGTGCAAGCTTAGCCCACACTGCCCCTCCTCCCAGAGAGCTGCCCCTCTGCTCCAGGGCTGGGCATGTCAGTGGTGCTGTTCGACCTCAGGGGTTGGATCTACAGAAGAGACCTGCCCAGGGCCTGGAAGTGGGTCGAGGGCCATCTGTGCAGGGAATCCAGGGGCCCTAGGCACCCAGAGTGTGATCTAGAGGGGCACAGGCTCCAGGTGGCACATCCCTTTGGCCCCATGGTCTCCACTCCCCGTGGCGAGAGCTTAGCTGGGGAAGGACCAGAGCGTGGGTCCCCCCAGGGAGGGGCCACCCTCGCCTAAGAGCCGTACTGAATTATTGAACTCTTCTGAGCTGGTACGGTTGCTTTTTAGAGTCTTGGTGTGGTATGGTGGAAAATAATAGTAATAATACTTTTAAACAGCTACAGGCAATTATTTTAGGATGGCCATATAATTTTCTTCCAAACCAGGACATTTTTGAGAATGGCTGGGGGCTCTATCTGGAAGATTTGCTGGGGTAGCAGGTCTGTGCCAGGCAAAAGAGGATGCCTCTTTTTGCTAAAATATTGAGCCCTCATGTGCCAGGCATTGTTCAAAGCGCTTCATGTGCTATTACTCTTTCAATGCTCAGAAGAAATCTAGGGAAAAGGTACTGTTCTTCTCCCCATTTTGCAGATGAGGAAATGGGGGTTAGAGAAGTGACTTGCCTGAGCAAAGTGGTGGCACCGGGACCCCAGAGCCATATTGTGAGCCCCCAGGCTGCCCAGTGCCTGGGGCTCTGGTGGTTGGGCTTGAGCCGCTGTCCTGCAGCCCACACCCCTGACATTTGAGGAGCTGCTGGACCTCCAGTGTCTGTACTGTCAGGTGGGGACCCTGTTACCTGACCGTCCTGGGGCTGCTGAGAGACACACATGGAGCAGTGGGCATAAGTCCTGTGAGCTGGAAGGAGCTGAGCAGAGGCAGGAGGGAGGGAAAAGAGGCCCCTAGCCAGAAAGGCCCGCCCTGATCATGATAAGGGAGAGGAGGAGGCCTTTGGTCTGAGTGAGTGGAAAGTCTTCATGTGAAAGTCTCTTTGAGGAAATCTCTTCTGACTTTTAAGACCAGTTCAATTGTGAAGGTGGGAAGACTAATTAAGATGTTCCATCAGCAATAGCGCTTTCATATGTAATCACATGTAATAATCACTAGGAAATGAGTATCTATTGCTTTCTATGTGCCAGTTACTGTTCCAGATGATTTGCTTATGGTAACTCATTTAATCCTGGCCACGGCCCTAGGAAATAGATGCTGTTGTTATTCCTGTTTAGGGGTGGTGAAAGCCAGGTGCTGCTCTGAAGTGCTTTAAGACATATCCATGACCCTATGGCATAGGCACCAGTTTTATTTCTCCCATTTTACATATGGAGAAACTGAGGCGCAGAGGGGTGAAATGACCTGCCTAGAGTCACCCATCTGGTAAGCGGCGCAGCCAAGGTTTGGACACAGGCGTCCTGGGTGCAGAATCACCCACTACACTGTTGAGGAGATAGGCGTCTTTCACATGCAAGGATTAATGTCGGGGTCCAGAAGCCAAAGGTCATGGGGTTTCCTCTAGGCTCCTCCTGGCAGTTACCGTAAACCTTCTAGTGCTGAGGTGGGGTCTCCCCACTCTGTATCTCCTCTCTGCACCCAGTGCATTGAGTGCCCCACACAAATGTAATCTGAGTACATATTGGTTGTTTCCTGCGCTTCGGTCGACAGAAACAATTCCTTAACTCTTGGAGTGGAATTTTTTCTAATTGAAGTGTAGTTGATTTACAATGTTGTGTTACTATTTGATGTACAGCAAAGTGATTCAGATATATATATTCTTTTCCATTATGGATTATTACAGGCTATTGAATGGTGTTCCCTGTGCTATACAGTAGGATGTTATTGTTTATCTATTTTATATATAGTAGTTTGTATCTGCTAATCCCAAACTAATTTATCCCTTCCACACTCCCTATCCCCTTTGGTACCTGTAAGTTTATTTTAGAAGTCTGTGAGTCTGTTTCTGTTTTGTAAATAAGTTCATTTGTGTCATATTTTAGATTCCACACATAAGTGATATCATATGGTGTTTGTCTTTCTCTTTTTGACTTAGTATGATAATGTCTATGTCTAGTCATGTTGCTGCAAATGGCATTATTTCATTTTTTTTTATGGCTGAGTAATATTCCTGTGTGTGTGTGTGTGTGTGTGTGTGTGTGTGTGTGTGTATTCACACCTTCTTTATCCATTCATCTATTGATGGACCTTTAGGCTGCTTCCATGTCTTGGCTATTGCAAATTGTGCTGCTATGAACATTGGGGTAGATGCCCAGGAGTGGGATTGCTGGATTGTATCATAGTTCTAGTTTTAGCTTTTTAAGGAACCTCCATACTGTTTTCCATCGTGGCTGTACCAATTTACATTCCCACCAACAGTGCAGGAGGGTTCCCTTTTCTCCTGGAGTGGCCCTTTTTTGGAGTGAGTTCTCCTTCTTTACTGGTAAAATGATGACAATTCACTGAGGATGGGAAACCTGGCCAAGTTTTTAATCAGAAAGAATCACATACTGCGTGTCTAAATTATTGCCAGCTCTTGGTGAATGAGTCCAGAGCAATGTGGTTGGCTGTGTCTCCAGCTCAATCTCAGAAGCATCAAGTAATGGAGCATCTGGTCAGCCGGTGCCTGGGATTTCCTGTCCAACTTCCCAGATTTTTGAGATAGAGAAACTGAAGGACTCAGCTTGCGGTCTAGAACATTCTTAAGCCTATGCATGCATGGTTCAAGGAGGTAAATGTAGAGGGTGCCTTTCCTGCCTCCATGGCCTTCACCCTCTCAGGCTTAGCTGGTTGGATCTGCACAGTTGCCTTCTCCAGAACTATTCACCCCGGGGCCCCATTCCAGAAGGGAACCTGATCAGTCTCAGCCAGCTATGCGTGTTTGTGTGGCCCTGGGCAGCTCCCTGCCCCTTTCTGGGCCTGGCATTTGCTCCCTAAAGACCCTTCTAGGAATATGGAGAGAGGGTAAAGTGGAATTTTAAGGTCTCGGGAAGACCTGTCCTTGTCTCCAGCCCTGCTGAATCTCTTTGCCCGTCTGAACCTCAGTTTCCTCATCTGTGCAATGGGAATCATAAAGGATATTGGGAGGAATTGGTGTGATTACGTATGCAAAGCCTTCTAAGTGCAGGGCCCAGCTCCACTGAATGTTCACTCTTCATCTCGTTCTATGGTTTAAACCAGAAGTCACACTCCAGTGGACCGCAGGTGTGTTTTGCTTGGCCTGCCCAATGTTTTTAAATATATGAATTTGTTGACAACATTTCAGGATTGGGGGATGTCACATAAGAAGCGGGATCCCCAGCTTCTCTTGAAAAATGGGGAGGTTTGGCAAAAGGGCACCCACCCTCGGGTGAAGAAAGTGACCTCTGCACACCTTTAACGGCTCACACGTGTCCTGCAGCCTCCCGCAGAGCCAGTATTGGGGAGGAAGAAAGCCAGTATTTCCTGAGCACCCTGCCATGTGTCAGGGACCACGTCAGGAGCTGTGCCTATGAATTGCAATTTAATTCTCACCATAGGTTATTCATACCTTTATTTTACCAACTAGGAAATAGGGGCTCAGAGAGTTGGGATAAGTTGCCCAGCATCAGCAGATGGTAAAACCCAGGGCCCAATCAAAACCCATGTCACTTTCCTCTTTTGGGGGCTCTCCTTCCACCCTCAGCCTAGCACAGGGTCCATGGAGACACCTTGGTTATGACCTGTTGATGGATTGATAGATGGGTTTAGGCATGTGATGTCGATGCCTGCCATTCTCATTCTTTATCTTCAGACCCTGGGGGGGGGGGCGGCGGCTGTGGAGTTAGGGTAGGGCTCCAGAATCAGTGTGCACACCTAGGAGTCTAGGAATGAAACTCTCCTGCCTTTATGTAAGACGGTTGTCGGTAAACCTATGTTTTATCGTGATAATGTTCTACTATGATAATGGCCAAATGTACACAGTAGCAGAGTCAGAGTACCATAAACTCCTGTGTATACCCAGATTTGGCAGTTATCAATATTTTGTCCCATGTGCTTCATCTACTCTTTTTGTGTGTGTGTGTTTCTCTTTTCCTTTAGGGCATCATTTCAAAACACATTCCAGATAGCTGGTTGCATCTCCTGCGCATACTTCAGTGGAGAGCTCTGAAACCAGCGGAGTGTCAGAGCCAGCTGGTTCTGGCTGTTTAGAGCTTCTCCACTCAGTGTTCAGTGATGTGTGGGCAGCTTGAAATCAGCTGGGGTGGGAGAAGTTATACCTTGGAAATGGGCACATGCTACTCGCTAGGGCTCCCCGACCCCTCACCTCAGAGGGCCAGGGATTAAACTTTTACCAGGACACCAGTGTCCAAAACACATGGGCATTTTCTTATACAAGCACCACACCATTCTCTCTCCTGATGAAATGAACACTAACATCCTAATCGAATGTCCATAGTCGTTTAAAATAATGTCTGTTTAGGAAGTCCCCATTGTGGCAGTGCAAACGCATCTGACTAGCATCTATGAGGACGCAGGTGCAATCCCTGGCCCCACTCAGTGGGTTAAGGATCCGGCGTTGCCGTGAGCTGTGGCGTAGGTCGCAGATGCAGCTCTGATCTGGCATTGCTGTGGTTGTGGTATAGGCTGACAGCTGCAGCTCCAATTCAACCCTTAGCCTGGGAACTTCCACATGCCACGGGTGCAGCCCTAAAAAGCCCCCCCCCCAAAAAAAAATAAATAAATAAAATAAAATAAATCTGGTCGAATCAGGACTCAGACAAGGTCTATCTATGATATCTGGTTTTTACATTTTTTTTTTGGTCTTTTTGTCTTTTTCTAGAGCTGCACTCACGGCATATGGAGGTTCCCAGGCTAGGGGGCTAAACGGAGCTACAGCTGCGGGCCTACACGAGAGCCACAGCAACACGGGATCCGAGCCGTGTCTGTGACCTACACCACAGCTCACGGCAACGCCGGATCCTTAACCCACTGAGCGAGGCCAGGGATCAAACCCGAAACCTCATGGTTCCTAGTCAGATTTGCTAACCACTGAGGCACAACGGGAACTCCTGGTTTTTACAATTCTTAATTTTTCTTAATCCAGGGCATGTTCCTCTAGCCTCACCTCTTTCTTTCTTTCTTTCTTTTTTCTTTTAAGTGGCCGTGACTGTTGCAGACGTCAGATTGGTGATCTGTACAGGCCCCCCTCTTCCACATTGGCTATGTGTTCTTCCATCCCTGTATTTCCTGTCTTTAAAGGCGGCATAGATTCAGCTCCACTGTTTCTTTACATGTTTGTCTGGTGAAGGAGGGGTGGAAGACTTCATGGATGGCGCTGGGCTATACAATGAATAGTCCAGTGCTTGAAAGTGATTTTGTGATGAATGCAATGCAAAGTCATGGAAAAACATTGAGATAACCAGGGTAGCTTTTTGCTATTTTACCATCAATGTGGACAAGTACACCCACTATGGAATCTCTTGCTCTGAAGGAAGGCTTGTCACACTCAGGAAGCTGGGCCCCTCTGATTGGGCCTCACCAGTCTGGGCAGGTCTTTCTACATTCCGGTCTCAGGGATGAAGAACTGCTGTTGGGAGTTCATTCCAGGATGCTGTCACTCTGATGATCAGATGCTCCTAGCTCCTGCCTAACTGCAGTCTTTCCTGCTTTAGGTCAAGCCCACATTCCTTACTTGGAACCCCGGAATTTCTTTTTGTTCCTTTTTACAGCCACACCTGCGGCATATGGAAGTTCCCAGGCTAGGGGTCGAATTGGAGCTGCACCTGCTGGCCTATACCACAGCCACAACAACACTGGATCTGAGCTGGCATCTGTGACCTATACCACAGCTTGCAGCGATGCTGCATCCTTAAGCCACTAAGCGAGGCCAGGGATTGAACCTGCATCCTTATGGAGACTATCTCAGGAAGCCTGGAATTTTTTTTCTTTTCTTTTCTTTTCGGACCATACCTGCAGCATATAGAAGTTCCCAGCCTAGGGGTCGAATTGGAGCTACAGTTGCCACCCTATGCCACAGCCACAGCACTGCCAGATCTGAGCCCCACCTGCACCCTAACCTCAGCTTGCGGCAACACCGGATCCTTAATCCATTGAGCGAGGCCAGGGATCGAACCCATATCCTAGCTGGGTTTGTTTCTACCGATGTATAACGGGAACTCCAGAACCCTGGAATTTCTTAATCTCTCCTGTCAAGTATCTTCTAGAGCTGAGGAGAGGAACAACCCTAAATATCCTGTGACTCCAGGATTCTAAATCTTGTATGTGACCCGGAAGTCATCTCACCCCGCAGTGGCTCTGTCTTAGTTGTGCCATCAGCCCCTGTGCAGGAGGAGCTGTGTGTACCCTCTCTGCCCACCTGAAGGATGGGGGTCCTCACAGATCAGGGCAGAGGCCATTCTCCTTTGCTGGTTGTCCTGGGCTCCCCCCACACCCCCTAGATGGTGGGCCTGGGGGCCTGGACATCGACCCAGCCTTAAGTCCTGGTTCTGGTCCCTGACAGGGCTCCTGTCCAGGTTGGCTCTTGCCCACTGGATGGCATCCTGGAAGCTGACTCCTCTCTGCCTTTCTTCTCTTGTCTGCTCCTCCAGGCCTTTACCCCACCTCACTGAGTCAGCTGGGAGTATGCTCTTTCCTTCCAGAAACAGCTACTTCTTGACTCTTGAAAATGGTTTCAGTGAGAAGTGATGCTGGTTCCTTCGGGAAGCCGAGGGGCATGTGGGGCACATGGAAGCTTCGTTAGCGCTCTGCCTCGTGCCAAAAGCTTGAATCTGAGTTTGTGTTGAAGCTGCTGGCAGAACCCAAGTCAGGAAAGAAACTCTTCAGGGGTGGGAGGACCCTTGCCTGTTGGGGAACTCCAAAGCATTTTGTTGGCCTGAAGGGAGTCTGGGGGGCAGGTGCAGAATGGACTTGACTCTTTCTCAATTCACTTTACCTACAAGTCCTTGGACAGATTGAATCCTGAGGTCTTAGGAAAGAGAGTCTGATTTGTAAAGAACAACTCAGGGTAAGTTAGAAGAGGCATTCTGTTAGGTTCGTGGTGACAGGGGGTGCACCTGATAGCTAAGGATTACTGCGTGTGATGCCAAGTTGCTCTTGATGGATACTATTTTATTTGTTGCTTTTTATGACTGCACCTGTGGCATATAGAAGTTCCCAGGCTAGGGGCTGAATCAGATCCGCAGCTGCTGGCCTATGCCACAGCCACGCCAGATCCAAGACTTATCTGAGACCTATGTAACAGTTCATGGCAACACTAGATCCTTAACACACTGAGTGAGGCCAGGGATCGAACCTGCATCCTCACTGATACTAGCCGGAGCCACAATGGGAACTCTCGCCCAGTTGCTCTTGAAATGTTTATTTTCTTGACTTGTTTTTATTAGGACTTTTAAAAATGGATCACTCAGATGTCTTCCTAGAGGACTTAACTTTCTCAAACATTTTCTAGCAGAATAAGTGATGTTAATCTACTTGTCATACTTATACTTGAAATCCAACTTTCTGGACAAGAAAGCAGTAGTGGAGGCAGATTCTGTGCTGTTTTCCTGCAGCAGCAATCTGCCCTCATGTAGGGGAAGCATGAGCAAAGGCCCTGGGGTCAGTTAGCCTTGGGCTCTCCCAGGTGTGTCCCCCACTGGCTGTGTGACTTTCAGCAAACCATCTCTTCTGTTCCTCTTTCTCCCCTCCAGGCCTTTGCATGTTCTGTTTCTCCTGCTGGAATGCTCTTTAGCTGGCCTTTTCCTGGGCTAATTCCTTTCAGGTCTCGGCTTACATGTCATGTCTGAAAAGGCTTTCCTTGGTCTCCTGGTCACATATTTTCTCTCAGCCCTCAGGACTTTTCCTTTGAAGCCCTATCAACCCAATCAAAATGGTTGTGGAATAATTATATGTGACACTATCTGAAATGATTATGAAATCGTTATATGTAAAATTATCTATGTGATGGGTCTCATCCAGGGATTTATGACCTCCAAGAGGGCTGGCCTCCCACTGTCTTGTCACTGCTGTGTTCCTAGTGCCACCATGTGCCTGACTCATAGTGACAACTCAAGAAATAAGTGCTGGATGAATAAATGAAGGGCAATTCCCTAAGCCTCAGTTTCTACATCCAAAAAATGGGCCTATGTGTATCTTTCTTTTGAAGGGGAATGGATATCCCTGATAAACATTAGTTCTTTTCCTATGCTCATGCCTTGCAAAAACAAACAAACAAACAAAAACCAAAACACAAAAAACTCAGAAGAAGAAATAAATGGCCATTTGAATTGTTCACCTGAAAATCCCATAAAGCTCCAGGAGTTTCATAAAATTGGAATTGTAATTCTGGAGTAATTGAGACAGCCTTGGGTTCTGCCACAGGGGGATGGACTGACTCTCTCAGATCCTGGGGTGAAGGAGCATTTTTTTCCTGGGGATGAGAGAGCTGGTTGGCCTGCGTGTGCTCCCCTGGGCTGGTCAGGGAAGACCTCCAGGTGGAGGTGATGTTGAAGTTCAAGCCTGAAGGTTTAGTCAGGTGAGCTCAGCAAAGGGTGAGAGGAAAGGTATTCTAGGTTGAGGGAACAGCATGTGCAAAGGTCTGGAGGTGGGAGGACATGGCGCGTGTGAGGAATGAAAGAAGTTTGGTGGGTGGACAGAGAAGGAGAGGCAGGGGGGTCCTATGGTGAAGCTGGAAGAGGTCAGTGGGGGGCAAGAGCAGACGATGAGGCCACCCAACATGTGAGGGACGTCCCGGAGGAGATGGAAGCTTTTGGGACTTTGTAGGCATGTGTGAGTGTGTGTGTGTGCGTGTGTGTGTGTGTGTGTGTGTGTGTGTGTGTGAAGGGGCAGGGGAAGTACCCTTGGCTTCCAGCCAGGAACCATGCTCACAGATGCCCAGCCAGCATCCCTGCAAATGCAGACACCCCAGCACTAGAGTGTCAGAAACCCGCCGGGGCAGGAGCAGCTGCTTCTAAATCAAGGCCAAAAGGCAGCCGAGGGGCCGGGTTGGGTTTGGTGGCTCTGCCGTATGGGCTGATGTGGGGGTTGGGGCTGAAGGGGGCTCTCCGTTAGGGATTCTGGCCAGAATGAGCCTGGCGGGTTTGGGGAAGTTTATTTTGGAAGCTGGGATGATGCAAAATTAAGTGGCGAGGAAAAAATAGATGAGGCGGCGGTGAGGGTCTGTCTGTGGCCAGCAGGGCTGAAAGTGTCCAGCTAGGAGGACGCTGTTGGGTAAACAGATGGGGGTGGCAGCTTTTCTGCGTGTCCGCTATAAATACCCGGCAGTTCGGCCACGCTGCTGGGGTTTCCTGGCATCGTGGGTGTGGAGATCAAGGTGCAGACACAGGGCACTTCCGGAGCAGCAGAGGGTGGCCAGGGCACTGCTCTAGTTCCCTGGGGGGGTGGAGTGGGTGCTGAGGTCTGAGCAGGGGTAGGGGGTGCTCGTTTGCTATGGACTGGCCATGGCTCTTGGGCAGCCCCCATCACTGCTGCGGGTCTCAGTTTCCTCATCTGTAAGAGGAGGATGATAAAATGAGGCAAAGGAAGTGTCACTCCTGGCACAGTGACAGGTACATTGCAGACACTCAGGAAATGCTCTCTCCCATGGTCCAATATTTTAGGTGCTACGTGACCTGGGCGGATTCTTTCATTAATCTGAACCTCAGTGTCCTCATGGAAAAGATGAGAAGAACCATCTAAAATGGACATGTGGGTGAGGCCGTGGGCTCCCATGTGAGTGGTATTTCAGGGCTACCTGTGGGTGGGGCCAGAGCTCTCCCCCAGTCCTCAGCTCTGCAGAGAGCGCCCGCATCTCTGCAATATGCTAGCGCTTAGTAATAATGCTCACGCTGGTGATAACAGCCAGCCTCACTGCAGGCTTGTGATGATCCAGGAACTTAGAAAACTCAATTATCTAAGTTCTTTATCCTCTCAGTTTATTTTCCCAACCATTCGTCTTACAGATCAAGAATCCGAGGTGCAAGAGAAGGGACTGCCAGGGAGTTCCCACTGTAGCTCAGCGGGTTAAGAGCCTGACTATTATCCATGAGGATGTGGGTTCGATCCCTGGCCTTGCTCAGTGGGTTAAGGATCCGGCGTTGCCTCAAGCTGCAGCGTAGTTCACAGATGCTGCTGGATCTGGCATTGCTGTGGCTGTGGTGTAGGTTGGCAGCTGCAGCTCCAATTTGACCCCTAGCCCGGGAACTTACATATGTCACGGGGGTGGCCGTTAAAAAAAAGAGAGGGAGAGAGAGAGAAGGGACTGCCAGGAGGAACAGAGGGACAGATCTGGGATCCAGAAGATCTTCTATCTACTCAGTGAAGATCAACCACGTGCCAGGTGCTGGGGATTTAGAAGATCCTTGCGTCCGTGGAGCTCACAGCCTGGTGGGGGATGGGCTACAAATCAGAGAACCAGAGATATACAGATAAGCATCTAGTATCCGGCATGACCTGGGACTCCCCTTCTCCTGCATCTTTAGTGGATACGTCTGGGCTCCTCCTAGGACCGAGGGACTTTGTCATCCAGTCACCCACAGTGCTGGCCCTGGAGGCGGCAGGTACCTGCTGTAATGAATCAAGAACAAATCAATTCCGTTCATCCAAACATTGCCTGAATGCTATGCTGTGCAAGACTTGTGCTGGCAGCTGGGGATCCAGGGCTGACTGGGCTGTTTGGGGAGAAGGGGATGAAACAACCCCTTGTACACAGCTGTGTGACCTGTCACAACGAAAGGAACATTCCCACACTTCCTAGAGCCCAGTGCGTTAGGCAGGGCTGTTAATCTTTGTACCATTTTCCAGATCAGGAAACTAAACTTCAGGGACGTGAGGTGACTGAGGACACTTGGCTGGGAGGTGGCAGGGCAGGGTCTGGAACACGGGGCTGCCCAACTTCAAATCCAGTGTTCCTTCCCTTGCAGATGGGAAAGGGCCCCATGTTTGCATGTCAAGCGCAGGCACAGGGCTCTGGCCAGGAGAGAGGAAGGCATTTTGCCTTTGCCCCTTGCATCATTACGAAGGTGCCTGCCTGCAGCTGGAGGATGGAAGGAATTTCGGACAGAAGTTCTGGAGACTTAACTCTGCCCTTTACAAGCTGGGCCATGGGAATCCAGCTCATCCTCCCTCTGCCTCAGTTTCTCTCTGTAAATGAAAGCGTTGGACTTGATAACCTCTAGGGAACTTTTCAGCTTGGATGCCCCATATTTCTCCTGCAGGGCATCCTCTGGCTTGTCCATAGGCCCATAGAGAAGAGTTGGGAGCAAGAGTCCTTCTGAGACTGGACAAGGACCAGAATACTATTCCAGTTCCTAAAGGAGCCTTGGGTTCATGGACGACTCTGATGTTTCCACTGACAGCTAGCAGGACCTAGGAGCTACAGAGGGAAGATGTTCCCTCAGGCCTCTGGATCCCTGGACTGAGGAGATGACCAGGGCTTTGTTCTTTGTCCCCACTACCCCTCCCCCGAGTCTCCACCCCACTGACTCTGGGACAATGGTCCCAGGTGGCTGGAGTTGCGTAGCCTTAAGGCTGTTCACAAATAACCAGGTTCCCCTCTTTCCAGATCCATGGTAGGAGTGCACCGGCCGTTTCCTTGAAGTTAGGGATGATGAAGGGATGGGCTTTGGCCAATGAAATGTGACAGCCACCAGCAATTAGCAGGATGGTGGTGGCTTGGGTCCCAAGTGAGGACAACACGTAGAGGAGCTCCCACCAGCTCACATGCATGCAATGTGAATAAGAACTAAATCTTTGCTGTCTGGAGCCACGGAGGTTTGGGGTTGCTTGTTACTGCAGCATAACCCGGTGGATCCTGACTGATGGGTTCTGGGGTTGGGGAGGTGATGGGACAGCAAGAGAGACTGCATCCTTGGGATTAATGAATTGACCCTTCTTCCTTTCTTCATTTATCCAGCAATCCATCTGTCCATCCATCCATCTGTCCATCCATCTACCCATTCATTCTCCTACCTATCCATCCACCCATCTGTCCATTGGTATATCCATTCATCCATCCATCCACTCACCCATCCATCTGTCTATCCAAGGTTCACCCCCTGGTCTTCTTGGCCATGAAGACCACCCTTCTCTGTGCTATGACGCTTCTCTGGAGGACTCTCCCTTTCTTTACCTGCCTCAATCCTCTCTGTCCACCAAAGCCTGCTCAACTCGCCCCTCCAAGAAGGCTTCCTTGACCTGCTCCCAGCCCCAGCCAGGGCATCCAAGGCCCAGGGAGACCACAGAGCCCTGATCACCATGGCTGGACCACGCATGTGTCTACTGAGTCACAGCCTGGAGGTGCAACTGCGTTTCCCCAGTGAAAGCTGAGGCATCATGGGAATTTGGCTGCTGTGGCCCTGGGACCCTGAGTGCCAGAATGGCCCCAAATGTACATATCTGGGGGGACCACTGTCAACAGGCCTCATGTGTCCTTTTTGGGCTCGGCAAATGTGGTCACCCTAGAGATGTGGTCACCCTAGAAACGTGGTCAGCCTAGAAAGGTGTGCCCAGCATCACAGCTCCATTGGACCCTCCAGGGCTCAGAGCAGCCTGAACACAGGTCTTATTTTGAAAAAAAGGAGGAGGAGTCCTTGATGGAAGGAAATTGATTTTCAGGGAAAGTCACACACTGGTTGGTTTGGGGAGCCACTCTTGCTTCACTTCTTCCCTGGAGTGGGGGGTCTCCTGAGCAGCCCTTGTGCAGTATTGAGAGGGGAGGCTTCCTCAGCCCAGGAGGCAGGGTTGCCTAGCGGTAAGTGCATGGGCTTGGCAGGCAGACTGTGGAGCTTGCGTTCCTTTCCACCTCTTTGTGGTCCCTGAGCAGGAAATTCACATTTCTGGGCCACAGTTTTCACATCTGTAAAATGGTTTTTTTCTCAGCTTGAAGGGTTGTTATGAGAATGTGATAGGATAGTGACAAAAGTGCCTGGCACATGGCAGGTGTGCCATAAATAGCAGCTATATCAGTGGTGGTAGCACCGTGCACTGGATAGGACCTCACTTGGTGACAAACATGCAAAGATTTGGTAGCAAGAGTGCAGGTGATACTGGCCATTTCTCCCTTCCTTCCCCTTCCTTTCCTTTCCTTCCCTTCCTTCCCTTCCTTCCTTCCTTTCTTCTATTTTGGGGCTGCACCTGCGACACATGGAGGTTCCCAGGCTATGGGTCAAACCGGAGCTGTAGCTGCCAGCCTACACCAGAGCCACAGCAACATGGGATCCAAGCCACATCTGCGACCTACACCACAGCTCACTGCAATGACTGATCCTTAACCCACAGAGTGAGGCCAGGGATCGAACCTGCATCCTCAGGGATCTGAGTTGGGTTCGTTAACCAGTGAACCACAAAGGGAACTCCGGTGGTGATTTATTTTTGAACCAAGTCCAGTTCCTCTTTGGGGGGAAATTGAGCCTCTGGGGTTAAACTTTAGGGACCCGGATCAAGGGCACAATTCAATGTACATTTATAAGGGGAAGGGAATTTTTCTTTTCTGAAACTACTACTGGGGGCCAGGTGCCGACATAAGCCGAGTAGGTGCGTGATTTCTTGGGAGACTTGCATGCGTTCTAAGGGGGATCGTAAGCCTCACCCTACAGATGATGCAGCTGAGGCTCAGAGGCTCCAGGACTTATCAAGGGCATAGAGTGGATAGAAGCTGGAGTGAAGATTCCGACCCAGGCCCCAGCCTGCCTCAACTCCTGTGCTCCTTCTTGCATAAACAGTACTCAGGCCTCTGTGCCGGTCACTCCACTGCAAGTCAAGGTCATGTGATGGCCCCAGAAGCTTTGCCAAAGCCTCTCCTCGATCCCACAGGAGGCCACGTTGCCCTGGGGCTTGGCTTTGGCTGCCACCCTGGCCAGAGTGTGGACTCAGGTCTGCTCTGGGTCAAGCTCCCTGGGGGCCCAAGGGCAGGAAGGGGGCAGGAAGCGGGCCTCTGGGCAGCAGGTGGCGGTGGCACTGGGGAGTCCCCGGGTTACTTCCCAACATCCCATCTTTATTCCTAGGGGCCTTTCTCCCCTGAGGCCCACCACCACCTTCATTCTGGAGCCCACATCTCGCCCCCTTGTCGGGGAGGAGAATCAGCCTGGGGCCCCTGCCCTTGATTTAGGCCACAGTTCCCAGTAAGGAAACTGAGGCCCAGGAACAGGAAGGGAGACTCCCCAAGTGACAGAGCCAGAGCTGAGAACCTTGGTTCTGGGTGGCTCGCCAGGGGCCCCTTCCCCTGTGCAGCTCCTAGGATGATCCCGTTTCCCAACAAGTCACTAGCTGGTCCCCATGGGAAGTGGGAACAAGTGATCTGACATCAGAAAGGTCCAGGAGGTGTTCCTAGACCTCAGTGGCTCAGTGGTAATGAGCCTGACTAGTATCCGTGAGGATGTGGGTTCAATCTCTGGCCTCTCTTGGTGGGTTAAGGATCCAGCACTGCTGCGAGCTGTGGTGTAGGTTGCAGATGCAGCTTGGATCCCATGTTGCTGGGGCTGAGGCTGTGGCCGGCAGCTGCTGCTCTGATTCGACCCCTAACCTGGGAACATCCATATGCTGTGGGTGCCGCCCAAAAAAAGCCAAAAAAAAAAAAAAGAGAGAGAGAGAGAGAGAATGAGAAAGGTCAAGGAAGGAGTTCCCGCTGTGACGCATCAGGATGGGCAGCATCTTTGGAGCACTGGGACACAGGGTGGATCCCTGGCCTGGTACAGTGGATTAAGGATCCCGTGTTGCTGTAGCTACAGCTTAGGTTGCACCTGCAACTCAGATATGACGCCTGGCCCAGGAATTCCATATGTCATGGGCCTGTCAAAAAAGAAAAAACAAAAGAGAGGTCAAGGAAAACTTGGGAAACACAGTCAGCACACTAAACCCCAGGGCCCCCGTCTCTTGCATTCCCTGTCTTAGGGGCTTAAATGCATCACTTCTTCCCGGAGTGGAGGCAGGGCAAAGCTGAATCCAAATCCACGGTTCTCATGGTGAAATTTTAGGCATGGCGGCCCCTGGGCAGGACAGGGGCATTTCTAGTTTCCGTCCTGTCCTTCCTGCTCCAGGACGGCCTCCGGGAAGGCTGACCTGAGCCCTTGCACCAGGCTGGGCCTCCTCAGAAGACTCTTTCTGTGCCTTCCTGTTGCGGTTTTGACTTTGGAGAATTGCTCTGGCCTTGAACCCCTTGAGGGCCGGCCCCATGTGAAGCTTGAAGTTTGTTCAGCCGTTTTGGGCTCCTGGTGGCAGGGAGCTCGGCCTTAAGCAAAGTCCAAACTGACCGCAGGTTTCCAGGGTGACTCTGGAGCGGACGGGCCTATTTGTATGTGGTGGGCATTATATCACCACTTCCTCCACACTGAGTTTTGGGAAGGTTTTTCTCGGGGGGAGGGGCACGCTCTTCTTTCCACCATCATCCCTGCTTTTCCTGGCTTCTCAGAGTTGGGTGACTGACCAGCCAAGGGAGGAAAGGTTGCAATGTCCGTAGGGTGTGTGGGTGCAAGCAGACCTGGTTCTGAACACTTAAGGTCTCCGTTCAAATGTCACCTCCTCCAGGAGGCCTTCTCTGTCTGCTCTGCCCCTGTTTTCTTGTCCTCACAGTATTTACCACTATCTGGATGACTTCATCATACATTGGTTTGTCTCACTGTTTCCCTCCCTAGGATGTCAGCTCCAAGGTCAAGGGTTGTGTCTATTCACAGATGTAGCCTCAGTGCCTAGGACAGTGTCAGGCACACAGCAGGTGCTCAAAGGATGCTGAATAAATGCGCGAATGGTGTGTGTTCCATCCCTGACTTGGGTCCAGCCCCAGAGAATCTGATTCCATGGGTCTGGTGGGGGGACCAGGATCTGCAGCAGGTTTGGGGACCATCCCTTGGGAAACAGTGGCCGAGGGCCCCAGAGCATGGTGGGATTGGTGCTGAGCTGAGGCTGTGACTCCCTGAACATCTGGCCTTGGGGGTCTTTGGAGGGGGCTGTGCAGCAGGAGGGGCCTTAGGCATCTCAGTGGGGGTGGCAGGGTGAATGCCCCACACCCCAGGGAAGTCAGGCTCTCTCTCCACTCAGGCATCTGTATCATGCATCCCCTCTCTTCGAATTCCTTTCTTAATGTCTATCCTCTCTGCCTGCTGATATATGTGCCAAGGGCAGGAATCTAGTCAGTTCCTCACTGTCCTTAGACCCAGGCCAGCGAGGTCCTGACCTTGACCCTGGACCCTGCTCTGGTCCTCTGTTGCCTGGACTCCATCCCACAGAGTGAGGGACCAAGGGGATGTGCCCACCCAGAGTTCAGACCATCCCTCCACCCTTCTGGGACCACCCTCCAGATGCTTGCATATCTGCCCTGCTTGAAGAGCCTGAGGCTGCTTCCAGGGTCTGTGACCCCATCCCTGGCTGTTCTCCTGAGGGTGGACTGTGCTGCAGGTGGGAGCACAGCCAGGCCGAGGTGGCCACAGAGCAGGTGTCTGGGGGGATGGACAGAGTTTGGATGTGCGGGCTGGGGTGTCCACACACTGAGCCCAAGGCGGGAAGAGAAGGGGCCAGGCCGAGGCTGGAAGGTTGAAGCTCAGAGTCTGATGCCCACTGCACCCTCTTCTCACTGCTCCTGCAGCTTCTCTGCTTCAAGCCAGCCCCTTGCTTAGACAGCAAGAGAGGGAAGGTGGGGATGCAAATGTGTCATTTCCTGCCCTGTTTGCTCATCCTTAATGTCGGACCTGCTGTGTCCACAGCTTCTTTAAGTTTCCAAGCTTAATCCTCATGGTCTCCAGGGGGTTAGGTAATGTTTTCCCAATTCTGGGAGTTCCCGCCGTGGCTCAGTGGAAACGAATCCAACTAGTATCCATGAGGTTGTGGGTTCAATCCCTGGTCTCATTCAGTGGGTTAAGGATCCAGCTATGCCATGAGCTGTGGTGTAGGTTGCAGACATGGCTCAGACCCTGCATTGCTGTGGCTGTGGCATAGGCCAGCAGCTATAGCTCAAATTCGACCCCTAGCCTGGGAACCTCCATATGCCATGGGTGCAGCCCTCAAAAGGCAAAAAAGAAAAAAAAATTTTTTCTCCATCCTGAGATGCTAAGAAGCAAGGTGACTCGTCCAAGGCCATGCAGCCAGTAGAATATCCTTGCTTGCTGATTCTGAAACCAATATTCACAGGCCAGGGAACTGATCTCTTAGGAAAGAGTGAAGCTCTGGGGAAATCGGATGGGTGCCTGTGAGTGATGAAAGGGTGAGGGGGAAGCAGGTGGGGGGGTGGCTCTGAAGATCCCGAGGAGGGCAAGGACAGGGCCTGGTGACACAGGAGGACTGGGGCCACCAGGGCGTCAGCAGAGTCCAGAGACAACTTGGGAGCTCTTCAGACCCCAAACCACCATCAGACATTCCAGAGCCTTCCCCCAAATAAACACAAGTCAATTTATTGGAGGGTGCTGGCTCCTCAAAGCGGCAGCAGCTCAAACCCACTGGTTCCCTTCCAACCAGGTGGCTGCCCTTAAAAGCAGGACTCACCACTGGGTGAGGCAGGACTCTCCCAACACAGTGTCCCCCCAGGAAAGGGCTGAACCCCTGGACCAGGGCCCCTCCAGGCAGTGTTTAATCACATGCCAGCCACAATGCCAATTTCACTGTCACAACAGCCAAAAGGGATGGTTAGTTTTATCCTCAGGCTGCATAGGGAGAAGCAGAGGCTCAGAGAGGTGAAGTGCCTGGCTTGAGGTCACAGAGCGGCAGGTGGAGAGGGCCGTTTGGACCCAGGTCATTGGGACCCCACAGCCCAAAGGCTTGACCTCCCCCGTCTGCCTGCTGTTTGCTGATGCCTTGGGCAGTGCGGCTGGAGGGACAGGAAGCGGTGACTTCTGACTCTCGTTCCCCTGGGCTCCTAGGCAGAGCAGAAGGTGAGTGTGGTGCTGGGGCTGTGGGGAGTCTGGGGTGGACAAGCAGGGGGTGGGTGGAGGGGTAGGAAACTCAGCCTGGTACTGCCAGCCCCAGCAGGAAACATCTTTGCTTGTTCGGCCAGGCTGTGGGCAGAGGGCAGCTGTGGCGGGTGCCCACTGCCACAAGCTGCAGATGGTTTCTAAGGGCAGAGGGTAAACAGTCGCCTTGGCTACTTGGGCGTGCACCTGGGTGATAGGTCAGCTCTGGAATATTCCGGGAAGTGAAGGAGGGAAACCAGAGGCCTCCGGTTCTAAGAGCCAGGTGGAGGGCACAGAGGGAGAGCACAAGAGGAGTCTGCTGTCACGGAAGCTGGCCCCAGCTGGAGGGCTGGCCTTGTCTCCTCCCCAGAATCAGGACATCGGGGAGGCTCTGGGAGAGAAAGAGGGCATCACCTTCCGTCCTTCCTTCCCTTCCTCCCTCTATTCTCTTCTCTTCTCTTCTCCCCTCCCTTCCCTTTCTCTCCTTCCTTCCTTCCTTCCTTCCTTCCTTCCTTCCTTCCTTCCTTCTTTCCTTTTCTTTCTTTCTTTCTTTTCTTTCTTTCTTTCTTTCTTTCTTTCTTTCTTTCTTTCTTTCTTTCTTTCTTTCTTGTTTCTTTTTCCTTTCTTTTTTCCATTCTCTTTCTTTCTTCCTTTCTTTTGCTTGTTCTTTCTTTCTTTTTCTTTCTTTTAATTTTACTGAGGTACAGTTGATTTACAATGTCGTGTTAGTTTCAGGTATACAGCACAGTAATTCAGTTACATATCTATATATCTTCCTTTTTAGAGTCTTCTCCCTTATAAGTCATTACAAAATATGAGTATAGTTCCTGTGCTATTTACATCGCCCTTCTTTTTTTTTTCTTTTTCTTTTTTTTGTCTTTCTAGGGCCGAACCTGAGGTATATGGAGGTTCCCAGGCTAGGGGTTGAATTGGAGTTGCAGCTGCCAGCCTATGCCACAGCCACAGCAACTCAAGATCAGAGCTGCATCTGTGACCTGCACCACGGCTCACAGCAATACTGATCCTTAACCCACTGTGTGAGGCCAGGGATCGAACCCAAATCCTCATGGATACTAGTCGGATTTGTTTCAATGGGAACTCTTATATTACCCTTCGTAATAACCACGACCTCTTTTGCTCCGCACTGTGGGCTGCCTACTTGCCATTTCATTTGTCATCCAACACACAGGAATAGAGCAGGCTCTGAGCTTGGGATACAGCTCCGAAAACTCCACACTCGCAGTCCTCACCCCCGTGGAGCGTAAGTCTAGACAGGTTCTGTTGACTTCCTCTCATCTGTTGTTTGTAAGGTGAAACCAGCTCAAGCAAAGCAAAAGAAAACAAAACATGGGGGTGGGGGGGATGGGGGTGAATGGGGACATGTCACGTGATGGGGAAGGCTGCTGGCTCCAGGGCAAGAGAACATTTCAGTCTCAGCTGCTCGCCTCCGCCTTTAGGTTGTATCTTCTCTGCCTGGGGGTTGATTCTCTTCAGCGCATTTTCCACGGGGCACCGAAGACCCAGGCTCCATCCAATCTCCCTACAACTTTCCTTCCTCTGTCTCATTCCACACATCCAACCAAATTCCCCACCCAACTCTGAGACCACGGCTGGGCGTTCTTCTGAGGAAGAGGCAAAAATAACGTGTCCGTGACTGAGAAGACAGATATTTGAGGACCAATTCGACCAATACCTCCTCGATTGTAATTGTGAATGGTGCCACAAAAAAGTACAGTGTGAGATCAATACATGAGGGAATCTGATCTGGTCCGAGAAATCAAGGAAGGCTTCCTGGAGGAATTTAGCCTTTGACTAGGCCTTTCACACAGAAGCAGGCATTAACGGGCCTTGAATGGCCATGAGGTTGGGTGCAGAGGGCCATGGGAAGAGGGCAAGAGATGATGAGTAGGAGAGTAGAGTCAGCCCATGTGGGCAAGAGTAGGAATTGTGGAGTTCCCTTGAGAGCAACAGGCAGCCAGTGGAGAGCTATAACTGGGGCATCAGTGAATATATATCTGATAAAGAACTCTCTGGCTACACCATGGAGAATGAATTGAAGGGGGTATGGAGACACGTACAGATGGGTGGCTACAGTGGAATGCTAGGTGGGAGATGATGGCGGCTTGAATGAAGGAAGTGACCGAGGAGACAGGATGAATTTGAAATACATTTTGGAGATAAAATGAATAGAACTTGGGACCTGATCAGATGGGGGAGGGGTGGGAAGAGATAAACCCTTGAAGGATGGCTTCTAGGCTCCTGGCTTACATGGAAACCTATGGGGGTCTGGAGGGGTTGCACCCTGGCCGGTGACTTCTGAGGCTCTGTCTCTAGGATTCAATTTGCTTGCTCGTAAAAAGATATCTACAGACCTACACTGCAGGGTGAGTGCAAGACAGAGGAAGCCGCAGCACCAAGAAGGGGTGTAAACTGTAGCTATTAAAATTCTCTTACCCTAACTTAGGGGTTTGAGTAATATCAAGAGAAGCAATCAGGTTTTCCTGTTTGGGATTCTGGGATGGGAATTCCCAGAGGTGGGAATGCGGCAAAGGCAAGTCCTCAGAGCAAGTGGGGGAAGCAGTCGGCACCTGCACCAGCCCGAGGCACCTTGAATTTGTACCTTTACTCCCCATGCTCAGCAAACCTTGCTCCTCTCCCACCCACCCCAATTCACAGCACATCTCCCCTCCACCAGGCCATGAGTTCTCAGTGAACTTGGACTTAATGTGGTGTTTTCTTGCTATCTGACCTTCTTGAGTGACCCCTGAGCTTCCAGAAAGTGAGCAGGTAGAGTTGCCCCGCCAGCCGAGTGAACTGGAGTGACTTAACCTCACTGTCCCCATGTTAAGTCAGGAATCCAGATGAAATAAGACCATCTCCCTCAGAGTATATTTAAGGAGCCAGTGAGATAATGTACATGAAGTGCCCAACACAGCAGTAAATAGTGCTTTGTCATTGGGGTGTCATTATAGCTTTGTGCCTGTATCCCTTTCTAGGCCATGAGCCTCACAGAAAGCGTCACTGACCTCCAAGCACTCTGGGCCTGGCAGGATGCCTGACACACAGTAGGTGCTCAGTTAAGCCCTGTTAAATAAGTGTGCTCCTTTTTTGGAGTCCCCAGCAGTGCCTTGCACTTTATTAAGAGGCAGGCTGGGGGACAAGGTTAGGAGAATGGATTTTGGGATCAGATAGATTTGAGGTTCATATCCTGTCTCTAACTCATAACCACTTTGGTGTTTCAAGTCACTTTACTTAACCTGCTTTTTTTCTCTGAAAAATAGGATTAGAAGGCCACCTCCCAGGGTAGTGCGATGATTTCTTAAATCACATAACTTATGCTTAATGCAGTTCATGAAGGGAGCTGCAATGATAATGATAAATCGACTAACTCCCAAGTGTGTGGCTGCCCAATGCAGTGGGCCTGTGTGGGTGGCTTTCCCAGAACCCCTCTGCTCTCCCAGATAGCTTTGATTTTAGGGGGAGCCATGTAGTTGCAGGGATCAACTCCACCTCTGTTGCCAGGCAGGAACTGGGCTAAGTCAACAAGAGCATTTCAACTCCCTGGCTCAGTGATTGCTTCAGTGTTGGGCATGTGATCTAGACCTGTCAAAACAGAGTGAACCTTAGGACTTTTGCTGGGATTTCTGGAACAAAGATGCTTTTCTGATGCCTTACTGATTACGAATGAGGCAATCTTCTGCGTGGGAACTGCTGGGAGGTGTCTTAGGACTGTAAGAAAAGCCAGTCTTCAAAAAGACAAGTTGAGTAAGTGAAAGAAACTGGGTCCTTGCTAGCACTCCTAAGCTGCTGGATCAAACCTTTCCTGAAGGACTTTTCAAAAGATGGAGCCAATAAATTGTCTTTATTATTTATGGCTGTTTGAATTGGGTTTTCTGTTCCTAGTAACCAAAGTCATCCTTACGGATACAACACATACATTTCTCCACCTTGTGTAGCTGTCACTTCCTTTCTGTGGGTGTGGTGACATCGGCTCAGGCCACATTTCCTCCATGAGCACATGGACTCTGTGAGAACCAGCTGACACTGCTGCCTGTCGGAAACCAGACCACCCAGGAGCCGAAAGATTATGGAAACATAAAGAAAACCAGAGCAGGGAAATATCCAAATGAATGCTTCCAGAATAACCAAAAAGAAAAAAAAAGTGGTGGCAACTCTAATAGCAAAATAATTGACTACCACACTCCTGATTGAGGAGGGTATATCCGGATCTAAACCACCCGAAGGGTGTGTCGTCTCTGCAGGGAATGTTCTTTGCTTCTGGCTGTCAGCATCTCCTCTCCTGCAGGCCAGCACTCTGGTTTCCTTTCCTGGAATAATGGCAGGGGTCCCAGCTTCCCCAGCGAAGGTGGGCTCGGCGGAAGCTCTTTTCCTGAGATTGGATCCTGAAATGAAGCGGCTGGTCCAACCATGTATGTGTTGGGATCCTCACCATACTATTCCAATCATGAAGCCAATGTACCTTTTGCTATCTATCCTCTGCAGCCTCCTGGGTTCCCAAGTCTGGTGGTCCAGCCTCCCATGGATCCTGTGAGCTCCCAGTAGCAGCCTTCCACTATTTTTTCCTTTTTTTTTTTTTTTTTGGCTTTTGCTTTTTAGGGCCACACATGAGGCATATGGAGGTTCCCAGGCTAGGGGCTGAATCTGAGCTGCAGCCACCAGTCTATGCTACAGAGACAGGAACGTGGGATCCAAGCCATGTCTGCAACCTACACCCCAGCTCATGGCAAGGCCTGATCCTTAACCCAAGGAGCGAAGCCAGGGATGGAACCCACATCCTCATGGATCCTAGTTGGGTTCGTTAATTGCTGAACCACGAAGGAAACTCCCCAGTATTTTTCCTTTTGCTGAAGCTAGCAAGATGCATTTCCGTTGTTTACAACCAAAGAGTCCTCAGGGGTATACCTGTTGAAGGAGCTACAACAAGGTGGGAGAGGAGTCCTATCATTTATTGAGAAGCCTTGTCAAACACAGGCTGGGCTGTCCCACAGGGCTCTGGGGATGCACTCTATGGGTGTATTCTTGGGAAGGCAGACTGGGTAATTGTGAAGGGTGTCTTCAAATTCATAGTGCATTATCAGGCATCCGGCATTGTCTGCAGGCTGAATTATATACATAAACAATGATGCTGAAGTGGTGAATAAACTGCAAATTAGTTTCAAGGAATCCCTAAATTCACATTTTAAAAAATCATTAGGTGGTTATCATCTAACCAATATTAAATGTAAAATCTGGGAAAAGGTTCTCATGGAAAAGGCATGCTCCTCTTGAAAATGTTAGAATCACAACTGTGGTGGAGTGAAGAGCAGAGGTTGTGTATTGCAGGACCGTAGGGGTCATCTGCTCTTCCCACCTCCAGGATCCACTTTTCCGGATACAGTTCTGCGGGACTGGCTCCTCCTACTGGCCTCAGAGGCGGCATGTGACTCAGATCTGGCCAATCAGAGTGATGGATTTCCCTGGTCACACTGATTGGCTCAGAGATGGGTCAGTGACCCAAAGAGAACCAATGAGAAGTAAGGAAGAGTTTTGCCGGGGCTTCTGGGAAGGAGCCGCCCACCATGACTTGGATTTAAACCTGCAGAGGCAGTAGAGGTCTGTAGTGGCTGGAGGTGATTCCTTCTGAGGAGGACCCTCTGTGTGAGTGGAGCCAGCACGCAGGAGAGGCGAGCTGAGCTGGAGAGAGAGAAGCTGAGACGTCAGAGAGATTTGGGCCTCTGCTCAGGCCTTACCGAGCCAGCCCACCTCTGGACTCCTCAGTGACAGGAGCCAAAGAATCCCCTTTTTCTCAAGCCATTCAGGGGTCGAAACGGACACGGAGAGGTGGTGCTGGAATTCTGAGACTCATCTAGTTGTCGTCGCACCAGAGAGACCTGCTTCTCCGAAAAGGCACGTTTAGTGTAGTTCAACAGAGGTGTGTCAAGGGACCTGCTTTCCTGGCAGAGTGAGAATTCCACTGGGTCCTGCCTCACTGAGGGAACTCATTTTAGAATTGCCAGATTGAGCACAGAAAACGACGGGACATCTTAAATTGAAATTTCGGATAGAGAACGAATAGATTTTTTAGCGTAAGTATGCCTCATGTCCCATTTGGGTCATACTTACATTAAGTAATTATTCATTGTGTATCTGAACTTCAAATTTAACTGAGCGTCCTGTATTTTACCTGGCACATGTACCCCAGACTTCCTCTGACGTCGTCCTGGACAGATTCCTTCATTGGGCAAGGGGGAGGGAGAGGGGGAGACAGGCATGGTGCATGGGGAGCTGTCACTGGATGGACAGGGAGCCTAGAGATGTGAGAGGTGAGTGGGAACGAGCGAAAGATGGGGAGGGAAGAGAGCAGAGAGGAGGTGGGTCACTGAGGCTGTCAGCAAGTGGGGACCCCTGGGGAAGTATACTTGATATGGCCATCACTGTGCCTGCAATGGCCATGCCCGCCTGGAAGAAGAAGCTCTCCCATCCTCACCCCCGCTCAAGGAGTCCATGTTTGGGTCTCAAAACCCCCAGCCACAGTCAGTTGGACAAGAATGGGCCCTGATCCACAGGCACTGATCCAGGGCCCGACTGTGACCTTTGCTTCACTGTGAGAAGAGCTAAACTGGCCTGAGCAGATCACATACCTGAACTTAGAAACGAGGCGAGGAGGAGGCCCCTGGCAGTGGAACTGAAGCAGGGGGAGATATGGAGAGAGGCTGAGATGCCACCAGGGGCCTGTGCAAAGGGGAGTCATGGAGGCAGGAAGCTGTGTGAGTGAAGAGGCCCAGAGGTCAGGAAACTAGGTCCTAACCTAGGTTTGGGGGCTGCAGATATGACCTCATTCTGCAGAAGCTCCCAGTCTAGTGGGATCAGACCCCTAAGGAATGAATTCTGGGCCTCACTGTACAGATAGGGAGATATACAATATGGTACCAGAAGTTAGAGGAATAAGACTTCAACTCTGCTTGGCAAATTGAGGAGGGCTTCCTGAAGCAGGTGGCCCTTGGGCAGGACCATGAAGGATGATTAGCAGTTTGCTGGGAAAGAAGGCAGGAAAGGCATTGGAGACAAAGACACTGAAAAGCGAGTCACTGATGTACTCCTGTCATGATGAGGTTGGGTTAGAGATGAGGACTTGGTTGTTGCCTGTCTTGAGGTGACCTGTGGGCTGAGGCTGGCCAAGGAGAGGGCGGAGCCAGAGGGCTGCTGCTTTGGGGGCCAAGCGGGCACATGAATGAGCTGAGTTGGTCAGGTGTGGGAGAGATCTTATGACTTTGTGCGTCTGCTGCTATTTCTCATTTTTAAAAGGGCAGGGATCCAATAATTGCCCTCCAATTAAAACAAACCTCAAGAGTTCCTGTCATGGCACAGTGGAAATGAATCTGACTGGGAACCATGAGGTTGTGGGTTCGATCCCTGGCCTCACTCAGTGGGTTAAGGGTCAGGCATTGCTGTGAGATGTGGTGTAGGTCACAGATGCGGCTCGGATCCTGCGTTGCTGTGGCTCTGGCGTGGGCCAGTGGCTACAGCTCCGATTAGACCCCTAGCCTGGGAACCTCCATATGCTGTGGGTGTGGCCCCAAAGAGACAAAAAGACAAAATAAATAAATAAATTAATAAATAAAACAAACCACAGTGAAATGATAAAGAACACATGTCAGAGTTCCCGCTGTGGTGAAGTGGGTTATGGATCCGGTGTTGTCTCTGCAGTGGCGTGGGTTTGATCCTGGGCCAGCACGGTGGGTTAAGTATCCAGTGTTGCTGCAGCTGTGGCGCAGGTCCCAGCTGTGGCTCGGATTCAGTCCCTGGCCTGGGAACATTTATATGCCATGGGTGCAGCCAAAAAAAAAAAAAAAAAGTAGGTGTCTCCATGGCCAACTGGAAAGTCCATTCTGCTAAAACAGAGGCCCTCGACCCTGGCTGCCCACTAAAAACACCAGGGCTACTTTTATGACATAGGATTCCTGGGTCCCATCCCTGGAGAATCTGACTTAATTGGTCCAGGATTGGGCCTGGGCAGCAAAATATTTTAATAGCTGCCCAGGTGACTCCATTTTTTAATGATTTTTATTTTTCTATCGTAGCTGGTTTACAGTGTTCTGTCAGTTTCCTACTGTACGGCAAAGTGACCCAGTCACACACACATATATCCATTCTTTTTCTCACATTATCCTCCATCATGCTCCATAAGTGACTAGATGTAATTCCCAGTGCTATACAGCAGGATGCCCAGGTGATTCTGATTTGGGTCTAAGGTGTAGCCAGAGCCGAGAACCACTGGTCCAAAAAGAATGCCAGTTGGTGTCCCACTTTGGCTTCCTGGTATTGTTTACTTGCTTTAGTTTTAATATTCTCCTATTCTCTGTGTTGATCTGTCATTGCTGCTTGTTTAGAATGAAAAAGAGCCTCAGAATGTGAATAATTTAAACAAATTTGACTATTTAAAAAAAAAAAAAAGAATGCCAGTTGGTGTCTTTCAGGAATGTGTCTTCCCAAGTTTTTGATTTTTCTGTTTTGTTTTTTTTTGTCTTTTTTTAGGGCCACGCCCGAGGCATATGGAAGTTTCTAGGCTAGGGGTTGGATCGGAGCTCCAGCTGCCAGCCTGCACCACAGCTCATGGCAACACCAGATCCTTAACCCACTGAGTGGAGCCAGGGATGGAACCGACGTCCTCATGGGTACTAGTTGGGTTCATTATCGCTGAGCCATGTCGGGAACGCCTTGATTTTCCA
Source organism: Phacochoerus africanus (assembly GCF_016906955.1). Classification (NCBI taxonomy): domain Eukaryota; kingdom Metazoa; phylum Chordata; class Mammalia; order Artiodactyla; family Suidae; genus Phacochoerus; species Phacochoerus africanus. The sequence continues at coordinate 79,742,781 of NC_062551.1, forward strand.
AGAAAAGTCAGAAATCTGGATTTTTCTATGAAACATCCTTATTTTGAAATGTTGGCAAGTGGGTAGTACTTACTTACCATGGGTTCTTCCAAGCTCCTTTTTTTTTTTTTTTTTTTAAACAGTAACTCTATGAGGGAGGCATTTATCTCTGTTTTGCAGATGACAAAAGATAGGCAGGGAGAGGCTGTGTAACTTGCCCGAGGACAGAGCTGGAAAGTGGCAAGGCAAGATGTATACCCAGACAAGTGTGGTTCCAAAGCCCTTGCTTCTATCTGCAGAACCTGTCCTCAGCCTGGATCTGGCCCCTGGCCCAGCAGTTTGTGGCTTGTGATGGGTGAGTAAGAGGGGAAAAGGGCCTGGGGCAGTCCTGGCTCTGATGAGACAGAAGGCAGGAGTGGGCAGAGGGTGGGTGAGCTGCGTGGCTGCTGCCATCAGATCCTCCTTGAATGAATGGAAGGATGGAGCCCGCTGCCATCTGTAGTGGCCTCCAGCATCTAGGAAGCCCCACGTGGCCCTGCCCAGGGAGTGGAGCCCAGTGGCTGTGCTTCCTACGAGGGCTGGCAGGTTCAGACTTAGGTCTTCATCAATGCCCTGGCAGTGCTGGCAGCGCTGGTGGCACTGGCTCTGCCAAGATGCTGCAGATAAATGGGCTCACCTGGTGGTGGGGCCATTGCCAGGGGAAGCTGTGGGCTTTGTTTTTTGTTGGTGTGATTCAGGGTATGTTGTCACCGGGCGGCAGCCAGCACACCTCGTGCCATGGGCTCCCAGTTGGGGCTCTGGACGTCTCCTCCTGAGGCTGGTCGGACCCACCTGGAGACTCCTGCTCAGGAGTCAGCTTGTAAGGGGCTGCTATCCTTCCACAGGCTTTGAGGATGGGGCCTGCGGTGTGGGTGGGGTGGGCATTCTGGGTCAGGTAAGAGAAAGGATACAGTCAACCAGTGGGACTGAGGAAGGAGAGGAAAGGGGCCGTTTTCTTTGGCTCTACTGTGTATGCTGCATCCTGCGAAGTGCCTTTGCATCCAGTTTCTTAAAATTTGCAACAGTTCTGAGTGCTCAGTGTTATCCCCGTTTTACAGATGAGGAAGTTGAGGCTCAGAAGTGGGAAGTGATTTGGCCAAGTTTTCATGGCTTGTAAGTGGAGCCGTGATTTGAATCTAGGTTGTTTCCTGGCCATTCACCTTCTGTAGAAATGTCCTAAGGCCTCTCTTTAAACCCCACCCCAATCCCCAAGGCTTGTTTTTTGCTTTTCGTTTTTCTTTTTTGGTCACCCCATGGCCTGTGGAGCTCCCAGGCCAGGGATCAGATCTGAGCCGCAGTTGCCACTTACACTGCAGCTGTGGCAACTAGGGATCCTTTAACCCACTGTTCCTGGCCGGGAATCGAACCTACATCCTAGTGCTGCAGAGATGCCGCTCCTGTTGCACCACAGCAGGAACTGCCCCCAAGGCTTGATTGTCCTGCCCTAAGGGGTCAGGGCTGGGCATGCCTCAGTAGCCCATTCACAGCTCACAGGGATCTGGGACAGTCTGGACCAAGAGATGACAAGTCTACGGAGACATGGGGGCACCTCTACAGATCAGTTGTCTGAATTTGGTTGTTATAATACACAGATCAGGTCATACAGTGAATCCGTGGCCACCAGGCAAAGAATCATCTTAGCTGAGTTAAAAATAAGAACAACGTCACATGTCTTTAGCTAAAAAAGCAGTGATTCGTTTGCTTCCCAGCTCACTTTTGGCTTCATAAAAGTAGATTGATAATTGATGTCTTTTTTCATCTCTGCCCACCACTCCCTTCCTGCCCTTCTGTGGACAGACTGGCCAGGTGACATCTGGGCTGGCATTTTCTGTCGCTTGTCGTTCCTTGCTTGAGCTGTCTCAGAGCCCACAGGATATGATGAGATGCACTGGAACTTCTGGACAGACCCAGGCCCTCCTCCTCCTGGACTTGAGTCTGGACCTGGTTCCCCAGCCTGCCCTCCACTCTGTGAGCATCCCACAGCCCCCCAGTAAATGTCCTGAGAGCTTAAGGAAGCCAAGTTGGAGTCTGTGGCTGGCAGTCAAGAGAGACCCCTTTGGGAGTTCCTGTTGTGACTCAGCAAGTTAAGAACCCAACTAGTATCCATGAGGATGCACGTTCGATCCCTGGCTTTGCTCAGTGGGTTAAGGATCCAGTGTTGCTATGAGCTGTGGTGTAGGTCACAGATGCAGCTCAGATCTGGCATTGCTATGGCTGTGGTGTAGGCCGATGGCCACAGCTCCAATTCAACCCCTAGCCTGGGAAAATTCCATATGGCGCAGGTACGGCTCTAAAAAGACAAAAAAAAAGAAGAAGAAGAAGGGAGATACCCTTCAAATCTCTAAACTCATGGGATAGAGGAGCTGAGAGCCTGGGCCCCAGTAGGGAGGGAGGCCAGGGTGCTGGTGAGGGTGTCTGGGGAGAGGGGAGTCTTGGCCCTGGAGGGGACCACGGGGATCAGCTGTTCAGTCCCTGTAGTGGGGCCCACTGTCCAGCTCCAAGACCAGCCTGGGCCTGGCAGCCAGGACCTTACACAGAGAGGCCTCCTAGCCCTAAACCTAGTCCTTTCTGCTGAGACAGGGAGTGAGGATGATGGGGCCCAGGGGATGGGGAGGAGGGGCTGCCTTTCTAGGCGGCACCATGATCATAACCACATGCCAGGTGCCCAGAGGTGACTCCACAAGTGGGGAAAAAAAAGGCCCTGAAGCTGGGGGAAGGTAGAGGGGAGAGGCAGGCCCAGGCCTTTGTGCCCACGCCTGTCCTTCCCCAGGAGAGTTGGGGGAGGGCCCTGGGGGGAGGGGGTGGAAGGAACACTGGCGCAGAGCCAGATGGATCTAAGTTTGAATCTACTGCCACGATCCAGCTGTGAGAGCTCGGGCAGATCCCTCACCCCTCTGAGTCTCCGCTTCCTTGTCTGTAAAATGGGAATCAAATCCTACCTGCCTCCTGGGATTATTGTGAAGATCAAACAGGGATGGATCATGTAAAGTGTTCATGCTGGCGCCTGGCACAAGCAGAGACCCTGCCCATGTTTGCTTTTATTGCTATGAAGAGTAAGACCCCTGCTTCAGACCAATCTCGGGCATTTCTCGAAAGAGCCAGCCTTGGTTTAACTCCAGTTCTGAGCTGGCAGATTTTGGGCACCTGACCGTGGGCTTCCTCTTCAGGGCTCAGTTTGCTCAGCTGTAAAATGGGGATATTAGCAGTACCTCTTCCAAGAGCAGACGTGAGGATGAAATGATGTAAATGACATAATGCACGGAAAGTGCTTGGCATGCCTGGCACATAGTAGGTGCTCGGTAAGTGCCCCCTCCCCTCTTTGAACTGGATGCGGAGGAGCAGGTGATGTGGATACTGGAGAAGCCCCAGACCTGGCGTCCGAGAGCTCGGTTCTGCCCCAGGCTTGGCACTAAATTGCTGGACTTTCTTTAGGTGGGATCCTGACTTCTGGGTCTTAGCTGACCTGTCATCATCTGTTAGGGGATGACCTTGGACTGGATGGTCCTGCTTCTGGCTCTAAGATTCCATTCTGTGAAAACAAAAGCATTGCTACTTAAATACAGAACTGAGGGCAACTGCTCCTCGCTGGAGACGGTCCATAACAGGAGGCTGCACTTGTGCTTCAGAAAACCCCCTTCGAGGCCCTTTTTGGTTTTGAAAGGGCAGGATGTCCCCACCACGCCTACTTTGGGCCTGATCCAGAAGAGGAAGCTCACCGCAAAGTGAAGGATGTGGGCCTGCGAACGGAGGAGCAGGAGTTCGGGAATCATCTCTGGGCCGCTGGAGAGAGACTTTGGGATGCCCAGGGCTCAGAGCAGGGTGGGCATGAGCAGTGGACTCCTCGGGAGAGAGAGGCTTGGGAACATGGGGGCAGCCCAAGCCAGGAATGGTCCAAACAGTAAGTGAACCGGTCACTTTGGTGTCGTGGCCAGGTAGGTCCTGAAATCTCTCTCCTTTCCCTGCCCCTTAGTAAGGTCTGTTGCACACACAGCCTGTGTCTGGGGGGCTTGGGGGATGAGGGAGTCAGGCCAGGAGCAGAGGGGGTGGCAGATGGCAGGATGCAGTGGAGACATGGCCCAGGCCAAGGGCAGAATTAGGAGTGCAAGGAGTTGAGAGCTATAACCCTTCTTACAGGGTCTCAGAAACATCAAGAAGGGCTTTGGACTTTGTGAAGTATGGGGCATAGGGTTTTTGTTTTTGTTTTGTTTTTTGTTTTTTGTTTTTTAGGGCCATACCTGAGGTGTATGGAAGTTCCCAGGCTAGGGGTCCATTCAGAGCTGCAGCTGCTGGCCTATGCCATAGCCACAGCAACTCGGGATGCAAGCCATGTCTGCGACCTATACCACAGCTTGCGGCAACACTGGATCCTTAACATACTGAGTAAGGCCAGGGAACGAACCTGAGTCCTCATGGGTTCATTACTGCTGAGCCATGACGAGAACTCTGGGCATAGGGTCTTGAATGATATTATTTTGAAATTAAGGCCATGGTGAACCCAGAGGACATGGTAACATTGGGGTTATGGTATTGTGTTTGTACAATTTTTTTTTTCTTTTTATGGTCACACCAGGTGCATATGGTGTGGATGGAATCAGAGCTGTAGCTGTCGGCCTACAACACAGACACAGCAACACTGGATCTGAGCTGCATCTGTGACCTACACCATAGCTCGGCAACACCAGATCCTTAACCCACCGAGGCAGGCCAGGGGTCGAACCTATCTCATGGATACTAGTTGGGTTTGTAACCCACTGAGCCACAACGGGAACTCCTGTGTTTCTACGATTTGGTTTGGCAGAGAGGAGAAGCCATTCCCAATGGGTTGTGGGTGGGGTTGGGGGGATGGCATGGCCCAGGTCTGGAGGTGAGGAGCATGGGGTTGGAGTGGAGGACTCTTGGAGGGTGTTGCTGCAATGGGTTTGGGTCGCAAGGGCCTGGCGTGCTAGGAAAGAACTTGATGTTTTGTGTAGGCAGTGGGAAGCCATGGAAGACTTTAGAGCAGGAGAGGGACAAGAAGCAAGCTGGCTGTGGGAAGATGGTCCAGAGGCCATCTGGAGTGGGATGGAGGCAGGCAGTGGGGTGGGGACTAAGCCTTTGATATTGAGGACAATCCACTGTACAGGGTTTGTTGTGGCCAGATCAGCACAGGCAGGTCACCAAGGGCGATATGACGCAGCCTCTTGTGAAAGAGGGTACCCGTGTACTGGTCCTGGCGGCAGCCCGATTTCACCTGCATCAGTCACTGGCTTTCCCCTTGTCTCCACCTTTCCTGTGACCCAGTCCCCCGAGGACCCAACACAGAGTTGGGGGAATTCTTAAAGTTCTGTCATTATGATATGACTCAGTTAAAAGTGCAAGGGGAGCTCTCGCCCCATGCACTTCTCTGTGGCCCCTAAGTCTTCGTGGGTCACAGCAAAGGTCCAGCCTCCCTCTCACCCCTGGCTGACCTCTTTTGATGGATGGGGAGACTGAGGCCTAGAGAGGGGAAGGCACCTGGGTAGGCTTGAGTGGCAAAGATCTGGGTCCAGTGCAAGTTCAGTCCCTTTCTGTGTGACGCTGGGTGGGTCTCTTCTCTCTGGGCCTCTGTTTTTGCGTCTGTAAAGTGGGATAATGCCATCTCACCCTCCTACTTTCTTGCCTTCCTCCCTCTCACCATAGACACGGTCCTCGCCCAGGCCTTTGTCTCCCGTGCAGGTCCTGAATGTCTTTATAGCTCACAGATGCCCTGCTACCTCCAGGCCTGACACCAGCTCCCCTCCCCTCCTGGGACCCTGCTTCCTTTGGGGACACTCCTTCCTAACCCTGCTATGCTCAGACAGGCTGGGATCCTCCTCATTGCTGTCCCCAAATCTTCCCTGCCACCTGCCATATTCCCTGAAGACATAGCTCACACCTTTCCCTCCACCCTGTCCCCCCATCGTCCAGGGTGGCTTTAATGACTTCATGGCTGGCCTGTCTAGTACCTGGTCACTCAGTTCCCGGACCTTCTCATTCTAGTGACTTCACTCCTCCCTCCAACTGCCCACTGCTGTGGCCACACAGGTCCTTGTCATCCCCTAGGACGGCCTCCTCTCAATCCCTGACTCCAAGCCCCACTCCCTGACAGTGGCCAGCTCCCGTCCTCCTGGATCCTTCTGCACTGACACCTGCCCTGAGCTGGGGGCTTTTCTGGGGTGTCCCTCTTCCTCCCCCCAGAGCCCCCAGTCCTGATCACCCCTGAAGAAAATTGCTGCCTGGTGGGTCACAGTTGCTCCAGATGTGCTTTCCAGTCTCAGCTGGGCCCTCAGCACCTCCTTTCCAAGCCCTTTTCTTGAGTGGCTGGTCCCCTCTCCAGGCCCTCATCATCTTGCCTGGCCTTCACCACCCTCCTCCGGGCCCTTGGCTGTTTGCTAACCCCCTCACGTGGAAGAGGCGATGTTGCCTGTTGCCTCATCAAGACCCCCAGGCCTTGGTAGGAACATCCTTGATTTCCCACGCCCCTCCCTATGCCATCCTCACCTTCTGTCCTCTGGCCTTCAGGTTGAGGCCTCTTGCCTGATGGCGGCTGCTCCATCCACTCTTGTCTAGACCCTTGTCCTGTCCCATCTCCCCTGGGGCCTTATACCTTCAATGATTCCCGTTCTCTCCGACCCCTTCACTGCCCTTCTCTGGCTCAGCCCTTGTAGCCTCTTATTATGTTTAAGTCCTTCATTTTGGGGACCTCAAAATGAAGATTCCCCAAACCTCCCTTGGTCCAGTGTTCACCTCTGGGAACCAAGGTCATCCTTTTGCCAGGAACCTCCTAAGTGTGGTCAGCTAAGATGCCTTCATTTCCCCCTTTCATGCCTCTAGGCATTGCCATCTGCCCTCCCCACTCATCCTGCAGAAGGGTGCCAGTAACTTCATTGCTAAACCCAATGGTTAACCCTTTATGCCTTGGCTAATGCATCCTACCATTTTTTTTCCTTTCTGGAAAGTCCTTCTCCCTGTTATGTTAGAGCCAACCAACAGCTTCCCCTACAGCCACTTGCCCCTGGTTCCTTACTAATAGAAGCCATGTTTTTTTTTCTGGGAAAGCAGTCTGCTCTGCGAAAAGGCCGCATTTCCCAACCTCCCTTGTACCTGGGGGTGTAAGTGAAAGCTATGGGAAAGGGCCTCCAGGAAAGCTCTTTTAAAGAGTCGGAGCAGTCCCAGCAAGGAGGAATATTTTCTCCTCTTGCTTCTTCCTCTTTTTTGCGTCTGCAACATGAACTTGATGGCTAGAGCTGCAGCAGCCATCTTGTGACCATGAAGTGAACTTGAATGTAGAAATCAGGGATAAAAATAGCAGAGCAAGAGACAGAAAGAGGCTGAATCTCTGATGATGGTGGCTGCCTCCCTCCAGACTTCTTTGATGTAGGAGAAAATAGAAGCTGTATCTTTTAAAAATTTATTTATTTTATTTATTATTATTATTAGTTTTGCTTTTTAGGGCTGTACCCTTGGCATATGGAGGTTCCCAGGCTAGGGATCAAATCAGAGCTACAGCTGCTGGCCTACACCACAGCCATGCGGGATCCAAGCCACATCTGCAACCTACACCACAGCTCACGGCAACGCCAGGTCCTTAACCCACTGAGCAAGGCCAGGGATTGAACCTGCATCCTCATGGATCCTAGTCAGATTTGTTTCTGCTGAGCCAGGCAGGAACTCCCTAGAACCTGTATCTTGATTAAGCCACGGGTTCAGTTTCTTGTTGCTAACAGCACAATCTAATCCTAGGCCATGCAACTTCAGAATGACTTCCAGGCTTTCCTCCCATCTTTCAGGCTGTTACCCCTCTGTCTCCACTTGTGGGTGTCTTCATTGTCCTGCTTCTAAAATGTGGGGACCCACAAGCCTCTGTTCTGGGCCTCCCCTGTTTTCTGTACCCCATTCTTCCTAAGTAATCTTGTTCTTGCTTGTGGCTTTCTTCATATGCTGGTGACTTAGAGTCTGCAGCACAGACCTCCAGACTCCAGTATTCAACCAGAACCTTCCAGTTCAATGCCCCCCAACTTTTTCCTCCTGCCATTTTCTTTTCCCAGGACCCCACCTTAGCTGGTGAATCTTCATTCACTTAGTTGGCCAAGTTGCAAACCCCAAAGTCATTTTCCCCACCCACTGCCTCAACTCCTCATGCAATCATTCATCAAGATCTAGTAATTTACCACTTCCTACCCATTAGAATGGCTGTTTTCAAGACATCAGAAATAAAAAGTGTTGGCAGGGATGTGGAGAACTTGGAACCCTTGTGTATTGCTGGGTAGAAATGTGGAATGGTGCAGCCACCGTGGAAGACAATGTGATTCTTCCAAACGTTGAGCATGGAATCACCATATGATCCAGCAATTCCACTTCTGACTGTACACCCCAAAGAATTACAGCACGCTCTTGAAGAGATATTTGTACGCCCATGTTCATAGCAGCATTATCCACAATGGCATAAATGTGAAGCAGCCCAAATGTCCATCGATGGGTGAGTGGGAAAATGAAATGTGATATATCCATGCAATGGGATGTTGTATGGCCTTGGGAAGAAAGGAGATTCAGATACGAGGTGCGACATAGATGAACCTTGAAGATGTTATGCTAAGTGAAACAAGCCAGTCACTTAAACGAGGTGCCTACTGTAGTCAAATGCATAGACACAGAATGGAGAATGGTGGTTGCCAGGGGCTTGGAGGAGGGGGATTGGGGACCCAGCATTCAATGGGTACAGAGTTTCAGTTGTAGAAGAAAAAATTCTGGAGCTGGTTGGTGGTAATGGTTACACAGCAATACCAGTGTACTCAATGCCACGGAACTGTACACTTAAAAGTGGTTAAAATGTAAAATTTATGTTATGTGTTTTACTACAAAAATCTAGCAGTTTTACTTTCTAAACTGTCTAAATCCATCCTTTTTCTCCTTCATACTTTTTTTTTGCTTTCTTCTTTCTTTCTTTCTTTTCTTTTCTTTTCTTTTTCTTTTTTATTTAGGGCCATACCTGTGGCATATGGAAGTTCCCAGGCTAGGAACTGAATAGGAGCAGCAGCTGCCGGCCTACACCACAGCCACAGCAACACAGAATCCGAGCTGCATCTGTGACCTACCCCACAGCTTACAGCAGCACCGGATCCTTAACCCACTGAGTGAGGCCAGGGATTGAACCTGTATCCTCATGGATACTAGTCACGTTTGCAGCCCACTGAGCCACAACTGGAACTCCCTTTTATACTTTTGCTTCTTGGTGGGAACGTTGCAGAACCTCCTCTCTGGTCTCCCTGCCTTTCATTTCATTCTCAGTGTCCACAGCCCAATCTCCTCTCAATGAGTGTTTTTTTTTTTTTTTTCCTAGACCTTAAATCTGTTCACGTCAGTTCCTCTCCTAGATTCCTCCTGGGTCCCCACTAATTCTAAGCCCCTTAGCCTGGCCTTCAAGAGCCACCCCCCACCCCTGCCAATCTGCTCCTTGTCTCTCTTTCTAGCCAACACCTGTCCTTTTTGGTCCAGTAATTCCTTGAGTGCCCCGGAATGTTTCATGCCTCTGTGCCTTTGCAGGTGCTGTTCCCTCTCATAGTCACAATGACAGCCCCGCCTTTTCTCCTTTGCACAGCCCACTCATCCTTTAAAACGCTGCTCTGGAATCTCCTCCCTTTTTTTTTTCTTTTTGCTTTTTCTAGGGCAGCACCCTTGGCACATGGAGGTTCCCAGGCTAGGTGTCTAATCAGAGCTGCAGCTGCCGGCCTACACCAGAGCCACAGCAACGCGGGATCCATGCCACGTCTGCGACCTACACCACAGCTCATGTCAACACTGGATCCTTAACCCACTAAGCAAGGCCAGGGATTGCACCCGCAAACTCATGGTTCCTAGTCGGATTCGTTTCCCCTGTGCCAGGATGGGAACTCCTCCCTATCTTTGCTATCTTTGCTATTTTATAGATGAGGAGGCTGAAGCTCAGAAGGTCAAGGGTCTGGGGTCATGCAGCTTGGCAATGAGGGTGTGGGGATTTGAATCCAGGTGAATCAAGCTTGAGCTCAGCTCCTGGCTGGAGTCTGAGCCCCAGAAAGACTCACTGGGCTGGACTGGGCTGAGTGGGCATATGCACCCAGAGCATGTCTCCCGCACATGTGGTGGGGTTTGATTTTTTTCCAGCAAACTCAAATACACGCAAGTTGGAGGCAGCATCCAGGGAAACCGTTTGTACTGGTCCTGGCTTGGGATATGGGGAAGTGCCCAGGGCAGTCGAGGCCAGGCAGGGTGTTGGGTGACATTGAGGGCAGAAGGTGAGTCTCTGGTGTCCCCAGAAGCCCTCAGGCTGTGATAATAACAATCCTCTGCAATAACAACTCCTCGAATATTTTAGGATTTTTCCCCCCTAGTTCTTGGGCAGCTCCCATCATCTCCCTGACTCTCATTTTCCTCATCTGAAAAAATGGGAATTAAAATAGTGTCTTTCAGATTTCTGGGGACAGATCCTTTGCAAGTATGGCTGGGGCAGAGCTTTGATGGTGAAAATAGTCACATATGCTTTGAGAGTCTTTGCATCCTCTTGGGGAATCCTGTGGCATAGAGATGGGGGAAGGATCACCAGCTCCAGTTTACAGATGAGGAAGACAGAAAGATCTGCTCCCTTCCCACAGCTGATGAGAAAAGGAGCTGGGACCTCTGAGGTCTTTGAATCAAGTCCAGCAGCCTTTCTATTTGACTCTAATAGTTGGAAGCCAGCAGATAAGAGGCTAAATAATTGGAATTTAGGGCTAAGGGATGGGATGGAGAGTTGAAGACTGAGGGAGTGAGCACTGGGGAAAAACCATTGCTGTACTAGTTTAGAAGACCAGAGAGGGAAAGTCAGTTGCCCAAAGTCACAGAGCAGGTTGGCGGGGCTGTCTAGAATTTAGCTACTTTGACAGGGCAATGACCCAAACAAACATAAATCCCAGCTATCACTATTTTTTTTAAATGTCTGTTTGGTAAGGCAATAAATAGGTGCTCTATAGGTACTAATGCAGTTAGTCCTCCCAGCAGCCTGCAACCTGTACCTCTGTTTTCAAATGTAGAATCGGGAGCTCCGTGAGGTGATTTTAATTGTTCAGCGCCCAGGCAAGGTTAGCGGGAAGCCAACATTTGAACCAGGTCTTCCGCCAAAGCTGGTGCTCTCGGCCTCTCTGTCCCACCTCCACACTTGCCCACCTGTGGGACTCTGTGCAGGTAGCAGCACATCCACCAGGGGCTTTGAGGCCCCAGAAAGCTGGGTCAGGGCAGACGGCAAGGCGTGTTGCTGGGTGCCAGCTGTCAGGCCTGGGCTGGTGGGCAGCCAGGTGTGCAGACTCCCTTAAAAGGAGTGGAGGGTGGAGGGTGTGGGGAGCGCACGGGCCAGGGGGCCGGGAGGCATTTGCTTACCACGCAGACCTTGGTTTCCCCAACGCGAAGTGTAGATGTTAACTGATTCCTAAAGTGCTTCCCAACCCCGCCTTCCTGGCTTCCCCACACAAGGGGGTTCTGGGTTGAGGTTGGTAGGGGCGGGAGTGGGGGCGCGCGCTGAGCCCCTCCTCCTCCTCTAAGGTGTGAGCCACCCGGGGAACGTGGGGCCGGCTGTCATGGCAACCCTGTGTTGCGAAGTGACGTAATTGGAGTTCCAAACGTGTGAAATCAAATACAACATCCGCAAACACAGCCTGGGGGTCGGCATGGCAACCGAGGGGCACAGGGATGGGCAGGCGCTCTCGCCCCGCAGCGGCCGGTCTGGCTCTGCCACCAGGCGAGAGAGCGCACTGCCTCCTCTCCACGCAGGCCCCGCCACCTCGCTCTCCTGGGGCCTCTGCAAGGCCCTCTGCTGCCGCCCCCTCCTCGCCTCTTCTTAACCCTTCTGCCTTTGGCTTCTCTGGGAGGCAGTGCTGCCAGGTGGCAAGGGAGCGGATGTTAACATCAGTCAGATCTGGGTTCATATCCGGACACAGAGCAGCTGTGAGGTCTTGGGCAATGGGCTTTACCTATTGAAGCCTACTTGCCTTAGATGTGACTGCTACCCTATATGTTCCCTTTTTCCTTCCCCTCTGCTGTTCCTTTTTCTGCATTCCACCCTCAGGGCACCTGCAGGCCCCAGGAGGGACAGTGTCTGGGAGCCTGGACACCCAGGCCGTCAGTCAGGCCCTGGATGGCTTTGCCTGTGAGCTCATTCTTCAGTCTTCCCTTCCTTGGACCTGAGTCCTCTCCTCTTCAAAATAAGGGCATGGTCCGTCTGTTTCTTGTTTCACTGTGGCCCACGAGCCACCGGCATCAGCATCACCTGGGCACCAGGTTAGAAGTGCAGATTCCCAGACTGTTTTCCTTGATATTTTGATTTGGTAGGTCTGAGGTGGGATCCAGGAATCTGTTTTAACAGGCTCTCCGGGTAAACTGAGAGACACCTCAATGTAAGAATCTCTGGACTAGATAGCTCCTATGCCTGGCTTTGATTGGCCCCCAGGACACAAATGCTTGGCTCTGATTGGCTACCTTTTCGGATCCTCTTGATTTTGTAGCACTGTGGCTGCCAATGTGAGGCAGCCTTTCTCTAATTTCCCATCTTGTTCTCCCCCATTCGTGCAAGCAACAGATGTTTCTTGTGCCAGGTCTTGTGCGAGATACTTACCTTTCCCACACCAGTGAAGAAAGGGGGCTGCCAGTGTCTGTTTGGGGGTGGGACTGAGAAAGTAGAGACTGACAAGCTACTCGCCTTTCTGTGCCTCAGTTTCTTCGTGTGTAAATGGGGATACTGATTAGATAGAGTGTCCTGTCGCTCCTGAGCTGGGGCGGGACTCAGTTGCAAGGACGGCAAAGACACGTTCTCTGGGAGCCTGTGGCACGCCAGGCACTGTGCTAGGTGTTTTGCATGGCTGATGCCTTCAGTGCTCCCAATCCCATGTAAGATGGGGCTCTTTGCGTATACTTTGAAAAAAATTATTTTATATGGCTGCACCTGTAGCATATGGAAATGCCCCAGCCAGGGATTGAATCCAAGCTGCAACTGTGACCTTTGCCGTAGCTGCAGCAACGCAGGATCCTTTAACCCACTGGGCCAGGTGCAGCTCAAACCTGAACCTCTGCAGCGACGTGAGCCACTGCAGTCGGATTCTTTTCTTTTTCTTTTTTTTTAGGGCCGCTCCTGTGGCATATGGAAGTTCCCAGGCTAGGAGTTGAATTGGAGCTGCAGCTGGGGCCTACACCACAACCACAGCAACACCAGATCCTAACTGTGCAGCTTGTGGCAACACCAGATCCTTAACCCACTGAGTGAGGTCAGGGATCCAACCTGCCTCCTCGTGGATACTAGTCAGGTTCTTAACCCGCCGAGTCACAACAGGAATTCCTGCAGTCAGATTCTTAACCCACCACTCCATAGTAGGAAATCCTCCTTACACGTTATGGTGGAGGAAACTGAGGCTCAGAAAGGTGAGGTGACTCATATGAGGTCACTCAGCAAGTGGCTAATTTGAATTTTAGCCCTCTCTTGGCTTCACACTCTCCTCCAGCTACTGTCCCCCTCTTCCTCTCCCCTCCCCTGCCCTTCTCCCTCTTCCTCCGATATTTTCCATCAAGGGGTCTATGGAGTCTTCTTTGCTCATGGTTGGTCTCTATGTATTCACTTGCCAGCCATTCTTTACCACCTGCCGCCTGTTTGCCCACCTCCCATTCCTGCCGGATGTACCAGAGCATCCTGGGACAGACCCCTGCCATCTCAGCATCCCTGAAGCTAGAGGCTGCTCCCTTCTCCTAGAAGTCTACTCTCCTCCCAAACTTTCCATTCCTCTACCTTTCCTGGGTTTCCTTAATCTCTTAATTTAAAGGATTAAAAAACCCTAAACATTTGTTTGGCACCTGCCTGGCATCTGCTCCATGCTGAATGGGGGGATACACAGGAAACAGATCCTCAAGGTCCCTGGCTTCCTGAGTGGGGGGCGCAGTGCGGGGAGCATAGCTCCTGGTCTGCACCTCCTCTTCCTGCTCTTAGCTGGTCTAGTCAATGCTTGGCTGGTTCTCCCACCTCCCTCCTCTGCCACCTGCTCCTCTCTATAGGCTTTCTGTTGACAGTTTTGTCTGTTCCTATGGCTTTGGCCCTCATCTGCAGCCTGAGGAGTCCTCAGCCCCCAGTCCAGAACATTCTGTAATGAGCTCCAACCTGGGATGTCCAAAGGCCACTGGGATCCCATCACCTGCCCTTAACCGTTGGACTCCAGATGTCCCCTGTAGTTCCTCCTGTACTGAGTTGCCATGGTGCTTTCTCTGTCATACTAGTCCGCTGTGACTGCTCAGTATCACAAGGTGAAATCCGCACTCTTTCACCCACCCAACTCCTACTTATCCTGTGAGACTCAGTCCAGACACCACCTTCTCCAGGAAGTCCTCCAGGATTGATCAAGTGACTATGCCATGTCCCCCAGCACAGGGAGATCCTTGAGCCCAGGGCCTGGCACAGAGTAAGGCACCAGTGGATATGCCTTGCAGAGAGGCCAAGTGACTGTAAGAACTCACAGACACCTAGTCCAAATCTCTTGTTTCACCAACAGAGATATGGAGGCCCAAAGTCTCAGATGGAATTAACAACAAAGCCAGGACTCACCCCCCCCCCCAAGAGCTTGGATCCTATTGCAGTCTGTCCCAGCAGGGCACCAGGGCAGGAAGGTGAGTGGCAGCTAATGGGACAGAGCTTGGCATGCTGAATTATCCTGGTGACCCCATCATATTCTGAGCTTGTTTTCCTCCTGACAGATGCAGTCAGGACTTTGCACTTGTCCAGTGAGGTGTTCCTCACAGGAAATAGGGCAGTATTCACAAAGTGCCTACTGTGTGCCGAGCGCTTGGCCTGGTGCTGTCACATACATTGTCAGCTTCTCTTGTCTTGGGGGAGGAGCCAGGAGGCATGTGGAAGACAGGGTTTCCTCAAAGACAGGATCATGGGCATGGCACCATGACCCCTTCTCTGAGTGCGGGGCGCACAGTGGGTGATTGTTGAGGTTGGGCCACAGGGTGCAGAGCTGAGCTTGATTAGAGAGTAATTGGAACCCTTGAAGGTCCGGAGTTGAGCAACTGGAGCATCATATGCACCTGACTCTATACCCCGGACCAGTGGCCTAGTTTTCCCAGGGCTCAGGGGGCTGGGCCCTCCTCCTGAGTCCCATGTGGCTGAGCACCTCTAGGACGGGGTCAGAGACATTGAGGTGCCCCAGTACCCAGCACAGCCCTGGCTCTCAGGAGGCCTCATACCTGGATGTTGAGTGGCTTTAACAACCTTTGTGACCTTGGAGGTGGCCACGACACTCGGACCTCAGTCTCCTAGTGACAGAATAGCAGTCTTTACTCTGCCCAGTGGACGTGGCTTAAAGAGCTTAAGAGTGAGTGCTTACCAAGCACTTCCTGGATGTCAAGCCCTCCTCTCATGCTTCTCCTGTGCCAGTGCCTTGTCTTCACAGCTACCCTTTGATGTGACTTTTTCTTTTTCTTTTTTTTTTGGCTTTTTAGGTCCGCATCCGTGGCATATGGAAGTTCCCAGGCTAGGGGATGGATTGGAGCTGGAGTTGCCAGCCTACACCACAGCCACAGCAATGCAGGATCCAAACTGTGTCTGCAATCGACACCACAGCTCATGGTAATGCTGGATCCTTAACCCACTGAGTGAGGCCAGGGATCAAGCTCACATCCTCACAGACACTATGTAGGGTTCTTTTTTTTTTATAATTTTTTAAATTTTCCCACTGTACAGCAAGGGGGTCAGGTTATCCTTACATGTATACATTACAATTACATTTTTTCCCCCACCCTTTCTTCTGTTGCAACATGAGTATCTAGACAAAGTTCTCAATGCTATTCAGCAGGATCTCCTTGTAAATCTATTCTAAGTTGTGTCTGATAAGCCCAAGCTCCCGATCCCTCCCACTGCCTCCCCCTCCCATCAGGCAGCCACAAGTCTCTTCTCCATGATTTTCTTTTCTGAGGAGATGTTCATTTGTGCTGGATAGTAGATTCCAGTTATAAGTGATATCATATGGTATTTGTCTTTGTCTTTCTGGCTCATTTCACTCAGTATGAGATTCTCTAGTTCCATCCATGTTGCTGCAAATGGCATTATGTCATCCTTTTTTATGGCTGAATAGTATTCCATTGTGTATATATACCACTTCTTCCGAATCCAATCATCTGTCGATGGACATTTGGGTTGTTTCCATGTCCTGGCTATTGTGAATAGTGCTGCAATGAACATGCGGGTGCATGTGTCTCTTTTAAGTAGAGTTTTGTCCGGATAGATGCCCAAGAGTGGGATTGCGGGGTCATATGGAAGTTCTATGTATAGATTTCTAAGGTATCTCCAAACTGTTCTCCATAGTGGCTGTACCAGTTTACATTCCCACCAACAGTGCAGGAGGGTTCCCTTTTCTCCACAGCCCCTCCAGCACTTGTTATTTGTGGATTTATTAATGATGGCCATTCTGACTGGTGTGAGGTGGTATCTCATGGTAGTTTTGTTTTGCATTTCTCTTATAATCAGCGATGTTGAGCATTTTTTCATGTGTTTGTTGGCCATCTGTATATCTTCTTTGGAGAAATGTTATGTAGGGTTCTTAACGCAATGAGCCACAATGGCAACTCGGAGGTTGGTCTTTTTCAAGCCCCATTGATAGGTGAGGAAATCGAGGCCCAGAGAGGTTCAGTAGCTCACCCAGGATCATGCAGCTGGTGGAGGATAGAGCCAGGACTCAAACCCAGGCCTTCTGGCTCCAGAACCATGCTCCTAACTGCTAGCTCTGTGTCCTTTTTGATCAGCTTCCCATCATCATGTGATAAAATCCACCTGCCTGACTGTGGCCCATGGGTGCTGGGTGATCTGGCCCCTGTCTACATTGGGCCCCCCAGGTCTGTCCCCTGCATTGTCCCTACAAGCCTTGCTATCAGGTGCTATTTGTTGGGTGAATTACTTAAGTATATGAATGATTGGAAGAAATTAGTTTCAAAAATCATTTAGGATCTATCCCATTCCTACTTCTGAATGATTCTGGGATTACTTGCAAAATAGGACATAATGAAAGCAGACCATTAAAGACGAAGGTGCAGCAAAACCCAGTGAAGTCAGCCGAAGCCCAGCGTGTTGGGCTCCGTCACACAGGCACCTCAGCAGTCAGAGGCCAAGCTAACAGAAATTACCAGACGACAGAGTGGCTTTGTCTTTTCACTCATGTGCCTCAGTATCCTTATCTATAAAATGGGGACATCATAATGTTTACCTCGTAGGATTATTGAGAGAATTAACTGAGTTATAATCTGTGAACACAATCGTGGTGGGCATGGAGCTGATGCAACGTAAGAGCTGCTGTTGTTATTATTTATTCCTAAAAGGTCGATCTATATGTGTGGTTGGAACTAGAACCTCATTTCTGGGACAAGATTCAAGGAAGGAGGTAAAAAAGGGGCACTAGGTATATCTTAGTTCGACCAAGGATTTGCGAAGGGCAAATGCATTTAAGATGTAGATCCAATATTTCTTCCTGTCTTGTTCTTTGATTGGCTTTGGGCTCAACTCCCCTTCTCCACTGTTCAGTGGGAAGCGGTGGGAGTTGGCTCCCTGCTCAGGGTAGCAGGGACCTGACGCTCCAGGGGGACTGGTCTTGATCAGGCTGGGGTGCCTGGGAACCCCTCAGGCTCACCACGCCCCCCTCCTCCAGCCTTGGAAACTGGTCCTGGGTGGGACAGGTAGGGGGCTAGAGCACTGGAGGGGGGAAGTTGCCAAGGATGACCCATGGTGAATGTTCCTGTCAGTCTCCAGCCTGCTTGTCTGGGCAAGAGACACGATGGGTATCTGGGCAGAGGGAGGGCATGGCCTTTCTCATCTGGCAGAGTCTCCTGTAGGCTCTCCTGTGAGGTGCTGAGCCCTGGGAAACAATAGAGACCATTGGGCTGGGATGGGGTAAGGAGAGTGGAGGAAGCAGGAAGAGGACGGCTTGGCCAAAGCTGTGGACTTGGCAATCAGGTTCTTATCCTGCTCCTGCCATTGACCTTGAGAATGTCACTTCCCACCCAAGGCTTCATTTCTTTCTTCTTTTTTCTTTCTTTCTTTCTTTTTTTTTTTTTTAGGGCCACACCCACGGCATATGGAGGTTCCCAGGCTAGGGGTGGAATTGGAGCTATAGCTGCTGGCCTACGCCACAGCCACAGCAACTCAGGATCTGAGCCACTTCTGCACACCACAGCTCACGGCAACACCGGATCCTTAACCCATTGAGGGAGGCCAGGGACTGAACCTGCATCCTCATGGATACTAGTCGGGAACTCCAAGGCTTCATTTCTTTGTCTCTAAGATGGAGATTATAGTCTTGTCCTTGTAGGTTATTTGTAAAGGTGAAAGGGGACCATGGATGTAGGTCTGAGTGAGAGGTCTGGTCCACTCAAAGCCTGGAATAAACAGTAGCTGCCATTTTTATAACCCATACAGGGGTTTTTGCCAACAGGCTGGATCTGTATCTCCAAGAAGTGGGCACATGACCAAGTCTGGCCAATCAGAGCATTTTATCCCTGAACCACAGAGACTGGCTTAAGGATAGATCCAAGCTTGGCCAATGAAATCAAGATTTGGGACTTTTGTTGGAACCCTTATGAAAGAGGGCTTCTTTCTTCTGGGGTTAATGAGAGGGTAAGAGGAAAGCTGGGGCTGCTGGTGCCTGTGATGCCTCCATAAAAGAGGGACTGTCACCTGAGGATTAGGCTGGCTCAGAGATGGGGAGAGGGAGACTGAAGCCTGATGTAATGGCTGATACTCCGCAGCCAGCCTTGTCTGAAGCCAAAGCAGACTCCTGAGTATGAGTCAATAATCTTTCTCTTTTATGCTAGTTCCTGTCACTTGTAATCAAAATGGTCCTGAGTAACAAAGTTCAATTCAAGGCCATAACAAGCCTGGGAGATTTTATTCTGAAATGCCTGGTTTCAGGGGCATGAAATAGACAGGAGATGAGCCAAAAATACCTTTCCTAGAAGGTAGTTTGGCAAAGGAGGAGGCTTCATGAGGGTCACATGATTGAGGAGACGTGATAACTATGGACATAGCCATGCAGTTCATTCATTCATTCATTCATTTCAACCATTCTAAAGTTCTTAGCCAGACAGTGTTCACAAGACAGTTGCTGTCCTCATGGAGTTTAACGGGAAGATGCACAAACATCAAATGATCACAAGTGCCCTGGGTGACAGTGGGACAGAAGGGCAGGTTGCTCTGGGTAGGTGAAATGGGGGATGAGAAAGGCTTTTCTTTTTTTTTTTTTTTGTCTTTTTTGCCATTTCTTGGGCCGCTCCTGCAGCATATGGAGGTTCCCAGGCTAGGGGTCTAATCGGAGCTGTAGACACTGGCCTACGCCAGAGCCACAGCAATGCAGGATCCGAGCCGCGTCTGCAACCTACACCGGCAACACCGGATCCTTAACCTGCTGAGCAAGGCCAGGGATCGAACCCGCAACCTCATGGTTCCTAGTCGGATTCGTTAACCACTGAGCCACGACGGCAACTCTGAGAAAGGCTTTTCTGATGAAAGGATATTAAGCTGAGTCTGAAGGAGGGGAAGGGTTGACTCCGGAGGGAGTCTGGGGGCAGCGAAGGAAGGTGTGGCAAGCAGATGCACCGAGTTTGAAGGACTGGAAGGAGACCCTTCTCTCGATGCACAGTGGGGAGAGTGGGTGTTTGGGAGGGGTCAGAATGGGACCAGGAGACCACTGGGAGGCTTTAAAGAGGGAGGTGGCCGAGGGAGAGAAGTGGGGCAGTGCTGGGCTGGGAAGTTCAAGAAACAGGGGTAGAGGGGTGGGTAGCTGTGGGGGTGAGGTAGGTGTGTAGAGGAACCAGGAAGGGGGGGTCAAGGAAAGGGCACTACTGAAGGTCACGAGGGTCATAGGAGTGTTTGAGGTGGGCTTCAGCTGAAGAAAGATATCTAAGAACCATGATGTGAAGTCTGGAGGCTGTGGTTGGAATGTTCCAGAAAGAGAGGTTGCCCAGGGAGAGGCTTCTGGCTCAGGGATAGGGAGGAGAATGGGGAAGGAGACCACGTGAGAGTGAACACTGTCTTTGGAACACCCAGCACCCAGGTCAAGGACATCACCTGCACCCCAGGACACCCTCACCCCCATGTGCCCCCTTCCATTCTCTAGTCATCCTTCAAAGGAAATCACTGTCCTGACTTTTATCAACATACATTCATTTTGCCTGTTTTCATATATATATATATATTTTTTTTTTTGGTCTTTTTTTAGGGCCGCACCTGTGGCATATGGAGGTTCCCAGGCTAGGGGTCCAATTGAAGCTGTGACTGCTGGCTTACACCCCAGCCACAGCAACATCAGATCTGAGCTGCGTCTGCGACCTATTCCACAGCTCACGGCAATGCTGGATCCTTAACCCACTGAGCGAGGCCAGAGATCAAACCTGCAACCTCATGGTTCTTAGTCGGATTTGTTTCTGCTGTGCCAGGATGGGAACTCCCTGTTTTCATATTTTACATAAATGTAGTTAACTTGTTTTGTGTGTGGTATGTACTGGCTTGAGTCTGGCTTCTTTTTCTTCAACTTCCTGACATGAGAGTCATCTGCATTGTTTTGTGTGCTCATTTATCATTGCTGAGTAGAATGCATTGCAAGACTATTCCACAGGTTATCCATCTGTTCTACTGTTAATGGTTGTGGGGGTTCTTTCTAGTTTTTGGTTGACAACACTGTCTAGAACATTCTTGTATATGCTTTTTGGGGCCCATGGCCACTCATTTCTGTTGGATTTATACCTACAGATGAGATTACTGGGTCATGGGTATGTATAGTCGTCCCTTAATATTCGAGGGGGATTGGTTTCAGGACCCTCCATGGATGCTAAACCCCATGGATGCTCAAGTCCCCTAGTGGGCTCTATGTATCCGCAGGTTCTGCATCCTTGGATTGAGCCAACCACTGATTGTAAACATGGTCCCCCATCTAATCCAGTGTTGGTTGAATCCGTGGATGTGGACCCTATAAAGAGGGCCAGCTATATATGTGCACTTTAGTAGATTTTGCCAGACACTTTAACAAGATGGATGTACGTGTTTATACTCCACCAGCAGTGAGAATTTCAGTTGCTCC
This sequence comes from Phacochoerus africanus, assembly GCF_016906955.1. Lineage (NCBI taxonomy): Eukaryota > Metazoa > Chordata > Mammalia > Artiodactyla > Suidae > Phacochoerus > Phacochoerus africanus. Next base: position 79,763,900 of record NC_062551.1, read on the forward strand.
ACATTCTTGCCAACAATTCATTGTCAGTGTGTTCATTTTAATTAAGAGTACGGGCTTGAAACAACATCCCACTGCGACTTGAACATGGCCATTGGCGTGTCTCTGCGGTGAAGGATTTGCCCATTTCCTCTGCCCATTTTTATACTGGGTTGTCCTTTTCTTATTGATTTGTAGGGTTCTTTATATACTCTGGACGCAAGTTCTTTGTCAGATAAATATGTATTGTAAATATTTTCTACACTCTTTAGCTTATTGTTCCCCTCTCTTATTGGTATTTTTTGGTGAACCATAGTTCTTAACCTTTTTTTTTTTCTCTTTATTGCCACACCTGTGGCATACGGAAGTTCCCAGGCTAGGGGTTGAATCTGGGCTGCGGCTGCAGGCCTACACCACAGCCACAATAATACCAGATCTGAGCCACATCTGTGAGCTATGCCACAGCTTGTGGCAATGCCACATCTTTAACCCACTGTGTGAGGCCAGGTATCAAACCCACATCCTCATGGGCAGCTTCTTAATCCACTGAGCCTCAATGGGAACTCCCAAAATTCTTAATATTAGCAAACCCAGATTTATCAGTTACTCTCCCTTACGGTTAGTGCTTTGTGTCTTGTTTAAGAAAATTTGCCAGCCCAAAGGTCAAGAAGAGAGCCTATTATGTTTAGAAGCTTTGTCCTTTTATGTTTCGTATTTAGATCTGTACTTTACCTGAAATAATATTGTGCATAGTGTGTCAGCAGTGGTCAAGATTTTTTCCTTATATGGATGCCTAGTTGATCCGTTTATTGAAAAGCCTTCCCCCCACCCCCAGCCCTGCAGAGTCACCTTTGCTGTACATTAAGTACTGCAAGTGTGGGTCTGTTCCTGGATCCTCTAGTCCATTCTATTGGTCTGTCTATCCTGATCCAATACCACCCAGTCTTAATTGCTATAGCTTTTTACCACAGTCATCGTATGTAGTAGTGTCTTGGTTCTTTCAGGTTACTTTAACAGAAATATCATAGCTTAGATGGTTTATAAATAAACAACAGGAATTTCTCACAATTCTGGAGGCTGGGAAGTCCAAGATCAAGGTGCTGGCTGATTTGGCGTCTGGTGAGAGTCCATTTCCTGGTTCACAGATGGCTGTGTTCTCACTCCGTCCTCTCCTGGTGGAAGGGATGAGAGTTCCCTGGGGTCTCCTTCATTGAGACACTAATCCCACCTGTGAGGGTTCCACTCTCATGACCCAATCACCCCAAAGGCCCCGCCTCTTATTACCATCACATTGGGAGTTAGGATGTCAACATATGAATTTTGTGGAGACACACTTTCAGTCTAAGTAAGCAGTAGATGTCCTCCAGCTTGTTCTTCACGTTTGACTTGGTTATTTCCAGTTCTGTTCATTTCCAAACTAATTTTAGAATCAGCTTGTCACCTTTCTCTCTCTCACACCCATGCACACACACATATGCACACACCAGCACACATACAAAAAATCTGCTAAGTCAATGGACTGCTAAGTCCATGTCAATTTGAGGAGAATGGACATCTTTATGATATTGAATCTTCCAACCTATCATGTTCCATTTTAAAAATAAAATTGATTTTATATTTTCCTTTATAGAAGTGATAAAGCAGAAAAGTTGGAAATGACATCTAGGCAGAAGTCATTTTTTTTGTCTTTTGTTGTTGTTGTTGTTGCTATTTCTTGGGCCGCTCCCGCGGCATATGGAGGTTCCCAGGCTAGGGGTTGAATCAGAGCTGTAGCCACCGGCCTACGCCAGAGCCACAACAACGCGGGATCCGAGCCGCATCTGCAACCTACACCACAGCTCACGGCAACACCGGATCGTTAACCCACTGAGCAAGGGCAGGGACCGAACCCGCAACCTCATGGTTCCTAGTCGGATTCGTTAACCACTGCGCCACGACGGGAACTCCCAGAAGTCATTTTTTAAAATATTTATTTAATGCCCATACCTGTCAGGGCTAACAACATCATGGCATGTCTCCTTCTGGTCTTTTTTTTCTGCTCACTTTATTTGACACAGTTGGGGTTATACTTAGTGGGTAATTATGAATTCCATTTTATACTTAACATTAGAATATAAAATTTCATGTCATTTTGAAATCTTTATATATGTAAATTGCAGTTACGAGAAAGTCACTTAGAAAGTTGATGTTCCAAAACCCATCTAATCCATGATCCAGAAATGGAATATTGGGTCCAAAATATGACTATTTTAAGGCTCTTGAGCTTCACCATGGAGCTAGCCAATGGCAGAGCCAAGACTATAAGCCATAGCCCTGACCTCTCCTTCAAAGGCCAAGTCCTTTGGCCTTAGGGCCTCCAGGCAGTGGAGAAGATACAGCCTCTTTCCCTCTGCCCTGGGGTCATTCTCAGTGGCCCCACATCAGGTTTACCTGGGACATTCTTCATCCACTGGAGTGAAGCTGCCCTTCCTCACTGATGAGGGTGAGGGTGGGAAAAGATGGCCCTTTGCTGGGCTCCTGCAGCACTGGGGCTGAAGGAGAGCATTCCTTTTGGTGAAACTCTGACAGGCTTTCCTCACTTTCTATGTGCTGAGAAATATTGAGTAGTGGAAGAGGAAGGGTGTGGGTCTGAAGATCAGAGGAGGAGTTCCGATCTTCCATTCTTGTGTGATTATGGGCGTGAGATGATTTCAGTTCTCTGAGCCTCAGTTGCCTCATCTGTCAAATGGGGACAAATACACCCACCTCTCAGGGCTGTTGAGTGTTTAGCCAAGACTAAAGGAAGGCCTTCAGAAATGGCTCAGGCCAGGAGCTTAAACATAGGTATTCAGAGTGGAAAATCTCGTAGCCAAAGAAGAGTCTTTTATCATGTTCTCAGATTCTTCTTTGTTTCTTACCTAGCCAGAAGGTCCTCCCTGGGGTAGCCCAAGAGTCGTGGTCATGGTTCTTCCTGCTTCCAGGCTGCCCTGGGGTCTCTGACTGGGCATCAGGTAGACACATTTCCTTCATCTCTGATGGCTCTGACTCTTGGCAAGAATCTTAAGACCTGTCTTAGTCAAGGCTGCTATAACAAAACTACCATAGACTGGGTGACTTAAACAACAGAAATTTCTTTTTGCTTCTCTTTTTTCTTTTTTCAGGGTCGCGCTCATGGCATGTGGAAGTTCCCAGGTTAGAGGTCAAATTGGAGCTGCAGGTGCCAGCCTATGCCACAGTCATAGGACCACTGGATCCCAGCCACATCTGTGGCCTCCACCACAGCTCACAGCAATGCCAGATCCTTACCTACTGACCAAGGCCAGGGATCAAACCCACATCCTCATGGATACTAGGCGGGTTCTTAACCTACTTATCTCTAGTGGGAACTCCCAAAGAAATTTCATTGTCAGCGCTGGAGGACAGGATATCTGATACCAGTGTTCCAGTGCAGTCAGGTTCTGGTGAGGCCCGCTTCCTGGTTCACATGTGCCCTCACGTGTCGGAGAGGGATCATCTCTGAGTCTCACTTTGCAAGAGCACTAATCCCGACGGGATGAGCCCTCCTGACTTAATTATCTCCCAAAGGCCTCACCTCCAAATACCATCACCTTGAGATTAGGGTTTTGACATAGGAATTCTGGGGGATGCAAATGTTCCAACCAGGTCAGCAGCTTAGAGGGGTTTGCCAGTTGTCTGAGGCATTCCCCACTTGTCTGAGATTAGCTTCACAGTCATCACTCAGGACAACTGCCCTTCACTCTGCTCCTGTCTCATCCAAGGATGGTCTTGGCCATTCCCAGGGCAGATGTCACCTCTCCATGAACTGGGGCCCTTTCAGTCCTGGTCACAGTAGGAGGTGAGTGTTGGATCTGATGCCATGCGAAGCCCCTTTCAATCATGGGCTGAAAGGAATGATGGCGGCGGCACAAACTTACACTTGCATCAGTCTATTTGGTACCATCAGTCTATTTGGTACCGTGACACCTGGGCGAAAGTCTAATCTCCCCCCTAAGCTGCCTTTCTGTTCAGCACATCAATTCACCTCTTGGTACTGAGCCAACCTGCCAAGGGCAGACTTGTGTAGACACCTCCTGGCTTTCCTGCATGTGGAAGGTGAAGAATGGTGAGCAGGAAGGGCCCAGAGATGACTGTCCATGTAACAGGCTGAGCCTGCAGGTTCCTGCTTTGATCCACCAGAAGGTCCTTGAAGCGGTAGCTGAGCAGGGACTGTGTGTCTGTCTGTGTGTCTGTTCCAAATGCTGGTAGTTTCTGGACACTGCACTTCGGGGGGGTCTCTGGTCACCTGTCCACTAGTCAAAGCTTGACCCTGCCCTTTGCCTCCCCCTTGTGTGACCTTGAACGATGCATGCAACTTCCTTAAACGTTAATGTCCTTTTCTATAAAAGACGGCAAATAAAATATTCCTTCTTAAAATGAAGGTGATGGCATTCCCATTGTGGCGCAGTGGAAACAAATCCAACTAGGGACCGTGAGGTTGCCGGTTCGATCCCTGGCCTCGCTCAGTGGGTTAAGGATCCGGCGTTGCCATGAGCTGCGGTGTAGGTCACAGACAGGGCTGGGATCTGGTGTTGCTGTGGCTGTGGTGGAGGCCAGTGGCAACAGCTCCAATTAGACCCCTAGTCTGGGAGCCTCCATAGGCTGCGGGTGTGGCCCTAAAAAGACAAAAAAAATAAAATGAAATAAAATAAAAAAAATAAAATGAGCGTGATAATAATCTCTCCAAAATAGAAGAAATCGCCTGCCCATATAGGGATTTTCTTTTAAATCAGTAGACTTCGGGTTTTGGAACAGTTTTAGGTTTAGAGAAAAATTGAGCAATAGTACAGCCCTCAATAGACAACACACAAGCACACATGCATGCATGCATGCAGGCACGCACACACGCATGCATGCAAACATACATGCAGAGTTCCCTTTTTATTAACATCTTGCTTTAGGGTGATACCTTTGTTATAACTGATACATCACAGTTCTATTATTATTAGCTAATGTTTAGTATTTTGAAGTGTAGTTTACATTAGGGTTCCCTTTGCGGTAGCAGTTCTATGAGTTTCGACAAATGCATGACATCGTGTATCCACCATTAGAGCATCATACAGAATAGTTTCACTGACCTAAAAATAACCCGTGTTCCACCCTCCTCCTCCTCCCCCGGCCACAAGAACTCCTGGCAAACACTGACCTTTATACTGTCTCCATAATTTTGCCTTTTTTCAGAATGTTATATAGTTGGAACTATTAAGCATGTTACCTTTTCAGGCTGACTTCTTTCACGTAGCAATAAGCATTTGTTTCCTTCATGTCTTTGCATGGCTTGATGCTCTTTTTTGTGTGTATCTGTTTGTGTCTTTTTAGGGCCGCACCAGTGGCATATGGAAGTTCCCTGGCTAGGGGTTGAATCGGAGCTGCAGCTGCCAGCCTATGTCACAGCCACAGAAACACAGGATCCAAACCACGCCTGCGACCTACACCACAGCTCACGGCATGGCAGGATTCTTAACCTGCTGAGTGAAGCCAGGGATTGAACCCATGTCCTCATGGATACGCCTGAGCCACCACAGGAACTCCCTTGATGCTCATTTCTTTCTATTGTTGAATCACATTCCATTATATGTTCGTTTATTCATTGATCTTTTGAGGACCTTCTTGGTTTCTTCCAGGGGAAAATATGAATAAAACTTCTACAAACATCTATGTGCAGGTATTCCCGTGGGCCTAGTTTTTGGCTCATCCTAGGCACATAATTGCTGGATTGCATGATAGAATATATTTAGCTTTGTAAGAAACTGCCACACTGTCTTCCAAAGCGGCTGTACTATTTTACACTGCCACCAGTATTGAATGAGAATTCCTATTGTTCCACACCCTCCGCAGAATTTGGAGGGGTCAGTTTTTTGGACTTTAACCATTCTAATAGGCTCGTTGTGGTGTCTCCTTGTCGTTTTACTTTGCAGTTCCCTAATGACGTACAATGTTGAGCATCTTTTTATTACCGTATTTGCCATTTGCATATCTTCTTTGAAGTATGGTCTGATCTTTTGCCCATATTTTAAATTAGATTTTTTGGTCTTCTTACTATTGAGGTGTTTCTTTTTTGTTTTTTGTTTTTTTGTCTTCTGTCTTTTTAGGGCTCCACCTGTGGCAGATGGAGGTTCCCAGGAAAGGGGTCGAATCGGAGCTGTTGCTGCCAGCCTACACCACAACCACAGCAACACAAGACCCGAGCCAAGTCTGCGTCCTACACCACAGCTCACAGCAATGCCAGATCCTTAACCCACTGATTGAAGCCAAGGATCGAACCCACAGCCTCATGTTTCCTGGTTGGATTCGTTTCTGCTGCTCCATAGCAGGAACTCCACTATTGAGTTTTAAAAGTTCTTTGTATGTTTCAATACAAGTCCTTTATCAGATATGTGTTTCCAAACATTTCCCCCCCAGTCTTTGGCTTGTATTTTCATTCTCTTAACAATGTCTTTCACATCGCAGAAGTTTTTAATTTTAATGAAGTCCAACTTATCAAGTTTTTTATTTAGGGATCTTGCTTTTGGTGCCCTTGCATTGCCATATCCAAGGGCACCTAGATTTTCTCTTATGTTATCTTCTGCAAGTACTTTAGTTTTGCATTTTACATTTAGGTCTGTGATCCATTCTGAGTTCATTTTTTTTGGAAAAGTGTAAGGTCACTGTCTAGATTCTCTCTCTCTTTTTTCCCATGTGGTCATCCAGTTGTTCCTGCACAATTTTGTCGAAAAGATTATCTTTCTTCATTGACTAGCCTTTGCTCCTTTGTCAAAGATCAGTTAACTGTCTTTATGTGGGCCCATTTTGGGACTCTCTTTCCTGTTCCATTTGCTATTTGTTTATTATTTTGCCAACATCACACTGTCTTAATTACTTTATAGTAAGTCTTGAAGTCAAGTGGTGTCGAATCTTTGACTTTGTTCTTCTTACTCAGTATTGTGTTGAATATTCTGGATCTTTGGAATTTCCATATAAATTTTAGAATCAGTTTGTTTGTATCCATAAGTAACTTGCTCAAATTTTAACTGAGATTGCTTGAATCTATACATGAAGTTGGAAAAAACTGGTATCTTAATAATACTGAGTATTCCTGTTCATGAACATAGACTATCTTTACCATTTATTTGGGTCTTCTTTGATTTTTTTTATCAGAGTTTTGTAATTTTCCTCATACAGATCTTATATATTTTTTGTTAGATTTATACCTAAGTATTTAATTTTTTGGTGCTAATTTAAATGGTACTTTTTAAAAAATTAAAGTATAGTTGATTTACAATGTGCCAATTTCTGCTGTACAGCAAAGCAACTCAGTCATATATATATTATGTGAAAAAAGTCTCCTGTGGCCTACGCCGCAGCCACAGTGATGTGGGACCCTTAACCCAACTGAGTGAGGTCAGGGAATTGAACCTGTGTCCGCATGGATACCCGTCGGGCTCATTAACCATAGAGCCACGACGGGAACTCCAAGGCTTTTTTCATGTATTATCTTCCATTGTGTTCTATTCCAAGAGATTTGATACAGTTCCCTGTGCTGTACAGTAGGATCTCATTGCTTATCCATTCTAAATGTAATAGCTTGCGTCTACTAACCACAAACTCCCAGTCCATCCCACTCCCCCTCCTCCCTCTTGGCAACCACAAGCCTGTTCTCTATGTCTGTGAGTCTGTTTCTGCTTTATAGATAGGTTCATTTGTGCCATATTTTAGATTTTACATACAAGTGATATCCTATGGTATTTGTCTTTCTCTGACTTACTTCACTTAGTATGATAATCTGTAATCGCATCTATGTTGCTGCAAATGACATTGTTTTTTTCTTTTCTATGGCTGAGTAGTATTCCATTGTATCAGTGTACCCCATCTTCTTGATCCATTAATCTGTCAATGAATACTTAGGTTGTTTCCATGTCTTGGCTAAATGCCCTTGGACATAAATTGCAACAATATCTTATTTGATCCACCTCCTAGAATAATGATACTAAAAGCAAAAATAAACCAATGGGACCTAATTAAACTCAAAAGCTTTTGCACAGCAAAGGAAACCATAAAAAAAAGAGATTCACAGAATGGGGGAAAATCTTTGCAAATGATGCAGATGACAAAGGGCTTAATCTCCAAGATATACAAACAACACACAGCTCAACAACAACAAAGAAGTCCAATTGAATATTGGCCAGAAGGCCTAAATAGACATTTCTCCAAAGAAGATATACAGATGGCCAATAGGCATATGCAAAGATGCTCAACATCACTAATTCCTAGAGAAATGCAAATCAAAACTGCACTGAGGTACCACCTCACAATGGTCAGAATGGCCATCATTACAAAATCTCCAAATAACAAATGCTGGAGAGGGTATGGAGAAAAGGAACCCTCCTGTACTGTTGGTGGGAATGTAAATTGGTGCAGCTACTATGGAGAATAGCATGGAGGTTCCTTGGAAAGCTAAATATAGAACTACCATATGATCCAGCAGTCCCTCTCCTGGGCATATATCCAGACAAAACTGTAATTCAAAAGGATACATGCATCCATATGTTCATTGCAGCACTATTCACATTAGCCAAGAAATAAATGGTATTGTTTTTAATTTCCAATTCCACCTGTTCACTGCTGGTGTATAAGGGAGCAGTTGGCTTTTGTATGTTAACCTTAAATCCTGAAACCTCGACACAGTTCCTTGATCTAATAGTTCTAGAGGCTTTTTTTTTATTTTTTATTTTATTTTGTTATTGTTTTATCTTCAAGGAAGGGCTTTCACCTGATGAGGCTGTGTCCACCCAGTATATTTATATTTATTTTATTTTATTTTTTTGTCTTTTTAAGGGCCGCACCTGTGGCATATAGAAGTTCCCAGGCTAGGGGCTGAATTGGAGCTGTAGCTGCTGGCCTATGCCACAGCCACAGCAACATGGGATCCTTAACCCAACTGAGAGAGGTCAGGGATCGAACCCATGTCCTCATGGATACTAGTTGGGTTTGTTAACCGCTGAGCCACTGTGGGAACTCCAAGGAGGCTTTTTAAAAAATCGACTCTTTGAGATTTTCGACATAGACAGTCATATCATCTGTGAACAAAGACAGTGTTATTTTCTATTTTCCCAATCGGTGAACCTCCTATTTCCTTTTCTTATCTTATTGCAGGACTTCCAGTTTGATGCTAAATAGCAGTTGTGACAAGGAATATCCTTCCTCTGTTCCTAGTCTTAGGGGTCAGCGTTTAGTTTCTCACCATTAAGCATGATGTTAGCTAGGTTTTTTTTTTTTTTTGTAGTTCTTTATCGAGTTGAGGAAGTTTCCCTCTATTCTCAGTTTGCTGAGAGTTTTTTTTTTTTTTAAATCATGAATGGGTGTTGGGTTTTGTCAAATGCTTTTTCTGCCTACATAGGGTTTTGAGAAGGTTGAATGAGCTAGTGCATCTGTAACACCCAGTACAGGGCTAGCATGTGGCAGATACTCAATATATGTTGTAATTGAAAGGTAATATTGCATATCAAACACTTTAATTGCTAATGAATAGAAGAGCAATTGACTTTTGTACATTAACCTTGTATCCTGAAACCTTGCTATGATCCTTTGATATAATAGTTGCAGGAGTGTTTTTTGTCATTTCTTTGAGATTTTTCAACAGACCCCAGAGCCAAATTGCCTGGGTTCATATCCTGACTCCACCACATACAAGCTGTGTGACTGTGAATACTTTACTTAACCTCTCTGTGGCTCAGCTTTCTCTGTGGCTGGGATCCGAGTTGCTGTGGCTGTGGTGTAGGCCGGCAGCTACAGCTCCTATTGGACCCCTAGCCTGGGAACCTCCATATGCCGTGGGTGTGGCCCTAAAGATACAAAAAATAAAAAATAAAAAAGTAAATAAAAGCACCCGGCACATACACAAGTGATTTTATACATGTGACCTTAACCACCACGGTCCACTCCACTTTTTTTTTTTTTTTTGCTTTTTAGGGCTGCGCCTGCAGCAAGTCCTCCACATCAGAGAAGCAGTTGAGAGTAGATAACCAGATGGTCTGGATTTGAGTCTCAGTTTTGCCACTTACTAGGTGTATGACATTGGACAAATGACAAACTCTTTATGCCTTGATTTTTTTTCATTGGTAAAATAAAAATGGTACCTACTTCATGGAGTCACCATATGGATTAAAATGTGTTATGTATTTAAGTGCTTAGAAAAATGCTTGGCCAGGAGTTCCCATTGTGGCTCAGCGGTCATGAACCCAGTTAGTATCCATGAGGATGCGGGTTCACTCCCTGGCCTTGCTCAGTGGGTTAGGGATCTGGCATTTCCGTGATGTGCCTTGGATCCGCATTGCTGTGGCTGTGGTGTAGGCCAGCAGGTACAGCTCCAATTTGACCCCTAGCCTGGGAACTTCCATGTGCTGTGGTGCAGCCCTAAAAAAAAAAAAAAAAAAAATTAAAAAGGAGAAGAAAAGAAAAATGCATGGCCGAAACCTGTTAGCTTTTATATTCTTTTTGGAGACCAGCTTTTCCAGGCCTGGTCTCTAGTTGGGTCCCTAGGAGGCTGTGGTGGAAGAGACCTGCAGACCCAGGATCCACAGCCCAGGGATACAGAGGGCAGCTGTCAATAGTCTAACCACTAGAGTTGCCTTAGGGGCTGCCAAGGAGGTAGTGAGTTCTCCATCACTGGAGGTGTTCAAGAAGGGCTGGGGGGTTTGGCTTGATGATCTGGAAGCCTTAGTCTAGGCGGAGAGTCTGGGAAGTCTTAATTTAGGCAGAGAGTCTGGGAAGTCTTAGTCAGGCTGAGAGAGGATGGAGCACAAAGTTCTAAGAAGGCGCCTCAGGAGACTGGGGTTGGCTCTGACACCTTTCTCTAGCTTTAATTAGAGCCATTCCACTTGCATCTGTTTTATATTTTGAAACCCCAGAGACATTTTTTGGAGGGGGAATGTCCAACCCCTTCTTTTTCTTTCACAGCAGGGGGAAACTGAGACTCCTTGAGAAAGGAAGTTCTTTACCAAGTTCATACAGTGAGTCCCAGAATCTGGGGCTCCTGACTCCCGATCCTGTGCTCACTTTATCCCATCCTCCTGACTCTTCCTCTTACTGCCACTCCCAGCCCCTGATGGACTCTCTGCCCCTCAGCTCCTATTTTGCGGGATGACCTTGGCCTTGGCTTTGTTTGAGCTCAGCTCCCTGAAGTGAAATCTGCATGGGTTGCTCTCCTCTAGGCCAAAGCTTTAAACCAAATCTCCCTCTTCCGGATCTGGGTGGGCTCTGGGTGACTACCATGTCCCCATGGTGATGAGAGTAGCCTACTCCATCCACCAAGGTTGTATCCATTCCTTTATTTTTCAATAAATAGATATTGAGTTCCTACTCTATGCAAGGCATAGTGCTAAGTTCTAGGGGTTTGGTGTTGTGTGAGATAGACAACAAGGTGCTCTCATGCATCTCACAGTCTGTTGGGGAAGGCAGACAGCAGTTAATTCCATTGGAGTACTGGTTTAGTCAGGGTAGGCTAACTGATGTAACACACAGCCTTAGAATATGAGTGGCTTCATACAACATGGAATTCTGGTCTGCCTCACTCTCATCTAAGCAGTGACTTCGGGACCTGGGCCTGTGGTTCTACCGTTGTCTGGGTCCTCAGCATCCTCTCCATTCAGCTGGAAGAGGGGGAAAGAGAGAACACCTACAGGATCATGTGGGAAGTCAAGCCAGACCTGGGATGGCCTCTGTCACTTCTGCCCTCTTTCCATTGGCCAGAGCCCAGTCACATGTTTCCACCTAACTTCAAAGGAGGCTGGGAAATGGAGTCTAGCTCTGCGCCCAGGAAGGATGGGCAATGGGGTTTGGTGAACACATGGTAGTCTGTGCCACAGTGTGACACATTCCTGTGTTAGGGGGAAGCTGGAGCACCACAGGAAGCCTTCTCAGGGGAGGTGACATCTGACCTGAGATCTGGAGGACGAATAGGAGGTGACCAGGGGGAGTGGAGGGAGAAAAGCTTCCCTTGCATAGGGGAAGACCGAGCATGCTATGTTTGAAGAACTGAAAGACAGTCCTTCCTGCTAGATCTGAGAGGGGGAGTTGTGGAAGGCAGTGAGCGATGAGGCTGGACAGTGGGACCCAGCGCATGAATGACTTGCGCTCATGGCACTAGGAGTTGGGAGAGGGGAGGGGCATGGTTAGATTGGTGGCTTAGCTAGATCTCTTAGTAGAAGATGGACTGGAGGGGCAGGAGGCTGAAGGTGGGAGCTGTTGCAGTAGGCGATGGGTGATGGGGCAGGATCAGGGCAATGGCTGTAGCACGGGAGGAAGGAGCTGCTACTTAGAAGGAAGAATTGATAGGACCTGCTGACCCATCAGATGGAGGGCTGATAAGAAAGCAAGGACTCTGCTGAGGTTACATAGTAACCATATGGCTTGTTTAGCCACAAGCATTGGCCAAACATGACCCACTATCTGTTTTGTAAGTAAAGTTTTATTGGAACACGACTTTGTTCATTTATGTATTTTCTGTGGCTGGTTTTGCACTATAATTATAGTTGAGTAGACAGAAACTGTATGGCCCTTAAAGCCTAAAATATTTATTACCTAACCCTTTATGGATAGGTTTGCAGACCCCTGAGCCAAACAGTTGCTCATTTCAGTAAATTAAAAAAATCAGTTAAAATAGTATTGTGACTTAGGCATCATTTTCCATCCATCCGTCCATCCATTCAGCTTCTGTTTCCTGGCCCTTCTTCGATGGTGCTTGACTTGCCCGCCTGTGTCCACAGAACTGGTTTGTGAGTTTGGTCTGGTTGCCGTGGACAGCAGTCTCAGAGACACGATGTCTGGACATCAGGACACAAAGACTGTAGTGGAAGCCGCAGCACATCTGGATGCTTCTGTGCTGGCCCAGATGTGGGGCCTGCCTGAGCCAAGCTGGCCTGGAGTTGGGCTGGTCAGGCCGATGGGTCTTCTGGGGTAATCACATTTTCACGTAGCTTTCTCAGACATGGTGTCATTCACTCCAAGGGCAGTCCCTCGAGCTCTGCATTACTACTCCTCCATTATGCAGATCAAGAAACCAAGACCTTGGGAAGTAAGGAGCTCAAGGCCAAGGGAAGAAGCAGGCAGACCTCTTCTGGGTCGGAGCTGAAGAGCCAGTAGGGGGGACTTGTGGTCTCAATTCCTTCTCCCCTGAAGAACCTAGGGTGCCAGGCAGGAGTGTCTCCTGGGCCAGAGCCCCCCAAATCTCCCAGCCTTCTGGCACCTCTGCTGCTTTCGTCCCAACCAGGGGTTACAGATGTGAGCTGGACAGTGTGGGAATGCAGCTTCACAGCAGTAATTAGTTTATTCCTGAGGTCAGCAGTATAAATAGTAGAAAAATGTATTTCCTGTTCCAAGCCAAATAAGCAAGTGGCAGCCAGTTGGCCGGGTGCCATTGATGGGATTTCAGCCATGCGTGTGCCTCGCCTTTGGCCACGAGTTTGGGCGGGAGAGCAGAGGAGGAATGTTCTCCACAGGCCCAGTCCTGCCCTGACTGGTGACTTACTGGGATGCTTCCCACAGCCTGACATCCACCCAGGTATTTTAGGTTCCTGCTGTGATTATGGAGACCAACAAAGGTGGGCGGACATAACACGTGGGTACCGCCGGGTCTGGCTTTTACCATCAGTGATCGTTCCATGTGCCTGGCATGTGGTTGATGATCAAGAGGTGTTGTTGAATGGGCAGATGAATGGGATGGTGCCCAGCCTTCGAGTGGGAGGGAACTGGATGTGGGAGCAAAGGCCACATCAGTGGATGAGGAGTCATGACAATTGTCTCCTTCCCGGAGTTCGTTGATGAAATTGGAAATCAGAGTCCTGGGCCGCAGCATTTGGTGCTGAGATAACCAGATGGTTGACTCCACCTATGGAAAATGCTCACTGTGCGAAAGGATTTCTTTTTTTAGGTGTTTGGATGCTTTTCCTGTAATATGTATGTCTATATCCTCTCCACTTTTTGTTCATTGACGTGTTTACTTATTCATTGTTTTGCAGAGGGTGGTGGTGGTCAAGAAAGGTAAGGAGGGTAAGGAAGCAGATGCCTCATGCCTTTGCTGATGTCAGGCCCCTGCCCCTGCCCCTCTGACCACGCTCACTTCTCCTGGCAGCGTCTTCCTCACCTTTCAAGCTGTAGCTTAGAGGTCACTTTTACCAGAAGGCTCCTTGACTGTCCAGACTGGTCCCTTTGGCTGTGCCTCCAAGCCCCCTGTGCGGCCTCTGACAGAACCTCCATCAGCACGGTAGAGCCCTGCTTGGGTCCTGGAAGGGAGGGCCTGGTTCTGGTTCTCCACTGTGCCCCTGGAGTGAGGTCTGACTTAGGGTGGGAGCTCAGTGAATAGCTGTTTCATAAATGAATGAATGGATGAAGGACAGATCTCACTTTCCCAGCGCAGAGCTTCCATCCCTTCTTACAACCCTTTCTAATGAAATCAAGGCCACTATTCTTTCAGGACAGGGATAGACTGTTTTCTTTATTCTGAATATGGCTCACCAAGCTTTTTTCTGGAGCTCATCCACCCCCTCCAGGACCAGAGATCCCTTCTTTTTTTTCTTTTTACAGCTGTACCTGTGGGGTATGGAAGTTCCCAGGCTAGCAGGCGAGTCAGAGCTGTAGCTGCCGGTCTGTGCCACAGCCATGGTAACACCAGATCCAAGCTGCATCTGAGACCTACACCACAGCTTGCTGCAATGCCAGATCCTTAACGCACTGAACGAGGCCAGGATTGAACCTGCATGCATTGTCATGGAGACTACCGTCAGGTCCTTAACCTGCTGAGCCATAATGTGAACAGAGGAGACCCCTTCTTAGTGCTCCTCCTCCTTCACATTTTTCACCCAGTGAACTAAAAGCACAGAGAGAGTGAGCAATGCACCTAGGCTGAAGCCCTGAAGATGGTTCTCGATTGTGAGAGTTCAGGGAGCCCTGGCAGAGGAGTGGGCCGGCCCTCTAAACCCTGCTCCCAGGACCACTCCCCTTCCAGGGACTCTTGGATGTGGTGATGTGGTCCCTTGCCTGCCTAGGCTCTTGCTGCCACCGACTCCCTGGGGTCCCACTTCCTGCTTGTGAGCAGAGCTCGACACCCACAGCTCAAGCCAAGATGTGACTCAGGCCTAAGCAAAGATGTTCTGAAAAGCATGTGGGACCCACTAGGCCCATGGGTGAGAGATCTTCCCCTGGCTCATTCATCTACCATGTGCACAGGATGCAACTCCTCCTGTCTCAGCCAGGCGGCCTCTCTTTCTCAGTCTCTTCTAGAATTCCACCTGGATGGAACCCACAGTGCTTTCCTACTGTCTACCTCATGGCCCTTAGACAGCAGTCCCTTCTAGAATCTTCTAGAATCTTCTCCCTGACCTCTACCTAGCATTCTGTCCTGGGCCTGAGAACCCACAAACTTTCATTCCAGTATCTTTGGGCTTCCCCATACTGGTTCGGCGGAGGTTCCCTGTAGTGCCCACGTGTGGGATCCCCAGCGAGCTCCCTGAGACTGTCCAAATGAGGCGAACACCAGTCTGCTTCCTCCTTTTCCTTTATTCGTAAGATACATGGTTCTCTTTGCATCTTCGTACGTCCGTGGTGACTGAAATAGAGAGTCACGGAGACCATCCTGGATATGGTCTCCCTGCTGTCACCTTCCCACCGCTGTCTGCTTTAGGTCCACATGATGCCGAGGAATTGACATCTTGTAAATTACGACTGGGCCTGGATGGAGGCAAAAGCAAACAGGGAGCACAGGCAGTGCTGGCCGAAGCCCCCACCCCCGCCCGAGGCCTGTCCAGTCTGAAAATGATGGCTTTGCTAAGGAAGCAGAGCCAGACTCGGGGGGTAGTGGGGAGTGGTCAGCTCTCAAGTCCTCCTTTCCCACCTCTATCTCCCAGGTGGCAGCAGCAGCAGCAGCAGCAGCAGCAGCAAACCCAGGGTGTGTGGCCCTGAGCCAGGCAGGGGCCCTGGCCAGGTGCGCTTGTCTGCTGGCTTTGGGCATCCCGGAGCCAGGATTGCACTGTGTCTGTCTCACTCTCTTGTCAACTGCAGCAACACACACATCTCCCCAGCCTCCCAGCCCCCAGACTCCTCCCTGTGCCAGGGTGCCCCCCGCTACCAGAACTGGGCAGAAGCGCTGAGCTGAGCCTGTGGCCAGGGGGCGGCACAGACGCGGTCCCCGCTGTCTGGCATCTCCTGATCCGAGAGGAATTCGCCTGGAGAACAGGGCTCGGGCAGCTGGCGTGCTATGTTCTTAGCTGTAACCGAGACGCAGCTGGTTGGCACGGGTTGGGGCCTTCCTATTGGGCCTCTGTGTTTGGAAGCTCCAAATCCTCGGCTCTCCTTGAACAACGAGGAATTCAGGATGCTGATCCCACCGAGGATGAAAAGGCCACGGGCTCCTAGACAAGCCTCCCCTGAGCCCCCCGCTGCTCCGCCAAGGGGAGTTTGGCGGAAACTGTCATTGGACCTGGAGACACAGTGGCTGGGGGGGTAGGGGTGGGGAGTGGATCTCCAGTCGGTGCAGCCAGCACTACCTGGGGGTGGATTTGGGAGAGGGGCCGAGGCAGGAGGGGCAGTGGTTCCAAAGCGCCAGCTCCTGGCCAGGCGGCCCTTGGGGATGTTAGTTCCTCACGATCTCCTTTAGTCCAGACACCTCCTTTGGAAGTAAGTTTTACTACTGTTCTTCCTGCTGAGGAACCCGAGGCCGGGAGGGGCTGTGGCTCCCCAAAGGCCCTCGAGTGGTAGAGGCCCCTCTCTCCGCAAAGATTTCCTCTGACACAGATTTGTTATGAATCCCACCCTCCCCCTCACCACCTCCCCGGGATCTCAGGATTGTGACAAATTGAAAATCCTATTAGTGTTAAATTAATGGGCTTTTCTTGTGGGGCAGCGGGCTGGAACGGCGGCAGAGGGCTGAGCGCATTCATGGGCAGAGGGTGTGGGCAGAGAGCCGTGGTGGGCCTGCCTGGCCAGCACTGCCCTCCCTTCCTTTATTAACCAGCTCATCTCTCCGGCTGGGCGGCCTTTCATCTGGGAAGGGGCGAGGGCTCTTTGAACCTCGGAATTAAATTCTGCTGGGGCCTGGGACAAAGGATGGAGCCAAGAGGCCACCACCCCCTCCTCCTCTGCCTTGACCTGGAAACATCTGAAGGCTTTGGGGCCAGGGGTGGCCGTCTCAGGTCTGTGACCCCGAGGGCAGGGGGCATGTGCCCAGCAGGGATGGAGGGGAGCTTTGTGCTTTTCCAGGCTGGGGTCCAGGGGGCTGAGCAGGCCAGTCCTGGGGGACCGTGGCTGCCAGGAACTGGCACCGGGGGGCTCTGGAGGCCTCTCTCTCCCAACCACCAACACTGCTTCTGCAGACCTGCAGGTGGGTCCTAGTCTTCATTCGCAAGTGAGAGCCCACTGCAGCTGGGCACTGTAGGGTCTGGGGTGCAGACACCTCCTGTCCTGTGGAGCTGGCATTCCTGGGAGTTGGGATAGAAGGTCCATAGATCAACAATCAGGAGTTCTCATTGTGGCTCCACAGGTTACGAACCCAACTCACATCCATGAGGATGCAGGTTTGATCCCTGGACTCTCTCAGTGGGTTAAGGATCTGGCATTGCTGTGAGCTGTGGTGTAGGTCGCACGTGCGGCTCAGGCCTGGCATTGCTGTGGCTGTGGTATAGGCTGGCAGCTATAGCTCCAATGTGACCCCTATCCTGGGAACCTCCATATGCTGTGGGTGGCACCCTAAAGAGAAAAAAAAAAATCATACACAGCAGACCAGGCTGTGATAAGTGCTACAGAGACAAAGCAGGTTAAGGAGAAAACTCAAGATGAGGGTGTCAGGAAAGGCCCCTCTGAGGATGTGACACTTGCGTTGAGGCCTGAGTGGAGGGAGAGTGGGAGCCATGTGGATGTGAGGGGCGGACAGGAGTAGATTCTGGGCACAGGGAAGAACCAGGGCATAGCTTTGAGCCCAGAGCACAGCTGGGAAGTTTGAGGAGGAGCATGGAGGCCAAGGAGGCTGGATGAAGGGGCCAAGGGGAAGAGAGGGAGGAGGAAGAAGAGAGGAGATGATGAGGGTCTTACTCACATCTGAGGGATCCGGGCAGAAGGAGTGTTCTGAACTCCCCTTGTCATAGTTTTGGAAACAGTGCCAGGGCGAAGGAGGGACGCGCTCAGGGTTATGCAGCCAGGTGATGGCAAGATGGGGCCCAGAAACGGGTCTCATGCTGCTACTCCACAGCCAAAATTGAATAACAATAAAAAGCTATAACAAAGTCCGATTTATTGAACGCATGCTGCACGCTGGACTCTTTGCTAAGCCGCGTTTGTGTACATTGGCTCGTCTATTGTATATTTCACATCGATTGTCCTCAGGGGAGTCGGGATACAGCCGTTCTATGGACGCTGAGGCTGAGGACCAGAGAAGTGGAGGGACTTGTCGAGGTCAGCTGGGTGGATCATGCCCAGCCTTCCTGATTTCAGAGCACCTCGTATGTCACTCTGAGCCCCTGGAATTTTCCTGCTAGACGGCGATTCAGGGCCTGTGGGAAGCCGTAGTCCAGCCCCGCTGTAGCACAGGCTTCCTGTGGCTGAGTCTATCTGCTCATCCCTTGACTAGGCCAGGAGCACCTGGAGCGCGGGGGGTGAGTTCTTCTCCTCCCCAACCCTGGTCCCCAGTGCCAGCCCCTTTGCTGGAGGTTGGAAGAAAGTGCTGGGGCACGGACGTGATCGGCGCCTCTCAGCACCTGGCATTTGCACTCCGACCCCTGACCTCCCTTGCACACCGCTGCTGGCTGGTGCTTCCTGCCTGGTCTGTGGAGGTTGAGAAGCAGGGAGGGGTGAGAGGGCCAGGGCACGGCTCGGCTCCATCTCTGGGACGCTCAGCGCCTAGTCTGGGGCCTGGCACAGACTGGGTGCCCAGCGTTGGTTCAGACAAAGGAGTCACAGGAATTCTTGGGAGGGGATCAGGTACAGTTGAGACAGGAGAGACGGAGGGGGGCACACCTTGAGAGAAGAGAGAGAGGGACTCCCGGCGGACCTGAGACTCACACCGAGAGGGAGGGAGTGCAGAGGACATCCCAGGGCTGGTAGAGGCAGATGGGGTGGACGGACCCAGAGACCAGGGAGCCGGGGAGACGGAGGAGGCAGACACGAGCCCGTTGTGGCCTCCCTGGAGCCAGCGAGCCGGGTTTTTCTGTCAGAGCTACATGGGCAGGAAGTGGGGCAGGGAGAAAGAACACGGGGGAACAGGGCTCATGCGGGGGCGGGGGGGGGGTGAGGTGTATGGGGAGAGGGGAGAGGGTAGTGTAGCTGGGGGGGCTGCAGTGGGATTTTACACCCCTATGTCTCATCTCCCCAGGTTGTGAGGGTTGCCAATGGGAAGTTACCTATAGATCTAGCACCAGGCTGAACGTAGGGTGATGGTGACATGGTCAGGGTCACAGACGGCCTAGGGACCATTCCAATGTTTTGTCTGCCATGTGCCTCGATGGACGTTATGGCCACTAGAGTCAAGGGAACTGTGTCACTGTTGCCTGATGCTCCTGTCCTGCCTCTCCTCTCTATCCCTGCTGTTACTGCTCCGGTTCCAAACTCCCCATGTCTCATCTGGGCCCTTAAAAGTGTCCCCAGCTATTCCCACATCCCAGCAGCTTCCCTCAAGCCAATCTCTACACTGCAGCCAGAAGGATCTTCCAAAAGCATAGTTTGACCATGTCACCTCCCTGCCTAAAACCTTCAGTGACTCCCTAGTACCCACAGGTCCTGTGTGGCTCAGCCTGCCTACCCCTCTAGCCCCAATTTACCTCCCCCCATCTCAAGTCTTTGCTCCAGCCACACTGAATTGCAGTTCCACTTTGTCCCAGCATGTCATTGTCATTCCTTCTACAGAAAGTCCTTTTTGTACCTTGTCCAGTGGGGAACTTCTAGCTGAACTTCAAGACAGGGTTCTAATATCCCTCTCTCCAGGAAGGTTTCTCCCCCGGCTCCATTCCCAAGGGTCTCCTTAGACCGCCCCCCTATCCCCAGTCACCTGCCTGCCCCCAGTGTGGCACTGAGTGGTCTGATCACTGGGGCACTTGCTCCTTCCTTTTTACTTTTTGTTTTTTAATTTTCTAGGTTTTATTTTTTCTATTATAGTTGATTTACCTTGCTCCTTCCTTTTCAGATGCTCAGACCAGAGGGCAGGGCCACGTGTTATTTACTTGTGTATCTGCACAGCCTAGTACAAAGTCTGGTGTAAACTGCACTCTTAGGAGATGCTTGAATGAATGATGATCGGTGGCAGTGGGCTACGGGAGTCTGGCAGGGACTGCTGGGCTGGGGAAGTGGGATCTGAGAGCTCCCATGCCGGGCATCAGGATGGGATGAGACAGGAACTCAGCCTGCCCCTGGGGAGGTTATTTTGGTCACGGCAAGTAAACCCCTTTGGAAAATGTGACCAGCTTTTGATCTCCGTGTCTTCACTCCTGACGCCCTCCTTTTAGCGTGTAACGAAGGCAGCAGCCTCCGTTAATAAAGAATAATTATGGGGTTGGATTAGGGAGATTATCGGGAACAGGTGGAGCCCCTCGCCCCACCCGTTCTGCCGGCGGGCAGCGGCAAGGATGAGCTCACAGTTTCCCCCTCTCTGGGGAGGATGTGCCACGCGGTGCCTCCCAGCCACGGCTGCTAATCCTCAGGGGAGGGGAGGGAATTGGCCTGCCAGTTACTTCCCAACAAATCCCAGGTGAGAGTCCAGGGGATCAGCAGGAAAGGGTCTCCCCAACACAGCAGGAGCCCTGACACTCCTTCCGCTCCCTCCAAGAAAGCAGGAAGACAGAGGGCGAGGGCACGTTGCAGGGGAAGACCCTGCCCAGGGGGCAGGACATGCGGGTCCTTGTCTTGGCTCAGTCCCTGGCACAGGCCCATTGCTCCTATTTCAGCCTCAGCTTCCTCATCTGTATGACAAGGTAGTTCGATGGTCCCAGTCTTTCCCAAGCTGGGCTCTGTAGAAATCAACCCCAGTCTTTAAATATATAAAAACTTGGGGAATAGAAGTCCCTTCTTGAAGGTGAACTTGGAAAGGAGAAACTATGGCAAAAGGACTAAGGACTGATGGAGAATTGAATCCATTTGTCTTTAAGTCTAAGACTAAAGCTAGGATGGGGGTCATGATTAGGGAACAGAATGAAACATGAAGAAAGGAATGAAATAGTGTAGAAACTATATAACTGACAAATAGTGGAGGAGAAAGGGGGAAAGAAAGTGATGTAAACATACAGATTTCCTCATCTTTTATAGCCAGAGGACAAATGATATAATTTATTTATTTGTGTTTTGGCTGAACCCAAAGCATATGGAAGGTCCCAGGCCAGGAATCGTGTCCGAGCCACAGCTGCCAGATTCTTAACCACTGCGCCAGGCTGGGGATCAAACCTGTGCCTCTGTCACAACCCGAGCCACTGTAGTCAAGTCCTTAACTCATTGTGCCACTGAAGGAACTCCTCAAAAGATATAATTTATTTATTTATTTTTGTCTGTTTAGGGCTGCAGCCGCAGCATAAGGAAATTCCCAAGCTAGGGGTCAAATTGGAGCTGCAGCTACAGGCCTATGCCACAGCCACAGCAACACCAGATCCAAGTGGCATCTGCCACCTATACCACAGCTCACGGCAACGCCGGATTCTTAACCCACTGAGTGAGGCCAGGAATTGAACTGGTGTCCTCATGGATACTAGTTGGGTTCATTACTGTTGAGCCGCAATAGGAACTCCAAAAGGTATAATTTAAATATGAAAAATAAAGTAACAGACATAATCATATTGTAGATCTGAAGGTAAATATTAAGATATATAGAATAATAACTCGGGACCATGGAGGGGAAAAAGGGAGGAAGAAATAAACTAATTGTATCATTACTTCTAGTAACAGTTCCCAATTCAACACAACAAGAAAATAACAAAAGATAAATTTTACTACTCTCTTTCTTAAACATCTCTGGAATCAAAAAGAAAATCAAAACAGATCACAGAAATCCAGAGAACTAAGAAACAGCAATCCATCTAAGAACTACAAAGTACTGCTAAGGCGGAGTTCAGAGGAAAGTTTGTAAAGTTCTCTAAATACTTTCATTAATAAATAATAAATATTAAGTATTTATAAATTAAGTATTCCAGAAGTTAGAAGCATGGTAATAACATAAACCTAAAGATGTCACAAGAAAAATTTATAAAGATAAAAGTGGATATTAATGAATTAGAAATCAGAAAAATACTAGAACTAATAAAGTTTTTTTTCTTTTTTTTTTTGGCTGTGCCCATGACATCTGGAAGTTCCTGGGCCATGGATCAAACCCAGGTCATAGCAGTGACCCAAGCCACAGCAGTGACAACTCTGGATCCTTAACCTGCCAGACTACCAGGAAACTCCCAATAAAAATTATTTTTAAAAATCCAAGTTAAATTAGGTAAGATGTTAGGTAATCTCATCCCCAAAAAAGGGGAAATCAAACATTCATTTAAAAAAAAGAAAAAAAGGGAAATCAAACATTCATAGAAAAAATTGTTATGGGGACATAACCCCAGTTTCAGAGGAAATCAAAATAATATGTAAATATATTTGAGAAGTTAGATGAAATGGATGATTTTAAAAGAAAATGTAGCATGAAAATTTACTAGAAGTAATCTGGGTACTAAAATCTAAACAGATTAATAACTGTAGAAAAAATAGTTACTCCTAAAAAATGACTAGGCCCAAATTATTTCACAAAGGAATTCTATCAAACATTTAAAGGACTATTTAAGTAATTTAATTTGCTTAAATTGGTCTAGGGTCAATTTCCCTCATATATAAAGAGCTCCTGCAAATCAATACTAAAGGGCTGTCAACTCAATAGAAAAACAGATGAAGCATATGAGCAGACCACTCACAGAGAAGGAAAACAATGATTATGAAAATATGATCAACCCTACTCAAAATAAGAAGAGCACATATTAAAACTACAGTGTGATGTCACTTTTCACCCATCAGATAAAAATTATGAAATTAGTGAGTTCCCCTTGTTGCTCAGCAGGTTAAGAACCCAACTAGTATCCATGAGGATGAGGGTTCCATCCCTGGCCTCACTCAGTGGGTTAAGGATCTGGCATTGCTGCAAGCTGTGGTGCAAGTTGCAGATATGGCATGGATCTGGCATAGCTATGGCTGTGGTATAGGCTGGCAGCTGCAGCTCTAATTTGACTCCTACTCAGGGAGCTTCCATATGCTGCAGGTATGGTGCTAATAAGAAAAAAAAATTATGAAATTAGGTAAGTCATTGGGTTAGTGAGTGCATAGGGAAGAAGGAACACAAAATGCTGGTAGAAATGCAAATTGTGACAACCTTTATGGAAAGAAGCTTGGCAAACTCTTTGCCTTTGACCCAAGAGTAGCAAGAGATGGCAAACAGCTCAAGTCTATTAAGAGGAGAAGGGTTATAGATATTCTACTCCTGTGGAATATTATACAGCCATCAATAGGAAAGGAGGCAACTCCTAATGTTCCAAGACAAACAATTGCCGAGATACATTGTTAGCTGGAAAAAAAAAAAAAAAGATATACTGTTCCCTGTTTAAAAAAAATGTGTATATGTATTTACTAGTGTGTGCCTGGAATAAACCTGGGTACAAACAGTGACAGGTAGTAGGAGAGGCTTGCTTTGGAGTAATGAACTGGATGGCTGGAGACAGCAGCTAGAGCTGAACTGACTTTCCAATGTCAGCCTTTTTGGACCTTTTGAATTTTGAACCATGTGCATGTAGTACCTTTCAAAAACTGGAAAAATTAAGAAATTCAAAAATGAGTATGAATTAGCTGGATAAGAAGAGAGTATGGGAATAAACTTTGCCAAACTGTCTGAATTTACTAGTATCAGAGACATAAAAATTTAAAGATTTTTGGCTATTATTGTTTTGGCAAAAGTGAAAGCGATTCTTAATTTTTAAAGCAAAGTGCAGACTTTACTCCAAGACCAGTAGGAGCCCTGAGTGGGCTGTGAACAGGGGAGTGGGGGTTGAGTTACAGGGCCGGATGCTGGAGGCAAGGAAGCCAGGAGGAGGCTGTGTGGTCATCAAGGCAAGACTTAGGCACTGGACCAAAGGCAGGGGCAGTGAGTGGGGAGGAGGTGATTGAAAAGATTTTGGAGGTGGACTTGATAGCCATAGAACTGAGTGGATAAGAGGGCTGGGGAGGGGCAGCTGGCCAGGGGAGGCCCAGGTTTCTCCTATGGGTGCCCTGGTGTTGGTTGAGGTTGGCCAGCAGGTCTGAGACCACATGTTTTCTTCAAAGGCAGGCCACTGCCTCTCCTGTAGCTAGACAGCGTTTCCAGTGCACCAAGATGCCTTTGCACCATCCATTGTTCACTCAAGCTATCCTTGTGATGAATGAAGGTGGTGCTGGGGCGGATGGTGCTGGGTACCGGTATCCCATTGCTCTGATGAGCAAACTGAGGCTCACAGAGGGTAAGTGACTTGCTGGAGTCTCTCTAGCACATCTCAGCCAGACTCACCCAGGGTACCTCTCAGTCTGCTCTAACCCCCTCGCCCTTTTTGTCCCCCTTCTGTCCATGACAGTTTGGATTCGAGACTAGATCTGGGGTTCACCAGAGCCCAAAGCAGACACGTGTGTGTCACTATAAATTACCAGGGCCCCGGGGAGTTGCTTAGGATGCTGCCAAAGCTGGTAAAATTCTACTAGTGAAGCCTTGACCTGAACAGTCAGAAGTCTGGCTGGACTTGACTGGCTTCTCTGCTTGAGTCTCATAAGGCTGAAATCACGGTGTCAGCTGAGCTTAGCTTCTGCCTAGAGGCTCTTGAGAGAATCTATTTTCATGCTTGTTCAGGTTGTTGGCTGAATTCAGTTCCTTGCACCTATAGGACTAAGATGACAATTTTCTTGCTGGCTATTGGCGGGGGTCACTCTCGGCTCCTAGAGGCCACTCAGGTGTGGCCTCCTCTAACTTAGCAAGGAAGTTCGCATTCCTCTTATGCTTCAAATTGCCCTGACTTCTGCCTGGCAGCTGGAGAAACCTGGTTTTAAAAGGCTCGTGTGGAGTTCCTGCTGTGGTGCAGTGGGTTGAAAATCTGACCGCAGTGGCTCTGGAGGTTGCTGTGGAGGCACAGGTTCGATCCCCAGCCCAGCACAGTAGGTGAAAGGATCTGCAGCGGCTGCAGCTGTGGCTTGGATTCAGTCCCTGGCTAGGCACTCCCATGTGCCATGGGTATGGCCATTAAAAAAAAAAAAGGCTCCAGTGATTCAATTCGGCCACTTGGATAATCTCCCTTTGCCATATGATGGAACATAATCACGGGCGTGATAATCGCCTCATATTCTCAGGCTCTACCCCCACACAAAGGAGGTGGGTTATACAAAGGTTATTAGGGATCATTCTTAGAATTCTGTCTACCACTCCGATGCATACACCCACTCATTCTTGTGTAATAGGAATAAGGACACGTGTTCATTAAACATGTATTAGTTCCAGGCATTTCTCTGTGAGTAGTATCACTTGTTTCCATCAGCCTGCGGAGTAGCTACTCCCACTATTATTATCCTCAGTTTACCGATGAGAAACAGACTCATGGAAGTTAAAGAACTTGCCCGAGGAGACCCAGTTAGAAAGAGAAGGGGCCTGAATGTGAACCCAGGTCTGTCTGATTCTGAGGCCAGTGCTCTGGTCTGTCTCACACGCATGTGCACGGAGGACCATGGCCACATACCTGTGCATGCCTACACCTGTGCATCAAGCCACCTGCACCCACGTGCTCAGCCACACTCAGGAGAGTCCATGCACAGATACACACCTGCCTGGCTCCCTGGGGCCTGGAGTCATGAAGATGCACAGAGAGCCAGGCCGAGTGGCCACAGACAGAGATGAAAGGTGAGGTGAGGCTAACGCTCCCCGGGGATCCGGTTACCCGTGGCTGCCACTCCTCCACGGGGTGGTTAATTGCCCGGCACTGCCTCAGCCCGGTCAGCTCCCAAGGCCTCCTGCCCTCTTATTAAAAACATCCCTTGATGTCATCCCGCCAAGGGGATCAATGACAGCCGAGGGGAGGGGGCTCTCAGGGGACGAGGGTCTCTGTGGCCTCTCCCCAGTGCCACGTGGCTGCCTTGGTGTTCAGCTCCCTGGGAGCTGGCTGGGACTGGTGTTCCTGAAGACACTTCCTGCGGCTGGGTCCTACCTGGCTGTGCGTTGTGATCAGTGTGACCGGTCAGCTGGGCCAATGACCAAGGTTGGAGGAGGCCAGAGGACTCGAGCCTGTGCTTTGGGACCTTGAGAAGCTAAAGAGGAGGGTCTGGGGGTCCTCCTTTGTGCTCCAGTCTTCTCCTGGGGGTCCCAGCATTGGCTTCTCTTGGGTTTGAACCTGGACGAACCAAGTGACACTGATATTGACCTCGCAGAGCCTCTACCTTCTCATGTGCAGGATGGGGAGAAAAGGATCTTTTCTTTTTTTTTTTTTTTTTTTTTTTGTCTTTTTAGGGCTGCACCCATGGCATATGGAGGTTCCCAGGCTAGGGGTTGAATAGGAGCTACAGCTGTCAGCCTCTGCCACAGCCACAGCCATGCAGGATCCGAGCCACATCTGCAACCTACATCACAGCTCACGGCAATGCCAGATCCCTAACCCCCTGAGTGAGGCCAGGGATTGAACCCGCAACCTCATGGTTCCTAGTCAGATTCGATTCTGCTGTGCCACAATGGGAACTCCAAAAGGGATCTTTCAAAACTCCTTCTCCTCTTGGCTTGGGGACCCCAAACACTCCCATTTCCCTCCCACCTCTCTGGCTGTGCCTTTTCTGTCTTAAAAAAAATTTTTTTTTGGAGTTCCCTTCATGACTCAGGGGAAGGGAGTATCCAATCTGACTAGTATCCATGAGAACGCAGGTCCGATCCCTGGCCTCACTCAGTGGGTTAAGGATCTGGCGTTGCTGTGAGCTGTGGTGTAGGCCACAGATGCAGCTCAGATTCTGCATTGCTGTGGCTCTAGTGTAAGCCGGCAGCTGCAGCTCCGATTTGACCCCTCGCCCAGGAACTTCTATATGCGGCAAGTGCAGCCCTAAAAAGCAAATAAATAAATACATAAATAAATAAAAATTATTATTTTAAAAAATTTTATGGCCACACCCACA
Organism: Phacochoerus africanus; assembly: GCF_016906955.1. Lineage (NCBI taxonomy): Eukaryota > Metazoa > Chordata > Mammalia > Artiodactyla > Suidae > Phacochoerus > Phacochoerus africanus. Next base: position 79,791,035 of record NC_062551.1, read on the forward strand.
GCAGCATAGGAAGTTTCTTGGCCAGGGATTGAATCCAAGCTATAGCTGTTGACCTACGATGCAACTGCAGCTACGCCAGACCCTTTAACCCACTGTGCCAGGCTGGGGATTGAACTCGTGTCTCTGCAGCCACCAGAGCCACTGCAGGTGGATTCTTAACCCACCGCCCCAGGGTGGGAACTCCTGTGCCTTTTCTGTTTTCATACTCGCTTTTAGCCAGAACAGCTCTGAATGTGACCACCAGGGCTGAGGACCCAGCACCACCATTTATAGCCTAGCGACCCTGTTTGGTTTGACTGCTCAGTGTTGACAGAGGATCATGGCAGTTTTCGTATTTATGAGTTTAAGTGTTTTTCCTGGGCAGTTATTTTTATTTTGGAGATTTTCACAAATAGCCCTTGGGATAAAAAGGGATTTATTCTCTGGAGTGTTGCAAAACCAGTGTCCATCAAGCTTCCTCAATCTGCCTCTTTCTCCCTCTTCCCTGCATCTGTTTGCTAATTTCACGTGCCTGCCCCACACAATTTTGGAACTACTTTGGGGCGCATAGGCACACACAGAGACACACACACACACAGAGACACACACACACACATAGACACATACACACACAGACACATACACAGAGAACATCAGCATGCAGGGGATCCGGGTAGATTGGGGGTCTTCTTCAGTCGCATGTGGGTAAATGTTTATCAATAGGCTCTCTGGAAACAGAATGGCCTGATTTGACATTTGCCATCTTCTGTGGTGTAAATACTCCCACCCCAGTCAATCCCAAACTCCCAGCCTAAAGTTGCTGAATGTGGGATCAGGAGGAGTTGGACCAGCGGCTCCTGGGAGCGGCGTGGTGTCCAACGGGCTCAAGGACACTATGCCCTTATTATCACTGTCCCCTACTGTCTGACACAGCGGCCGCTCGTAGTTAGTGCTCAGTCTGCATCTGTGAGGAACACAACTCCCCAACCTAACCACTGCCTTCCCCACGCTTAGACTCAGACCTCGCCTCACCTGCTCACGATCATGGGGCTGCTTGAGCAGACACACCCCTGCATGTGTCTTGTGCCCAATGTGTGTGCTTAGAAGTCACCCGGAGCCCTGAGGTGTGGCCCTCATGGCTCTCCTCGTGGGTGTGGTTGCCGTTTCTCCCTCGCACGCACTCCCTCACGGGTACGTGTACACCTCTGCTCCCCCTTGACGGCACTCGTGCACACACAGGGGCACACTTTCAATCACAAACGTACAACCCCCCCCTCCCCAGTGTCCTGCTCAGCAGTGTGCGGGTCCTGGGGCGCGCGTATACACTGATACCCTTCTCTGAGCAGCCGGCCCCGGGGTGTGAACCCAGATGTTCTGCTCACAGAAGCAGTGATGGCTGAAATGCAGCCTTTCTCACTTTCCTGCATACACACCACGGCACACCCAGGGCTCACTCATCACCCCGCCCTTCCTCGTCCCCCCATGTCCCCTGCAGGCATGTCCCCCACCCCGCCATAACCAGGGAGGCTGGCCGGGCTGTGTTGGTGGGTGTGGTGTTTGGGAGTGAGAGAGGAATTCCAGGCGGGCCCCTTCTGCTCCCCTGGCCAACGTTAAGTGCCTTCAGACTGAAAAGAACCGTCCAGAGAGGCTTTTCCGGCTAGAGATTAATGTCACTGAAAAATGTGGGTCCCGAGCGATTAATGCAGCCTTCTTTGCCACACATTATGTGAGTGCACTAAAGCGAGAGGGGGCTCATTTTTGGCGTGTTTTTAACCTGCTTGGCTCGGAGTGAAAGAAGAAAAGAAGAGCCGGGGGCCCGGGAACCTGAGGGTGGTGGGGGGGTGGCTCGTGGGCAGAGAGAGCCCAGAGGCCACATAGGGTAAGGTGGGGTCAGGCAGATCCGGGGCCTTGGGGTCCCAGCCAAGTCACTGAGGGAAGATCATGGTGGTCCCACCGGTGGTCTCCCACCTCCTGGTGGCGTGACCGTGGAGGTGTGTGAAGGCTCCCGGCTGTGTGGCATGGCTGAGGGAACCACAGCCATGGCAGGTCTACCCAGCACAGTCAGGGGGCCCAGGATTCAAACACCAGCTCTTCAGGGTGACCTTGGCTGTGGGACTCCACCTCTCAGGGCCTCGTTGTCTCCATCAGCAAAATGGCAGTGATGCAGTGGCTTCCTTACAGGGCTGCAGGGAGGCTCCTCTGAGCTCAGGCACACAGTAAGTGTTTGATTACATAGTAGCCTATTGAAGGGACAGTGGTAGGCATGAATGGGCTGCCCCAATGCACACGCATGTGTGTTGTGTTGTGTGTGTGTGTGTGTGTTAGATAGACACTTTGAAAGCAGATGAACCTGGGCTCGAGTCCTGCTGTGTGATCTTGAGAAAATGATTTGCCTCCCTGAGCCTTGGTTTCTTCACCAGAAAGAGGGGGTGAGGGAGTTCCCGTTGTGGCTCAGCAATAACAAACTCAACTTCTCTCCATGAGGATGTGGGTTCAATCCCTGGCCCCCCTCAGTAGGTTAAGGATCTGGCTTTGCCATGAGCTGTTGGTGTAAGTCGCAGATGCTGGGATCTGGCTTTGCTGTGGCTGTGACGTAGGCTGGCAGCTGCAGCTCCCATTTGACCCCCTAGCCTTGGAACTTCCATATGCTGCAGGTGCAGCCCTAAGAAGAAAAAAATTTGAGATGGGGTTAAATAATATCCCCAGCACCAACCAGGGGCCCCAAAACATGGTAACAATATAAGTGGGCCAGTGAAGACTCTATGGTCATGACCTTCCTCCACTGCCTGGCAGATGTGCTTGGAGTCAAACTGGCTGAAACCCACCTTCTACCCTCTCACACTCTATCCCCTAGGGGTAGGTGAAGAGATGGGTGACTCGGGAGGAGCAAAGAGGGTGGGGGTGGGGAAAAGGCCCCAAAGCCTCCTTGCCAAGGCCCTGGCAGTGTGGGGAAGAGTCTCCCGTTCAGATGCCCCAGGAACCTCTGAGGGTGGGGCAGGGGAGACAAGCTAGGGTGAGGGTACTGCCAAGAACGTGCACCTCTATGCCAGGCACCAAGGTAGGTGCTTGGCATCCTGCCCTTGTCAGTTTCATCCTGAAACCCTGGAGGGTGGAGCGTATCCACTGGAAAAATGAAGGCGCAGAGGTGGGTAAGCAATCTGGCTCAAGTCATGCAGTCAGGAAATTGTCAAGAAACAGGTTCCTCTGGAGCAGATGGATCCTTGGCGGGGCAGGAATGGCCAGGATTCTGAGGACAACCAGGAACTCGCTGAAGAATGTGTTCTTCACAGATTTAAAACCACAAAGCGGATCATGTTATTTCTTGGCTTAAAACTCATCAGCAGCCTCAGCTGCTCTCTGGGTAGAGCCTGAGCTCCTGACCTGACAGCCGTGGAGTCTGGGCGCTGTCACCCCTCCAGGCCCAGGTGGCACAGTAATGGCTCTGGTGTCTGACTTCCAGCTGCGAGGCCTCTTCTCGGGCCAGGTTCCCTGCCCCCTCCCTGGACTTCGCCCGTCCGAGCCAAGCCCCAGGAGCCCCCACCTCCCCGTGTGGGCAAGACCAGGTGCTCAGGTTGAAGCTGTCATTGCCCTCGCAGCAGTTCTCACAACATAAAAGGGTAACTGAGTTGTTCAGTGCACCTGCTCTGCTTTTGCCTGGATTGACGGCGTCTACACAGTGTCTGGCCGGGTGGTGAGAGGATGGACAGGCAGAATGACCTCTGGGGGGTGACTGTGTCCCAAGGGCAGCTCAGGCCCCACAGATCTGGAGTTTCAGCTCCCCAGCAGGCTGGTGGACAGGATGCACGCTGATGGGTGGAGTCAGTGAGCATCTCAGGGTCACCCCTGCTGCCAGGAAGGGAAGACGATGGGCTTCCTGTAAGGTCTGCCTGCCTTATGCTGAAACTTCGAAAGGCTTTGGCTCAATTTCACACCAAGAATTATACAGTAAGTGCCACCAGGGAATGGAATTCAGGGATAAGGGCCTTCTCTGTATGTAATTCAATCCTCAGAACAGCCCCAAAGTGGGCACTATTGTTATCCCGATTTTTCAGAAGAGGAACTTGGGGCTCAGAGAGGCTCTTGCCCAAGCTGGGCCCAGAACCTGGACCTGCTTGTCCTGACTGAGCAGAGGGCGGTGAGCAGGGAACAGGGAGTTGGACTATTAGCTTCATTCCCCAGGACCAGAAAGATCGAACTTGATACAAAAAAATGGTTGCTTGCTGTGGTGGTTTTAAGGTACGCTCCTAAGTTCTTTGCTGTTCCATCCTGCAAGAGGCAGTTTAATTCTCCTCCCCTTGGTGTGGGCATGGGGTCTCCCCTCCAGTGACTAGAGTATGGCCGGAGTGTGTGACATTTAAGATTAGGACATACGAGCTATTGCAGCTTCCTCCTCCCTCTCTTCTGCATGACTCTCTCTGGAAGCAAAGCTGCCATGCTGTGAGAACACTCAAGCAGTCCTGTGGAGATGGAGCCCTGGCATCTGGCGAGGAACTGGAGCCTCCTGCCAACAGCCATGTGAAGGGGCTGCCTTGGAAGCAGATCTCTCGGTCCCAGTCAAGCCTTCAGATGATGCAAACTAGGCTACAACCAGTGAAAGACCCTGAGCCCAAACTCCTTAGCTAACCTGCTTGTAAATTTCTGACCCATGGAAACTGTGAGATAATAAGTGATTATTGATTTTTGTTTGTTTGTTTGTTTGTTTTTAGGGTCGTACTTGTGGCACATGGAAGTTCCCAGGCTAGGGGTCAAATCAGAGCTACAACTGCCAGCCTACACCACAGCCGCAGCAACACAGGATCTGAGCCGCATCATAGTTCATAGCAACACTGGATCCCTAACCCACTGAGCAAGGCCAGGGATTGAACACACATCCTCATGGATAGTAGTCAGGTTCTTAACCCACTGAACCACAATGGGTACTCCTGTCTTTGTGTTCATGTGCTTATTGTTTTGAGCTGCTAAGTTTTAGAATAATTTGTTCGGCAGCAATAGATAACTAATGCATTCATTTTGGTGGAAACGGCTCCAATGCCCAACAAGAGTAGATTAGGGTGTATTCACTGTGATGGAACTACAGAGCCATGAGAAGGAATGAACTATCTCTATAGGCAACAATGGGCGTGAATCTCGCAGATATGTTGAGTAAAAGAAGCCAGACCAGAGAGAGCACATGCTGTGCTACCCTGATTCATATAAAGTACGAGAGCAGGAACAGCTAATCTACGTGATGGAGGTAGGAGGATGGCTGCCCTGGCAGGGGTGGGGAGAGTGACCCGGAGAGGCTCTGTGGGTGGGTTTCCTGGGTGCTTCTTCGAAGTCCCCATCTGGGATGTAGTCAGATTGTGAATCCTCACTGAGCTGTACACGTATGACTTGTATACATTCATATATATTAGACCTCAGTAAAAAGTAAACCAGCCACAAAAACATGGTCCCAGCCTGAAAGAGAACAGTGCAGGATGACCTGGGCACATGAGGAATGACATCTGGCTATAGACGTGCATGGCTTTAGGGGCTACAGCCCAGAAACCTCCAAGAAGCTGGAGCACAAAGGCCAGCATTCAGGGCACAGGGTGGGGAGAAGGGGATTGGGGTACCGGTGTGGGGACCTCCCACTGCCCAGGGCTTTGGCCTGGAGTTTCACTTCCACAGCTCCTTGTGCTGATGGACAGGAAGGGACAAAGGACCCATCCTAGACCAGGGTTGGGGTCAGCTGAGGGGGCTGTTAGGGGGTGGCGGCCAGGGCAGGGGGGAGCCTGGCTTGGCTTTGTGCCTGATGGATTTGCCATAATCCCATCCCTTCCCTGTAGCTTGTCTAATCCTCACCCGTGGGGCTGAGCCTTTTCAGGATCTGAATTTGGCCTGAAAGGCTCCCAGAGGGACCTGCATTCCTGCCCACGGCATCCTGCTCCTAGGAGGGACCCCTCAGGACCTCCCCCCTCCCCAGAAGGCACTCCTCACCCTTGGATCAGAAAGACTCGGCAGCTTGCATAGGTTAAGGAAGAGTTAAAACGGCCACGTGGGGATCTGTAGTGTCTGGCTCACTCCTTTGAAGGAGACTAGGGTCTTTGCTCCCTGGGTCCTGGGTCTTGTTGTGCCATTAAGGACATGGGTGAAGGGATGCTGGAAAGAATGGAGACCTGCTTGGTGGTTTAATGGTTTCCAAGGCCCAACATGAACCTCCTCGGTAACCTAATCACTCACTCGATAAGCTCCAGCTACCTGGACCTTTATGGTCCTAAAACTCAGCAAGCTGACTCTGCCTCAGGGCCTTTGCACAGACTTTCCTTCTGCCTGGAATGTTCCTTGCATAGCTGCTCTTGCTTGTAACTCAGGTCTCAGCTCATATGTCACCTGGAGTGCTCCTGTGGCACAGTGGGTTGAGGATCCGGTGTTGTCATTGCAGTAGCTTGGGCTGCTGCTGAGGCATGGGTTTGATCCCTGGCCTGGGAACTTCCACAGGCAGTGAGTGTGGCCAAAAAACAAAACAAAACAAGACACCAAAAAAAATCCCCAAACCGTCATCTCCCCCAAGAGACCCCCCTAGAGGCCCATGGGTGTACCCAGTCCTATCACCCAGAATCGTGGTCTTATCTGTTGCTTTCCTCGTCTGTCTCCTGCTACTAGAATGTGAGACTCTTGAGAGCAGGGGCCGCCTCTGCAGCACTCCCAGCCATTTCGCTTTTCAGAATAATGCCTAGTGCATAGAAGGTTCTCTGTGCTTACATGCCAGGTGAGTGAAGGAGTGAAGGTGAAAGGGCAGAAATACTTGAGGGAGAGTGAGGGGAAAAAATATGGGGGGTGGGGTGGTGTGATTCTGCTCAATTTAAGTATCATAGCTATATCCCCCTTAACATTTAATTTTTTAAGGGCCGCACCCCCAGCATATGGAAGTTCCCAGGCTAGGGGTCAAATGGGAGCCGGAGCTGCCAGTCTAAACCACAGCCACAGCAATGCCAGATCTGAGCTGCATCTGCAACCTACACCCCAGCTCATGGCAATGCCGAATCCTTAACCCACTGAGTGTAGCCAGGGATAGAACCCACATCTTCATGGATCCTCGTTGGGTTCATTACTGCTGAGTAATGGGCGCTCCTCTCCCTTAACATTTAAAACTACCCCAGGAAATCAGTATTATTACCCCATTTTTATAGCTAAGGAGACGAGGGGTGTAAAGCTTAATAACTTGACCAGGGTCGTGTAACCCGTAAGTGTTTACCCCATCTGGTGATGATGGCTTCTTTGATCAAGGATAGGCATGCAGGAAAAGAATCCTCGCTGGCCTTGGATTTCATTGTTAGTCATACACTGAAATTCTTGGCACCTGAAATTTCACTCTTAGACATGCACTCCTTTTGCTTAAACATTGCCCTCTCAAGGACTCCTTTCTCTTTGCCTTTTCTCTTAGTATTGAGAGAATTTTGCACGAATGCATGATTTGCTTGGTGGTTAGAGAAGAAATGTCAGAGGCTGTTCTAAGCTGCCAATTTTCCAAGTGGGGATACTGAGGCCCAGAAAGCAGGATAGCTTCCTTAAAAGTCGCCTAATAGGTGCTCACAAAGTGTTTGTTGATTGAATCATCATAAATACATATATTCTAGAGAGAGGGAGCGTGGCTTGTTTGCTGAATCCCAGGTAATACTGCTTTGACTAGGGGCATAAGCATACCATGTCATGGTACCCTAAAGCATGTTCCTTTACATGACTGCAGGTAAACACGTTTATTAGTCCCCATTTTATAAGCAGGGCAGGTGAGGCCCAGAGAGGTAAAATTCTTGTCCAAGATCACACAGCAAGTTAAGAAGCAGTGTTGGGATTTGAATTTAGCTCTTGTATCACTTCTAGGGCATTTCCTGGAACTCTGGCAGAGGATCTGGCAGCTTTTCCCATGCCCCTCCACTGTGGTCTCTGGGCTGGACCAAGGGGACAGTGACCCAGGAGGCAGAGCTGGCCATGACATTGTCCAGTCACGGTGTGTGTGCATATATACATGAAGGAAAGGGCGGTGGCCTCACCCCTGATGCTCTGGACAAGATTCGTGATGGTTGCAGCTTGTGATTTGTGTGGGGCACAGGCTGTCCAAGGAGTGTCTGGGATTCCTGCCCACCCGACTGCCACCCACCTCCCAACCCTGTCCCGGGCAGGCAGGCAGATCCTATGCCAGGACTTGCCGGAGCGTCCGCATCAGGCGAGGCTGCAGGTACATTTCTCTTCCTTGGAATCCTCCTGTGTCACTCGGGGGGGCCAAGAACTGACTAATTCTATACAAATTGGCTAATATTCCAAAGAATGCCATTCTGTAAGAAAGCAAATATTTAAATACTCAAGGCTGGGCCGTCTCCACCCCCGCACCCTGGCCTTGCCACCTGCCAACCTCTGGCAGAGCCTCTGGGAGGCGTCTTGGGGCTGAACACCTGGCAGCTTCTCCCAGAGCTTTGCATTCTCTAGACTGGGGTGGGCTCTGTGGCAGATGAGCTTCCTGAAGCAAGACCCAAAGTGGGCAGGTGGATGACAAGGCAGGTGTTGTTCAGAAGGGCGGGGAGGCTTGGTAACACAGGATTGTGGAATAGGAGCCCAAGGCTGGGCACTTTGCTGTGTCACCTTGAGCCCCACATGTGAGCAGTTTCCCCAGCTGGCTGGGCTCCACCCCAGACCTCCCAGACAGAAGCTGAAGGACAGGCTCAGGAACCTGTGTTTTAACCAACCCGGCAGGGAGCATGATTACAGTTGGCACAGTGCCCTCTGCCTGTTCATGGGTCACCCCGGCAGAACTCAGGGGGCTTCTTTCACTTCTAGGTGGGGCAACAGACACACTTGCAGGGGGAATGGCATGAACAAGGCTGGCAACCCCAAGTGGCCTTTGGGAAAGTGGAGGGAACAGGCGCTGTCCGCCGGGGCTGGTGGGGAGGGAGGCGCAACAGGTGCAGATCCCTCACCCCATCTTCCTCTGGACTCAGGAAGTCCTCCTGCTGGTCTTGCTGCAGCCTGAGGGGCTGTCCTATCTCAGCCTCATTCTTGGGCCTTTCTGATTCCTTCCCTCTTTGACTCCAGGGCACCAACTCCCTCTCTCTGGTTTATAGCCAGACTGTCAGTCACACAGCCTTGCATTGTGCACTGCTTTATGCATTTCTCTTGTAACAGTGGCAATGCCCTGCATTCCCTCTGTTGAGTGCTGTGCCAGGCCCTGAGCTAGCCCCTTCTCTTGACGATCTTACCTTCTTTCCATCGGAGCCCCATGGGATGGGTTCTGTTGTTGTTGCCACCTGAGAGAAAGGGAAACTGAGGCACAGAGAGATTCTGCCGCTTTCCAGCAGGGAGGGTATGCAGAGCTAGGATTCGATTCCATGCCCTTGACGCATACCCATCCCCTCTACCACCTCTGATGAGTTCCTCGGGGGGGTGGGGTGGCTGCTCTTTCCTCTGTGCCCTCAGCACCCAGGACGAGGTGGGGCACACAGTGGCCCTGCCCAGTGCCAACCATATGGTTCTGTCACGTATATGAAGCAATTAGCCCCATACCACAGATAAGGAAACTGAGGCACAGGAAACCGAATGGCTTGTCCAAGGTCCTGGGATAAGCCAGCAGCAGAGGTGGTTATCTTCTGTTGTGTCCCCGCCCCAGAAGCCGATCTGGGGTCAAAGACTGGAGTATAAACTACCTAGGAGGTAACTTTTGGAAGTACAGGTAGACAAATTGGAAGTAAGTGAGGAAAAGACTGAAGCCGATAGAGGGTGTGTCAAAAAGCAGGTGGGCACAGTGGGACTCCCGGGGAGGTGTATCAGTGAGCTGCGGGGCTGGGGGGCCAGGGGTGAGGCTGTTTGTTCCCCCACTCCCGTCCCTTCCGGCCCAGCCTGTTCCTGTGGCTGGAGAGGCAGACCTGCAGCTGTTTGTATGAGAAATGCATGGGATGCTGGATGCTGGGGGAGCTCGGCTGGGCTGCTGACAGCATCTGCTGCAGGGGTTCCCGTTGTGGGGCAGCAGAAATGAATCCAACTAGTATCCGTGGGGATGCAGGTTCCACCCCTGGCCTCCGGTGTTGCCATGAGCTGTGGTGTAGGTCACAGATGTGGCTCGGATCCCGTGTTGCTGTGGCCGGGGCGTAGGCCAGCAGCTGTAGCTCTGATCAGACCCCTAGCCTGAGAATCTCCTTATGCTGAGGGTGTGGCCCTAAGAAACAAAATACATAAATAGATAGATAAATAAATAAATAGACAGATAAATAAATAAAAGAATCTGCTGCCAAAGTGCCTGTAACTTGACTTTCCAGAATCTATCTCCATCTCCTTGTCTGGGTGTCCGCACATGCATCCTTCCTCTATCCATCTATCGTCCTTCAAGCCCCTCTGGGTGCCAGGCACAGTCCCAGGCCCTGGGGAATCCAGAGTCACTCCCTCCCCCATCAAGGGGCTGCATTTCTGACAGTTGCTGTGAGGTGACCAGACAGAGTGGGATTGGGCAGGCTAACTCCAATGTCTGGCAGCACCCCCCCAACCATCCCACTCCAGCCACTCTGGGCTCGTGGCCTTCCAGCTTCTTGGAGGTTTCCAGAGATGGCTGGTGCCATAGTCATTTCAGGAAGCCCCTCAGAGGAAACAGCCACCATTCACATATTGGCTGCCTGTAACCCTCGGGCCCTTCCCTCCTGTCCCCATGCTGTTGGGGGCTCTGTGCCTGGCTCCCCCACTGGGCCAGCTGGTGGGGACATGGGTCTAGTCCAGGCTGAGGATACCCACTGGGTCTTTGCTGGGCTGCCTTTTCTTTTTTTTTTTTTGGCTGCTGCACCTGTGGCACATGGATGTTCCCAGGCCAGGGACCTAACCTGCACCACGGCAATGACAATGCCGGATCCTTAGCCCTCTGAGCCACCAGGGAACTCCCGGGCAGCTTTGAGAAGCTGAGCAGTACCTGGGGTGCTACTGGCACCAGGTTCCCTCTCCATTATCTCGGTGCCCAGAGAGGCCACGTGCTTGGACAGAGGCTGTCCTGTGCTCACATCCTGGAGAAGAAACAGGGACAGAAGGCCACCACTGTGCACCTGCTGGGTGACAGCTCTCTGTGGGGTGGGTCTCCCTGAACATTGTGTTGATGCTCAGAGGTGGGCATTCTCACTCGCATTGTATACTGGAGGCAACTGAGGCTCAGAGAGGGGAAGTGTCCAGCCCAAGGCCACACAGCTGGTGAACGTTAGTGCAGGAGTGAGCCCTGGTCCCCATGACTTGGGTCCCCTGGGACAGCTATTCTGGGCCCTGGCTTCACTGAGCATGTCCCTGCTCCCCCTTTATCACCACCGTCACCATCACCCAGGCACAGAGGTGCCGAGAAACTCCTTCCCACCCAGGGGCCCTCAGTTTTAGAGCCCGTGCCATGTGGACATGACGGAGGGTGCAGGGACACATGGAATGTCCAAAGGCCACCGACTGTCACCTGGTAGCTGGAGCACAGGTCGGGAAGAGGGCAGACTGGCATTCTGGTTTTGGCTTCGCTCCTCCCTTGCTCTGTGACCCTGGGTAAATATACCTCACCTTTCTGAGCTGTTTGGTTTCCTCATCAGCAGATGGGGAGAAATATACCTGCAAGGAGGACAAAAATGGGACAAAATATTCAAAGGGTCACATGCTTTGTGCCTGGCTCATAGATGCTCCACGAATAAGTGGAGAGGAATACAAACAGGAAACTCTATCCAATCCCTCGTGATAGAATATGATGGAAAATAATATGAGAAAAAGAATGTGTGTATATGTATGACTAGGTCTCTTTGCTAGACAGCAGAAATTGATGGAACATTGTAAAGGCACTACACTTTAAGAAAAAAAAATTTAAAGAAAAGAAAACAAAACAAAACAAAAAAACCAGACTCAAATTCTAAGCCAGCGATACTTAATAATTAAAGTGGTCTTGGAGTTCCCGTTGTGGCTCAGCCATAACGAACCCGGCTGGTATCCATGAGGATGTGGGTGGGATCCCAGGTCTTGCTCCGTGGGTTAAAGATCTGGTGTGGCCGTGAGCTCTGGTGTAGGTCGCAGACGCGGCTCGGATCTGGTGTTGCCGTGGCTGTGGCTGTGGCCTGGGCCGGCAGCTGTAGCTTCGATTTGACCCCTAGCCTGGGAACCTCCTTTTGCCGTGGGTGCGGCCCTAGAAAAGACAATAAATGAATACATAAAATAATTAAGTAAATACAATTAAAAAGTAGTCTCTTGCCCACCCAGAGAGAATTTTAGAGCCTGGCCTGGTGGCTTTCACACAGTTGGAGGCACAGATTTCTTTCTCTACATGAAATCACATCTCAGACTTCAATCTAGAAAGCAAGTAAGAGTGGCCTTGGTCCTAGAAAAATTTGGAGGCTGTTCTGTCTCTTAGAACACTTTTGAGGACCCCCAAGAACCGAAGAAGTGCAGTGAGAGGGCTCCTGGGGCCCCAGGCCTGGGCGTGGAGGGGAGCATGGAAAGGAGAGATTGGTTTGCGGGACCCTGGTCCCAGGCCTGACGCTGAGTGAGCCAGAGGGTGAGTGTGTATGTGTTTTGTGCACATCGGGCTGGGGCCGGGTGGCAAGGGGTGCAGTCTTGTCCCTCCCTGCCCATTGCAGTCCTTCCCTCCCCCTCCCATGGGCTGTCTTTTCTCAGGCAGCTTCCTGCTGTCCCCCCAGGGCTGGGGGCGCCCTCTGGGGTCATCTCTGGCTTTTGTAAGGATGATTTAGAAAAGGCCAGATGGTTGTGGGGAGTGACGCGTGGCTCAGGCCCCAGTCTCTGCCAGACAGAAAGCCCTATCCCCTCCCTCTGGCTCCTCCCTCTGCTTCGGCCCCCTGGAGCTCCGACCCCCCGAGTTCCCCAACCCATCACCCGTTGGCAAGGCCCCGAGGGGGATGGGAGCTGCCTGATTGCACAGCACCTCAGGGCCAAGGCTGAGTTTGGGGTCAAAATGTTGGGTCTGTGTTGGCAAAGGGAGGCTGGCGGTGGGAGTCCCGCCCTAACTTGGCCCCAAGTCTTGTGATTTCTGGGGCCCCTAATGATGTGGGGCCTCCTGAGGTCACCACGAAGCTCTTTGCACAGGGCCAGGGAGGTGAGCCCTCTATCCATGCTGGTTGCTGTGACTACCGCCTTTGTGGCTGCGATGATCACCGGCTATGGGCCAGACCCTTCGCATGTTACCTGCGTGTTTCACCCAGACGCTGAGCGGTAGGATTGCAGATGGGGAAGCTGAGGCTGAGAGGTGCCATGCTCAAGGTCACACCTCCAGGACGGGGTTGGGCTGGGTTTGAACCCACCTCTGTCTGCCACACCCCACTGGCATCTGTGAACCCCCTCCCACCTCAAGAGAGCCTGGGGAGGAAAGGCCCACCCTGGTGGGCAGCCCAGGGCCTCCTGGATGCGCCTCTTCCCCCAGGGTCCGCCAGGCTTTCCAGCCCCCATGATGGATGGGTCTGGGGATGTTTTCTTCCAGGCAATCGTCAAGGCCAAGGCTCTGCTAGGGTCTTCGCTGGCTTTTGTTCCCCCTCCCCCACCACTTTCCCTAGGGGGCCATGCTCGGATTGCCAGGGCCTGCCTGCCCCCTCCTCCCTCATAGCTTACATTCCTCTAGAATCTTCTCCCCCAGGCTGGCGGGCGGGTCAGCGCCTCCCTGTGCACAGCTCGCCCCGGCCGCTCTGCTCCCAGGTCTTGGCAGTGGGTCCCAGGGCTCCACTGGCTCCTTTGGTCCTCTCCAGCCTCTGTCTGGCTCTCCTGGTCCATCCAGGGGCCTCCCCCAGCTTCCTGCCCCTCAGGTGCCCATGCAGGACTTTGCCCTGACAGGACAATGCTTAACCCAGTGGAATAGAGGCCCAAAGCTTGAGTCAAAGCATGCAGAGAAAACACGAGAGGGCAAATGGAACATTCTTCAAGCCAGGCTGGGAAGGCTTCCGCCCAGCTAGTCTCTATGGAAGGCAGTCCTGGGCCTGGTCTGTTCCCACATAGGAACATCACCATTCCTCTAGCAGGCCTGTTTGGGCCTCAGTTTCCTCATCTGAAAAATGGGTGCACGAACATCTGCCTCAACAAGTCTTGAGGATTCAGTGAGAGTCTAAGCAGCCTGACATGGTGTCTGACACAGAGAGTGGAAAATTCTATTTTCTAGGTTATTGCATTATATAATCTAGATTGTGTATCTAGATTATGGATGAAACAGTGGGAGATTGCCAAGGGGAAAGTGATGCTGGGAAGGGCTTTCCAAGCAGACGGAATGGCTTTTTACAAAGGCGAAGAGCTGTGACACAGAGTAATGAAGAGGAAAACCATGGCTGAGCTGGAGGTGGCTTGCCTTGGCTCCCAAGAACTGCTGGTTAAATTCTCAGGAATTTGCAAACTGGGTGTTGGCATAGTCATCACTAACAATTATGCTAGAAACTTACAATTAAATAAATCGCATTGCAAAGAAAAGGAATACTCAAAGCTCATTTTCCCCTTAACCCTTTTGCTATTATCCCTTCTCTGAAGAATGAGCCTTTATTGACGTCTGTCTGGGTGGTGGGCATGTGGTGTAATGATGTGTTTCTTCCTGCCTCATCCCAGCCGCCAAGTTCAGGGTGTGTATCGGTAGCTTGAACTTGGAGACAGCATAAGTGTCTTTACACCATGGAAATGGGTCAATGCCACAAACCAGGGCCTCCCACCCAGAGCCTGTTGTGGGCATTTACCAGCATAGCACTGGCTAACGCTGACCAAGAGCTCCCTGTGTGCCGGGTGTACTGTTGTCAGCTGGACACACAGTGTGTCATCTCAGCCTCACTAACCACTCTGTGAAGTTCACACTAGTTATTCTCCCATTTTACAGTTGTGGAAACTGAGGCACAGAGTCAGGTCTTTTGCTCAGTCACATAACAGGCAGCAGAACCAGAAACATTCCTGGGGTAAGGGGTGTCTGGGGAGGGCTGGTTGGGGATATTCTAAATTCTGCCCTTTCCCTCGTCCTCTTCTCCCTACAAAGGAGGATGGACTTGACCTTGAAGAGATGGAGGCAGAAAGAGCCTCAAAGGGAGCCTGAAGGTTTCCCTCTGACCCAGCTCTGCCCCTGGCCTCTCAGCTGAGAGGCTGGAGGGCCGAGGATCCTGAGAGCTGGGGATGGCTCTGCTCGGCCCTGGCTATGGGACTGCCCTCTTAGTGTTGCCTGCCTGCCTGCGGTGGCCCTGCGCATCTCTTGGCCTCCATAGCTCAGATGGTGCCAGTCTGGGCTCCAGTGCAGGCCTGGGAGCCACCTCTGAGGCCAGCCTGCCACACCGTGTTTCGCAACCATCCCAAGCTGCAGCTTGGCTGGGTGGTGGCCAGTTTGTAAATACACGTGTTTTTGGCACCTTCTCCTCATGAGGCTGGGTAATTGCTTTGCACCAGGAGCTGACATGGCCCTAAAGAGGCTCTGCTGACTTGGCGCCCAGCCCAGCAGCTTGCAGGGTGGGACGAGTGCCCCTCTTCCTGGGGTCCTGGGGCATGGGGACTTGGAAGCCTCCAGCCCTTGGGGAGGCCCAATTGTGTGGAGGAGGCTTCCTATCCTGAGAGGTAATGGTAGGCATGGACGTGTAGGGTAGTGGGCTGGGAGTTCACTTGGACCAGGAGCTGTGTGGCCTGGGCAACTGACTTCACCTCTCTGAGCTTTAGCTTCCTATCTGTAAAAAAATGGGCACCTTACAGTTCTTTCTGTTGTTTCAGGGAGTAAGGAATGAAGGTCATCTGTGAGGTTCAGGAAGGAGATGCACCTAGAGAGCACTCTCCTTCCCATTTCACAGATGAGGAAACTGAGGCCCAGAGAGGGGGCGCTGTGGCCCAAGGTCATGTGGCCCCTTAGCCAGGGCTCTTCCCATGCTGGATTTCAGA
Source organism: Phacochoerus africanus (assembly GCF_016906955.1). Taxonomy (NCBI): domain Eukaryota; kingdom Metazoa; phylum Chordata; class Mammalia; order Artiodactyla; family Suidae; genus Phacochoerus; species Phacochoerus africanus. The sequence continues at coordinate 79,806,851 of NC_062551.1, forward strand.
CACCTTCACAATTGCAGAGCTGAAAAGTGTTTCAGAGGGGAAATAGTGGAAGGGGAGTTTTCCTTGTTTAAACTCAACAAGCATTTAGGACTTGCCGTTGTGGCTTAGCAGTAACAAACCCCACTAGTATCCATGAGGATGCAGGTTCGATCCCTGGCCTCACTCAGTGGGTTAAGGATCTGGCTTGGCTGTGAGCTATAGTGTAGGTCGAGGATGCAGCTCAGATCCCGTGTTGCTGTGGCTGCAGCACAGGCTGGCAGCTGCCTCTCCAATTCGCCACCTAACCTGGGAACTTCCAAATGGCACAGGTGAGGCCCTAAAAAAAAAAAAAAAAAAGTCAAAGAGCATTTAAACAAGCCCTCTCTAAGCTCATTAGTGGCTTTGCATCATCGTGAAAGCCAACTTAGAGCAAGGGCTCAGAGATGTTAAGAGACATTCCCCTGGTCACACAGTGGGGAAGGGCTAGCCCTGCAAGTGAAGGTGGTATAGCTCCAAATCAGGGTTCGAGAGACCTAGATTCTGGCCTTGCCGAGGGACTTGGGGTAGGTGACATCCCTTCTCTGGGCTGTGGTTTCCCTTGGAGCTGGCAGTGTGCCAGGCAGAGATGAGCAAGAAGTCCTGCTGGAAGGGGTGGTGGGAGAGAGCACGAGGGATTGGGAGGCCTGGTGAGGTCAGAGAGTGTGTCCCTTGACCCCGCCAGGCCAGTAGACACCATCACACGTGTATATGCTCAGCTTCCAGCAGCTCTGGGCTGGCCCTCCTGCTCACAGATGCACATGCTTGTGGTTGTACAGCTTGTGGTCGTATGGCTGCCTGCATGCACACATGTACGAACACACACAGCCATCAAGCAGTCATCCGTGCCGGTTCCACACGGACCCCTGCACAGACATGCTCATATAAATGACCACACCCGAATCTAGGCATACACATATCCTTCCCTGACCCCCTCAAAATAGTCTACCAGGTGACAGTTGATTGCCTCATTCTTCACTCCCTTATTCCTGAAAAGATTTCCAGAGAAATAGAACAAAAGGGAAAGGAGACATCAGAGAAGGTTGAGAAAGAGAAGAGCCTCCTGAGATATCTTTGTATCACAAACAAGTGCTCGATTTAGCCTTTGAGTTTCCTAGAAGACAAGGTGAAAAGGGATATTTGATTTTTTTTTTTATCCCACCCATTGTAGGATGGCTATGAGGACCAAGATGTAAGATATGAAAGCCCTTTGCAAATCATGAGAGCTCTGTTAAGATGTGGGTGAAACAATTACGAACAATGTCTGATTTCATGTCTATGACTCAGCCACAGGCCCTAACTCCACCTGCCAAACCTGAAGGCCTCTCCTGTCTCTGTTGTCATTCCTCACCCCATGACATAGGCTCAGGTGGTCCCAGGCCTCTGTTCAAGCTGTTTCCTCAGCCTGGAACACCTGGCTCACTGCTGCTTAGGAGTCTTGTCTCCTCCACAAACCCTTCTCTCGGCCTCCCCCTCTGCCCACCCATTGCACACCCCACTGGATTAAAACCAACCCTTCAGGGCAGGGGCTGGGGCTCCATTGATTTTGGTATCCCCAGTGCCCAGCACAGTCCCTGGCACAGAGTTGGTGCTTAGGAGGGGTTTGCTGAATGAATCCATACCCATCACGAGCCACACCCTGTCCTCTGATCGCCACCAGTTACCGTCAGGGCAGAGCACCTGGGGTTCCAGGCTTGCCCGCCCAGAAGGGTGGTTCCTGGCCCCAGATGTCTCCTACCTCCCTGAGCTGCCTTTGCAGGGGCTGGAGCCCTTAACTCTCTGGGGCTTTGGCTGAAGGAGGGTGGCCAGGCAAACTCAGGGCAGGGAGACGGCTCCTGAGCAGCCCCTCAGCTCAGTCTGAATTTGTTTTTTTTTTAATGGCCGCACCCAAGGCACATGGAAGTTCCCGGGCCAGGGACTGAATCTGAGCTGCACCTGTGACCTATGACAGACACTTTTAACCCAGGGCACCAGGCTGGGCATCAAACTCGTACCTCCATAGCAAGCCGAGCTGCTGCAGTTGGATTCCTAACCCACTGTGCCACAGTGGGAACTCCTCAGTCTGAATTCTTAAGCTGGGTTTTGATATCTGCTCTTGTCAGTGTCTCCCAGCAGCCTCCAGGGAAGGGGCTATTTCATCCCCATCGTACAGTTGTGTAAACTGAGGCTCCAAAGACAAGCCCTCTCCCACCGTTTCTAAGAGGCGGCCAGTGGCCTGGAGGGGCATGTCTGTCCTCTGAACACTCAGGCCTGCGGGCCAGTCAAGAGGTGGAGGAAAACAAGCGCAGGAGGGGGCTGGGTAGGCCCTGGAGGGGGGTGACCACTTGAGGAGGGGACACGAGTGAGCGTGCAGGCCCAGCTCACTCACATGACATGTGGTCACACCCACTCGCATGCTCACGTGTCCCTGGCCCACTGTCACCATGCTCAGGGCACCCTCGGGTCTCCCAGGCACACTGTACTCTCACACCCCTCCCCCATGCCCACACTCACGCCTTACACACCTGCGGATGCCCACGTCCATCCCTCCTCTCCTTTTCTCAAGGCACAGGACACACCCAGAGGCACTCCCATCCTCAGGCTGGCACACGCGTCCTCATCCACACCTGCGTTTCCTCCCACACACATTCGTGCACGCTCTGGTGGCCATGCCTTGAGTGACATGGGGAAACTCTTGTACAAACAGTCCTGAGGCTCACACACATGGCCGGTGTCTCCCCTCTTAGGTCACACATCCAGTGCCGCTCTCACTGAAGGCCACCCCCCACCACCCTGAAGGGCCTGGCGCACTTGGGCAACCAGGCAGGTCCCATCGCGTGGGCTCACCCCAGGGTGGGGATGTGGCCCTGGCCTGGGGGGCAGGGCTGGGCTGCAGCTGCGTGGGCCCAGCTGGGATGCCCACACCTGTGTTGATCTCCCTGGGACTGCTGCCAGCTTGGTGGCTGCTCCCTCTCCCCTCCAGCCTATTGGCGGGGGGGGGGAGGGGGGGTGCCAGGTGAGGATGCCACGCTCGCATTCCTGGAGTGTCGGAGAAGCCCAAGGACGGGCAAGGTGGGCAGGCCTGGGCCCAGCCTGTCTCGCTAATTTCTTCTTCTTTTTTTTGTCTTTTTAGGGCCCCACCCTCGGCATATGGAGGTTCCCAGACTAGGGGTCGAATTGAAGCTGTAGCTGCCAGCCTATGCCACAACTACAGAAACACGGGATCCGAGCTGCGTCTGTGACGTAAGCCACAGCTCACGGCAACACCAGATCCTTAACCCACTGAGTGAGGCCAGGCATTGAGCCCCAGTCCTCATGGATGCTAGTCGGGTTCGTTAACCACTGAGCCATGATGGGAACTCCCTGTCTCTCATTGCAAACCCCAGTTTCCCGGCTCTGTGATCTCGGCCGGCTGGTTCTGAATCTCAGCTTTCCCTTCTGTACAGTGGGTATGATGACCGTCCCTGCATGGTGGGGGTGTATGTAGGAGAACAAGACTCAGATGTTGTGAGATCCAGGGCTTGGCTTTCCTGCTGAACCCCTGACCTTGTCCTTTTCACCCCCAGCTGGACGCCTACTCCCTTACCTGCCCTCACCTGCTCTTTTTAAAAACAGCTCAATTGGGCTATACGTCGCATCCTATACAATTCACTTGTTTAGCATATACCCTGTAATGGTCTTTAGCGCCTTCGTGGGTCATGCATCACTATGGTCAGTTTTAGAGCGTTTTTCTCACCAAAGAGAGAAATCCCGGATCCGTCCCTCCCCTGGCACAGCCCCTCCCCCGCCCTGCCCAGTGCTTTGCAACGACAAATTGACTTTGTCTCTGTAGGTGTATCTATTCCGCACATCTTGCGTAAGTAGAGTTACACAAGCTGTGGTCTTACAGAACAGACGTCTTTCCCTGAGGATAATGTGTTCTGGTTTCTTACATGTTATGGCCTGCGTCACGGTTCCCTTCCTTTCTGCAGCTGTCAGATGCATAGTCCCCCTTTTGCTCATCATCTGTTGAGGGCCATCTGGGTTGCTTCCATGCTTTGGCTCTTGCGAACAGGGCGGCAAAGAACATTCATGCCTTATCTTCTTTCTACCTGATTCTGCCTGACTTGTTCCTTTTAGCCTCCGACCTCTCCACCCGAGGACCCAACATCAGAATGGGATTCTGGAGGCTGCTGGGAAAAGGTAGCCCGGCCTCAGGGAGTGGGGACCCACCCTGTCTCCCACCCCAGCGCCCCCCCACCCCAGGAAGCATTTGCATGATTTCCTCTCTTCCTTCTCCCCCCATCCACTTGATGGTGACCGCCAGAGGCAACATTGTGCCTAGACCTTTGTACACAGAATGTCCATGGATCCTAAAACCAACCAACCAACCAACCAACCACCCAGTGAAGTGGATAGTCTGTGCGTGCCCAGTTTACAGATTAGGAAACTGAGGCTCAGGGAGTTGAAGCGACTTTGCCAAGTCACACTACCGCTGGAGCAGGATTTGAACTTAGATCTGTCTGGTCCTTGGAAGAAACAGACAGGACCCACTCCTTCCGGCCTCACCTGCCACGTTGGGTCTGTGTTTTGCCCTAATGCCACATTGCTGATCTGACTCAATTTGATCCTATTTCTCTGAGTCCTGGAGTGTGCCAGGCCAGAGCTGAGGGCAGCTGTGGTGGCAGGACCTGGCTGAGATTTATGATGTGCCAACCCTGGCTGGGACCCCAGGATCCAGATCTGAACAAGACACTGTCCTGGGAAGCTGGAGGTCAAGGCGGGGAGGGGTGCAGACCAGGTCAGGCTTGGCACAGAGACCTGGCGAGGGGGAGAGAGGTGGAGGGAGAACCTGACCCTGGGGAGGCAAGAGTTTAAAGCAGACTTCCTGGGACTGCAGCACTGCAGCTGGCTCTGGACAGTTGCTAAGGGAGGGTGTTCCCAGTAGAGGGAATAGCATGAGCAGAGGCATGGAAAAGAGAAGGAACGTGGGGAGGGCCTTTGCCACCTGGAGTGGTTCTATGTTGGGAGCCCAGAGTGTGGTGGGAGATGCTGATGGATAAGCTTTAGAGATGGAGAGGGGCTTGACGGCCTCGAGTGCCAGACAAAGAAGCTTGGACCTTCGCCTGTGGGTGATGGGGAGACATTGAGGAGTCTGACAGGAGAGTGGCTCAAGCATTTGGCTCAGCCGGTTAATAGCTGACAAGCATCCATAACGTTGCAGTTTTCATCTCTGGCCTTACTCAGTGGGATAAGGATCTGGCATTGCCGTGGGCTGCAGTGTAGGTCACAGATATGGCTCAGATCTGGCGCGGCTGTGGCTGTGGCTGTGGCCGGCAGGTGCAGCTCCGATTCAACCCCTTGCCTGGGAACTTCCATATGCTGCAGGTGCAGCCCTAAAAAGAAAAAAAAAAAAAAAAAGAACAACTCATCATAGTGTCCATTTACACCTTCGCATTTTGCTGTATGTAAATTATAGTTCATAAAGAGAAGAGAAAATTTCCATGGCTGGGAAATGGTAAAAGACACGCAGCTCTGGGCTGAGGCTAAGGTGGGGGGTGGACTCAGCCCCCTTGGAGCAAGTCCCTCAGTACCCCCATAGCCCAGGAAGCCCCAGCGCTTCTGGAAAGGCCCGAAGCCAGGCCACCCTTCCCCATGCATCCCTCACATCCCTGCAGCCAGGGCCCGCCTGTCCCGCTCAGGCTGCCGCCTGCAGGAGGAACTCCAGGCAGCCCTCCTGCAAATCCCGAATTAATGAATCCTAGGCATCTGCTGCCTGTGAACAGCCTCTTCTTTGGGGTTTTGGTGAGAACGACGGGGATTAGGGCCTGGCAGGCGGGGTGCCTCCTCCCGGTGGGTTCAGTTTTCATCCCAAGGGAAATCTGAACTGGCTCCCCAACCCCCAGTCTCGTTTCCCATTTGCAACAACCCCTTGTTCTTACAAGAAGCATTATCTGTCTAATCCCTGCCCGCCCCCGGCTGGCTCCTGGGGGGCAGGAGTGAGCAGGGCCAGCACTGCCCTGCTCCCGGCTGCTGCCGACTGTGGGCGCCCAGGAGTGTCCCCGCCCCCAGTCTTCTGGCCAAGGGGGCTGGACCGAGGGGAGAGGGGGAAGGGTAGACCATGGATGGCCCCCTGTCCCAGGCCTGGCCAGCACCTTTCTGAACGCACAGGTGTAGACACACATGTACACACTCACTCTTGCACGTGGGCACACTTATTGAGGTTCTCGGAGTTGGCTGCCGTGAATAGAATGTCCCCCAACCCATACTCAGTTCCGAAGGGGTCAGCCGTACAAGGACTGATGACACCGGTGCACATGGATGGGCCGGTTGTCAAACCTTGCAGCGCTGGGGGTCTAATTTGACTTTGAACCCAAAGTCCATCACTCAGAGGGCCGTGTGACCTTGGCCAGTTTCTTTTTCTCTAAAATGGGTATCATGAGAATGTTTTCCCCCAGAGGAAGGGAGGTGTAAATGCAAAACAGAGTTCTGGGAGTAAATGCTCCTTAACTGGTAGTAGTTTCTTTGTATTAATTAAACCATTATGCCAGGCACAGGCTGGCCTCTCTGCACACCCAGCTATGCCCATGTCTCAAGCAGACCCCCTGTGGGTGCCCTCATATGTGGATGGCGGAAGCACACCAGCCCCTCAAGATCTAACGTTGAGCCACTGGGGAGGGTCCCATTACCTGGCTATGGTGTCTCCCAGGACCCCCTCTGAGCCTTTGCTGGCTGTGATCACCACTTTGGGAGGGTCCTTGACAGCCTGGGGAGAACGTGAATCTGGGTGTTGAGGAGGGTAGTAAGAAGGATGGGGGAGTTCTCTTGTGGCCCAGAGGATTAAGGGTCTGGCATTGTCACTCAGCGGCTTGGGTCACTGCTGTGGCACAGGTTCGTGGCCAAAAGAAAAACAGAAAGGTGAGGCAGCTGGTGGCAGGGGGAGGGGGAGGGACACAGGACCCCAGACGACCTCCACCAGCGCCGCCTTTTTGCCATAGGCCATTCCCATCTGGGCCCAGGGGTGATCGGACGGGACCCCTGGAGATAAGGCCAAAAGTCCAGGTGGCTCTGATCTCTGCATCTGGCCAGGGCGGCTGGGGTTGGCAGATGTGGGAGAAGATGCTGCGTTGGGCCTTGCGGGGACTTTGCTTCTGGACGTTCAGAAAGACAACATGAGGATTGTTCTCGCTGAAAGTTCACAGTCAGCCCTTTGCTGCTGCTGGTGCAGGGAGGCCCGTCCTGTGCTCTGGAAGGCCCTGGAAGGTCTCATACCCCCGCAGGAGTCTTGACTCCAGCCACAGGCTCTCATCTCTCATCCTCTTCTTCGGCTGCAGAGGCTGATGCCAGGGCTCAGAGCCGGGCTCATCCTGCTTCTGGGCTCAAGGTCAAGCCTGCCAGTCCGGGTGGAGAGATTCACGCTGGGTCAGGACTTTGGTCCCAGGGCTTCCTCCTCCCGCTGTGTGACCTCAGGCAAATCAAACCTCTCTGGGCTTCAGCGTCCTGTCACTCGATGGGTGGGTGGCACTCAATTGTGAGAGTCCCCTGTAACTTGGCTCAGTGAGGAAGGGTCCTCAGTTCCGGCTCTCTATTCCCTATCTGGGCCCCCTGCTCTGGGCCACGAAGCCCACATGTTGGGCCAGGAGTCTGGAGCCCTGGGTTCAGGCTCTGCCTCTTTGGGCCTCAGTTTCCTACCCATGCAAAGAGAAGGCTGGTCTCCCTTAGTCAGGGCGTGAGGGGCACCAGGGGTCAGAGTGTGCTGGAAGGGCGAGGAGGGAGGGCAAGCCTGGGTGGGGCAGCACAGGAGTGGCCCTCGCCTGCCCGGGGCTCACAAAAGGGCCATGTGTCCTCCCTGGGCCGTGCGGGGCGGGCCAGGCGTCCGCTCGAGGGATGGGGATTTGGCTTCAGAGTGAGGCTTTATTATGTTTCCTTTTTAATTACGATGGTCCTGGCTCCTACAAGGGCAGCTTTTGTTGGGGCAGCTTAGGAGAGGGAGGGAGGCAGGACTGGCCAGTCTGGGACAGGGATGGGGGGGCTCCATGGGGAGGGGGAGCACTCAGGCCCCCCCTCAGATCCCTGGGATGGGAGATGCAGGGGCATGGGGGAGAGGGCAGCTTTGGTCGGGGGAGGGAGGGCAGCAGAGTTTGAGCCAAGTGGATGCTTCTTCCTGCTCCATTTCTGTGCCAAGCTCCAGATTCTGACACGCGACCCTGCCGGGTGCTTGACAGTCCCCTCCATCGGGTGGTCCTTGGGACCTCAAGTTCAATGTCAACTCCCCTTAAACTGGCGCCACACTGGGTTCTCCATCTCAGTGAATTCATTCATTCAACAAATATTGAGCAACTACTATGTGGCAAATCCTACTCTAGGAGCTTGGGGGTACATCAATGAACAAACAGACCCTGATTTCCTGTCCTTCTGGAGCTGACCAGAAGAGCTCATCTGTCCTCGTGTTTGTCCTACCGTCTCTGGGAAGCTGGGATTTTGCTGCGAGCCTGCTTGGCACTCACAACAAAGTTTAGCACACGGTGGGCTCTTAGGAAATCTTTCCTTACTGAAGAAGGAGAGAACCATCTGGGGAGCATGAGCATCTGAGGGTTGGGGGTGGCGCTTGGACCTAGAGAAATGTATGGAAGGAGATGCGCAGGCTGCTAGCCCCAGGGGTAAGGGTGAGATGACAGACTGGCCTTCGTCCATCTTATATGACATTGGGTCACTTGTTCCCAAAGGCATCTGTTATTTTGTGTTTTGGAAAAGCAAATAGAAGTTCCCGCGGTGGCTCAGCGGTTAACAAACCTGACTAGCAACCATGAGGACATGGGTTCGATCCCCGGCCTTGCTCAGTGGGTTAAGGATCCGGTGTTGCTGTGAGCTATGGTAGAGGCTGCAGATGTGGCTCGGATCCCGTGTTGCCGTGGCTCTGGCATAGGCTGGTGGCTACAGCTCTGATTGGACCCCTAGCCTGGGAACCTCCATATAACATGGGTGCAGTCCTAGAAAGACAAAAAAAAGAAAAAGAAAAAAAGAAAAAGGGCACATAAGAGGGAGTTCCCATTGTGTTCCCATTGTGGCTCAGTGGTAATGAACCTGACTAGTATCCATGAAGATGTGGGTTCGATCCCTGGCCTCACTCAGTGGGTCGGGGAGCTGGCTTTGCCGTGAGCTGTGGTGTAGGTTGCAGACATGGCTCAGATCCCCACATTGCTGTGGCTATGGCTCCTATTTGACCCCTAGCCTGGGAACGTCCATATGCTGCAGGTGCAGCCCCCCCAAAAAGGGCAAAAAAGAGAATCTTAAAATAAAAAAGAAGTTAAATAAGCAACTATTTCAAAAAACAACAAATCCCAAGTAAAAAGATTTCACAGATTGCATTCATCTTTTTTCCCCTCCTAGAAAATAAAGCTTGTAAGGGGCAGACTCAGATGGCTGCCTCTAACTGTTTTCCAGATGTGTGACCTTGGGCTAGTCATTTAGCCTGCCCGCGTCAGCTTCTGTACCTGTAGCCCCACAGGGTCCTGTGAGGGTTGAAGGCAGTAATGCCTGTGGAGTCCCCAGTGCTATTACTGCCCTCAAGCTCCTGAAACAGTGTGACTGTGGCCCTTCAGCCCTTTAGCGTGGGACCTTCACAGCCCCCAGCCACCACTGACCCCAGAAGCTCTAGGGTCCCAACCCTATAATGCAGGGCTGGCCATGAGGCTGGTGTCTCCTGCTCACTCCCCAGGCCCCTGAGATATCACCTGGGGCTTCAACTACTTCCCATTGCCTTAGGGCTGGCGTCAGGGACTCCAGGGTTGTCCAGGCTCTTGGACCTTGGCCTCTTCAGTCCCTTCTGAATTGCAGGGGCCAGAAACTTCTGAGTCTCAGGGGAAAGTTGGGGGCGGGGGTGGGCAGGCTAGGTCCAGTTGTGGGCTTGTAACAGAAAACTCTTGCTCCTTGGAGGTCCCATCATGGCACAGCAGAAGCCGGTCCGACTTAAGAACCATAAGGTTGTGGGTTCGATCCCTGGCCTCGCTCAATGGGTTAAGGATCCAGCATTGCCATGAGCTTTGATGTATGTCGAAGGCGCAGCTCAGATCTGGCGTGGCTGTGACTGTTCTATAGGCCAGCAGCTATAGCTCCGATTAGACCCCTAGCCTGGGAACCTCCATAAAGAAAAGAAAAGAAAACTCTTACTCCTAGAGCCCTGGTTTTGGGGGGGGGGTGCAGTTCCTCTGGTCCCCACCCATTATCCTCACCTCTCGGGTCCAGGGTGGGGATCTGAATTCAAATCCTCAGAATCTTTCTCAGACCACCCTAAATAAAATAGCACCACCCCTTCTCCTGTCTCCCCGGTACCCAATGGGGGATGCTTATAGCACATGGGCTATAAGCATCGACTCTGGAACCTGACTGCCTGGGCCAGGGTCTGCTGACCATGGACTGTGGACTCTTTGAAGACAGGGACTGGTTCACTGCCATATCCCAGTCCCTGGATGGGCCCGAGGGCTCTCCCCATTTTACAGATGGGAAAACTGAGGTCCAGAGAGGGTAATTGACTCACCCAAGACCACACAGCAGTACCATGATGGCAAAAGACCTCTCAGATGTCTCTTCCCTCTGGAACCACCCCCATTTCCTCCATTACTGATAGTCAAGCACCCCCTTCCTATTCCTCCCCCGCCCCAGCCACCATTCCCATTGCCCCCATCCCCGCAGCCTCCAGAAAAGGCTGCATCCTCCAGAGGGAGGCTGTGATTTAAGTCACAGCCCGAGCGCTGACGTGTGAGGGGGGGAGCAGGTGGAGGCAGTGCGAGGGGGAAGTGATTCCCGCCCTGCCAGGCGCCCCATCTGGACAGGGAGGCTGCAACCTGATCCGTGGGCCGGAGAGCTGGGCTATTTCGGGGGTGGCACCGGAGGCCCAGGCACCCTGGCGGGGGGAAGGGGTGTCTCCTGCCCCTGCTGCTGACCTGGGTGGTAGGCCCTGGACCCTGGGCTGTTCCTGAGGGTTGGGGCAAGGGCTGGGGGTGGGGAACCTCCTTGTGGGGACTCGATGGGAAGCTTTGTCAGCAGGGCCCAGGGCGCACAGGAAGCCGTGCTTGCTCAAGCGGCTGGAGACACCAGGGCCACAAGCATGCCTAGAGGAGCCACATGCCTGGGTCCTGGTTCCAACTCTGCCACCATCTCGCTGTGTGACCTTGGGCAAGTCACTCTCTTCTCTGGGCCTCCGTTTCCTCATGCGTATCATTTGGAAACCTCAGGGCCTATCCAGGGCTGGCTTCCATCAAAGGGAGGAAACCTCATGCTCTCAGGTTCTGGGGACAAAAGTGACAAGACTCTAAGGCTAAAGGAGGAATTCTAATTTTCTAGGACTCAAGAGTAAAATGATCGATTCAAGGGCCCTCTGGGATTTAGGGCTGGATGATGAGGTGGCTGCGCTTTGCCAAGGGAGCTCCCCGAGTCCCTGCAATCACAGTATTGGGATGACTGCCATCCCTGGGGTGATCCAGAAGGCAAATTTGCCCCCCAGAGTGCAGGGCAAAGAGGATCCTGGGGCAATGGGAGACTAGGAGGGTCAGCAGAGGTCCCTGGAAGTCACAACCGGCACACGTGGGCCTGAGGGTTGCCTGTTCTGGTCCTGAGCCGATACCCTCGTCTGCCCTGGCTTTGCTGCCAGGACCTGCCGGCTGCTGTGCAGCTACTGTTTTCAGGCAATGCCTGTTAGAGGCCGAGAGTGGCAGCATGTGCCTGGGAGCCCCTGAGGACGGCCGGGCTCCTGCCCCTCCCTGGCAGCCTGCTGGGCAGGTGCTGGCTGCCTTCCTGACATGGCCTGGGCCCCGGAGAAATCTTCCTCGGGCACACGCTCTCACTGAGCCCTGTGGAGCCAGGGCTTCTGGGAAGACGGCGAGATAGAATCTAGCTCGTGCAAGGCCTGTGGTGGGGGTGGGTGGGAGAAACCCCGACCCCACCCACTTCCCGTACCCCAGACACATGGTGAAACCCTTCTGGAGCCCCTGCTTATTCATCTATGAAATGGGGATGGCGCTCCCGCGTTAAGTGAAGTAAACTGGACAGCGCTTCGCAGACCTGCTGTTCATGAGGGTCTGCAGGTTGGGGATGGGGGCAGCTCCAAGGGAGGGGGGGTGCCCAGGGGAGGTGTCAGCCTACTCCCGCCCCCCACTGTGGCCACCCTGGGGCTCAGGTCTCCCGTCTTGAGGCCCAGGACTTGGTTCAGAGCCCCCACAGCTGCCTTTCACTCTGTCCCAGAGTTTTTAAAAATGAAAACTCCCCAGTTACTGGTCAATGAAGAGCCGGGTCTGAGTCTAAGAAGGAGGCTGAATATGCAGTTCTAAGTTCAGAGGTGTGGGGAAGACAGAGTCAGGGGAAGAACTTGCCTTTGCTCAAGCGATGCTGAGACCCTTGGAAGTGGGAGGGGATGCAGGGATGGGTGAACTCCCAGGATGTCTCTGGACCACATTATTTCAGATGCGTGCATGTGTGTGAGGCGTTTATCTTAACTGAATCCATATCAATTTTATCCCATCATCTACCTCTAGTTTCTTTATATCTACTTTGCTCACAAGGAGTTTGATGCAGCCATAAGAAACAGTGCTAATGCAAAAGAATAATGTAAAAAAAATGCATAGATTTCTAGAGCGCATGTGAACTCTTGAAACGTCTAGCCTGGGCTTCCTGGCACTGTGGGAGATGCGTGAGCTGTGAGCAAGTCCATCCACCTTTCTGAGCCTCAGTGTCCTCATTTGGAAGTTGGGGAGCATAGCTCCTGCCTTGTGATGGTGATGCGGGGATTAGAGGATGTTGAGTCTGCAGGGGGCCTGGCTGGGCCCTGGGCACCTGGATGCTGCCCCCCGCTGAGGGCAAGGTCCGTGGAGATGCTTCTCGCCATTCCTGCTTGATTTGTGTTGGACATGAGCCATCCAGACAGGCTTCCTGGAAGAGGTGTGGCTTCTGAAGGAGTTCTAAGTTAGAGTCCAGATGGGAGCCTGTGGAAACAGGATCGGGAGGAGGAGCTGGGGGCAGTGGGCTCTCAGGGTGGGGGCACTGGGCAGCTCAGGGCAGGGCCCCCAGGATGAGAGGGAGGGAGGTGAGGTGGGGCCAGAGGGTCTGTACAAAACCAGGGAGCAGGATGGTGGGAAAGGAGAAGAGAAAGGGAACACACAATCTTAGAACCAGACACTGGGCGGCCCCCGCTTGTACAGACATGAAAACTGTGGCCCATGGGGAGGGGGGGACAGATATTCCTCCTGGTTACACACAGGGAAGAAGTGGACGGAGGTAGGTCTCTTCGCCATGGACAGTTTTAGCTTGTGAGTCAGGCTTCCTTACAAGGGAAATTGGAAATTTAAAAAGGCAATCAAATAAAGGTTTTTTTTTTCTTTTTCTTTTTTTGTCTTTTTAGGGCTGCACCTGCCGCATATGGAGATTCCCAGGCTAGGGGTTGAATTGAAGCTGTAGCTGCCGGCCTATGCCACAGCCACAGCAATGCTGGACCCCAGCCACATCTGTGGCCTACACCATAGCTCAGGGCAACACTGGATCCTTAACCCACTGAGCAAGCAGGTCGAACCTGCGTCCTCATGGATACCAGTCAGGATCGTTAACTGCTGAGCCACTGTGAGAACTCCCCGCAAATAGAGATTTTTTAAAAAGCCAATAATTTTTTTTTTGTCTTTTGTCTTTGTTGTTGTTGTTGTTGCTATTTCTTGGGCCACTCCCGCGGCATATGGAGGTTCCCAGGCCAGGGGTTGAATCGGAGCTATAGCCACCGGCCTACGCCAGAGCCACAGCAACGCGGGATCCGAGCTGCGTCTGCAACCTACACCACAGCTCACGGCAACGCCGGATCGTTAACCCACTGAGCAAGGGCAGGGACCGAACCCGCAACCTCATGGTTCCTAGTCGGATTCGTTAACCACTGCGCCACGACGGGAACTCCAGTAATTTTAAAAAGAGGGGTCTGTAACCCAGAGGGCCTGAGGAGGCAGGGCCAGGACTGGGGCAGAGCTGGAGGGGGTACCCTGGTTTGCATCTCTGTGCCCAGGATCCTTCTCCCAGGCTGGGGGGTCCTTCTCAGGGCATCACTGCCCAGCGGCCCCCTCCTCGGCCCTCGTGGAGTCTCCTCGGTCCTTAACCGGCTCACGGAGACCTGGCACCTGCTGCCTTTTCTGTTCTAATAAAAGGCGACGCTCCAGGGGGTGGACAGGGGGTGGGGGTGGCGTGTGGGGGGCTCTGGCTCATGGCCACTCTGGGCGACACATTCCTGGCTCCTGACTCACAGGAAAACGTCTTCGTGTCTCCTCGGCGCTTTGGGCCTCTGCAGCTGTGGTCGCATTCCTCCTCCCCCTGCCCCCGACTCCTCAGCCAGAGCCGCAGCTAATGGCATGGACCCATCCTGGGCTGTGGAGACTGAGGCCGAGGAGGGGTGAGCACAGGCTTCACAGCTGTGTTGAGGCGGAGCAAGGGGAGGGGGTGCCTTTACCATGTTGTGGGCCTGGTAGGCCTGGACTGGACCCCTGAGGGGGTCCCGCATCCAGTCCTGGTGCTCAGGGGGGCTTCTGGCTCAGAGCGGGATACAACCAGGGACCCAGTATGAGCCCGACCCCCAGAGCAAGGGAACTGAGTCTGGAGCTTGGCGCTGGCATCCATGATGCAGAGGAAAGAGCCGGGAGTGTTGGGGTCTGAGCGGCCAGGGCAACCTGCACAGGCCGAATCTTCTCTTTGGGGGTCGGGCTCATCCTCTGGCCAGGGCTGAGCTGAGGTCTCCAACTCCCAGGGCCTTTCGAGGGCTCACCAGCTAGGATTTGGGACTCGACTCCTGCACCGCGTGATGGTGGTGGGCCTGGGCCCCCCGGGCCGGGGTGGGCAGACCACGGCCCACCCGGCCTGTCACCTGTGTTTGTAAAAACCTGTCGCTGGCACTCACTCATGTCCATTCATTTACAGCTCCATGGTTAGAGTGTTTGCGACGCTGTCTGGACCTCAGCTCCTAAAATATTTTCTATCTGGCCCTTGGCAGGAAAAGCCTGCACTAATGGACGGATTTCAGGCCCACGGTCTTGGTCAACAGGGGAACGAGGGAGAGGCATTCACTTGGGGGAGGGGGTGAGATGGGAAGGGCGGATCTTCAAGGAGCTTCTTCTAGGGGACAGGTCACAGTCTCAAACTCAGAGGCTGCTCTACGGCCTCAGTTTCCCCGTGTGTAGGTGGAAGTCACTGTACCTGCCTTGAGGGGTTGTGCCGAGGCCCAGCAAGACGCTGAGTGAGGAAAGTCTCGTGCCCCGGGCCAGGCAGCCTGAGTCGGGTTATTTATGGGTTTCCGCCGGGAGGGGGGCTGCGGGCCGCGGGCTGTGTCTGACCTGAATTCTTATACTTACAGGAAATTAGAGCCCTTGGAAGCAGGTGCGCTGGTGATCCCAACGCTCGGGTGGCCGAGAGGCTGATGTGGCTGAGAGGCAACAGGGGGAGGAGGGGGGAAGGCAGGGGGGCTGGACGGGCCGAGGGCTGGCGGAGGGGCCAGTCCAGAGGGGACAGGGTTCCGGCCCTGCCTCCCTGCTGTCAGGGAGAGGGAAATAGAGCGCCCACCGCTCTGCTCTGGGCTCTCTCTGTGCTGTGCTTCTGTCTGCTCAGCTCATCCTCCCGGCCTGTCTGGGAGGCATAGGCTTATTATCCCCATCGTACAGATGGGGAGACTGAGGGTCTGGGAGGTTTCCTCACTTGCCCACAACACAGAACAGGCGTTAGGGGCAGGGGTTGAGCCCAGGGAGGGTGGTAGGTAATTCCAACTCTCGTGTCCTCTTAGCAACCCGGCCATTTTGGGGCAATGAGATCTTCAAAGAGATCCAGAATGTTCCCTGGGTTTCGGTGGTTTCTTGCAAAGGTGGTAGTGCGGGGTGTGGCATCCTGGAGGGCTGCTGTGGGGCAGAATCCGAGTATGTGGATGGTCTCTTTCAGGGGCTGGAGCAGGGCAGTGAGTGGCCGGTATCTTGGGGAGCTGTGTGGCTTTGCGGGTGCTGAGGGGGAGTCAGGGAGCACCGAGGGTCTGTAGTCAGAAGGGCAGGAGCGATGGAGTCTGTCCCGAGGCCAGGGGGCTGGAGGTGCCCAGGTTGCCCACCTGTCAGAGGTGAGAATGAGAGGGCAGGTGTGAGGGACTGCCTGGTGTGCATAAGGCTGTCTCTGACTCGTAGGAGTGAAAATGCGTGCGCAACAGAGTGAGTGTGAGAGATGGGGCTTGTGAATGTTTGGTCAAACCTCCGGGTGTTTGCAGGGGCAGGTGCCGGCTCGGAGAAGTGAAAAACAAATTCAGCTTTGGGGACCTTCTTTAAGAAACAGAATACAAAATGACCAATCCTGAAGAGTCTTCAAAGTGAGAAAAGAAATGACACAAATGATACCATTTTGTAAAGCTGACAAATACCACAAATATTACCAAATCTAGAAAAATATTATTGTATTTGTGTTAATGAACGTCCTGGCCTACTGCAGTTCTGCTGATTTCCATGTTTTTGGCTTTGACCGCCACGTGAAAGAACACCTTGCTAGGCTCTTTCAGGGACTTGGCAGAAGCCCGCAGCGTAAGCCTTGGGATGTGCCATTTGTGTGGGCAGCCGGTGTGTATGTGTGTGCATAAGGATGTGACCAAAAGAGTGAGAGATGGAGAGCGAGGCTTTTAGAGCAAACTCCTTGAATGTTTGTTGACTGAATAAAAGAGAGCATCACACATGTGTAACTGTGTGTGCAGGACACGTGTATTTAAGCATGTGCATACACACATCTGAATGCAGGTGTGTGTCGTGGTGTCTGAGGGGACGAAGTGTGTGTGTGAGATTCCTTGGGTGTTTTCTCTTGGGCATTCTGGTTTGGGGGACCCCCTTCCTGCCTGTACCTCCACTCCACCCCATCCCCCTCCCCGGGGGCAGATGGGCACACACACTGTGGCCGTCCATCCAGGCCTTTCAGGGACAGACTTGGTGCGTGGAATACACAGCTCCTTCCCTGCCCCGCCTCCTTCCCTCTTGCTGATGATGCGATGTTGGAAATTCAACCCCCAGAGAAGCTCAGTGTCCTGGGGAGAGGCTGGCATGGGCCTTCTGTGTGCCTGTGCGTATGTGTGTGAGAGGAAAAGCGGTGTCCGCACCCCGCAGAGCATGCTGTTCGTATCCTTTCTTGTACAAATGGAGAGGCTGGGGCTCAGGGGTAGAGAAGGGAGGTGTCTGATCCAATTAGTGGGACCAGGTTGGGATCAGGACTCGGATCTCCCTGGCAGGGGTTCTGATTCAGCGCGCAATTGTTGAGCACTTGCTGTTGGTCAGGCACTGGCTCAGGTGAAAGGGTCAGGGGTGGGCACCGAGTGAGGTGAAGGGGTGGAGGCTGGATAGATAGAACTATCTCCAACCTGGAGGTGCTTCTAGAAAAGCAGTGGAATATGTGAGAGCCCCCTGGGAAAGGGGAGGTGTGGTGTGTTGGGGGACATCGATGAGAAGCAGATGGGGCCACATCACGGGGAGCCAAGCAAAGGAGTGTGTGTGCTCTTGAGAGGGGCCTGGAGGAGGTAGAGGCCTTGGGGCTGGTCCGTTGGGACAGGTGCAGAGCTGTGCTTCAGAAGAACTGGCTTCTGTGGGTGGTGGAGGGGTGGCTCACCAAGGAGGCTTGTGACCCATCTGGGCAGGAGCAGTGGGTCTGATGGGGTGGGGAGACAGGGTTCCCAGGTAGAGGTGACGCCAGCTCTGGCCTGTCTCACTGCTGCCCCCTCATCCCCATCAGCTTTCTCCTAACAAACAGGTCTTAACCCAGCCATATCCAAGAGAGGCTCTGCAATTGAGCTTGGAAGAAGAGAAGCAATGTTCGGCTGGGCATGGCCTCAGGGAGCTTCCTTCCTGTGTCGTGGGCACCTCAAAGCAGGCCTGAAAGGGAGGCGAGGCTGGGCTGAGGTCAAGGACAAAGGCTCTGGAGAGTCAGGCTGGTGTCTATATTCAAATGCTGATCTAAGTGGTTATGATACTTAACTTCTCTGGACCCCAAGTTCCTCTTCAGTGGGAATGACCTTAGGAAATGTAGGAAGACTAAACGAACTCAAGCTCCAGTACCCAGTGGGGTAAGGCTCTGTGTGTGATAACTGTTCCTGTAACACAGGAGTCGCGTACAAGATGGAGAATTCCTTCTCACCTGAACAACCTCGGAAGGCTTCTGCAGAAGCCTGGCTTTGGGGGTGAGACCAGGCCTGGGAGCCCAGCTTGGTCGCTTGTCCTGTGTGCCCTGGGTGAGTCAGGGCCCCTCCCTGAGCTTCGGTTTCTCCCCTAGGAGGAAGGCCAGTGTGACAGCAAGATTCCACCAGTCCTGGCCTTCCGACCCAAGGCCTGTGCAAAGGCCCTTCTTTAACCCTCACCTCCGCCCCTGAGGAAGGGGCTGTGTCACAAATAGGAATGGAGGCTCGACACAGGAGGTGACTTGCCTGAACTCACTCAGTTTGGAAGGACAGAGCTTGGACTGACCTCAGAGGATCTTAACCATTAAACTATAGCACAGGGAACTATATCCACTCTCTTGTGATGGAACACGATGGAAGATCATGTGAGAAAAAAATGTACATATATGTAAGACTGGGTCACTTTGCTGTTCAGCAGAAATTGACAGAACATTGTAAATCAACTATCTTTTTCTTTGTTTTTTGCTTTTGGTTTTTTTTTTTTTTTTTTTGCTTTTTTAGGGCTGCACAGGCCGCACATGGAAGTTCCCAGGTGAGGGGTCAAATCGGAGCTGCAGCTGCCGGCCTATGCCATAGCCACAGCAACTCCGGATCCGAGCCGCATCTGCTCCCCTGCTCCTCTGCTCGTGACCTACACCACAGCTCTCGGCAACGCCAGATCCTTAACCCACTGAACAAGCCCAAGGATCGAATCTGCATCCTCATGGATGCTAGTTGGGTTCATAACCCACTGAGCCACCATGGGAACTCCCAGTAAATAAACTATACTTTAATAAAAAAAATTAAAAACAAACAAACAGAAACCTAACCTGTCCCCACACCTACTTGCTATGAGGAAGCAGCAGCAGAGGCGATGAGGTGGGGTCTTACTGAAGGGACAGGATTTCTATAGCGAGCAGAGGCAAAACCTGGCAGAGGGCAGGGCCGAGCAAAAGCAGGGAGGCCACAGGGTCTTCTGCCCTCCTGAGATTTTTATCTTCTGCATTGGGGGGCACTTGGAGCCCTTTACTTACCCCACTGGGGAGCAGAGCTCCATGCGGTCAGGGGGTCTTAGGGAGGCCCGTACTTTGGGCCAAGGCTGAGGAGGAATCTCCCGCTGTGGTAGTCAGGCTCCCCATCTACTTGCAGAAGGGGAAGCCCAGGGCCTGAGAGCTGCTCTTCCCTCCCCGACTGACACCCCCGGGCTCCTTGCTCTCCCTGCTGATCGTGTCCAGCCAATGGGAGGGCAGGGGCAGGTGCTGGCTCCACTCTGCTGAGTCCTCTGTCTGGGGGCAGTGACTGCTCCCTCCCTGTGCCCTTGGGGAGGGGGGTGGCAGCAGCTCCCCACTGTTGCCAGACGCTGGGTGCAGCCGCATCCCTTTGTCTGTTTCCCTGAACCTCACCCGCACCTCTGAGAATCCTTTTCTGTTCTCCTACGGGCAGAAGTCTCTTTCCTGTTGGGACCCTGATGTGTCCCCCCCAGCTCTGCCCAGCTGCCCTTCCCTTCACCTCTCTTCTGACTCGGGCTCCTGCCCTCCTCTGAGCTGGGCTGAGGCATGTCATTTTCAAGTTCCTGGTGGGGCTGGAGCTCGTGGGTGGAGAGCCCCGAGTCATTTCAACAAACACCAAACTCAACAACCTCAATGTCAAATCAATAAGATCTGACAGGAGGGCAGCTGTCGCCCCAGGAGCTTTGGAGCGGCCTTTGCTCCTGTCCCACTGGTCTGGTCTGGCCACGCTGTCAGCTTGCCCATGCTCTGGTGTTTGCAATGCTCAGGTCCCCACCCTGCGCCTTGGCCACACTGAGAGGCTAACGAACATCCCCCTGCATCCCCTGCACACACATAGCAGGAGGGGAAGCCTGGGCCTTCGGTAGCTTCTCCCAGGGGTGCTTTCTCAGGGTCGGGAAATTCTTCTCACATCCAACCACCCCCTCTCCTGCTTTGTGTCAATTTCTCCTGGTTCAGTCCTTTCACAGGCTTCCTCTTAGCCAATCCCAGCTGCCCCAACCCCTGTTAAGGGACAAAAACATGCCTCTGCTGTGGAAAGTCTGCAGGGGGCAAGGACAGAGGCAGGGGAATCAGCCAGGATACTCCAAAATAGTCCAGGCAGGAGAGGGTGGTGGCAGGGACAAGGGTGGTAGCTGTGCATGTGGCGAGAACCAGCGGGATTCCGGGAATCTTCCCATTTCAGCAACCAGACCCCACTCGGAAACACCACGCTGTGCTTTGGTCAAATAAAGGCCATCAAATTCAGGTTCTGAATATTTGCCTTGGGCCCCTGAGAGGCGGTCCATCCGTTACTGCCTTCGAATAGGTGGACCAACAAAAGCCAGAGAGCTGCATCCTTTGGTGCATATTTTCTGATTTTTTAAAAAAATCTGCAGATCGTGTGTTAAATGGCCCGGTCCCCTTAGTGCTGCCAGGTCCTTAGTGTTACAGGTCACCGTGCGAGACTTTTCTTCCCCATCCCATTTCCTCTCATAAAAATACCTGCTGCTTGTTTCCCTTCTTCCTTGCTGGGTCTTGAGAGGCTGGACGGTGCTTGGCATAGAGTCAGTAATAACTGAACACCAACCCCATCTCGGGCACACATCGCGTCACTGAAACTTCCGCCCACCCTGAGAGGTGGCACTGTCCTTGGCACCACGTTTTCTGAGAAGACACAGAGGCACAGAGGCTTGAAGACCTGGGGTCAGGGTCACAGCGCTGGGTGGTGGCAGCGCTGGGATTTGAACCCAGGCCTGCCTGACTTCCAGTCCTGCCCCTGCCCCCGCACTCTCCCTCCACCCCCCTTCCTGCATCCCCTTCCCGCCTGGTCCCTTCCCTCCAAGTAGGGTTGAGCCAGATAGAGACTGGGGTTCCAAAGACCTTCTTCCTTCTTGCTCCAGAGATAAATATTTGTTTCTCCCAGTGTAAATACCCCTCCGTGTTTAATGAGGCAATCCCAGGGCCATTTCCTGGCACAGCTCCGCGCCTGGACGTTTTTCACTCAGGGAGGACTGGGCTTAGCGGGAGAGCTGCTAATGAGGAACTGGGGACCTCTCAGCAATGCCTGCCATTCACAGATGAGGAAACTACTGCTCAGAGAGGGAAACTGACCTGTCCAAGGCCACACAGCCAGAACCCAAACCTGCACAGCTCAGCTTTCATCTCCAGGCTATGCCATCTCGGCGTGGTAGCTCCCTCTGCTTCTGGACACTTCCCCAGCACTCCAGCGGTGGCACCTTGAGCTGTGATGGGTGGGCGGGTAAGCCTGATACTGCCCCGGCTCTCCTTTGGCATCTCCAGTGGATAAGGCGTTCAAGGCCCCCTGGGCATGGACCCCCTCCTGCCATTCCCACTTAAATTGATACTTTCATAAATTATGCTTTTATGTTATTACACGTGGAGCTATAAAAGCAGAGAGTGTGCAGTGGGGCTGAGGTAAGGCGGCCGAGACTTTGCAATTTCCTGGCCTGGCCTGGCTCTGTTCCGTGCCGTGAATTTTTCATTAACGTGCACAGGTGACGCTATGGGGGCAGACGCAGGCCAGGTACGCTCCTGGGGTGGCATGGCCCCCTCCTGGCACTCACTGGGCGGGGACTGGTGATGGTGGTGGGTTGGGGGGGAGGTCACACCAACAAGGGGTAGACCTAACCTCACCCTGGGGCTCGAGAGCAGCTCTAGATTCAAGTGATGAGAAGCATGCTGCATCCATGTGGAAGGAAACCCGGGGCCAAGCACCTGGCTCGTGCCAGACCAGGCCCGGCGTTGGACACGCATTACCTCATTTCACCCTCCGCAAGCTGTGAGCTCAGTGTTATGAGCCCCGTTGGACAGGCGAGGAAAGTGCTGCTCTGCTAAAGGGTGACAGTGCCAGGCTTGCACCAGGCAGTCTGATCCCAGGGTCCGCGTTCACAGCTGCTATACTTTCCCCAAGTATTTCTCTCCGCACCCCACCTCCGACCTCGCCCCATATCTCTGGGCCTTTTCCATCCAGTTATAATCACAGAGGCAATGGGCACATGGAGCGGAGAAAAAAATAAATCACTTAGAATCTGTGGAGAAGGAACCTTCTAGACGCCACACCTGTGCCCGCACGGTTTCCTTCCTGGCCCTCCTTTCCTTCCTCCTGCTGGGCGTAGGAACTCAGGCCTCCTGCTTCATAACCCCCGGCTTGCCTCTCTCTCCCCTGCTTCTCTGTCCCCTGATCTACGACTTGCTCGCTGCAATGTGAGTCTTGGGTCCAGCCCATCAGAGGTGTGTCTGGCTTCCCATCTGTGAAATGGGGCCAAGGGGCCCGTGGAACGCAGTGGGACATGGGTCCCAGGCAACCCTTGGAAGCTTGGGTGGTTCTCGAATCATTCCAGAAGCTTCCAGAATGAGAGCAGCAACAGGAAGGCAGGTGTCCTGGACCGGTCACTGGACAACGTGTGTGTGTTCTGTGCAGTGGGTATAGGAATCTGCGTGGGGGTCAAATGAGAACAGCTCTGCCTCCGGGTGCAGAGGCCCAGTTAAGGCCAGATTTCCCCAGCTCTTCTGGGAAATCATTCCAGGAGCTGAAGACAAACCAAACTTGAAATAAACATGCGGGGTCCAAACACCCCACAATTCTAGGCGAGTGACCAGCCTCTCCAGCCGCTGGCTTCCCCGCCAGGCCCAAGCGCAAACAAGAAGCAGAGGGGGTGGCTTGGGCCTCTCGCTCAGAATTAGCGAGATTAGCGGAGGGCCCAAGCCCAGCAGATGTCCCCTCTCCGGACTTGGTGACTCACTCGCCTCCCTGGTTGAGAAAGGGCTCCAGCCAGGCCTGAGCTGTCCTGGCTGGTGGAGAAGGAGACGCAGGGCAGAGGTCAGGGTAAACACCCGCGGTCAAGGCGGGAGGTCGGGATGAGGGTGGGGATGAGAAGGACAGAACATTTCCGCTCGCAGAGAAGGGTTCTCGAAGACAGAGGGGGCTGCCTGGAGAAGTGGAGCGGGGGCAGTGGTGTGTAAGTGGGGTCAGGGCCCCTCTGAAGGCTGGAGAATTCCAGTCAGCATTAGGAGGTCCCAGGAGGGATGCCAGTGCAGGTCCCTCGAGCAAGTGGCACTCCTAGAGAGATGGGCAAACTTTTCCTGTGAAGGACCACATAGAAAATACTTTAGTCCCTGCAGGTCACGTGGCTGCAACTCCTCAACTCTGGTGCTGGAGTGAGTAAGCAGCCGCAGACAACACAGAAATGCGTGCGCGTAGCCGTGTGCTGATAAAACTTTATTTACAAACAAAAGCCGTCGGTCGGATGTGGTCCATGAGCCGTAGTTTTTTAACCCTATAGGGCCATTGGCTCTGGGGCCTGGGAGTGGGGGTTGGGCTTGTGGATTAGAGGCCATTGACCTGCTCTCATGCCCTTGACACTGTTGGAGGAGCCCCTCCACTTGGCTGGTTTGTTCTTGTATTTCTTCTTCCCGCCTTCCTTCCCATCCATTCACACGCCCGTCTGTCTGTTCACCCATTTATTTCATTGTTCCAACAAGTCTGATTCATGTTTCAGCTCACTGACTGGCTTGCTCACTAATCCAGTTCTCACTTAAGAGATCCCATCATGGCTCAGTGGTTAACAAATCCGAGTAGGAACCATGAGGTTGCGGGTTCGATCCCTGCCCTTTCTCAGTGGGTTAACGATCTGGCATTGCCGTGAGTTGTGGTGTAGGTTGCAGACTTGTCTGGATCCCTTGTTGCTGTGGCTCTGGCGGAGGCCGGCAGCTACAGCTCCAATTCGACCCCTAGCCTGGGAACCTCCATATGCCGCAGCCCAAGAAATGGCAAAAAGACAAAAAAAAAAAAAAGAGAGAGAGAATTCATCCAGGAGTTCCCATTGTGGCTCAGAAAGTTAAGAACCCGACTAATATTCGGGTTCAATCCCTAGCCTCGCTCAGTGGGTTAAGGATCCAGTGTTGCTGCAAGATGCAGCATAGGTTGCCGAGGCAGCTTGATCTGGTGTTGCTGTGGCTGTGAGGCAGGCCAGCAGCTGCAGCTCTGATTCGACCCCCTCGCCTGGGAAATTCCACATGCTGCCGGCACAGCCCTAAAAAGAAAAAAAAAAAAAAAGAGTTCATCTGGTCACTTAGTTGCTCATTTATTTATTCCTCTACTAGAAGCTCAGGGTTCTAAAAGTTCTAACATGGATGTGCCGCAGGAATAGAGATTGTTTTTATCTGGAGAGTCTAGAAAAACATAGGGGCTTGGTGATTGTCTTTAACGCTCTGTCAAGTTGATATGAATAAGGTTCTGAGCAGTTATTTCATTACCAAGTCAGCTCTGGGAGTTCCCACTACGGTGCCTTGGGTTAAGAATCCAACTGCAGCGGCTCATCTTGCTGTGGAGGCAGAGGTTTGATCCCTGGCCTGGCACAGTGGATTAAAGGATCTGGTGTTGCCGAAGCTGCAGGGTAGGTCACAACTGTGGCTCAGATTCGCCGCCTGGCCCAGGAACTTCCATCTGCCGTGGGTGCAGCCATAAAATAAATAAATAAATAAAAATGACCTGGATTGTCTCTGTACTCAAAGCCTCCTCTATTCCGGTTCCATGCTAGGAAGTCACCAGCACAGACATCGTCCATGTCCTCCTGGAGCCTAGACACACCTTGCAAAAGGATGGGTTATTTCAGGTGGGAGAACCGCGTGGCAAAGGCCAAGAAGTGAGACAGAGAGACGTACATTCCAGAGACGGAAGTTCGGTCCCTTTGGATTGGAACAGAGCATGTGTGTGTGTGTGTGTGTGTGTTCCTTGTGTGCCCGTGTGTGTGTACGGGCCCCTCTCTGGGCCTCCGTTTCCTCATTCCTGTGACAACTCTGGCCTCACAGTGATGTAACAAATATTACATAGCCCTTGGTTCAGTGCTTGGGCTCAGCCCTTACTAGTTATGATCAAGGGTGAATAAATAAGGGGTCGCTGATAATTGTAATCCATAATCATCATTGGGTGAATAAAAAGATGAACCAATGGATCAGATTGTGCGAGGGGCCTGGGAAGGTGGACAGTGGAGAGAGGATGGAGCTGGGGACCTGTCAGGGCTGTTATGAGCTCAGCCAAAATACCACAGAAGGCAAAGGGCAATATCAGCTGCTAGCATCAACTGGCCACACGTAAGCTGGGCTCTTCAAACATCAGTGTTTTCTTCTGCAAACGGTGAATGATAGTGGGCCCACGTCTCAGGATGCCCCGTGAATTACATGAGACGAATACACTTGGAAGGTTTGTCTTAACAAAGGGTACCTAACATTTTGACTATTGCAGCGGAGTACCCACGAACGTGTCATGGATCTTCACAACTTTGGTTCTCCCTTGGCCGCAGGGCAGACCAAGGCTCAAGGGGGGCAGTCCTGTGCCCCGGGTTGCACAGCTGCCTGGGCCCAGCCAGGACGAGGGACAAGTGGGGATACAAAATCATAATGAACCACCGACCCCTCCTGCCTGTCTCCTGTCTCAGGCTTCATTCCAGGCAAGTTTCAAGTCCCTCCCGCCACTCCCAGGGAGTGTCTGTTCCCACGCCCTCTGGCCTGCCCCTCCTGCTCCTGGTGCACGGAGTCTGGAAAGTTCCTGGGCCTGGGAGAGATAAAGGGTGTGCTGCCCAGGCCCCTGGGCAGCGCCCTCCTGCAGCCCCTTTGATCACAGACCAGATGGTTCTGCCAGCCCAGCGGCTGGAGAAGCGGCTGCAGTGATAGGGGTAGGCCCAGGGAGGGACCAGCCTGGTATCAGCCACCTGGAGGGGTCACCTCCTGACGTTGCCAAGACAACAGGCGCCTATCCCTGCAAACAGGAAGCTGCTCCTGCACTGATGGTGGGAGAGACAGGCGCATGGGAGACCCAGCCCCTTTAATCTTCTTTTTTTTTTACTTTTTTAGAGTCCCACCCACGGCACAGGGAGGTTCCCAGGCTAGCGGTTGAATCAGAGCTGAAGCTGCCGGCCTTCACCACAGCCAGTGCAACATGGGATCCGGGCCACATCTACGACCTACACCACAGCTCATGGCAACACCGGATCCTCAACCCACTGAGTGAGGCCAGGGATCGAACTCTCATCCTCATAGATATGGTTCATTTTGTTACCACCGAGCCACAATGAGAACTCCCCCTTTAACCTTCGAGAGGAGGAGTGTGTGTGTGTGCGTGCGTGTGTGTGTGTGTGTGTGTGTGTGTGTGTGTGTGTGTGTACACCAAAGTATGATGTAAGAGTGTGGGTGGGAGTTTTAGGGCAGCAGGTTAAGGATCTGGAGCTGTCACTGCAGCCACTTGGATCACTATTGTGGCACAGGTTCGATCTCTGGCCTGGGAACTTCTGTATGCAGAGGGTGAGGCCGAAAATAAGAGTCAAGAGGGTGATGAGAAGGGTGGTCATGCTGATGATCCTGACGGTGCTGGTGGTGCTGGAGCGATGATGGGGGTGAGGACGGTGGTCTTGGAGATAGTGACAGTGGTCTTACGTGGTGCCAGTGACCATGGCACCAGCCCTCACTTTCTCCCTTCTGCTTCTCTCTGGCCACTGCCTCAGCCCTGCAGGTTGCCCCTGGCTCACACCTGACAGTGACCACTCCCTCAAAGCACATCCTCTCCCTTGGGGGTCAGGGTCACCTCACAGCCCATCATGGGCCTTAGAGAGCCCCGCTCTCAGGAATGGCCCGCCAGAGAGGGTGGGTGACTGGCTCAAGGTCACAAGCCAGGTAGTGTGTGACCCAGGACTTCTGGCACCCAGCCCGGGCCTCTGCACACCCTCCCTATCCCTTTTGCACATCCACTGCCCATTTCCTGGGCCTGTGTTTGGTGCCAGGCCCTTGCTGGCATCTGCAGAGTGTCTGGATGCATCATTGTGCAAAGACCTCCATCCAGCTGGGGAGGCAAAGACCGAGACAGACAAGGATAACAGAGAGATGGGTTCCGGCAGAGGGTGCTGGGAGCCCCCGCCAGAAGGTGTCAGGAACATCTGAGGCCTTGAAGGATGTGGAGGAGCTCACTAGGGAGGGCCCTAGAGGCAGGAGGCACTGTGGGCCCAAAGGCCTGGAGGTCGGAGAATTTGAGGTTTTTTGCAGAGAACTGAGGCTGGAGATGGGGGTGGGCAGGGCAGGGCCGGGACTCTCTTATTTTGCAAAATAAGCAATTTAAAGGCTGTGCACCCTGAAGGGGGTCCCCTCTGCCCTCCGGAGAGAGTCACAGCATCACCCTTCCCCCCAAATAACTGGAATTGTTTGAAAAGGCTCAGCAAGAATTCAGCTCAGCAGGTTATACTGGTCGGGGGAAGAGCCACAGCTGAGTGGGGGCTACTCCTGGGGACTTCCTGGGAGAAGGTGAGAGGTCCTGACCCCAGGCTGATGCCCCGGCGCCCCTGGGAGCACTGATCCGGGAGCAGATTACAAGGGAGAGTGGAGCTGAATTGGCTTTGATAAAGAGCTGGTGGCGGTTCCCTCCCTGCTCAGAGAGGTCACCTGGAAAACTCCTCTCCCTGCTTGGGAAGGGGTGGGTGGTGGGGGGCTGTGGGGCCAGCACAGAGTACAGGGCAGGGGCTCCATGTGGGTGTGCTGGGTTGCAAGGGTGCACGAGCCTGCATATATGTGTGAGCAGATCTCTATGTCTGACACTGGGCTTTGACGCGCATGTGTGTGTGCAGGCATGTGTGTGCGTGCACAGGTGCGTGGGCATGTGTGTACATGGGCATGTGTGTGCGCGTGTGTGCTCATGTGTGCGCACACGTGTGCGCACGTGCATGTGTGTGTGGTCTGGCACCCCCATCCTTGTCTATGGCATGTCTGTTCCTTCCTCTTTTCCCTTCCTTTCCCCGCCCCGCTCACTCTCATCCCCGACTCTACCACTGGCTTAGCCAGCCTGCCTGCCTGACTCCCAAAAATAGTTGAGGGTCTGCCTTGTGCCAGGCACTATTTTAGGCTCCGAGCGTGACTGGAACATGAATAAAACAGAGATTTTGCTTTTTTTTGGTCTTTTTGTCTTTTTTTTTAGGGCTGCACCCTCAGCATATGGAGGTTTCCAGGCTAGGGGTCGAATCGGAACTGTAGCCGCCGGCCTACACCACAGCCATAGCAACGCAGGATCCGAGTTGCATCTGCGACCTACACCACAGCTCACAGCAACGCCGGATCCTTAACCCACTGAACGAGGCCAGGGATCGAACGTGCAACCTCATGGTTGCTAGTTGGATTCGTTAACCACTGAGCCACGACGGGGACTCCAAAACAGAGATTTTTGATCTCACGGAAGTGCATACCCTTTGGGGATGAGACAGACATTAAACAAATCAGCAAATTAGTAACATGCCAGGTGGTGGTGAGTGCTAGGGAAAAGGTTAAACTGGGTGAGGGGAGAGGGGCCGTGAGGCTGCGAGGGCCTCGCCAATAGGATGTTTGAGCAGAGACCTGAGAGACCCGAGGCAGGCAGACACATGAGTCTCAGGGGGGAAGATTGGCTCAGCCCAGGGCACAGCAAGTGCAAAGGCCCTGAGGTCAGGGGTGTTCTAGGGACGGCAAAGAGGCCAGTGTGGCTGGAGGAGAGTGGGAGAAGAGTCAGTGAAGCTACAGGATTGTGCAGTAGGGGTTTGCTTTTGTTCTGAGTGACAGGGGACCCCTCGCAGGACTTTGAGCAGGCTCACTGGGGATTAAGGGGGAGGCAGGGAGACCAGTGAGGAGGCTGTGGCAAGAATCCATTGAGACCAGGGAAGGTGGGGGAAGCCCCACTTCAGAGATGTTGAGTTTGACATAATTATTGGACTGCAGGGCATCTGATGACCCAAGCCTGGAGCTGGGGATGCCCAGGTAGCATGGGAGAGCATTTAGAGCCAAGCCCACCCCGAACCACCCATGTGCACCCTGATGTGGCCGGAGGATGGAACCAAAGGGCCCCGGTGACAAGCCAGGCCCTGGAAGAGACATGGGGTGGGATGAAAGCTGGCAGAGTGGAGCCAAGGGGGCAGTTTTGGGTGTCGATTAGAGACATGTGGGTGCTGGCATCAGACACCTGGGTTTGCATCTTGGCGTGACCTTGGACCACTGAGATCAACCTCAACCTTTCTGAGCTGCCACATCTCATCTGCCAAGTGGAGTTAGTAATGGTGCCTCCCTTGAGGGGCGGCTGCAAGGACTGCATGAATCGGGGGGCACATACAGAACTTAGACAAAGCCCCATCCCCATTGTTATTATTGTGATGGACCCCAAGATGTGACCGGACCCCTTTTGGAGGATTCCATTTCTTTCTCTGGGTGGGGCTTAGGAAAGGGGTATTTCCTAGCTGCCTGCCTCTTCTGCAGTTGATAAATGAGGAATCCGAGACTCAGAGAGGTCAAGTGACTTGCCCAAGGCCACACAGAAACACTGAGGCTGGCGCTGGAACTGACTCCACGACTCCATGCTGGGACTCCCCCCAGGTCTTCAGGCTGCCACTGCACCCGGAGTGCAAAGCAGGGAGCAGGGCCTGCGGTCTGAAGACTGACCCACGTGTGTGGGAAGCTCTGCCCACGGGTATGAAGACTGCAGGTCCCGTAGCCTCATGGCATCTCCCCATCCCCCGAGCAGGGCCCAGGGCTCGTTTCATTCTGATTTCCCTGGAACAAGTGTTGGCTTCGGAGGCGGGGAGGTGTGAAGAGACGACCCCACGGAGCACAAGGCCCTTGGCTCCTGTCCTTTGAGTTGGCCTCTGGGCAGGGATGCTGGAAACAGTCAAAGCTGGGCTCCCACAGCAGGGGGTGGGCAACCGCTCGCTCGTGGTATGTGCTTCTCCTGCATATGATGGAGCGCACATGTCCGTGTGTGTGTGTGTGTGTGTGTGTGTGTGTGCACGTGTGTGCACGCGCATCTGTGTGTATGTGTTGTTGGGGTGGGAGGAGTGGTGCAAACTTGTGCAGACGAAATCCTGAGAGGGGGCTGGGCGGGGACTGCAGGGAGCAGGCTGGGAGGGCATCTCCCAGGGGTCCTTGAACCACATGGGAGCGGCTGTGGGAAGGCTCCCTGGTGCATGGAGAGCAGCGAGGGAGGCGCAGGCCGGTGATGTATTGATTTCTTCTCCTTTTGATCTCCTTGCTTCCCTGGAGAGACTCCCTCCTCCGCACCTGGGGGCTGTGGTGGGCGGCGGGCCTGGGGGCCTCCTTCCCGGTCCAGTGTAAC
This sequence comes from Phacochoerus africanus, assembly GCF_016906955.1. Lineage (NCBI taxonomy): Eukaryota > Metazoa > Chordata > Mammalia > Artiodactyla > Suidae > Phacochoerus > Phacochoerus africanus. The sequence continues at coordinate 79,837,119 of NC_062551.1, forward strand.
TGGCCCGGCTCCCCTCTGCCCCAGCACTGCCTTCATTGCTCTGGGTCAACTCCCTATTTCTCCAGCCTTTTTATGCCTCGACCCTCAAGCTTCCCCCCTGCCCCTGCCTGACATGCCTAGACCCACTCCAGGTATTTTAAGGACTTGGAACCCCAACAATGTTACTGTTTTCTCTGATTCCATAGAGTGAAGAAGCCTAGCTTTCAGGCAGGGTCCAGGCAGGGCTGGCAGGCTGGTCACAGGGTACAGGTGCACAGGCAAAAGGAGGGTAGAGGCAGCTGGAGCTGAGTTCGAATCCCAGCTTGGCTGTGTGGCCACAGGTGAGCGAGCTCTGATGCTGTAGAAGGCCTCCTGGCGGGTCCTGTAGAAACACCCAAGGGTGAGCCCCAGGCAGGGGAAGGGCAGCCCCCCAGACCTCCAGGTGGGGGCAAGGGGCCAGGGAACCGACTGTACACTGTTGGAGGCCCCAGGCAGACGTGGACCAGGGCAGAGACAGTGCCTTCCTCAGGGCCCAAGGGCCACATTCACCTCCTCTGTCGAGGGAGGGGACGTGGGGGGGGGATCCTGAGTGGCTGTCCTGTCCAGGCCAGAGGCAGCCAGAACCTAGAGTCCCCTGACTGTGCCAGTGGGGCTGAGAAAGGGGCTGGCGGCTTCAGCTGTTGCCCCTGGGACATCCTTGGGCCCGGGCAGGGGCAGGGACGGGACAGGTTGTACGGGGAGGCTGGGGCAGGGGTGGAGTGAGCACCATGTGACGGGGTGTGGCTGTGCGCTGCGGAGGGGGCGGTGTCTATCCAGCCCTTGTCCAGGGGCCTCCCTGGCCTGAGGGCACCACTGACTGCAGGCTGGTGGCCAGTGCCTCCCAGCATCCCCCCCCACACATGCCCTTTGCCCTTTCTCCTTCTTAAGACTCCTCAAGGCTTCATGTTTATATATTAAAATTCAGTCTGCTCCTTTATGGCTTTGTCACTTAAATAAGGAAGAGCTTCCCTATCCAAGAACATGAAGATACTTCTTCTTAGCACCCCCAGGACTCTTCCAGGAGAGAGAGGAGAGTCCCCCTGATCTCTTTTGTCTGTTCCTGACCCCACACCCCGGTGTTATTATAGGTTTACCTGTTGTCCATCACCTCCCATGGGAACAGAAGCTCCGTGAGGACAGTGATTTTTTTTTTTTTTTTTTTAGAGCCACACCTGCGGCGTATGGAAGTTCCCAGGCTGGGGTTGAATCCGAGCTGCAGCTGCCAGCTGACACCACAGCCACAGCAGTGCAGGATCTGAGTTGTTTTTGTGACCTACACCGTAGCTCACGGCAATGCCAGGTCCTTAAGCTATCGAGCAAGGCCAGGGATGGAACCCACATCCTCGGTGAGACAATGTCAGGTCCTTAACCCTCTGAGTCACAATAGGAACTCCGCAGGGATTCTTGTCTGTTCTGCCCCATGCTGAGAGCCCAGCACTTAGCAAGTGCATGGTGTGTGGGAGGGTACGCACCCCAAATACTTTGAATGTGGCCCTGGGACTTTTGTCCAGAACTCCTAGACCCCAGACTGGGAGGTGGTTTAGCCGAGAAACTGTTCACTTCATGTATCCCCACCCCCATCTCCTGGCTCCTCCTGGCCTGGGCCCCTGCTGCCCAGAACCCCTCTCCCTACCCCTCTCCTCTTAGCCCTCCCCACTGCCACTCCCCTCTGCCCTCCGCCCTCTCTCCTTCCTAACCTGGGATGCCTGAAGAAACGCTGATGGAATCAACTCAGCAGAGATGTGTTGGGCGCCTGCGGGGCTCAGAGCTGGGGTGTAGGGATGGGGGGAGGGGGCGGGAAAGACGCTATACTCCACTCTGCCCCCAGTCACCATGCAGCCCACGAAGACTTAACAAGGGCGATAGACATGCCGTCTGAAGCTTTGCAGTTCATCCCTCATGACTCACATGTAATTGGCCCCCAAATTATTGCTCAGGAGCGCAAGCCTCTGTAAGTAGCCATTAATTTCCATTATAATTGCTGGAGAGGAGTAGCAGAGTTTCTATTAAGGGATAAGAAAGTTCCAGCCTCAAGCTGCTAATCAATAAAATGAGTGTGTAATTATACACAACAGAGCTCCACAGACTCGCTCATCACGCTAATAAAATGACACAACTCTTGAAGAGGAACCAGGGTCATGGTTTTGCCTGTTGGTCTCTGGTTGTGCAAGCAGAGGCCATTAACGGTCACCCAGAGCTTGTTTGTTGGGCCCGAGGCGCAGGGGGATGGACGGGGCCGGGCAGGCGGAGAGGTAGAGGCCACGGGACTCTTGGGACGGTTTGGATGGGAGTTGGATGGGGAGGGAGGCATAAAGGACCCCCCCCAGGGTCCGACCTGCACACCTGGGCATGGGTGGACCATCATGGCCATCACGGATCAGAGCAGAACAGGCTCAACCCCGAGGGGCGCAGAGGAGATCTGCCCAGTGGCTTTGCGCAAATCTCGTCCCCTCTCTGGGCCTCCATCTCCTCACGGTTGATGGGGATTCAGAATCTCCTTGCCTTGACAGCACCTCCGAGAGTGGGCACACACTAAAAAAAGTGCGTAACTCCATCAACTGAACACCCATGGTTTCACCAGTTCTGTCTGACTTAAGCTAAATGAATGTGGTCTGACCCTGGAGTGCTGGGCACCGAGCCACAGAGCCACGTGGCTGTGGCTGTGTGATCATGCTTTTCTAAGCAATGCCACGAAATCTTCTTGGTGATGCAGTCAGGTCCCAAGAGGGCCTAGATCCTCCCTGCTGGGGATAGAGACTCCCCCCAGTGGTGTCCCCACTGGCTTGGTGACACCAGAGACCTTTAGACCCCACTGCTGCGTGCCCTTCTAACCCGCCCGGGAAGAGCGACCCTCACCAAGGGCAGCTGTCCATGCCTAGGGTTGATATCAGCAAAAGGAATGGAAAATTAGTCCAGCCTTCAGGACTTCTCTCATTCATTCAATTATTCATTCATTTGCTCATTCAAGGGGTCACGCATTCATTCAATCATTCATTCCCTCATTCCCTCATTCATTCCTTTACTTATTTCTTTATTTGTTCACTTTAGTTGGGTAGGACCAGCCAAAAAAAAAAAAAAGGCGAAACAAGAACACAAACAAATAAAACTAGAATAACCCAGGTACTATGAAGAAAACCAAAAAGGGGCTGAGGTGGCCCATCACAGGGTCCCTCCTTTGGATGAGGTCATCAGGAAAGCCTTTTTGAGGAGGCGACAATTGAGCGGAGACCTGGGCAATAAGCCGGAAGGTGCCATGGAAGAGCAGACGGATGGACATTCCGAGAAAAGGGAAAAGCACCCACCAAGGCGATGCGGTGGGAGAAGCTCGGCGTCTTTGAGACACGACTGGGCTGGAGTGAAGCGATGGGCAGAGTGATGAGATGAGGCTGGAGGCTGGGGAACTTGGGCCAGATCTGCAGGAGGAGGGTCTTGAGGGATGGGGCAAGAGTGAGGTGAACTGGGCGGGTCACCTCCTTCTGTACCAGTAGGGCACCCCAGAGCCAGCCCCTTCCTTGGGTCCTGGGTAGAACAGGACAAGACCACTGGGATTTCAGGACCTTCTGCCTGGCGCCCCTGGCTGGTGCGGGCACAGGACCTGCAGGGCCTGGGTGAGGCGAGACACACCCGTGCCAGCTCCAACCTGCCCTGGGCAAATGCCATTCCACATCGGCTGGATGGAAGCAGAACCACGCCACCGTCAGAACAGCTGGAGGGAAGCAGGGCGGTAGGATCCAGACCACCTGGAGCCTGGTCGCGCGCAGAAGGCCAGCGCTCCAGCTCTCCCCCGCCAAGGCACAGCCGGGAAAACCAAGAAAGCAATCCCACCTCAAATGCACCACCAAAATATTTCAACAAGAACCCTCCTACCCCGCCCCCTTTTTGTCAAGTCAAGGATACACACGGCCTTTCTACTTGTAACCTGGCCAAGAATAATTTGTGGCAGGAAAGTTTGAGCATTTGTAAAAATAAAATAAAAACGTAAAAAAAGAGAGCAAGTGAGCACTCGAGTATACGTTCGTGTGAAACTAAACAGAGGGAAAGTTATTTAGGTGGTAAAATGTCTCTGCGTTTCCCTCCCGAGCCCCTGCACCCTGACACTTGCCCCCCCCCCCCCCGCCACCAGTGTTGAAATCGAGATTGCTAGGGTATTTGTTTTGTTAATCTCCTGCCAGGGCCAAGGGGCTGCAGGCTGGGTTTCTTCTTGTTCACGCGGGGCTCCAGCCGCCAAGGGAGGTTCCCCCACCCCCGTCACCTAGCCCGGGACCGGGGTCTGGGCACCTGTTCCCTGCCCCCCCCCGCCCCCAGCACAGCACTGGGGCTGGGGGAGTGTGTTTGCCTCACCTGAGACCCCACCTCCTTGAAGGCACCGAATATGAGGACCCAGCTCCCTGTAACCTCCTGGAGCTGTGGAGGTCTGGCCTGCACCCCTGGGTGCTGCTGAGGCCTTGTGGGAGCACGAGATGCCAGATGGGGTCTGGTCCAGGTGGAGGAGTTACCCAGACCTGGGTTTGAGTCCCATCCGGCTCAGCCCTTTGCTGGGAGGACGCATGACTTTACCTCTCTGGGCCTCAGTTTCTCATCTGTAAAATGGGGACAGTGATCTAACTGCCTCATTGTTGGAGGAACTGAGGGGACTGACCCACGGGAGAGGTTTGGAACACGGCATGACACATGGTAACTACACATTAGAAGTGAGTGATTAATATCAGTGGGCTTTAAGTAGCCTTGGAGGCTTTGAGAAGATGGCCTTTTGCTTCTTTGTGGCTCAGTTTCCTTCTCTGTAAAACGAGCATCGTGTCTCTGTCCGCCTCGTGGTGTTTTTATGAGACTGAAAGGAGTTAGGTGATTAAACTCCTGAGGCCAGGGGCAGGCGCATGGCAAGTGCTCATTAAATATTAGCTGTAGTGCTATTGTGTATTTGCTCTGCTGTCATAAAATTTCATTGGGGGTCAACACAGAAGGAAGGAAACAAGGCTCTCGGCAGGCACTGCTCTTCAGCCACACCCGGTTCCCAGCACTTTCCGAGAATGATCTTTTTGCTGCAATCCCATGACGCTTCCCCACACAAAGCTTACTGGCCCCATTTTGCAGGTGAAGAAAATGAGGCCTGGGTGTCCCGGCAGGTTCATGACAGAACAGAGAGTAAAGGCCCAGACTTTTCTGATGTCAGGTCAGGCACTTTCTTCGAAGGCCGAGCCTTGCAGGGGCTGAACCAGAGCAGGAGGAAGGGCTAGATGCCCACGCTGACAATGACACTTTTGTGAGCATGTGTGATGGGCGCTGTGAAGCACGTCACATGCATTGTCAGAGTGGGCTCTCCTGACAATCCTATGAGGTAGGATCTTCATCCCCACTTGACAGGTCAGGAAATTGAGGCACAGGAAGTTGGGGAAGCAGTGTCCATTGACCTCCAGGCTCCTGGACAGCACCTGCCTTTGGCTGTTCTGTGTCGCCAGCAGAGAAGCTGGTGCTTGGTGCCTGGCACTAGATCGAGGCCCTAGACGTGGTCCTTCCCTTTTCCTTACATTGATTCTGCCCTCAGCTTTCTCCCCAAGAGGTCAGACCGTGAGGGCTGGAAGGCCAAAGGCAAAGCTCCACTAGCTCGTTGCATAGATGGGGAAACAGAGTCTGACATGAGGGAAGGAACTTGCCACAGGGCAGGCAGAGAGAACCGGATCAATGGTCCATGGAGGCCCAGATGGCTCTCTGGGGCACAGGTGGGGCCGGGAGGGAGGAGGGACGTTGCCTGGTCCAGGACAAGGTCTGGCAGGCTGGCCCCTGCTTTGAAAGAGGTTTGGGTGCTGGGCAAGAAGAGCCTGGGAGAAGGAGGGGCACTTGGCAGCCGGGCTGCCCCACCCCTCCCTAGATGCCAACCTTCCCAGCCCCTCACCCCCACGCCTGCCTCCCCACAGGAAAGGCCGGGCCTGGGAGCTGGGACCTGGTCCCAACACTCCAGGAACTGGAGGAAACCCCTTCCTCTTCAAGCATCACTGAAATGATGGACAGGGGGCACCCACCTACCCAGCGGGGCTGAGGACAAATGAAGTAATTCAGGTGAAAGGCTGAAAGGCTGAAAACTCGACAGCAAGGGGCGTTGTTGTTATTTTTATTATTACTTCATCAGATAACTGGTTGGACGGCATTTTTCTCCAGTTGCCCCTGGGGGCCCTGGAGGAACAGCTTCAAATTGGGCTGGAGATCGCTGAGGATCCAGATCTGGATTCTACGCCAGCCCTGCCTGACTCGTGGGGCACCTCCAACAAGATCCTCTCTTGGTCTTTGTCTCGGTTGAGACGTTCTGTCTTGGTCTCTGGAGTGCTGTAGGGGCAACTCTCAGCCTTGTAGGGGGTGGGAGAGGGAGGTGCCAGAGCAACAGGGGAGGGAAAAACCTGGCAGGAGGGGGTTCCTGGGAGACCCCCGGGTGCCTGAGCCAATGGGTTTCCTCGGTCTGACCCACTGGCTGACCACTGGGGGGATAGGGCCGAAGGAGTTCTTCTCGCCCCTCCACTGAGGCCCCAGAGTGGTGACACATGTCAGTGGGGGAGGGCCCCCGTCAGGAGGACAGAGGCTGAACTGGTCCAAGAGACTGGCAGGTAGAGGAAGCTGGGAGAAGGAAAGAAAACACCTTTCCAGGCCATGAATCTGGGAGCCTAAGGACTTCTGCAAGGGCTGGAGGGATGGAGTGTGCACATCGCCACCTAGGCTCCGAGGAGGGTACTGCAGCTAAGCCGGGCTCCCTCCCTGTCTGCCCCGGCTGCCCAGGGCACCCCCTGTGTGCCCCGCTTGCTCTGGGGCCTGAGGACAGAGAGTGATGCCCACATGAACCACCACCCCTGTCTTCAGGGTGCTCACAGCATGGATGATGGCTGACCTCGGAGGGAAGCTTGGTTTCCCGTGCCCGCTTTCTCACTTACCAGCTGATCATGACCTTGGGCAAGAGAGTTAACCTCCCTGGGTCCATTCTCTCAACTGTGAAGAGCACAGGCTCTGGTGCAGGGTGAGTTTTTTCTAAGGGTCGGTTGTTTTTTTTCTTTCGTTTCTCTTTCCTTTCTAAGTAACTCATAAGATGTCAGGAGAGCACTGGAAAAGAAGCAGCTTACTGCTTGGGGGAGTCAGGGAAGGTTTGTGTTGAAGAGAGAGTATTGAGAAGAGTTTTGAGGAAAGAACAGAAGTTTCCTGGACACGGCAGGGCCCTGGGAAGGCAGGACCCATATCTGCCTTGGATAAGCCTTGTTTCCCCAATGCCTGGTATTTAATAGGAGCTCTAACATCTGCTGGATGGGTAGGTGGCAATCCAGGAGGCGGGGACAGCATAAGCAGAGGTGTGGTGGCATGTCCAGGTCTGGTGTCAGCAGTGGATGAGATGCTTTGTCTATGAAAGGCCATGGTACACGTGAGCTCACCTGTCTGTGCTCGCTGGAGGACTGGGAGCTCCCCAAGGGCTGGGAGCACCCCAAGGGCCGGCTCCTGCTGCCTTTATCTTAACATTCCCATGGCCCAGCCACAGCCCAGCCTAGGGCATTGGGCCCTGGATTCCATACCCAAAGGGATCAAAGGCTGCCCCTCTGGAAGATTTTCAGAATCCTTGTTTGGGAGTTCCTACTGCGGCTCAATGGGTTACAGTCCCCACTAGCATCCATGAGGATGCGGGTTCAATCCCTGGCCTTGCTCAATCCGGCCTTGTGGTGAGCTGTGGTGTAGGTCTCAGACATCGCTCGGATCTGGCGTTGCTGTGGCTGTAGTGTAGGCCGGCAGTTGCAGCTCTGATTCAACCTCTAGCCTGGGAACTTCCATATGCCACATGTGTGGCCCTAAAGAGAAAAAACAAAAGCAAAAACCCAAAATGCTTGTTTGTGTGTGTGTGTGTGTGTGTGGGTGTGTGTGTGTGCACGTGCACACGCGTTGTGGGGGCTGCTTTCCCATTATCCTCCCTCCTCTTCTGGGGACCCAAGAATAAAGCCCCAATATTTTATCCCACCTTTCTGGGCCTTTCCCAACTGGCCTCCTCCATTTCTCTGGCCCCATAAATCTTTGTCAAAGGAGGAAAGCTGGGCAAAGGTGGGGGTGGGGCTGGGACAGGGATCACTGTTTTAGGTGGGTGGTCAGAGAGGGGACCTCCCTGAGAGGGTGACCCTGGAGCAGAGAGCTTCTCCTTCATCGACAACCCGCTCAGGATCTGGGAGCAAAGCCTGTCTGACCCTGCAGGCCGGGCGGGACATCCCGCTAGTGACCCACAGCCTTTGAGCGCCCCTTCTTCTTGGCTCCGGGCTGCCTGGTCCAGCCACCTTTGAACCATGTGAATTTGGACGATTTGATGAGCCTTTCTTTGCCTCGGTTTCCTCATCTGCTAAATGGGGATAAAATGGTACCTGCCTCCATGGCGGCTATTGTCACTGATCGCATCTGGCAAGTCCTGAGCGCACCAGAAACGGGTCTGGATTCGTCATCGGCATGATCGTGTTTATCTCATTTTTATTTTCTTTGTCCCTCTCAATGCACTGACCACTGAGCCTCGTCCAATCGTCTGGAAACGGAAATGGGAGGATCTTCCCAGGGAAGCTTGGGCAAGACCCGGGGGTGAGGACAGTGCTCTGCGGTCTTTCCAACAGCCGAGCGGGAATGGTGAGTAAGCAAGCCCTCGGTTATGTGCCAGGATGGGGCTAAGTCTTTTACAAGCATCATTATCTCATACAATCCTCCCCAAACCCCTGAAATAACCCCGCCTGGCAGATAAGGAACCCCTGACTCGGGAACGCTAACCTGGTTCTGACTCCCAAGGGGCCGAGCTGGGGTTTGAACCCAGGTCAGCCTGACTCTTACACTCAACTGGAGAAATACCTTCCAGCCCATGTCAGTGTAACACTGGCTGAGAGCGCCATCCACCAAAGAGGCCAGAGTTTTTTTCCCATGGATTGGAGCTGGAGCAGATCTGAGGGGGCCCGTGTGTGGGCAGCCCTGGCCTTTCTCAAGAGATGGAGGCATGTCCACTGCAGAGTTCCTGTGCCTAAATTCAACTGTACTCCTTTCGGATTGATAAGTTAGAGAGATAGTGAGATAGAGAGATAGAGAGATAGATGATAGATAAATAGATGGGCAGATGGATAGATAGACGGATGGATGGATAGATAGAGCACGTATATACGTACGTACGTGCATACATACATACATGGATGAGGATAATTAGACACAGAGGACCCCTCTGTTGGCAGTTCTGCGATTCACTTTGTGTGGAGATGGGCCTGTGGGCATCCATGGGTTCACAGGCAGCCTTGGTTCCACAAGGCCCTTGTGAGCCAGTCACCGAGCTGCAGTGCTGCTGATTGAGACCATCTGTGGATGAGATTTGTCATATAAGGATGGAGAGGAGTATGCGAGGCAGAAGGGATAGCAGATGCAAAGGCCCTGTGGTGAGCCTGAGGTTGGCATACCTGAGGAACAGAAAGAAGGCCAGAGTGACTGGTGTGGTGGGCATGGGAGAGCATGGTATGAGATGAGGCAGGGAGGTGAGCAGGGCTGATGGTTCTCAGCCTACCCCAGGGAGTGTTTTTTGTTGTCCCAATGATGAGGGGACATGCCACTGGCATTTAGCACTAGGAGGGATAATCAATGCCCTGTGACACAGGAGTCCCACATGAGACTGATATTTCCTCCATCAAGATGCAACAGATCCCATTTCATACCTACTAGCGTGGCTACTGTTAAAAAACAGAGGCTAACAAGAATTGGTGAGGATGTGGAGAAATTGGAAGTCTTGTGTGCTTTGGTGGAAATGTAAACTGGGATGACTACTATGGAAAACAGCAGAGCAATTCCTCAAAAAATTAAAAATGGAATTCAGATGTGATCCAGCAATTCCACTTTTGGTTATATATCCAAAAGAATTGAAAGAAGGACTCAGAGAGATAATTGTACACCTATGTTCACAGCAGCATTATTCACAAGAACCAAAGGTGGAAGCAGCCTAAATGTCCATCGATGGATGAATGGATAAACAAAAGGCAGTCTGTCCATACAGTGGAATATTTCAGCTTTAAAAAGGATGGAAATTCAGACACATGTTACAATACGGATGGACCTTGAAGCCATTATGCTTAGTGAAGTAAGCCAGTCAAAAAAGATACATTCTGTATGATTCTACTGACATGAGGTGCCGGGAATAGTTATATTCATAGGGCCAAAGAGTAAAATGGTGGTTACTCAGGTTTGGGGGGCAGGGAAAATGGGGAGTTTTGTTTAGTGGGTGTGGAGTTTCAGTTGGTGAAGCAGAAAATATTTGGCAGATTGGACCCACAGTGATCCGAGCGTACTTAAAAATGACTGAGCTACACACTGAGAAATGGGTAAGAGGGTTAATTTTAGGTTGTGTGTATTTTACCACAATTTAAAAAACCCTAAAAGAGTCTATCAGCTTTTCTCCTTGGTCAAGAGTTTGGATATTTTTCTGAGAGTAATGGGAAGGCATTGGAAGGGATCGCTATAATTATTATATATGGCATTTGTTTATTTGTTTTGTTGAATCACTCTGGCTGCTCTTGGAGAAAGGAGGCTAGGGCAGCAGGAATGGATGCAGGACTGTCCTCCAGGACTGTCCTCCAGTCCCCCAGTCCTCCAGGTGGCTTGGAGCAGGCCGGTGGCTGTGGTTGTGGTGAGACATGGGTGGATCCAAGAGCAATGGTGGAGGGGGGTCAACAGGACCAGCTGAGGGATTGAATGGGAAGACAAGAGGACGTGTCCTGGGCGTGGGTTCTCTGCGCTTTTATTATATGCTCAGCACTTGCTGGAGAGATGACAAGGCATTGGGGACCGGTCCCATGGGAAGTTAAGGTCTGACCAGGTCATATCTGGGCTGGGCCAGACTGTTGAAGGCTTGGAAGGATTTTGAGAGAGCATTTTGTCCATCCTCCTGCCTCCAGACCAGACACAGACTCAACCTTCTCCCCCAACCCCATCTCCAAGTGAGGGCGCACTGGGGGATCCCAGCCGTCCCCAGGTGTGCACTCAGGGGATCAGTATACTGTACCCTGGTTAGAGGCTTTATCGTTTCCAAAGGATTTTGTGTTTTTTTTGTTTGTTTGTTTGTTTGTTTTTAGGGCCGCACCCTCGGCATATGGAAGTTCCCAGGCTAGGAGTCAAATTGGAGCTACAGCTGCTGGCCCCCACCACAACCACAGAAACTTGGGATCCGAGCTGTGTCTGTGACCATCACCACAGCTCACAACAACGCTGGATCCTTAACCCACTGATCGAGGCCAGGGATTGAACCCATGTCCTCATGGATGCCAGTCGGGTTCATTACCTCTGAGCCATGATGAGAACTCTCCTAAGCCATTTGATCACCTTAGCATCCCTGAGTGGTCTGCTCCCCTCACACAGTTGAGGGAACTATTGCGTCTCAGGCATGAAGAGGCGTGCAGCTCTCTGGATGATGTGTCTGTTCTTAGCTTTAAAGACAGAGGAGCAGGAGAAGCAGGGGCTGAGGAGGAGGTGCTTGGCTGCAGGAGGCCAGGTTGGAGGTACTGTGTGGCGTGGCGTGGGGTTGAGGCCAGGTGATGGATGTAAAGTAGAGGGACCCTGGTGGCCTTAAAGTGACAGGAGAGCATTTCCTTGCTTTCCTCCCAGCAGAGGGCAGGGGGCTTCTGAGCCTTCCAGCTGCAGCCTCCTCCCAGGATGAGGGTAGGGGGGGTGCCTGGAGACCACTCTGAGTCCTGGCCCTGGGATGTTGCCTTCTTCCCACAACCCAGAAGCCACTGGCTCTCTCCCCCAAACTGTCAAACCCAGGCATCCTGGGCAGGTTGGGAGCAATTTTCTCCAATTGCACACAGGATCGGCCCCTCCTGCGCTTGGAGCATGCAAATGTGGGAATCGGAGGTGCTTTTAGATGCCTGACTCTCATCTCCGCCCTTTCAGCCAAGTCCAGGAATGTGTCTGGCTGCAGACAATTGGCGTCATGGATGCAGACCGGAGACTTCCAGGGCTGGGAGTAGCCGAGGGGTCCTCCCATCCATCCTCTTGCCTTGGGGAGGGGGGTTCCCCCTCCTCTGAGGACCAACCCAGCCAATGGGAAGGCTGTCTTTCCCCCACAGAGCTCCTCTCCCCTCCCTGGGCTTTCCTTCCTGTGGGGAACGGCCAAAGACCTCTTTCTGAGATCTGTGGACACGTTGCTTCTGCCTGCCCAGCATATGCATCCTCCCCCACCCCCGCCTAATAGCAGCACCTTGGGAGCCTCTCTGCCTCCACTTGTGGGTCATTGATTTGGGTGGGGTTTACTGCAAGGGTGGGCCTGGGGTGCACACCTGGCCACTGAGAGTACCCCATTTCCCTCATCTGAGAGCTACCTTGGGCAGGTGCATGAAGAGGGGGTAGGCATGAGGTTGAAACAAAGCCAATGCGATTAAATTCGGGACGTCTCCTGTAATGATGAAGAGAGAGGTGCTCTCTTTCAGCCCAGGTTGCTATTAGGATCTAAGCCCAAAGCTACCATCATTCAAGGAGAGACGGATTCCTGCTGCAGCAGCTGGCCAGGCACCTGGATCCAGCCATGTCTGAAGCCGGAGACCCATAGACATTTTAGTTATGCGAGCTAATGAATTTCCCTTCCTGCTTACTAAGCCAGTTTGCGTTGGATTTCTATTATTTACAGTGAAAGTGCAGCAAGAACCCCAGGTCGGTCCTTCTGCTGCAAAGCCTTGTCCTTCAGTCCTGCCCGTGAGTGTGCCGAGGGCTCTGCTAGGCCCTTAGCAGGAAATCCTTTCATTTCCATGAGTCTGCTGGTCAATCCCTGCACAGCATCTGTGTCTCCACTTGGACCCACCCTGTTCCTCTCCCTGTTTTCTCCCTGGTATAATGTGATTCAGAATTCTTTCCATCGCACGTGAGAGAATCCACATCATATCAGCTTAAGTGAAAAAGGGAACTTGATGGCCTGGGAAGTGGCTGGAGGAGGGGTCTGGGGGCTTGAAACCAGGGCTCGGGGGCCCCAGGATTCTCTTCGTCCACCACTCACCTCTGCTTGTCTCTTCTTCCCTCTGGGGTTGTCTTCATTCTCTCCATTTTAAGGGGTAAGAGACTTGGCCAGCAGCAGCCCAGCTTGGCAACCTCTGTCCAAGGCAAGAAAGTGACCTTCTCTGGGAACTATATCAGTCCCAAGGAAGGACCCTGACTGGCCTTGCTTATGTCATGTGCCCACTCTTCAATCAGTCACTGCTGCCAGGAAAGTAGAGTACAAACGACGACCAAGTCTGGGTCGTGCGATCTTAGTGATTGATGAAGTCCTGTTCGGGAGGAAGGACAACATCCCAGAGGAGATGGGGTGGCCGATACTGGACAAAGAATGGAACTTGGGGGCTGCTGGATAGAAAAGAGCAAGAGATGTCCACTTCAGCCACCACTCCCATTACCACCATTGCCAGCAGTGACTGAATCCCCGTATGGGCCAGAATCCATGAAGAATCCATTCACTCATTCCACATGCATCAACTCTGCACCAAGCCCTGAGCTAGAGACGCAGTCATGGGACAAGTGCCTCTTGTCACAGAGGGGGTCTCAAGGCCTAGTTCAGCCTAGAGAGGAAGAGCATCAAGGAGTTCCCTGGTGGCTCGGAGGGTTAAGGACCTGGTATTGTCATTGCTATGGCTTGGATGGCTACTGTGGTGTGGGTCTGATACCTGGCCCAGGAACTTCTGCATGCTGCAGATGCAGCCAAAAAAAAAAAAAAAGCATTCAATGAGCCCTTACATTTTCCTGGAGTCAGAGCCTCAGTAGGGGACACTAGGGTACTCAGAGCAGAGCCAGCTAAAGTAGTTTTGGCCAGGTGGTCAGGGAGGGCTTCCAGGAGGAAGTGACAGCTAAGTGGAGACCTAAAGGAAGAGTAAGAGGTGAAGAGGTGATGGTAAAGACTGAGAAGATGGTCCAGGAGAGGTGATACTGGGAGGGCTAGAGTTTCCGCCCTGTGGAGTTCACATGCTACGGGAGGACAGGGCAGGAATCAATTCCTTCATCTCTTCCTTCACTCGGTGGAGCATCATGGATGGCTGAGGTCCTAGGCTGGGCCATGGGATTTGGAGGTGAACAGCCATGGCCCCCTCCCACAGAGACTCCCATTGTGCTGGGGAGGCAGATGTGGCGGGCAGAAGATGGCAGGCCTGGGTCTGCATCAGGTGCCATTCCAGTGCTGGGCGCCTGGCCTGCCAAGGTCTTCGTGGACCAGGAAGGGATGATGGAGGTGAGGCGGCGTGGGGGCTCCTGGCTCTCGGCCGCGCTGCTTGCAGCATTCAAGTCCTGAGTCATCTTCCAGGCAGCGAGTGACCTCTCCATACCCCTGTCTCCCCCCAGCCCTGTGACCCTGGGCGGCGCACAGGACCAGGCTGTCCCAGGCAGGCGGCATGGGGGAAATCACAATATTGTCCCAGCACGCAGGAAGTGGGGAGGACAGGCCGCTGGGGTTCCAGGCCTGGGGGAGACAGCTTGCTGAGTGATGAGCTCGGAGCCAAGCTCTCCCTCCCTCCTGGGTCACCGATGCTGCCCGCCCGCCAAGGCTCTTCCTCCCCACTCCAGGGCCCCCTCCCTGGACCTCCCTCCTACACATTCCCCCGGGGCCCAGGCCCGGGAGGGGAGATGCTGGTGAGCACTGTGGCCTCTCGGGCCCTGCCTCCCTCCAGGGAGGTGCAGGCTCCCCTGGGTTTCCCAGCTCCTGCGGGGCCAAACTGGCCTGCACCTCCACAGGCTGCTGGCCTTGGGAATAGTCCTGCCTCCCACTTAACGGATGGGAAAACAGGCTCAGAGCGTTCCATCCAAGCCAGTTCCGTCCCAGCCAGGATTCAAACTCAGATCTCTCTGGCCCAACACTCAAGAGTCAGCTACCCTTGGTAGTGACAGTGGCATGAATGATAAGCCAGTAACTGTGAAGCGATTGATCTCATGCCTCATGATGACTCTATGATGACTTGATGAGGGGTTCAGCTATTAACTTTACTTTAGAGATGTGGGGAGTACGGTCAGAGGAGGGGAAATCACTTTCCAAGGACACAGCCAGTAAGCAGCCGGGTTTGGGGGGCAGGTTTAAACTGAAGTCTGTGTGATCCTCAAGTTGATGCTTTGTCTGTTCCTCCAGGCCATGGTGCAGAAGGCATTCTCAAAGTTCTGCTCAAACGCCCCCTCCCCCACCAGGCCTCAGGACTACATTTGGGATCTGTATTCCCACGGGTACCTGCATTTGCAAAGGGTTTCCCTGGGGCAGCCTAGCCCATAGCCTCGCCCTCTGGTGGTGGAGCTCTAGGTGGGTGTTGTTTGCGGGGCTGGGCCTGGGACTTAGAGGTGAACACCCAGCCGGCTGATGCATCAGGCTGGACCCAGAAGTCCTGCCATGTGGGTGGTAGGCAACCTCTAGGGAGGCAGTAGAGGTTGTTGAATCAGAGCTGCAGCTGCTGGCCTATACCACAGCCACAGCAACTCGGGATCCAAGCCGCATCTGCAACCTATACCACAGCTCATTTTCTACGCTGGATATGTCACCCACTGATCGAGGTTAGGGATTGAACCTGCATCCTCATAGATGCTAGTCAGGCTCCCAACCCGCTGAGCCACAACGGGAACTCCCAAAACCAGACTGGTTTTCTGCTTCGTACATTTTTTTCTGTGCTTATATCTTTATTGTTATGACTTTGTGTTTGATTAATATTTGAAAAGTCCATGCTGTAGTAATTGTAATAAAGACTAAAATATTAAAAAATATAAAATAGGAGTTCCCATCATGGCGCAGCAGAAACGAATCCGACTAGGAACCATGAGGTTGTGGGTTTGATCCCTGGTCTCGCTCAGTGGGTTAAGGATCCGGCGTCACTGTGAGTTGTGGTGTAGGTCGCAGACGTGGCTCAGATCTGGCATTGCTGTGGCTGTGGTATAGGCCAGCAGCTATAGCTCTGATTGGACCCCGAGCCTGGGAACCTCCATATGCTGAGGGTGCGGCCCTAATAAGACAAAAGACCTATATATATATATATATATATATATATATATATATATATTATGTGTATGTATATAAAAGGAAAATTTATAAAATAAGGGGGGAAAACCCTCTGCTTATCCAAGGCTGCCATTGAGGATGTTGTCTGTTGTATTGCATGACCCTGCTTTGAGGAACCACAGGAAAAATTCACTTAGAATTTAGTGTAGATGATTTGCATGAAGTCTGAGAAACCGGTATATTTCGTATCATGGATACTGATTGTGTGTGCATGTGTACCTGGGTGTACGCTTGAGTGTTTACTCGACTGTGACACACAACAGTGCAGGCCTCCCTGGTCCAGGCTACTTCCCCTGCTTCCCTCCACTGACTCCAAACAATAATAATTATCATCTATTGAGCACCTACGTAGCAGGTAAGATACAACCCCATACTAACTGATTTTCTCATTTCCCTTGTACCAAGGTGGAAACTGGCTTTCAGACCATGGACAATGTACATCATGGATTGCATTGATTAGTGATGTCTGCTATAGGCACAGGAAGGGAAGCACTAGTACATATGCCTCATATTTGTCTTTCCTCATTCATTCAGTGTATAAAATTGTATGTGTGCATATATCCTATTTAACCATTTAAAATTTCATAATCTGCTTTTGTGGAATAAGACTTTGTTCAAGTAAATAATGATAATCAGTACAAATAATGATCAGGTGCATTCACATAGGTTAAATGACTATGTCCTCACTATATCCCTAGAGGAGAAAATAGGTGGGCCGTTACAGAGACAGAAACTCAAGTTCAGAGTCAGGACCTCTGCTAGCTCATAGAGCACCTTTGTGTGTACTAGAAAAATGTGCCCCTCTGGGCGATCACTGCTTGGTAAGCAGAGCACATGGTGGATTCACCTCATCACCCCAGGTGCCCTTGTGCAGTGCACAGTCTGAACCACCATACACAGCAGCCCTGTTCAGTGTCTTGCCAAATCCCACAGTTATATCCCTCACTCTAAATCCAGTGCTCGTTTGCACACAGCTCACAGACCACATGCTGGATCTTAGACACCCATTCAGGCTCCAGGACAGATGGTATTTGGTCTGAGGCTGAGTGAGGGGGTGGAAGGAAGAGCAGCGTTAACAACTCAGCCTGTGTTTGTGCCACAAACAAGCAAGATCACTCCTGGTGCCTGCCAGGTTCCGGCGAGGATGCTGGGCTATGAATAGTCCCAGTGAGGCCCTCTCGGAGGACCCGCTGGACTCCCCCGAGGCCCCGTCTTTGGCTTCCACCCACAGCTCACTGCTGGAAAATCAGGGCTGAAGCCTCCTCCTTGGCGCCTCCATCCTGCACGTTTCTTCCCGCTTGCTTTCCGCCCAGGATTACCGCTGGGGTTGGGCTTCTGCACACTGCTGTCGCCTAGGCCCCCACACGGGAAGCTTGAAAAACATCTCTCTGAAAGCAGAGAAAGTGTGAACCTTCGAGAAGGAGGGTGTGGAAGGAGCGAGGTCCTCGGAGGAGGGGAAATTTACAGCATTCATTTGGCTGCTTCTGAGGAC
Organism: Phacochoerus africanus; assembly: GCF_016906955.1. Classification (NCBI taxonomy): domain Eukaryota; kingdom Metazoa; phylum Chordata; class Mammalia; order Artiodactyla; family Suidae; genus Phacochoerus; species Phacochoerus africanus. The sequence continues at coordinate 79,854,650 of NC_062551.1, forward strand.
ATCGTGAAGTGTGCGTGGACTGCCTTCCGGAGCTGGGCACTGGTATTTTGCTGCTTAACATCGGATGTCAACACTTCGGTGCCTTTGGAGATTGCCTCCCATGCCCCCTCCTTTGACAGGTGAGGAAACTGAGGCCCAGGCCAGAAAGCGACTTGCCTAAGGCCACCCAGCGAGAGAGCCCAGGCACCAACCATGCACCAACTGGCCTGTGAGGACAGAGTTACTATCCGTACCATACAACTGAGAAAATGGGTCAGAGAGCCTGAGTCACTTGCTGAAGGTCACACAGCACCGTGGTGAAGGGGACAGCCGTGTCATACACGGCCTTGGAATCCAAGAGTCCTGAGTTCTGCTACCACTGCCTGCTGGCCACGTGACCTTAGCTAAGTTCCTATCTCAGAGCCTCAGTTTCCTCATCTATAAAATGGGGGTAATAACAGGTACTAACTATAAGGCTGTTATGAAGAATTGGTAGGATACTGCATGGGAGGTGCTTAGCACCATCTTGGACCATATGGTGTTCGAAGGTAGTGCCACTGTCGGTATGATTGTCACTACCAACAGAATTGGGCAGCCAGAGCAGACATGGACTGGGTTGGTTGCCAGAGTCCTCCCTCTGCCTCCCCTGGTGAATGGTTCCTGCCCTTCGTGTGCCATCTTGGTGGTGAAGGTGGCAATGGGGCTAATTCTAGGTGCTCCCCTCCTTCCACCGGAATGGAGGGGGACACGCCCATCGTCCCCCTCCCCTGCCATGGCACACAGCCCTGAGTTGACCAGGTAACTGTGCTCTACTGAGTCTTTGAGCCTTGAGTGGTGATTCAAAACCAGGCCACAACAGTTGGAATTTATTTTTTTTCTTTGGAGTCATGGTTGTAGCAATGTCCAGATCAGCCTTCTCCTGCTACCTGAGCTCATTTATGTATTCATTGGGTGGCTATCCTAGGAGCACCACCCTGCGCAAGACACTTGGCTGGAGCCCCCCAGGCACAGTGATACGCATGACAGGCAGAGTCCTCCTTCCCTATCTTCCTGAGCCCCCAGGGGTCCAACACTCCCGAGCTCGCTTCTGTAGCCTCCTGCAGGCTCAGAGAAGTCTGCTCTCCTTCTGGTCTGGTCTCCTTCTCCTCTGCTTCTGTTGGCCAGAGCTGATGAGCCAAAGCCTGGCTGATTCCAGGCAGTGGCAGGATAGCGCCTCAAGCCTCACTGTCTCTGAGTCTGGGTGCTTCTCCTGCTTCCTGGTACCCACAGTTATTATCTCAGTGCCTGAGTCCTGGGGCCCCTCAGAGGGCCCTGGGGAGGATGAACAGGTCATGGGGATCATCTGAGAACAGGCCTTTGAGATGCCAGAAAATTGCCCAGCACCAAGAGTTTTCAAGCTGTGTTGTGAGAGCTTTGATGGTCAATGGTGGTGCCTCAGGGGTTGTTGGGATGTGGGAGTGGTTAACGGGAATGTCGAGTGCAGGAGTTCACCTCCCCTCCCCACTAACAATCCTATTTTTTGGGGGGGGTCTTTTTAGGGCCGTGTGGATGTTCCCAGGCTAGGGGTTGAATGGGAGCTGTAGCCACTGGCGTACATCACAGCCACAGCAATGCCAGATCTGAGCTGCATCTTCGACCTACACCACAGCTCACATCAACACCAGATCCTTTAACCCACTGAGCAAGGCCAGGGATCGATCCTGCATCCTCATGGATGCTAGTCAGAGTCATTTCCACTGAGCCACGACGGGAACTACCCTACCAAGCCTATTTTAACTGAGTGGCTTTATTTCATGTAATATGTAAGAAGCATGGGCTCTGGAATGGCACTGCCTGGGTTTGAGTCCTCTCTCCATGACTTGGGAGCAATATGACCTCGACCAAGTCATGGACTCCCCTTGTTTCTCCATCTGTAAGATGGGAATAAGGATACTTCAGAGAGTTGCTGTCAGGGCTGAAGGAGTGCGTGCTATGAAATGCTCCATAAAGTACTGGTCCCTGGTGAAGAATATGTTTAATAATATACTAGCTACTGCTATACCTTCTCTCCATAATGGGTTTCATTGGAATATTCCATAAGGAAAAAGAAAAGATATTTTTCGGTTGCCTAAGAAATAGTTGAAATTCTCTGCCCCCCCTCCCCCACCCATGCTCACCTGGGCATGATCCTTACACCTACCTGGCTCTGGAATCTTTCTTTAGCACAGTTCTCCTCTGTGGAACTTTCCAGCTTTCAAAATTTCCTCTGGATCGTGAGAAGCCGTTTCTCACTGATGTTTGTATTCTGAGCCATTTCAGAGTGTCTGACCACATGGCCACGTACGGAAGCAGGTGGCAGCTGCCCTGCTCCACAGGCTGAGCTCTCCGGGCAGCCAGTTCCTTCCTCCCTTCCTTCCTCTTTTCCTTCTCTTTTTAGGGCTGCACCTGTGGCATATGGAAGTTCCCAGGCTAGGGGTCAAATTAGAGCTGGCCTACACCACAGCCATAGCAATGCAGGATCGGAGCCACATCTGCGACGTACACTGCAGCTCACCAAAATGCCAGATCCTTAACCCACTAAGCGAGGCCAGGGATCAAACCTTCATCCTCGTGGATACTAGTCAGGTTCTTATACCTGCTGAGCCCACAATGGGAACTCCAGGCAGCTAGTTTCTGGTCTTTTCTACAAGATGGTCCTTCAGTGCCAGTGTTTGGGAGGCTTGTTGGATCCAGCTTCTCCTTGGCCCTTGGGTCCTCCACCCATATCAGGGACCCTTCCCCCTATCTTTAGAGGAAAGAAAGAAACTCTCACTGGCCCCTGCCAGGCAAACTACCTCCTCTTCCTTTTGGTTTTGGGAAGGGAGATTTGGAGAGAAGTTGATGGAGAGCCATCCAGCCCATTTTCCTCAAAATTTGCCATTTTCCTCTCTTTGGCCAGAGAGGGTGGCCAGGGGGGGTCCCAGTGGTGGGTTAGGATAGTTCCAGCTTATATTCATCCAGGCTGATGTCATCTTGCGCTGACATCATTGAAACTTTAGGACATCCCTGAAATTTTAGGGGGCCCTAACCTAGTTTGATCCAGGAAGTGAGTGGAAAGGTCTAGAAGTCTGAGGATCCTGCCCTTATGCCAACTGCTTTCTCTTGCTGAGCTTCCATTCCCTTGTCAGAAATGCGCATTTGGGAAGCAGAGCTGTCCACTTGTCATTTGCCAAGTTTTGTGCTTAGTGCTGGGATGCAAAGATGCCCCAACCGAGACTCCACTTTCCAGGAGTCAAACTGGATGGACAATGTGACCTGTGAATGTGTCCCTGCCAAGGACAGTCACATGGAGTGGAGTGGTGGACACTGAGTAAGAGAAAGAAACCTAAGTGACTGTCGAGCATCGTGAAGAAGGGTGGGACAAGGGGGATATTTAAGAGAAATTCTCGCCTTTAATGATGAGGAGTCAGGAGGTATGGTCTAAAATTGACACATGAAGAAATAGAAGTGCTCTACGTGGATATATAAGGAGGAAACGAACAGAAAAACTACGACAAGAAATAATGCTAATCAATACTCTGAGAGTTCACCACATACCAGGTGTTATTCTAAGTGTACATGGAGTCACCGGATCCTTAAACAACCGTACAAGGTAGGTGCTCTTGTCATCACCCCCATTTCATGGATAAGGTTGTAAATGCTGGGATGTCTGACTCCCAGAGGCCTTATCCAACTCTTAACCATCAAACATTGGTGCTCTCAAAACTTCAGAAAAGTTTTCTGGATGATGTAGCTGGGATGGGAGACCTGTGAGAGAGGGAGACATCATTTCTCTCCCGTTTTCTCTCCCGTCTTTACTCTTTGCTACTAATGTATTTATTACCATTGGCACTGATTACTTTGTTTCAACAATAAACAAGTAAACAACAGAGAGCACAATTCTGAAGTCAGAGAGACAGTTCTTATCCTGGCTTTGCTACTTATTGGCTGTGTGTCCTAGGATAAATTACTTAACCCCTCTGTGCCCATTTCTTCATTTGGAAAATGAGAATGAAAAAAGCTCCCATGGGGCTCAGTGGGTTAAGAACATGATATAGTATCCATGAGGATGCGGGTTTGATCCCTGGCCTTGCTCTGTACGTTAAGAATCCAGCATTGCAGCAAGCTGCAACATAGGTTGCAGATGGGGCTCTGATCCTGAGTTGCTGTGGCTGTGGTTAGGCTGGCAGCCCTTAACCCAGGAATTTCCATATGCTGCAGGCACAGATCTAAAAAGAGAGAGAGAAAAGAAAAAAGCTGATAGAAGTGGGGAGGTTTTATGAAGCTAACGTATGTAAATTACTCAGCACTGGCCCGCAGTGAGAGCTCAATAAATGTCTGCTTCCTTCAGGCACAGAGCAAGGGAAGCAGCTCCATCGGAGGGAACCCAGGAAGGCTTCTCAGAGGAGGTGGTGTTTGAACTGGTTCTTAAAGAATTTGTATATGATTGCTCTAGGTGGAAGGGCAGTTCAGGCAGAGTGAGCACAGAGACTTGGAGTTGCGTGGGGTGGGGGACCAGCACATTGTCCAGGAGGCCTGAAAGCTCAGATGGGAGCTGGTGGGAGAAGTGTCCGGAGGTCAGATCCCAGAAGATGGCAGGGCCTTATCATGTAGCGCCTTGAGGCTGAGTTGAATTTATCCTGAGGATAGCAGGGGACCCTGGAAGGTTTGAGTAGGGGGGGTCAAGTGGCAGAGAGACAGCTCAGCTGCCACAGGGAAAACAGGCTGGAGGGGAGACCCCAGAGCCCCTTGCTGTTGTCCAGGTGATGGGGCCCCAAAGAGGGAGATGGGATGTCAGCAGTGCCCTCCGACCCGGGCTCGGCAGTCTTTGCTTTGGTCCCATCTGGTCAGGGTGGCCGAGCTGACCTCTCCCTCACAGCTCGAGGCCACTGCTCCGAAGGCCCGTGGAGCTGGCTGGAGAGGAGGCTGGCTCCAGCCTGCAAAGGGGAAGCAGAAATATTTGCTCAGCTGCAAAGACAAGCTCACGAGTCTTCCTTCCGCACGAAGGGGGAAGACACTGGCCTGGGTGGGGGTCCACCGCGGTCCTCCCCTCGCACTCCAGAGGTTTCCCCTCCCCCGCTTGCTGGGAGCCACCCAGAACAAGTGTCCTTCCTCCCCTCTGAGGTCCGAGGTCAATGACCATGACCCCCTTCTCCTTCTCTTCTCTAGGGACACACACCCAATTCTGTCATCCTTCCTCATGTGACAGGGACTGACCTTTATTTTTATTTTTAGAGACGAGTTCAGATGCCGCAGTCATTGGTTCCCATCCATTTTCAACTGACCGCCACAGACAAGGCGCCATCGGGGTTTAGAGCCAGGGCTTTGACATGCGGTGGTCCAAGCTCGAATCCCAGTTCGGCCGCCGCGCTGCTAAGTGAGCTTGGGCAAGTCACTTAATCTCTCTGTGTCGCACTGGGCCTCTTCTCTCAATAGGTACGCAGAACTCCTTTCTCAAAGGGTTGTTATAAAGATGAAATGAACAAATATTTCTAAAGCACTAGGACCATGCCAGGTGCATTGCATAATAGGTGCTCAGTCTAGGGCAGCTGTTATTTTCTGTCTCTGGCCACCTTGGTATTGCTTTAGCCTCCTCTATGGTGCAAGGCAGCTGTCCATTCGTTGATTGTCATGACCTTGACTTTTGGATGGGCAAACACCAAGAGGGCCTTGGCGACCCGAGCCTCCACTCTCATGCCTTCGGTCCCCCTTTCCTCTTGCACCGTAACTTGCTTCTCACCAACCAAGTACAGCAGAGGTGATGGGGTATTGTCTCCATGTTACAGTGCGTGAGATCCCAGCTCCCTTCCTGCTAGACTCTCTCCCTTGCTGGCTTGGATGGGGCGGGCTGCCATGTGGTGAGCTGTCCAAGGAGAGGCCCCCACGGTGAGAATGGAGGGTGGTCTCCACGGTCGGCAAGATAGCCCAGATGGAGCTGGATCCTGCTGAGAGCCATGTAAACTTAGAAATGGATCCTTCTGCCATGATGAGCCCCCTCCTCTGGCCAACGCCTTGATTGTATCCCTCCAAGGATGCAGCCAAGCCCTGCCCAGACTCCTGGCCCACAGAAACGCTGATATAATACATGCGTGTTGTTTTAAGGGCACTGAGTTTGTGGTACAATTGTTCTGCAGCAACAGATAATTTATTCAACTTCTGAAGGTGCATCAGGGCAAAACCCTAGGGGGCTGGCAGAATTGCAGATTCTTTAAAACAGCTGGTGTGGCAGCAGGGGGTGCAGCAAGGGGGCTCCACGAACAATAATAACTAGCAGGTATTGGAGTTCCTGCTGTGGCGCAGTGAGTTAAGACTCCCATTGCAGTGGCTTGGGTCACTGCAGAGGTGCAGTTTCAATCCCCAGCAGGGCACCGTGGGTTAAAGGATCTGCAGCCACAGTGTGGGTCGCAACCGTGGTTCAGATTCAATCCCTGGCCCAGGAACTTCCATATGCCATGGGTGCAGTCATTAAAAAAACAAAAACAAAAAAACCAATAGTAACTAGCAGTCATTGAATGTTTGCTATGTTCCAAACCTTTTTTAGGCTCTGTTTCATCTTCACCGTGACCTTATGACAGCTATTACCTCCATTAAACAGATGGTAAAACCGAGAGTCAGAGCAATTCAGCCACTTGCCCAAGGCTGAGGGGCGGAAGTCTCAGAGATTGGCAGACCCAGGACGGCTGAGATAAAGGAAGCCCCCCCACCCCCTTCCCCCAACACCGTAACAGGGTCTGACTTCTGTGCAGAAGGTTGTGGCTGAGGTAGCAGGGTGCAGCAGCCAGCCAGGCCTGGGTTTGTGTTCCTGCTCTGCAGTTTGCCAGCGGTGTAAGCTCGGGCACGTCGCCACCCCTCTCTGAGTCCTTCTCTTTCTGAAATGTGACAATACTGTCTCAGTGATTAGATTTGTGCCAGAGACTGCTAGCTGCCTCTTATCACTCTTCATCTTTTTCCCCTTTATTAATAGACTCTCCTATTTGGCTGAGTGTGCACACACGTGTGCACGCATCCAGAGACTGCATTTCCGGTCTTTGCAGTGAGGCAAGGCTTCTGGAAGTGAGTGGAAGTGAGGCAGCAACCTCCGATCATAGGCCTGTCCTTAATGCCCTCTTTCCCCTTCCTTCCAGCTGAAGGGTGACCCTAATGCTGGTGAGGTGGCATCTGCCACATCAATGAGGTTGACTCCCCAGGAAATTGAGGAGCAACTGGTCCCCCTGGACCTTCTGTCTGCCACTGGACCTGAGAGAGAAGCGAGCTTCCCTTCCAGCTGGATCATTGTATTTCTGGGCCTTTTTGTTTCAGCAGCGCTTATGTCTGTTACAGATGACAAATGCAAAGCCTTGCTAAGTGGCTGTGGCTGCAGCCCTGCATCCTGTGGACAGGGAGGGATGAAGGTCAGGGGTGGGGCTGAGGGCCTTCTGCTGATCTGTCACCCTCTGTTGGGCACCTCCCAAGGTGGGGAGTAAGGGTTTTCTTATTCAGAGCCAGGCACACCCATGTCCCCAAATCAGATCCACCCTAGCTCAGGGGCCATTTTAGCAGCCGTTTTCTCAAACTGTTTGAGCCTTACCCCAAAGTGGCACATAAGCAGAGGCCTGGCCTTCACAGCATGAGAACTGGGAGGGGGCAAGGCCCCACAGGGCAGGCTTTGTGGGGGGTTTCATGTGGACACCCCATCTCCCTACTTCCTTCCATTTCTCCAAACCTATTGAACCCTCCCCCACTGGGCAGCTTAATTATTCATTGTCTCAGTTCTGGAGGCTGGAAGTCCAAGATCAAGGTGTTGGCAGGGTTGGTTCCCATCTGAAGGATGGGAGCCAGAATCTCTTCTGTGCCTCTCCCCTGGCTTTGAGTGGTTTGCTGGCCATCTTTGGTGTTCCTTGGCTTATAGAGTTCTGCTTCATCTTCACAAGATATTCTGTGTGTGTGTGTGTCCGTATCCTTTTTATAAGCACACCTATCACATTGGATTAGGGCCCAGCCTACTTCAGTAGGACCTCATCTTAACCAATTACACTTGCAATGACCTTATTTCCCAAGAAGGAAACTCTGAGCTCCTGGGTGTTAGGACTTCAACAGAGGAAGTGTGTGTGTGTGTGTGTGTGTGTGTGTGTGTGTGTGTGTGGTGTGGTATGGGGAGGGTACACACAATTCACACCATAACTCTATCTGTAGCTTGGGCCTCACATGGTATGGCAGCTGAATTCCAAGAGGGAGCGCCCCAGAGCAAGGGTTCAGAGACACACAAGTGGAAAGCTGCAAGGCTGCTTTGATCCACCCTCCAAAATCACAGTGTCACTTCTGCTGTTTTCTGTGGGTCACACTCAAGTTACAAGACCAGCACAGATTCAGAGAAGGGGATCACTCCAGGGGGTGAATACCAGAAGGTGTATGGGGAGCCACTTTTGAAAACAAGCCACCCCAGTTCCATGGCAAGCTCACACATCTCCTGCACCCCAAATGAAAGTACTTTTTATTCCCTGTTTTTGTACTTCCTGGGTCACTTCCTGAGTTAGTTGCTTAATGTATTGTTGTTGCACTGAGTCGTTATGATGGGGTCCATTCCATCAGCAGAAAAGTAACAGGGACCAGCCTCTTTCCATGGGTCCTCATTCCCTGCAGGCCCCTTTCCCTTGGGAACTGGAAGCTCGTGGTCATGGTGTGTGTGTGTGTGTGTGTGTGTTTGCGTGCCTGCGCACGTGTTCGCACACATGCAAGTGGGTCCTGACTTGCAGGACTTGAAGCTGGAGCACAGCAGGCTGCTTTTTCCTGCCCACACACCTGGGCCTGGCACTCCGGGGATGGGGAGTGGGGGAAGCCCCCCTGGCAGGATGGGTTTGCCAAGCTCAGAAGGAGGGAGATCTAATTTGAAATATTTTCTAAATCCTCCATCCAGAGGCTGCAGCCCCGCCCCCCACCCCTGCCCTAGGGAGAGAGGAAAGGCAGCAAGAGGAAGAGGAGGAGTGGGTTTCCAGTCTGTTTATATTTCAAGCTATTTTGAAAGCCCCTGAAGGCACTCACACACAGGGGCACATTTAAATGCACCAGGAAGTGCCCCGAATGGAAACCAGAGTCAGAGGAATGCAGGGGCACTGCGTGGCCTGTTCCGGTGTTCTGTCCCTCAAACAACCATTAATTCAGCCCTTTCAATGCCCAAGTCAGAGCCTCTCTGGCCGGAAGGGCTCTTAAAGATCATCCCGTTCCTCTACACTCCCCCCTCCCCCTCAAACATTTACTGAATATTTCAGCATCTTTGTCACACCAGTTATAGGACTCTTTGGGCCACAAGGAATAGAAAAAAGTACCTAAGCTGATCTAGATGAAAAATCAAGGAAGGTTTTATAGCTCAGTTCATTTCAAAGTTTAAGGAGAGTTTAGCTTCAGGTATGGCTGGATCCAGCCATTTCAACCAAGTTGTTGAGGCCTGGTCTTAGAATATCCTTTGGCTCTGCTCCCTCCATGGCGGTCACATTCTTAGCATTGTAAGGAGGCCAGATGGCTGCCAGCAGCTCTAGACACTCATCTTCGAGTCCCACATAAGATCTTAGGATGTGATGTTCTAATTGCTCAGGTTTAGTCACATGTAATGCCCCACCAACACCCAAGCTGGGAGTAGAATCATCTCTGTTTGAAGTTCAGAGGCACAACTTCTACCCAACTCTCATCCCCAGACACAAGGCAGCAGACCATAAATGTGTTCTCATTCCAATAAAATGGTGCCCATGTTCTCCACCTGTACCCCTCCAGTGATGGAGAGTTCACCAGCACGGAGGCAGCCCTGACCTTTGATAACTTTGTTCAGACTTATAATAATATCTCTTATTCTGCTTTAGTGTAATTTTATTTGTTCACCTGTCTCCCTCACTGAACATCTTTCTTTCTGCGTCTCCAGCACCTAGCACAGGGCCTGGCACATAGTAGATGCTCCATAAATGTTCATCAAATGAAGAAATAATGTCTTCTGTGAATAAGCACACCCTATATCTCATTTGATTCTTGTGACCACCGTTTTAGGTAAATCTCATTGTCCCTCTTTTATGTGTAAAGAAACTGAGGTTCTGAGAGGTTAAGAAATCACTTAACCAAGGTCACTCAATGAGATGGGGTGGAACCAGGATGTGAGCCCAGATCTCAGACTTCTACCTGCAGTGGGAATGGGAGAAGCAGGGAGAAAAGGGCAAGGAATATGACAGAAGGAGAGTAGAGAGAGTAGGGAGAGGAGAGAAATAAGGACAGAGAAAAGGGGAGTGGGGAATCTTTTGAGGGTTAAAAATTCTTTCCTCTGATGATGACTTTTAACTTGCTTTCTGGTCACTGGCCCATTAAAGAACCTGATTGCAGTTAGTACATTTTAATGTGACAGTGCATTAAAGCACTATGTACATGAGAATATTAAATAGAACTAAATGCTATAAATATCAATATAGCACATTAAGAGTATAAAATTGGATAAACAAAGAAAAAAGATGACATTATTTGGGGAGGTACAAGGCATAGTTTAAAAAGAATTTCAGGGGTTCCCATCATGGCCCAGCAGGTGGGAACCTGACTAGTATCCATGAGAATGAGGGTTCAATCCCTGCCCTCGCTCAGTGGGTTAAGAGTCTGGCATTGCTGTAAGCCATGGAGTAGGTTGTAGATGTGGCTCAGATCCCACATTGCTGCGGTTGTGGTGTAGGCAGGCAGCTGCAGCTCCAATTTGATCCCTAGCCTGGGAACTTCCATATGCTGCAAGTGCAGCCCTAAAAAGAAAAAGAAAGAAAGAAAAAGAAATTCACCTTTTCACCTTGGGATAAGTATGGTGGGGTAAATTGCTTTTCTTCTGACCTCTTAGGGGTGATTCATACTCCATTTCTGGTTGACAAAAACGTGTTGTTCCACCACATGGGCTTCTCATCTTAATAAAATATTTTCTGTTAAATTTGATGATGGTATTAATAGAATAATAAGAGAAAAATGTAAGAGTGAGGTGAGTCACTAAGGACAGGACTTCACTGTTCCACAGTGGCCCTGGCTCATGTCATCGCCATTGGACTTGTTTTTAAAATGCAGAATAAATGCCAGGTTAGAGAGTGGGCTCTTGGTCTTTGTCACATAATGATTGGAGTCTGAATAACCATAGGAAATAGGATGGAGGCCTTAGATGACCAGTGCACATATAGGGGTCTCTCTAAGCTGCACAAGCATATGCATGTGAGGTACTTCCTAAGATGAGGGGAAAACCACCCAAAAACCATTTAAGGGAATAGTACTTGGAATTCACATAGGATTTGGACTTTTTTTTTTTTTTTTGCTTTTTAGGGCCATACCGGCAGTCACATAGGATTTAGAACAGTGCCTATTCCCACCTATGAGCCTGTGAAACCTCATAATTAATAGGGCCTTGAGTAGAGTACTCAGAAGTGTCTTGCTTTAGCAGTGGGAATAATTATTCCAAATTGAATGTTGCTCTGGTCTCTCTAAACAAATCTCCAAAGCAAGAATTGAAAAGATCAAACTACTTGCAAAAAAGTTACGTGTGTCCCAAAACAAAGATTAAGAATTTTTTTCTAGAAATATCAAAATATTGAGCACCCAATAAGGCAGTGTTCACAATATCTGGCATCTAATAAACAAGTATCATTCTGTGAAGAAGTAAGAAAATACACCCATAAGGAAGAAAAAAATCAATCAAAACTAACCCAGAACTGATACAGATGTCATAATTATCAGATAAGGACATTAAAGCAGTTTATATAACTATATTCCATATGTTTAAAATTCTAGAGGAAAGATGGAATGTCGTAAGTACAGTGAGAGAAGATATAAAAAGAGACAAATAAAACATCTAAATATTAAAATTATAATGTTTGAGGTAAAAAAATGCACTAGGTGGGGTTAATGGCAGACTAGATATTGCAGAATAAAAGATTAGTGAACTTAAGCAAGTATCAATAAAAACTATTTTAAATAAAAACAAAGAGAAATAAGACACAAAAATAAAAATGAATAGAGCATCATTAACCTTCAGGACAACCTCAAACACCCCAATATATAGTAAATGGAGTCCTTAAAGGGGAGGAGAGAAAAGAGACAAGGGAAAGAAAAAATAGTTAGAAAGAAAAATATTAAAAGAAAAAATAACTGACATTTTTCAAAATTGAGCCAAGAATCTCAATGAACCCCAAGCATAAGAATTATGAAGAAAACTACACCATTACATCTTAATCAAATTTGTCAAAACCAAAGTTAAAGAGAAAATATTGAACGTTACCAAAGAAAGGGAAAAAGATAAAGATGACAGCAGATTTCTTGTTAGAGACCATGCAAGTGAGAAGTCAGTGGAACTGCATCTTTAAATTACTGGAAAAAACCAAATCCCCCAAATTGCCTATCTAGAATTCTATTCTAAAAAAAAATATTTTTCAAAATAAAGTTTAAATAAAGCTTTTTTTATATGAATGTACAAAGCCAACAATAATTCATGACCAACAGACCCACAAAGTAGAAAACATTTTAAAAAATATCCTTTAGGCAGAAGAAAAATGATACCAGATGGAATATGGATATATACAAAGGAAAGAAAAACACTGGAAATGATAATTATGAATATTGAAATACAAGGTTTTTCTTTTAAAACTCTTGAAAAGATAACTGACCAAATGAAAAATATATAGCAAAACAATAAAGAATTTAGAGCATATGTAGCTGTAAAATATATGAAAACAATACATTTTACATCCATATATACGTATGAGATGCTGCTAATGCAGTACCAAGGTGGAAATTTGTAGCACAAAGTGTACGTATCCAAAAAGGAAAAAGGTCTGAAATCCATGACTTCAACTTTCACTTAAAGAAACTAGGAAAAGCAGATCAAATTAAAACCAAAGTAATCAGAAGAAAGAAAATAATAAAAACAAGAGAGGAAAGAGATATTACGTGAGGGTTCTTAGACTATTTATGAAGTGGTATAATACTGCTTGAAGCTAGAATGATAAGCTAAATATGGATACTATAAACCCCAATTTAACCAGGAAAATGACAAAAGAAAAAGTTATAGCTAATAAGCAAAGAAGATAAAATGAAATCAATTAATCTCAGAAAAAGGCAGAAATAGAGGAGAAAGACAACGAAGAATAGATGGGGTAATTAGAAAACAACACGGTAGATTTAAACCATATCAATAATCCTATTAACTATAAATAATCTGAACACCTCAAAAGACAGAGTTTCTAGATGGAACAAAAACCCAAAACTTAATCATGGGCTGCCTATAAGAAACCTACTTTAAATATGAGGGCACAAATAGGTTAAGAGTACAGTTAGAGCAGGGAGTTCCTGTCGTGGCTCAGTGATTAATGAATCTGACTAGGAACCATGAGGTTGCGGGTTCGATCCCTGCCCTTGCTCAGTGGGTTAAGGATCCGGCGTTGCCGTGAGCTATGGTGTAGATTGCAGACACAGCTTGGATCCCACGTTGCTGTGGCTCTGGTGTAGGCCAGCGGCTACAGCTCTGATTCGACCCCTAGCCTGGGAACCTCCATATGCCGAGGGAGCGGCCCAAGAAATGGCAAAAAGCCAAATAAATAAATAAATAAATAAAAATAGAGTACAATTAGAGCAAAAGATATATAATGTAACACTAGTTAAGGAAAGCTGGAGCGGCTATGTTATTATCATACAAAGTAGATTGCTAAGCAAAGAATTTGACCAGGGGTAAAGAAGGTCATTTCTTAATTATAAAGTGGTCGATTCAACAAGATGACATAATTGCAAATGCTTATGCACCTAATAAAAGAAGTTCAGAATGCAAGAAACAAAAATTGATAGAACTGCAAGGAGAAATAGATAAATCTAATCAGAGATTTCAACACTTCTCTTTTGATAATTGATAGAATAAGTGGATAAAAAAATTAGTAAGAATAGAGAAGACTTGGATATTATGAGCCAACCTGACTTTAGTGACATTGACAAAACATGTTAGAAAAACAGCAGAATATACATTCTTTTCAAGCACACAAGGAATGGGTTACAAGACAGGGCGTATTCTGGGCCATAAAACGAGTTCAAAATTTTTAAAGGATTTAAGTCATACAAAGTATGCTCACTGACCACAATGGAATTAAATTAGAAATCACTAAGAGAAAGATCTCTGGGAAATTCACGTTGTGGCTCAGTGGTTAACAAACCCGGTTAGTATCCATGAGAACGAGGGTTCGATCCCTGACCTTGCTCAGTGGGTTGAGGATCTGGCGTTGCCGTGAGCTGTGGTGTAGGTCACAGATGCAGCTTGGATCCTGTGTTGCTGTGGCTCTGGCGTAGGCCAACAGCTGCAGCTCCGATTTGACCCCTGGCCTGGGAACCTCCATATGCCGTGAGTGTGGCCCTAAAAAGACAAAAGACCCACACCCTCAAAAAAAAGAAAAAAAAAAGAGAGTGAGAGATCTCTGGAAAATCCCTCCAATATTTGGAAACTAAATAACATACTTCTAAACAACATAAAACTCAAAGAAATTAAAAAGGAAATCATAAAATATTTTTATCAGATTGAAAGTGGAAACACAACATATTAAAATTTGTGGGATGCTGCTGGTGCAGTACTTAGTACTTATGTGGAAATATGTAGCTCTTATCTCTATCAGAAAAGGAAATAGGTCTGAAATTTGTGACCTCAGTTTTTACCTAAAGAAACTAGAAAAAGAAGATCAAATTAAAACTAAAATAAGCAGAAGAAAGAGAATAATAAAATGACAGGAAACAAATAGAAATCAGAAAAGCCAAAGAAACATGAATAAAACCAAAAGCTGATTATTGAGAAGATCAGTACAACTAATAAACTTCTAATCATACTGGCCAGGAAAGAGAGAAGACATAAATCATCACTGTCATGAATGAGAAAGATGACATCCAAATTCTACAAATACTTAAGAAATAATAAAAGAATAGTATTAATAACTTTGTGCCAATAAATTAAATGACTTAGATGAAATGGACAATTTCTTTGAAATACAGATGTTACCAAAGCTGTCTCAAAAAGAAATGGATAAGAAATAAATGTAGCCCTACATCTATTAAAGAAATTGCAGTATAAGTAGAAACTTCCCCAGAAAGAAAACCTCAGCCTTCGCTGGTGAATTCCACCAAACATTTGAAGAAGAATGATATCAGTTCCACGCAAAGTCTTCCAGAAACTTGAACAGGAGGGAATACTCCCCTACACATGCTATGAAGCCAGCATTACTCTTTTGCCAAAACCGGAAAATGACATTAAAAAAAGAAAAAAACTACAACTAGTATCCTTCATGTACAATGATGCAAACATTCTTAACAAAATTTTATCAAATTGGATCCAAACATATATTTAAAAAGGATAATATACCTTAACTAAGTGCGGCTTACCCCAGGAATGCAAAGTTGGTTTAACAGTTGAAAATTAATCGTACAATTCACAATATTAACAAACTGAAAAAGAATTCTGATAATCCCAATAGACACAGAAAAAGCACTTGACGAAAATTAACACCCATTCCTTATTGAAAAAAAAAACAAACCCTCAGCAAAGTAGGAATGGAAGGGAACTTCCTCAATTTGATAAAGGACACACCAAAAACAAAACAAAGTTAGAGCTAATATCACAATTAATAGCGAAAGATTGAATGCTTTCTCCCTAAAATCAGGAACAGGACAAGGATGCCTGCTTTCACCACTTCTGTTTGACATCGTACTGGAAGTTTTAGCCAGTGCAATATAAGGGAAAATAAAGAAATAAAAGGCAACCAGATTGGAAAAAGTAAAACTGTCGTGCATGACATGATACTGGATGTTGAAAATCTAAAGTTAATAACTGAATTTGACAAGATCGTAGGATAAAAAAGTCAATAATTAAAAATTAATTGCATTTCTCTATATTAGACATGAACAATTAGAAACTGCAAATTTCAAATACCATTGACCTAGCATTGAAAAAATATAAAACACTGAAAAAGGATGTGCAAGATCTGTACACAGAAAACTACAAAACATTGCTGAGATAAATTAAACCCAATCGAATGGAAGACAGATTATGTTCATGAGTTAGAAGACTCACTACTAGGATGTCAATTCTCCTCTCCTACCACTTATAGGGAATTTTAGGAACTATAGAGATACGCTCACTTATTCATTCAACAAGCATTTTTTGAACACCTACTAGGCTGTCAAATATTCTATATATTCTGTATACAAAGGTCTGAGAATACTCCAGTGAGCAAATTAGACAAAAAAGTTTCTGACCTCTTAGAGATCATAAGATCACCTTCTTGGTTAGAGGGAGCAACGTGTGGGAAGACAGATGCTAACAAGTCATTTAAATACTTAATGTGTCAAATGAAGGGGAAAGAAGATGTCAGAGGGGTCAGGGAAAGCCTAAATAACATTTGAGCAGAAACCTGAAGGAAATGAAGAAATAAAGCATGTCGGTGCCTGGGAGAAGGACTTTTAGGTGGAAGGGTATGTGCAAATGTCCTGAGGTGAGAATATGCTTGGTGGATCAAGAAGTAGCAAGGATCCTAATGTGTCTGGAGCAGCATGAGCAAGGAAACAAGTCGTTGGAGATGGAATCACCGTTGGGGCAGGTCAGGTTCAGCCATTGGAAGCACTTTGGCTTTTACAAACATACAGGATTTCCTGCCCCCAGGAGGAGGGATAGGCTGTCAATTAGTGTTTCCTCTGGACCTACCACGTGCCTCCTGCCTCTGAAAGGCCGGGGCCTGTCGCATCCTACTGCACTGATGGGCTAATACCTGGACAGCATCCAGCACTGAGGCTAGCACACAGCTGATGTCACAAAATGATATCTGTGATGATTGCATTGAGAGCATAGGTTGGGACAGGCTTCCTGGAGAGACTGTGCTAGACTGGAATGATTAATAGAATCTGAATCCCTATAGTTGAAAACCGTAGTTTCCAGGGAGTTCCCTGGTGGCTCAGCAGGTTAAGGATCTGGTATTGTTACTGCTTTGGCTCTGATTACCACTGTGGCATGGGTTCGCTCCCTGGCCTGTGAGCTTCCACATACTACAGGGGCGGTACCCCCAGAAAAAAAAAGAAAAGAAAAGAAAAGGAAAGAAAAGAAACCCCATAGTTTCTGGAGGAAGTTAGAGGGCTCCACATGCTGTGGGTCCTGAGGGCATGGAACCCGGAGCCTCTGGTCTACAGCAGGTCATCAACGCATGTTTGTTAAATGAATAAATGAAGGAAGGGAGAAAGAGAGGAATAAAACAGTGACATATCTGGGCAAGCCAGATACAGAGCTTCCTTTTCTCTCCAGGGACTGCCTGGAGCCCTGCAAAACCCCACGTTCTGGAGTCAGAGGAAGTAGGATTCAGATGCCAGCTCCACCCCTTTACCTGTGGGACTAGGGGTGCGGAGCACTTGACTCCTCAAAATCTGTTTTGTCCTCAGTAAAATGGGGACAAGGATAATATCTGCTTTACAAGGTGCTTATGAAGATCAAATGAGAGCATCGATGTGACGTCATGGTCTTGCATGATACGGGCCATATAGGGAGCACTCAACAGGCAATAAACTTGGCTTTTATTGAGTGCTCCCAGGTAGCAGGCATTGTGCTGAGGGCTTTTCTGGGGTTAGCTCTAAATTTAAGCATTACGACAACCCTATAAAGTAGGTTTCTTTATCCTCAACCTATCGAACATATGAAGATGCCAAATCTCACAGAGGTTCAACAACTTGCCTGAAGTTACACAGCAAGTGAGTAGGGCAGCTGGGACTTGAACCACCATCCATGCTGGTAGCCGCTGTTCTCTCCCTCCGCCTCTCACCAGAAGGAGGATGAGGGCTTCGTTCACTGGGCAAGAGGAGCATCACAGCTCAGGGGCAGTGGCCTGAGGATCTGACTTTTCCCTGCCTTCTGCCTAAGGCTGGAGGCACATGGGGAACCTGAGGGGCCAGGAGGGGCATTTGAGCCCAAGGACTCAGGGGCCTCCTCCATTCTCTCCCAGCTGGGCCTGCTATAACCTTGAAGGAAACTGGGGCACGTGCCCTGCTCCCCGAGCCAGGTGTCCCCTGTGTTTGGACAAGAGTCAGCTGGGAGGGTTTGTAGAGTTCCCGGGAGAACCTTGGGGTCCATAGCCTGCCCCTCAAGAGGTACTCTTGCTGGCAGTGACCTGCCTGGGCAAAGAGGAGACCAAAGAGGTGCCGTGGGCTGGTCGTCTGGGCGGGTCTCACGGCAGCTCTAATTGCTGGGCACCAGAGCCCAGGCTGGGTCCTTTTATGGAGATGTATATAGCCAGCCCGTCTGGGGGACAGTTCAAGTGGTTTTTCTCTCTTTTGTGTCCCTTTAATAAACGAGAAGAAGAGACATAAAATTAAAGCTGATTCTGGAGAAACTTGGCTTTGTTGCGAGGCTCTAGGGAGGTCAAGGGAAGGTCATTCTGCTCTCTGACCCCGAGGCCTGGATTTTTTACCACATGCTTTTAAAATGTACAGACTCAAATGTCAGGGCTAGTCGGGCCTTTGAGGTCACCCAAACCCATTCTCAGCCTTGTGCAGTGATCCCTGCTGGCACATTTGCAGCCTTCCAGGGATGGGGAGCTCACTACCTTAAAAGTAGCCACGTTGTTGACAGGCAGCTCTGCATAGCCTCTCTTCCCGCGGGCTGTGGAAACTGACAGATGCGGAGAAAAGTCCCAGGTCTGTGCTCACCAGCATCAGGGTCAGTCTCTGATCAAAGGCTCTCAGCCCTGTGAGTTTCCTCTCATGTCAAGTGTCATTCATTCATTCAACAAGTCTTTTATCTTATCCTGTGCTTCCCCAGACGCAGATTCAAGACAAGGTTCTTTTGGGTCTTTTTTTTTTTTTTTTTTTTTTAAGGGCTGCACCTGCAGTATATGGAAGTTCCCAGGCTAGGGGAAAAAATCGGAGTCGCAGCTGCCAGCCTGCACCACAGCCACAGCCACACTGGATCTGAGCCACATCTGCAACCCATGCCACAGCTTGCAGCAACGCCAGATCCTTAACCCACTGAGCAAGGCCAAGGATCAAACCCGCATCCTCATGGATGTCAGGTTCTTAACCTGCTGAGCCACAAGAGGAACCCCAAGACGAATGTTTGAATGCAAGTATTTGAGAAGTGACCCCAGGAAGAAGCACAGGGAAGGGAAGGGATCGGGGGAGATGGAGGAAGTGCTGTGGGTTGAACAGTGTCCCCCTAAAACGAGGCTCAAGTTCTAGCTCCTGGTGCCTGTGACTGTGACCCTATTTGGAAATAGGGTCTTTGCAGCTGTAATGAAGTGAAGACAAGGTTGTACTAGATTAAGGCGAACTCTTAATTCAATGATGGGTGTCTCTACAGGATGAGAAAGATGCAGGCCCAGGGACACGCTGAGGGTAGGGAGCTGTGAGAAGACACAGACACACACACAGGGAGAGGCCGTGATGGAGGCAGAGATGGGCGTTGCGCTGCCACTTGCCGTGGAATGCCAGGGATTGGCAGCAACCACGGGAAGTATTCTTCCTCTGAGCCTCTGAGAAGGAACCAGCGCTGCGACATCTCGCTTTGGGACTTCAGGCCTGGATGGTGAAGCAGTCTATTTCTGTTGTTTCAAGCCATCCAGCTGGTGGTATTTTGCTTTGGTCCTTAGAAACCAACACATAGAGGCGGAGAGGAAAGGGTGAGCAGGAAGCATTGTGCTGTTCCGCAGATTGCTGCTGTGGGGCCCTGAGGCCGGCTCCCTCTTCGGAGCTCAGGGATGCAGAGGATAACATGCCTCGGAGTGACCCCAGGCAAGGGTACTTGTCCACCAGCATCCTTGCCTGAAGGATGCTTCTGGGGACATGGATACCCTGACAGTCTGTCCTGACCAGTGTGCGGACAGACAAGGTTCAGGCAGCCAGAAAACCTCCGGAGAATTGCAGGTGGTGAGAGTTGGAAGGGTTGGGATCAGGATGCTCGGGAAGGGGATGCTGAGGGGGTGGGGGTGGGGCACCACCAGTGTCTGCCAGATCTTTATCGAGCGTCTGCTGTGTATGCAGAGCACCATTCCAAGTACATGGGATGGCGCTCCCTAGCCAACAGGCCAAGCCCGGCCTTCCAGGATGGACACAGACAGTAAACCAGGAAACCAAGAGGCAGTCTTATGCCTGATAGAGCAGGAAGTGGGGCATAGTGATAGCGGTTGGCCAGGGTCATGGGATGGCCCTCGTTGAACCTGGGTGGCCAAAGCAGGCCTCTCAGAGGAGACCTGAATGTTGAGAAAATCCGAAGTTCAGCCATGCGGTGGAACAGCATTCTAGGCAGAGGGAATAGCCAGTGTGGAGGCCCTGAGGACATGGAGGTCTGCTGTGAGGATTAAATGAGTGAAAGGACTCAGGCCGAGCCTGGAGCAAAGGAGGCTGGCAGGAACCAGGCCTCACTTCCCCCATTTCATGCTTTTGTTCCTAGTTTTGCCCTCTGGTCCCCAGGAGCAGAAAGTCCACTCACGTTCCAGGGCCAGCCTTTGAGAGGCTCCAGTCACCATGGTCAGGTGGAAGGACCTGGGCTATTTTACCCTGGATGAGACCTTCAGCTCTGAACCTCATTTCACTTTTCTGTAAAAGGCCAATATCAATGACCACCTCAGGCTTAGTGCGAAGTTTAAAGGCTGCTTTTCTCGGGCAGAGAAAGGGGGACCCCTGAAATGCTGCCGCTCGGCCCTCCAGGGCCAGATCGTGGCCAGTAAACATTCTCTGGAGTCAAAGAGAGTCACATCAGTGGTCCAGTTAATTGGAAGAACATCCTTATATTTCTTTTTTTTTTTGTCTTTTTGTTGTTGTTGTTGTTATTGTTGTTGTTGTTGTTGTTGCTATTTCTTGGGCCGCTCCCACGGCATATGGAGGTTCCCAGGCTAGGGGTCTAATCAGAGCTGTAGCCACCGGCCTACGCCAGAGCCACAGCAACGCGGGATCCGAGCCGCGTCTGCAACCTACACCACAGCTCACGGCAACGCCGGATCGTTAACCCACTGAGCAAGGGCAGGGACCGAACCCGCAACCTCATGGTTCCTAGTCGGATTCGTCAACCACTGCGCCACGACGGGAACTCCACATCCTTATATTTCTTTATACATCTTTAATTCATCAGTTAAAAAAAAAAGAAAGAAAGAAAGAAAGAAATCTGGGAATGCACAAAAGCCCTGGAAGAAAGAACGAGCGGGGAATGAGGGGTAGCTGGACGCTGGGCTGAGCCTTCTCTACGTTTTCCATACATTTGCTGTTTTTAAAAAATATATGTACATTTTTTTTGGCCGAACCTGCAGCATGCGGAAGTTCCTGGGCCAAGGATCAAACCTGCACCACAGCAGTAGCAATGCTGGATCCTTAACCCACTGAGCTGCCAGGGAACTCCACATTTGCCCTTTTTTATTGCTGCACCTGGATCATATGGAAGTTTCCCGGGTAGGGAGGTGCAGCTACTGGCCTGCATCATAGCCACAGAACGCTGGATGCGAGCCATGCCTGTGACTTACACTGCAGCTTGCAGCAATGCCGGATCCTTTAACCCACTGAGCGAGGCCAGGGATTGAACCCTCATCCTCCTGAACACGATGTTGGGTTCTTAACCCTCTGAGTCACAGTGGGAACTCCCACATTTGCCCTTTTAATCCTCACAAGAATGAAGGCGTGGGGGGAAGGCAGCAGATTTTTCAAAGCTCAATTTATCTGTTATACAATTAATGCATGCTTATTGGTTTAAACTTTTTCAAAAAATTTCAGAGTGTATAGATTCTGCAATGAAAATCATCCATCTCTCCCCTTCCAGCTTCTGCTACCTGTTCGGGTGTTTCCTTCTAAACTTTCTGCGCATTGCAGACATATAAATGCAAGGGTTTGGTTTTTTGTTTTCAATAATGTGGGAACACATTTGCCCTTTTAAGTTAAGGTAGTGCAGACATTTTGAGTTCTTCCCCTATCAACCATCCTGAGGTAGGAATTATCACCCCATTTTCTTGATGAAAGACCTAGGCATGGAGAGGTAAAATATTTTTCTCAAGGTCTCAAACTGGTGAGCAGCAGAGCAGGGACTGGGACCCAGATCCGTCTGAATCTGGGGTACTCGGGCACTGCACCGTGCTGAAATACTGTCACCCGCGACATTAAGCCTTCAGCAGAACCCAGGAAGAGGAGTGTGCTTTTGGAGGCAGAGGGCTGAAGAGGGCAGCCGAGGGGAATGGGCCTCTACAGGGCGCAGGAGGTGAGCGGATAAAGCAACTGTGGGCCTTGTTCCGGGAGGAGGGGACCAGCTGGGGGAGGCACAAGCTGCCTTCAGGTCTGGACAAGCAGGGACAAAATTGCCAGGAGGGAGGGGGGCAGGGTGCCAGGGCCCCCTGCCTGGAGGGGCCCAGCTGTCCCGCTATGTCTGCCAGGCCCCCGCCAGGCACAAGCACCGTCATGATGACATCCTGGCATCCCTGTCTGTCTGAACCAGCCTGAAGCGCTCAGTGCCCTCTGCCCCTCCCAGGTGCTCGGGCTGGCGCACAGCTTCTCCCCCTCCCCCATCCCATCTGTGGCTCAGCGGTCAGCGTTTGCCTGCCTGCCATCCTATGTGAGTTCAGGGGCATCAGGTCTGCCCCCTTCCAGATGGATGCTGGGATCTCATGAAGCACTGAAGTAGGGCGCTTCAACTTTTGCTTGGATGACTCCAGAGATGGGTGGCTCATTACCTGCTAAGGAATAGGTAATTCGGATTCCGTCGTGTATAGCTGTTTTGATTGGTTGGATAGTGGAACAAGCTTGGGTCTGGGAGGGAGACCCAGGTGCTTCGGGTGTGGGGGGCAATAGAAGAAATGATGACAAAATTGTCTGTTTCCTCTGTATGTGGGATGGGGGGCGGGGGGGCGCTAAGGGAGCCTCAGTTTTCCCTTCTGGCTTCTTTTGGATCAGTGTTTACCTAACTGCTGGTCACAAACCATGCATGAATCATGACATTGAGTGGGTTTGACCAGCATTTTACAAAAGGAATAGAACAGAACAAGAGAGAAAACATCTGCATGCATCTTGAGCAGTTAAGGATAAGACTTGTTTGGGGAACTTTTTGCTAAATTTGGGGGCAGCATGCTGGGGGGCACAGAGGGGCCGGTGCATGCCTGATGGGGGCAGGGCCCTCCTGCGGCGCTGAGGGTGGCCTGAGGGGCTCCCAGGCTCAGGCGCCTCTTCCTGCCTACCCTGCACCAAGGGGGCCCCAGGGGCGGTGGGAACAGGGAGACCCTCTCCTCTCTCCCCAGTGCATCCAGGGGGCTCTGAGCAGTCCCATAAATCGTCCGCCTGGAGTCAGGGGCATAGAACTCCCTGATTTATGCCCCGCCGGGCCCGCCCCCTCTACCTCCCTCCCGGGCTTTGTGGGGCCGAGGCCTGGCAGGCTGCTGGCTCCAGGCAGCCCCTGTAGTTGCCGTGGCGACCGTTCAGGCTGAGCCATTATCTGTGCTCCTACCCTTCCCTCCCTCACACTCTCATAGGGCTGGCATTTTACCAGCACCCGTGGCCCTTCTCCTCCACTAGCCTGGCCCTTCCCAAAGGGTGTCCCCATGTCCATGGGCCCCCTGCACCTGGGTCACAGTGAAGCGCAGATGGAGCGCATGCTAGGGCTGGGCAGCATAGGCTGCTGGGTGACTGCCTGGCCTTAGAATCCCAGGGACCAGGGTTTGAACCCAGCTCCTCCCCT